>NC_080075.1:57075635-57778099 GCF_949987535.1 Balaenoptera acutorostrata
TGGTCAAAGCATTTAATTGTACTGTTCTCAGGTAGAAAACTCATTTGTCTTGAGACGTCCACACAGGATGGGCATCCACAGTGAGAATAATTTCAAGGACAGATATACATCAAATAAGAAAAAAAAAGTCATTTAAATGATGAGTTGCTATGTTTTATCATTTTCAAACAATGCATGTAATAAACAATATGGAACTCAACACTGGTTTTCTGTACAATACATACCTCTCTTGGGTCCACTGATTTAAACCATCAACTAGATTTTAGAATAATGGGTCCAGGGCAGTGCCACCCACCTTGCGACTCCTTAGCAGCTGTCAACACATCTGCAACACAGCTCCAGAGCATGTGGCCACAGATGCCTGTAAATGTTAGTTTACTGTGCCCTGGAAATTCAGTACCAAGAAATCCTCCACAGAGATAAGTAACCACAATCCATTTCAGTTCTGCCACCAGCCTTTTCTGTGACCATGCTGCCAGAGACAGAGCTACAGGATCTTGATTTCCAACTTCATTGAATCCTTCATAAGGGTCATCATTATGGCAAAGCAGTTCCTCAAAGTTATTCAAGTGACTACTTTTTTTTTTTTTAATAAATTTATTTATTTATGGCTGCGTTTGGGTCTTCATTGCTGCGCGCGGGCTTTCTCCAGTTGCGGCGAGCGGGGGCTACTCTTCATTGCGGTGCACGGGCTTCTCATTGCGGTGGCTTCTCTTTGTTGCGGAGCACACGCTCTAGGCACGTGGGCTTCAGTAGTTGTGGCACGCGGGCTCAGTAGTCGTGGCTCACGGGCTCTAGAGCGCAGGCTCAGTAGTTGTGGCCCACAGGTTTAGTTGCTCCACGGCACGTGGGATCTTCCCGGACCAGGGCTCGAACCCGTGTCCCCTGCATTGGCAGGCGGATTCTTAACCACTGCACGACCAGAGAAGTCCCCTCAAGTGATTACTTTTCAAAGGAAGTGGTAAAATGAGGGCAATCAAGCTTTTCTAAATAAACTGCACAACCTTATCAGATTGTTGTAGTGGGGAGAATGGGAGGACTTGAATAAAGTATATACTGGATTTCAAAAGACTCTCTGACATGAAACTCTACAGCAACCATTTGCTAACTACTAGGTACATGTGAGTTTTTCTTCTCCCTTTTAGATGTGCACAGAATGGCTAAACTTCAGAATCTTCATTTTCCTTTTATTTGTTTAAAAGATGACTGTATGCGTCTGTTAATTTCAGGGTTATACTTCACCTCTATGAAATACCACTTCAGGTTTTGAGGGAATCATGAAAATATATCCCCGTTTCTTTTTTTTTTTTTTAATAAATTTATTTATTTTATTTATTTATGGCTGTGTTGGGTCTTCATTGTGGTGCGCGTGCTTCTCATTGTGGTGCCTTCTCTTGTTGTGGAGCATGGCCTCTAGGTGCTCTGGCTTCAGTAGTTGTGGCTCGTGGGCTCTAGAGCACAGGCTCAGTAGTTGTGACGCACGGCCTTAGTTGCTCTGCAGCATGTGGGATCTTCCCGGACCAGGGCTTGAACCCGTGTCCCCTCCATTGGCAGGCAGATTCTTAACCACTGTGCCACCAGGGAAGTCCCTATCCCAGTTTCTTTTGAAAATTGGTTTACCATTCATACCTGCCAACTGTCTACTGAGCATCTGGGATGTAGCAGACACTGGGATAAGTGCTCTATATACATCCTCTCCTTTAGTCTTCAAACAACCCAACAAGGTAGAGATTTTCAGCTCCACTTTACAGAATGCTCAGAAAGGTTGAATCACTGGCCAAGATGACACACCAGTAAATGATTGGAAACTGACCTGACTCCAATGCCAATGCTCTTTCCACTACACGACATTGCCTTCTTATTAGTAATAGTGATGATAATAATAAATAATAAAAGCTACCACTTTGCTAGGTGCTTCACAAGCCTTCCCTTTAATCCCCTCAACAACGTTGTACGGTAGACATTACATTTTACAGATGATTAAACATGCAGTGAAGGATTTGAAGAAGAAGGAACCGTGTGGCAGAAAGGGGTCTGGACTTAAAGGGGATCTCCACCATTAAACACGGTGTCACCTCAGGAAAATCAGAAAAAAAAAGTCATAGAACTGCTGAACTAGAAGGGACCTTGGAGATGACATGAGTCCAATCTCCTCATTTTTTCAGATAAGAAACCCAAGTTATCTTAGCTGACCCACTGAGTTTTCTCACCCATTAAGTGGGAAGAACAAAGCCTCCCTTGCCTTCCACCCCCGACCCCGAGCAAGTTGTGAGGGTAAAACGAGGCATTGAATGTGAAAATAATTTGAGAAACAAGTTTATATAGATGTAAGAAAGACTAGGAGCATCTACACCACCTAACAGTGCTATAAAAATTCTATCAACTCCCTCTCCTTCTCTCTTCCCCTCATTTAGCTGCAAGAAAACACATTGATACACTGTCCTGGACATCAAGTGTGTTTTCATACTGTGTTTACATAGACATGTATACACTCAGGCACATAATTACAGCAGCACCAATCATGCCAGTAAACTTAAGGTTCTGTCAGCTTTTCCAATATTAATTGCTATTTTCAGGTGGTTTTCAAACTTAGCAGCAAAAATTCATTTTGATGTGAAACTAGATATAATACATGGTCTCAGCAGTGGAGCAGAAGTCTCCATAAAAAAAAAGAGGGAACACTAGTAGGTCATTCTAGTCTTTCTAAGAGCTGATTGCCATTCTGGACTTTTGAATAATGGAAGTCATTTTATTTTAAAGTCACCTGCAAAAATTGTCTTACCATTACAATCAAAGAGTTGATTTTTAACAGCTATTATCTAAATTATATATCATAATGTTTACAGGACTAAGGGGTTGTGGTTGGGTTGACGTTTGCATTCACAAAACACAGGCTGCCCTCACCCCAGCCCTTTGTTGGTTAGGGTGAGCTGTAAGGTGACTGCAATTGAGCTTGTGTCTCAGTTTACCTGTCCTTCTGTACCCACCGCACCTAAAACAGCCATCCTTCCCCATCCCTCCCCACCCACTCTCCCTGCTCTAGTTATGTCCTTAGCCCTCATCACCACTGGCACACATCATAACCTTGTTTGTTATTGCCCGTCTCCTCCGGCTAGAATGTATGCTCCATGACAGTGGGATCTTCTAATGTTTCATTCACTGCATTTTCTCAGTGCCTAGCACAGAGTAGACGATCAGTATTTGTTGAGAGAATAAACTAAATCCAGATATTGAATAATCTGAAAAACACAAGTCTCTGGGAATTCGAAGGCCACGTTCTATTGCTTATTCTTTAGAAAAGATTTTCTCCAAGAAGCTTTTACAGAGTCAGCGGCTATAATGGGATTTCAGAGGGCAGCTTTCTGTGCACAATACTGTCCCCACAAGAAAGAGAAAGAGCGAGCAGTAGTTTTAATCCTTAATTACTCAGTTATGAGTTTCAAAATGTTTTCTTTTTCATTTCATTGAATGCAGACACCTTTCAGATGTGGATTAATATTTAGGAGGGACAATAGGACATCATCCATTCATTCAATAAGCATCCACTGAGCCCTACTGAGTGCCAGCATCTGCCCCATAATGAACGGTTTTAGAAGCCCCCCATATCCCCAGTGGAGCAGGACACTTTGTCTGCTACAGTCAGAGGAATACATCTTACAATTTAGGCTGCAAAATTCAAAACAAGAAAAAGAATATAGATTTCAAATTAGCCCATCACTTTAGAAAAATTATTTTCAATTTACCAAAGCACAACTTTCTAAGCATTCACAGTCACAGAATCATTTTAAACTCAGAATGAACACTCAATTGAATGTAAAATTTTGACTGATGAGCAGAAATTTGAGAGAATTCATTTATCCCTGGAGAGGAGAGAGGAGTAGTTCCACAAAACAACAATGATATTGTTTACATCGTAAGCTCAGTTGTTATTTTGCTAGACTAATCTATACTCATATATTAAAGGGTGTGCACGTCTGGAAAAAATAAGTCTTCTTCAGACTTATTTTACAAGGAATATGCTATGCCTTTTTCATTTCCAGGCAATAAACTATTAAATACCAATTACACGTTTAAGCTTGTGTTTATTTTCTAACCATCTCTTTACCTGGTTTCTGAGATGCTGCCTTTGTCTGCTTTCTCCCCTACATTTCCCTCAGTCTCTCAGTCCCCGACCCTGGCTTCTTTTTTTTCCACCTGTCCTTTCATTGTCAGTAGTCCCCAGGGCTCTGCCTACTTTTTCTTCATGTTTTATACAGTTCTAGGCGATTGTACTGAAGTCCACAACTTCAACTATCAATTATGCATCAAAAACTCCCAAGTACATAACTGCAGCATTCACCATTGTCCAGGGCCCACACCCAGATTTTCAGGTGCCTACTAGAGCTCTCCATGGGGATGTTCTCAAAGTACCTTTAACCCATTCTGTCTAAAATGGAACTCAATATCCTTGGCCCAAACCTCTACACTTCCCAGGGCACTACCCACCCACCCATCCATCCAGCCAGCCATCCATCCACGCATCCCTCTCTCTCTCTGTCTGTCTCTCTCTCTCTCTCTCTCTCACACACACAGCTGAATACCTATTAAGTATGCCAAACAATTCTATACCCTTCACCTTCAAAGTGAAACTGGAAACCAGGAAATCGTGACATTGCCTTTTAAAACCCTTGTACCTTATTCTATCCCCAGGGAGGCACTCCAGAAATGTTTGTTGAAAGAACCTGTCAGTGAACACCCATTCGGTTCCCTCATCTCCATCTTTAGGCCTTCACTAGCTCCTAACTGAACAATTCTAGGTAGAAGTTGGTCCACGGTAGACCCATGAAGAGCCTTGCTGCTTTCAAGCTCTTTCTTATTCCAAACCAGCTTTTATGCTGGCCGGAGTGATCTCTCTAGGACCCATACACTGCTCAAAAATGGCTCTCTATCTCCATTTCAATGGCTATCTATGACCCACATAGTAAAGTCCCATCTCTCCATCATCATGTTCTCAGCCTTTCCTAAAGTGGTACCCAAACTAACTCTTTAACTTCATCCCTCATCCCTCCCCAACCCTAAACCCAAACCACACAGACACTCTTACACTCCAACCAGAGCAAACTCCTGCAAACACAACATGCTTTTTCATACTCTCCACCTGTGAGCACTGTTCCCTCCACCAGGGATGCTACTTTCTAGTCTCCTTCCTCTGAGGCTTAGAATGGCCTTCTTACTATTCAAGAACAAAGTCAAATACTGCTGCCTCTAGGGAACCCTTCGTCAGGCAGTTAGTTACTCTTTGTGCTGTATCCCTAGTACCTACCATATAACATTATAATTCCAAGGAGCTTGTGCATTAATCTGCCCTGGTAAACAGTGAGATTCTCAAAGTGCTCATTATTCCTATTTATACCCCACAATCCCCAGCCCAGTGCGAGGCTCAACAAATGTTTGTTGAATCAAGACAGGGTTCAAATCTCTGAGTATCTCACGTTCTATAGAAGGTGTAAATTAGAAAAAAATCACACAACAAATAAAAACAGCACCAGGCCCTATATGAACAGCTGGGCTGTTATAAGCCATTTTGCACTGTCCACTGTACTTCCATCTGTGTGTATGTTACATCTCCATGACCACATTGTAAGTTCCTCAGGGGCAGAGACTCAGCACTGGATAAACACCTGGCTGGACTTCCAAGAAGAACTTCTAAGGGCTAGGCTCTTGTTCTGAGGGTCTTAAAGACCATCTGGGGACTCTCTATTCCTATACCTGGAGGGCCAGGTATGGTGGAACACAGCTTCTCCCCAAGAACAGAGGACGATTTGTTGGGCCTCTGACCCAGCAAGCGGACAGGAACCAAGGGTCCTTCAGCACCATCTCAGTTCATGCCACTGAACCCACACTCACAAGGCACTTCCCTGAGATAAGCAAAAACAGAGGTTTGTACAGATGGGTGCAGAGATGCTAGATTTTTTAAAAGATGAGGAAATATGTCAGTAAAAAGAAAGTGCCCTTCTAAAATGAGAGTCCATGATTTACTTTTATAGCACGGCTGGCATGTAGTCAGGACTCCAGGAATTTGGCAGTTACTTAGGGCAGCCTCTACAGAAGGTTAAATGAATTCCACAGTGATATTTTTGAGTTCTTGCCAATGGTTAGCAGCTGTAACAAGCTGGGGATCTGTCCATATTGCATCCCCATCCATCTCCTCATGGTCCTCAGTAAACTCACACTAACTGGCTTGGCTCCCCCCCTTCCACCCAAAGCCATTTCAGAGGAATATTAGTAGATGCCATTTGTTGCTTGTCACTTCTGGACTGAAATTCAACTTGTAGGCTTGTGTGGCTGTATTTGAAATTACATCTGGGTCCTCTGATATCAGACATGGCTGATGGTCTTTAAGGAACACAGCGAGAGGGGGTTACCTGTCAGCAACAAGAAGCCACTCACCGGAGGGAAAGAGGTGGGGGAGGGGAGGGACATGTTTCTTGGAATGAGTAAAATGTGCTGATTTCATTCCTTTTTAAGATCTTTTCTTTTCCTCTTGTAAGTTTGCTAGAGAGTCCCTTGTAGCATTCTGGCAGGAGTCAGATGTTTTTACAGTGTCTCTCAACCAGTAAGTTGAGGAAAGTTTCCATCTGGGACAGGTAACCATCATGTCCTCCTGACATTTGGGGCTTCCTGTAATGACTTACCAGGCATGGGTGCCCGTTTGCCTGAGGATCTAGGCTCAGCCCTGGGATCTGATATTGTTCCTGGTCAAGCCAGGAGCCCACCCTGGTGGCTAAGCTCTCTCTGAGGGCCTGTGCCCACCTCATCCACGACCCCCAATATAAAAGCTGAAAAGCAAGGGGAACCCTCCCCTCCCTCTGCTTTCTTTGCTTCTGGATCCTCTGACTCCAGACAGCAGAGCTGCTTTAGCTAGAAACCAAGGAACCATACTCCCCAGTAACGGCAGAATCCACTTCTTCCCAAGCTTGACACCTGAACCTTTGTGTTGCAATGATTTCATTCTGGCCACTTAGTATAATTTCTCTCACCTTACTCGGTAGGGTTATCTGTACTAAAAAGTGTCATCTTCATCCAGGTAGACAATCCCCCAGACCTCTGCAGAGCCTGCAGCAGGTATGCAGGACAGGGGTGCAGGGAACTGCAGCAGGCCCAGTTATGTGTAGAAATCGTCCAAGTCCAGGTCGAGAAAAAAAATTTTCCCCTCCTGCCAACCATTTCTCTGAGAACAGTTTTTGTGAAGAGCCCCCTACGTTCTATACTCATCACAGCTGGAAAGTCTCTCTAGTTCTTCAAGGTAATAAGAGCGAACACATATTCACTCAGAGTCAATCATGTGCTAAAGCTTTCCAATGCACTGGCTTGTTTACTCCCCATTTTACAGACGAGAAACTGAGGCTCCGAGAGATGAAACCAGTAAGTGCCCAGATAGTAAGAACGACTTAAGTTTTGTATGCAGGTATTTCTGACTCCACCCACTGGTACTTTGCCTTCAGAAACTGGGCGCTCCTATGAATTCGAAGCATTTGGCCAAAGTGCAGTTTTTGCTGAGCACCCTGAGAACTTGTTTTGTCTCCATTGAGTCTGCTGAGCCCTGAATTACCAAGAACTCAGGATCCACCAGTGCACCTGCCCAGGTTGTTTCTCTGTGGGCCTCCTAAGGCACCTTTAGCCTCTGGGCCACAAAACCATGGAGGAGTGGTCTAGGCTCAAGAAAACATTACAGCATCTCAAATTGTAATAGACTAAAACCTTTAGTGTTATCTTAGTCTTGGACTGGGACTTCCACACACAGACACTCATCAGGGGGAGGTCCTTCGGAAGCAGGACAGCAGCCCTGAGAGCTAAGAAGGAGAAGAGTGCGGTTATCCGCTGGGTACCCCCGAGCCCTGGGAACCCTTCCAGCCCGCTGGCATGGGATACAGAGCTGCTGCTCTTCCCTGCTGAGTCCAGGTGACCCTTCCGGGGTCCATCTGGGTGGAGGCCCAGCGAGTGCAAACGTCCTGCCTCCCCACACCTCCCAATGGGGATGGGATCCCTGGGTGGGAACTTCAGTGTGTCCATGTGCCATCCGTAACTGGGATTCCCCCCTTAGGGTGGACCCCTGACCCCTTAGACTAGAACACCCAGCAGTCTGAGCAGGGCTGCAGGACAGGAGGGGCCTAAGCGAGGTCCCCTCCTCTCATTTCTAATGCTGCATTTTGATGTGGGCCCCTCTGATTTGGCCTCCCCACTCCTCACAGAGCATGAGTAAGTACTGCCCGCTCTAGGGCCCTGCCACATCCTTCTCCGAGTTCAGGGTGAGTACCAGCTGCCAGTGGGAGCACTGCCGTCCTCGGAGGAGGCCGCTGTGTGGAGTCACACTTCAGACGAGGGGGAGCGTCGTTCAGAGTTTAACAGAGGGTGCAGGAGAGCTGCTAGATGTTCCAGTTCAATCTCCATTTAGATCTATTCATAGCTTGGGCAGTTTCCTATTGGAAATCGTTCTCATGATTTACAATAGATCCTACGTAAGTCATGCAAATCTGCTGCAAAATGGAGTATTTGTCACAAATAGGCTTTGAAGGGGTGTTGGTGATGAGTGAAGTACTGTTTGTGCACTGTGAGATCCAGGAGTCCTTGAAGTCGTGTTGACATATGATAGGATTCCTAGAAGCCTGTACGTCCAAGAATCTCCGTCCCCTCTCTGAAAATCCTGATCTTGCAAATGCTCGTGAGAACCACCCAAGGCTAATGGGGGGATGAAGAGGCCCCCAATTCCTTCTGCCCTCAACTTGGGCTGCTCACTCAACCACGACAGCTGCCATTAATAGCTTGGTGCATGCCCCTTCCTTGCCTCCAGACCTACTACCCACCTCACAGAGGGAATTGAGAAGGCCAATTTAATTTAATTGATTACCACTTACAAAGCTGTGGTTACTCCTCTGAGAGGTCTGTTTAAAGTTTCTGAGGTATATAGAGATAACAAAATAAAAAGCAACAGTGTAAGGCAAAAGATGATTATCAAATTGCTCTGGGAACCTTCAATGTGAAAAAGATATAAAAGAAAGATTGAAAGGTATTAGTCTATAAGTCTCACTGAGGTCAGAAGACCAGAGCAAACCTTCTTTTTTAAAAGAAGAGATAAAACTTTAGAAAATACTTCACACACACATACACACTATCGTCCTTTCTCAGATAAATGTGAGTTCCTGTCTTAGACTACTTTAACATTGTTAACCTAGTTTAAATTCCTATGGTACAGCAAGAGTCTTACACAGTTATAAGATTTTTTTTTTAATGCATGAGCTTTAAACTTGTTTTCTTACTTTAAATAGATGTATATTAACTCTCCGTTTAGGCTGCAGGACCTCCTAGCATAGTATAACAGCCCCAAAAAATAAGAGTGGATAAAAACTCTGTAATTTACTCACAGGCATAAATGGATATATAAATGTAAAAATGTGCACAATATTTTACGCCATGCTTGGCTTCACTGTGACCTAATGTTTATAATATGTAAATAATGGCTTCCTTTTAAAGCAAAGAACAGATTAATATACAGATTCATCTGAAGCCCCTTTATTTAATATAAACAGAAATAAAAAGAAAAATGTTCTTTTGCAATAAATAACCAATGACAAAGGTAACCATTGAAGGGATTTAAAATGACAGAAGTCAACAGAAAACTTTCAATATCATACTTCTACTTTAATATGAAGATATTGTTATCAAAGGAAAAGACTCAAGAAATTCTTTGATAAAAATAATCTCACACTATCTTTGAAGTGGTTTCATTTATTTTACTACCCACTGTGTTCCTTATCAGAAGGCCAAGGGTAAGAAGTTCCCTAGTTATGATTAGGAAAGAATCTGATAGATCAGAAGACCCAATTGAAGTTGGACATAATAAGTATTAAAGTATTACATGACATTAATCCTGCCATTCCATTACTCTCTCCATCTTTGTGCACAGACTAATTATTCTGAAGCCAGTGTTCAGGAGAAAACAGAAACATACTTACCCTGGGCTGGAGTAATCTCTTTATTGCATCAACAAGGCTGGCTCTGTACTGGTCCAGAAACAGGCTGACATTGAGAAGAGAGCAGAATCCAGATTAAACTGGGTTTTCAAGTCTAATGATACTAATGGAGATCAAGACTAATTACACATGTTTACTCAACACTAAAAAAGAGAAATGTTGCCTTCCATCCAAGTGTCTCACTGGAATAAAAAAAAGATACTGTGGTCAGTGTTATCCAACCAAAGTCAAGTCATCAACATGCGATGGGCCACGATTCAACACGACTGGCCATGTGTTAGTGTGAAAGGGACAATTTCTAAGCTGCTGTTTGGGGAAATCACCTGGTGGAGATGAAGCTCTCCCAACACTTGTCTGTAAACCTGTGCCCTCTGCCCACCGAGGGTGCTGTGAGGCCACCCTCCAAAAACAAACCACCAGCCCTATTACACACCAACCACAAAACAGCTCTCAGGTGGGGATGGTTTTTAGTGACTAGCAACAGCACTGAGGTTAGAGCCAACAAGTGACCTAGGAGTAAACAAAGACCAGCTTTAGGCAGTGTGTCCCAGAAACCGTGGCAACTCTGGATTTCCCCCCTTGATCTCCATGTTGATTTTTTTCCAGTTCGTGTGATTTTTCATTTTTCTTTTCTGGTTTGAGAATTTCTCTTGTTGCTCTGTCACCTCTTTGGCTGGATCAGTCTGACCCTGTCTTCACCAGGCCTTATCCTGGAAGTCTAGGACAGAGTTTCCTTATCCAGGACTTGCAGGCTAGAACACTGGGTGGCCTTGTGCATCAGCTATCCCATGAGGGGCCTAAGCAAAGCCTCTACTCCCGTTTCAAATGCTGTAGTTTGGTGTGGGTCCCTCTGATTTGGCCTCCCACTCCCCAAATAGCATGGCTAATTACCACCTACTCTGGGGCCCTGCGTCGTCCTCCTCCGAGCTAAGAATGAGTATCAGCTGTCAGTAGGAGCGCTGCTGGTGGAGTCACACTTCAGACAAGGGGAGAGCATAGTTCAGGGTTTCCTAGGCTCTGGCTCTGACCTTTCTGCTATGTGACCTTGGGCAAGTCACTTCATCTGAGACCTCAGTTTTCCTGTCAATAAGAGCCCACCTCTGTGGCTGCGGTGGGCATCAAATGAATGATATATTGGTTGATGAATATTTGTTGATGACCTGCTGTATACTAGGGACTGTTTCAGGCCTTGGAGATAAGCTGTGAATAAGACGAAGTTCCCATCCTCAAGGAGCTTCCAGTCTGTATTCATTTCTGCATCACTAGGTCTGGCCCAGCATACACACAGAGAGGGTGCTCAATGAAGAGTTAACTTACTGCCCAACTGGCAGATCAACACAGTCTTTGAAATGGAGGAGCTTATGTAGGGTGGGTTTCAATGACTCTAAAACAGGCTGTACACACTCCTTCACTGGTCTTGCTAGGGAGGAATCAGCATTTAGGTAGGATGTTTCACCAAGCCAGGTTCTCTCTTAAGTCTCTCACTTAAGAGGAGTGGGGAGAGCGGCTTATAAGACGTTTCCAAGAAGTCAGTGCTTGGGTTTCACCATGACATGCTTAGTGGAAGTTTCTTCTATAAAGTTCTGCTTTGAGCAATGGAAAAAGAATCCTCTTAAGGTGAGCTAGAAATGATCTCTAGAATGGGAAACTATCCATCAGGATAATCAGGATAACCAGATTATTACCCATGGGAAAATTTCTTATTGTTCCAGAAAACTGTGCACTTAAATCTTAGAGCACAGAATGTGTCTAATTCGAATGCTACAAAAATTTGCCTTTTAGTCATATTAATCAGTGGTTAATAACCAGTAAGGATGGATAAGAAAGGAATCGAATTGTATTTAAGTGTTTTGAAAATTTCTCTTCAGGACTATATACCTTATTGTTTAGTGAGGTAATACTATCTTAAATGTTAATAATTAAGCATTTTATTTTATTTTTTTTAAAGAAGACTACCACTGTGAGAAAATACCTCTGTCAGTTACTTGGGTCTACAGGAGACCTGGCTGGTTGGGATACATAGCACCAAGCAAAAGACCATTCTCAGTTTATACCTGTTCGTCCTAAGAGCCGGTAAGATTGTTAGAGACAAATAATCAACAACTTAAAAGCTGAGCTTAAAACATAACCTTATGAGGGGAGGGGGAAATAAATTAGGAGTTTGGGATTAACATATACACACTGCTACATAAAAAAATAGATAAACAATAAGGACCTACTATATAGCATAGGGAACTATACTCAACATCTTATAATAACCTATAATGGAAAAGAATCTGAAAAAGAATATATATATATATGTATATATAAATAACTGAATCACTTTGCTGTACCCTCGAAACTAACACAACATTGTAAATTAACTATACTTCAATAAAAAAAGCATAACCTAATATAGTACTATTTCTACTTAATGTTGGCAATGGTGACAAAAATATTAACCTCACAGCTCGCTAGAAAATGCAGCTTAACACACAGCACACATTCAAAACACAGTTATTTGAAAGCTAATGCTGTCTACTCCATCACTGCAAGTCAAATTTCCCAAAAGTAATTTCTGTAGTTCTCTAATAGGTCTTTATTCCAAGCAAGCTCACCTTTCTACTTAGCTCTGGTGCAGAATTTATAACGCTTAGTAGGATACATCCTATCAGCAATTTCAACGTGCTTTAGTGGGAGTGATATACAATCTCCTGAAAATTCACCCCTTAAATAAGTCCTAATGGGCTCAGAGAACAGCAGCAGCTTAAGTGGATCTATTAAAAAAGGCTGAGTGGGTCAGTGATTGGGATGAAGATACCATTTCAACTCTCCAGTTACTGATCAGAATACATCGACAGTCGGTCTAGTTTGGCCATCAAACACACACACACACACACACACACACACACACACACACACACACACCCCCCCCCCCTCTATATAATCATTTGTGGAGTCAACGCTTGTTTTGTTCCACTGATCTGAATCACAGATTATACGACAAAGGAAAGGTGCCAGGCCATTTTCATCGCCTCCCTTAGAATCAGTCAGGATTTTCTGCAGAGCACAGAGACGCTCCAGCTCCTCTCATAGGGAAATTAATTAGTGCAGAGAACAAGGAGATATTACTGTCAGCATCCACAGAGAGGAAGACCTCTATGTAATTTTCACGGTGAAATACGCTCAGTTAAATTCACTGTTTTAAATTTAACTTTCAGCAGACCGAATGGCCTCTATCGGTCTTTAGCAACTGATTGCTGGGGGAGCCGTATTCTGATCTCGCTTGGTGCCACCCCTTAGGTGCGAGATCTTTGACAATCTGTCTGTCTTCTCCGGGACTGAGTTTCCTCAGGTGTGAGGTAAGAGGGCTGACTACATTTGGGTTAAAGATCTTTTCAGGTGGAAAGGTCTGTGAGTTGTGATTTAGAACTACCTATGATCACAGCATCTGGAAGAAAACAAAGAAATCCTAGAGCCTATTTTGAGAAAAAAAATTTTTTCTTCACAAAACCCAAACTTTTTTCATCATTTAAAGTAAACATGATAGAAAATAAAAACAATCCACTGTATATAGTTAGTATAAAAATGCTGGGAGAGCAAGTGAAGTGATGTACCTTCCCCAAAGTCTCAGGCTGGAGGCATGCAGATGAGGTGCTCACCGTCCTGCAGACCTAGCCCCATGTGTCTGGCTAGGGGTGGCGTTTCAGACTTGCGTTCCAAGCCTTTAGAGAATCCAAATGTGCAGAATCTTTTTTTTTTTTTAAATTTACAGAATCATTTTTATTTTTGCAGAGCTACAGTAAACTGGAAAGCCATCAAACACTGAATGGAAGTGTTCACTGGATAAAAAGCATCTTACTACCAGACTCTCAGAATATTGTGATTGAACAGGAGTCTGGAAAGGCAGGTTTAAAATTAACAATCACTGGCTATTCTAAACTCAGCAAGGACCGGGCTGGATTGCATTCCAGCAGAAAGGAACTCTTATATTAAATTCAACATTAAACAAGTCAACCAAGGAATTTAATAGGAGGGGTTTTTTTCTACACCTGTGGTTAAATATTCTAATATTTTGATATTTGTCAACAGCATCCATTTGCAGGTATGACTGTACCTTGAGTTTTCCTTCTGTTTATTTCAAAGTGGACATTTTACAAGTTACTTAGGAACTGTTGAACCATGAAACTATATTTCATTGTCAAAAATGCTGAATGGAGAAATAACGACTAGCTTTCAGTGTGCCTCTTTATTTTATAATCTAGTTGAGCTACTAAATTTAGATGTGAACTAAGAGACTGTCTCTTCTGGGAAATGAGTTATTTCCCCCATTGCCTACAGGTTTATGAATGTTTGAATGTAAATATATGAATACCTGAATGATTTAACAACATAAACATATCGCTGCTCGTTGTAATCATGTGCATTTTACTTGAACCACAATGTGGGTTTGGAATAGGTTTGTGAATAGAGCTTGTTTTCATGTAAATGGGATCAAGCAGTACCACTGGTTAGCTATTCAGGGAAGCAGACAATGCCACCCTTGCTGGAAATGCTTCAGTAAGAATTTAATCCATGTACCTAATATTTGAACTCCAACTCTTGCTTCATATTCCTGTGGCCTAATCCAGATCTCATTGACTGACAAGGACTCAAGGATGGTGTGAGACTTAACATGATCTATTTAT
Organism: Balaenoptera acutorostrata; assembly: GCF_949987535.1. NCBI lineage: Eukaryota > Metazoa > Chordata > Mammalia > Artiodactyla > Balaenopteridae > Balaenoptera > Balaenoptera acutorostrata. The sequence continues at coordinate 57,090,313 of NC_080075.1, forward strand.
GTGTGGCACCTATTTCTGGCACTGACTATTTCAGGTTTCATCTTGGAGGTAGTGTCTAAAGAGAGCTTTCTTTTCCTCCTCTGTGACATTCTTTAAAAAAAAAAAATAGCAGCATGGTCTGCCTGCCTGCCTGCCTGCCCCTAGAAGCAGCATCCGTGCAATAACTCTGACACAGAAACATCAATCCTACAGGACATAAAGAACACATGGAATCCTGGGCTTCCCTGCTATATGCACAACATGTACATTATGAACATCGTTGTACTTTCTAAGTTTCTGAACAGCTTACCCATCCCTGTGAATATGAAGACAGACCATTACCAAAACATTTCTTTAGGAAATAATATCAGCATCGCAGTGAGAGTAGCTTAATGTTTCACATTTACAAATGGGAAATTATAAACAGGCTGACATTCTGGCACTGACAACACTGGAGGAAAAGAAAACTTAACAATTCACGCATAGAAAAGCCATTTATAAAATGAAACTTGGTGTATTTAGTTCATTTGAACACATAAATTCTCAATAGCGACTAGATGTGTATTTATGTATATGGTACGTGTGTGTGTACGTATAACATTGTATTATTATGTTATGTATTTGTAATGAAAGCCTTAACTGAATATGCATTATGTATATCAGTTGTACAGGATCCTGTTGTTGGCTAGGGAAAAAAGACTATTTTTCAAACATGTTGTGTGGCTATTTTTAACCTAACAGAGAACATTAATCAGAAAAGAGCTTAAATCTGACTTCCTCTGCTTCCCTGGTACAAATAGGATGACATGGTGTGAGTGTCATAACACAAGGTATGACAAAGCCAGGCTGTTTTGATATTTGTGCAAAGGACAAAATTAACTTTAAATCTCTTGGCCAGACCTGACTTCCCCACATAATCAGAGCCCATCCATGTGCGACCCTCGTCTAAACCTCCAAGAAGATTCTACCCTTCTTCCCTCTTTCCGCTGCTCTCTGATCTGACTTTCATGCTTAATCTGATCTAATCCTGCCAGCATTATCTTCATCTGTGCAATGAAACCTGGAGAATCCTTTCTCATATTTGGTGAGGGACAGCATTTACTAAATTACTTGCTCAAATCATATGGTGAGGTTTTAGCTCCTTATTTTTGATTAGATGAGGGCTGTAATATTGAGACACAATATCAATGACTAGTCAAAAATCTGCTTCTCTCTTTTTTTGGAAAAAGGTTTTCTGAAATTGGGTGCAGAGAGACTAAAATGGCCATGAAAAACTAGAATATCTCAACTAAGAATAGAAGAAAATATTTGTTTCCTTGACAAGTATTTTTCAGAAGAAAACAGAAAGCAAGTCTAATTTCATTGACTTAGGTAGAAAGTTACCCACTGAAAATCTTATTAAATAATAATTTTAAATAAAGACTTCCTGAAAACTTCACTGCATTCATTCAACTCTCGCATAAGGAAAGTGTTCTCTGGGTTATGGATCTTGTGTTTGGGTTTATCAATATAATAGAACTTCTTTAGAATCTGAACTTGTGTTTTCAAATCCATAGTGTCATTTTAAAAATCATGATTAAACTACAAATAAGATCTTACTCTTAACAGGAAAAATACTTGTGAATTGTCAGTGTTTCTCATATTATTATTCAACACACAAAGAAAATACATAAGATGAGTTGAAATCATTATTAAGGTTTGATACATATTTATCCTGTAACTTAGGATCAGACTTCCATTAACAATAAGTAGACTGGGCTAAAAGAGAAGACAAACTATCTAATGTAAATTATTTTTAAAAGGCAGGCATCTGACAGAGATTTTACTATTATTATTTGCATAACAATAAAATGTAATTTTATAATTCTTGTTTTATGTATAATTAAATATCATAATTGAAGGCATTGAAAATATTAGATAGCAAACATACATTTTAAGAAAAGCTATTTCCCTAAAGATATTTCACAGATATGTTTATACGCTGGAGTGTATATGTGTGCAAACACACATACATATATATATATTCCCTTATATCAATAGTCAGATCTCTCCTAAGAAGTAAGCTAATTGAGCTGTTTTGTTGATAAACTCCTTTTTCTCCAGACTATTCCTCCCCGAGCCATAATTATTTGCAATTTGCCTAAGTCGTCCATTTACTGATACGTCAAGCATGAAACAGAGGCAATTCCAGAAAATGGAAATGCTTCTCAAAATCAATCTTTGGGAAATAATGTGGTAGAAGTTACTGTGTGATAGAAGACTACCTTATAACTGTCACATGGAGATGAATGTTAATTTGTTGAGGTTAAAGCAGCTTTGTGCCTCATTTGTTGACTTTGCTTTGCCGTCAGCAAAGCAGCACAGCCCAATTACTCCAGCAAAGCTATTTTTTCTAACGGGAGTTTTATGATTTTTATGTACTTACCAGTCAGCACACATAACAATGTCAAAATGTCCTTCCAGTTGAGAGACATCTGTCTCATTATCCCATCGTAAAACGCTTGAGAAGAAAAAGATTTTAAAAATTATACTTAGGGTTTTTTTTTTAACTTTTGATTTTGAGCTATTAACATTATTTTTTGTGGCACTTGAAATTATTTAAAAGGTATATACAAATTATTTCAAAAGGCATAATAAAAAAAACTAGGAATGTAACTGTCTGTGCCATATTTTATTTAGTCTTCAGATCTAGAAGAGGAAGAATTCTCTATTCAAATATAATAGTTAAGCTTTTGCTAGTTCTTATAGTTTTGTGTAGACAAACTAGGGAAAAATATCTTATCTTGAGCATAGTTATTAGAATGAGTCTAGACTCTCAACATCAATGAAGTACATACTGAAATCAAAGTATTCCCCATCTACTGGAATACAACCTTATAAAAACAAATGATGTGAAACTTAGTGCCTGGCATGTCAGTTGCATTTCTTTTTTTTTTTTTTTAAAGGATTTTCTTATTTATTTATTTATTTATTTATTTATTTATTTATTTATTTTTGGCTGTGTTGGGTCTTCGGTTCGTGCGAGGGCTTTCTCCAGTTGCGGCAAGCGGGGGCCACTCTTCATCGCGGTGCGGGGACCGCTCTTCATCGCGGTGCGCGGGCCTTTCTCTATCGCGGCCCCTCCCGTCGCGGGGCACAGGCTCCAGACGCGCAGGCTCAGCAATTGTGGCTCACGGGCCCAGCTGCTCCGTGGCATGTGGGATCTTCCCAGACCAGGGCTCGAACCCGTGTCCCCTGCATTAGCAGGCAGATTCTCAACCACTGCGCCACCAGGGAAGCCCCTGCATTTCTTATTAATGTGATGAGTACTTTGGCAAGATGGAAGAAAAGAATACCAACTTTCATTTGGTTGTTGTGAGTTTTCAGGCACATTTTAAAATTCACCTGTCCTGATACTTAGTCTCCAAAAGAGGATCAGGTTTTAAACCTCATATTAATAACAATAATTAATAACATGTATTTGAAAATTCTAGTTATGCTTATGATGCCAACCAGAGATTTTAAGTTACTTTCAATGAATAACTGTGATAATTAGCATTTTACCATATTAAAGTATTTTAATGACTCCTCTCTCCACCCCATCAACTGGGATTTGCGGTATTACTTTTCAAAGTAAAATTCTACTCCTATTATCTATTTTGATTATTATTTAAAACTAAACTGAGTGAGCATAGCCTACTCTGTCCAGCTTTATTTGCTTATCTTGGTGGGTTCTTTATTTCTTCTATATCTTCTCTGGGTGAAAAGTCGTATGTTTGAATATAAAAATAAGTCCCAAAGTTCTTTTCATATACATTAATATATATCCATGCTAGCGACTTTCTTAAGGTAGAAAAGATTAAACACATCACCACAAAAATACCTATACAGACTGAACATCGGTTGTTTATTCACTCATTCGACTCATCCTTAGTGAGTACCTACTATGTGTCAGGCCCTGTGATGTACCACGGGCCATGCTTCACAGAGGCAGCCTGGCCTACATAAAGCCATAATTCTGACGCCATGCCCTATGTGTTATGTAAGCATATAGACTCAGAGCTCCAGGGAGGGCTTTCCAGAACAAGTGGATGACTTCTCTGTTCACAGGTCCAGTGAAACATGGAGGAGCTTTATAAATTAACTGTAGCGTTGTTGTACTTTCCCAGGCCCATTGGAGAGCCAAGAAATGGAGGAAACCAGGAAACCCCTAAGAGATTAATGCTGCTTTGTCTTTGGATTGATTCCTCAAATACTCCATGCACCTGGGGAGAGTGGGAAACAACCAACACCAACTTTTCTGGAAACACCAAGGCTTCCAGTGCAGCTGGGACTCAGGCTCAGTGGGAGAGCAGGCCTGTTCAGCCCTCATCAGAGACCTAAGAGTCTTAGAGAGTTTCCACGTGAACAAGATGGTTTAAAATATAGATCTATGCTAGACCTTTTCAGATCATAAAAGTAACGTCTCCATTGCACAGATTTTGGGAAAAAAAGAAAAGGATTAAAACTACTCATCATTTTATCATTCATGAACCATTATTTAGAAGAGGCTTCTAATACATGTGTAATGACTAAAGCACAAGAACAGAAAGTGCAGGAAATCCTGTGGTGATATTGGATATTGGATTCCTGAGGTGCTTCAGCCTCTCGGTTCAACAAAGACCAGCCGGAAAGACGGGTCTAGACAGGAGTGGGTTGTGGGTTAGCACAGCAGATGTAACAAGTCATGATTTTAAAAGAAATGGAAATGCTCATCTTAGCCACGTGGACCACAGCACATTCCCAAAAGGCATTCTTCCCCAGTTTTTATGAGGCTGACGGCTATGCTGTCCCCATAACGGTAAGCAGGTGACAAAGAGGGAGGGGTGTATGGACAGAGTCTAGCTTTGGCATGACAGACATACCTAAGTTCAAATATTGGTTCCTTCCCTTACTAGCTATGTGAACTTGGGCAATTATTTCACCTCTCTGAGTCTGTCGCCTCATCTGTAAAATGGAGATAGCAACGGCCACCTTCGTGAACAATCTAAGGGCGCCATTCACACTGTATTCTGAGTTCTGTTGTTTACATGGCAAACAATGAAAATAGTGCCCCCCAGAGTGGTGGAATCAGGTGGCTTCTATCTCGGAAGGCTAGAGATGACGGTGACTTCAATATTCGAGAAACTAGTCCTTCCAACTCCTCTCCTCCGATGGTCTTGCCCTCCACCCTCCTCAGACACTCACGTGACAGTCATGCACACTACAGCAGTGCTTCAGCTGTGGGGCAGGACCAGATTTTTTGTTGTTGTTTATAGCCCATCTGTTGCAGACCGTTACTTTTGTAAAATACAACAGCAAATGAATAGACAAATGAGATTTAAAAAGCAAAGACATTCTGAATACAAGTCCACTTATCATAGGCTTGGAGGTCACAGTAGTGTTTCTAAACACTTCCTTCCCTTTCTGAGCTCACCTCATTGCAGCTCAGTAACGTACAGTTCACACACTGGCACCAGTCCACGGCTTCTTCATTAAGCAGCCCGGCTCTCAGTCCTCGTCTTTACCAATAACTGCAACCCTGACCCACTCTCTGACAGCCCCTCTATCTTTCACAGTTCACCCCTTATATAGAAGGGACTCTCATTCGAACCATTCTTCCATCCTACTGGCCTACAATCTGCTCATCCTCTCAGCACGTCATTGCTCCTCTTCCCTAACATTTGTCTTCCCTCCTTGCCCACTGTAGGTCCCATAGCCAACCATCTTAACTATTCCCTCGCACACACCCTTCGCTCCCTCGTCCCTTTCTCACGTCCTCATATTTGTTAAATCCAGCTCTCCGCCTGCTCCAAGACCTGAATGTGGCTGGAGAAAGCACACAAGCATCCTGACTGGCTTTGCTTAAAACGCATGACCATGAACCACAAGTGGATTCTTGATGTCCGGCAGTTATTCTTTCATTTCCCTTGTCCATTTACTCTTCTGGTCTCCTAGCTCATTATTTTGTACCACCTTCACTCTTTTCAAAATTCTAACACTTCCTCCCTCAGCCTTACTTTCAACCAATGACCTTGCTTCCTACTTCACTGTCAAAACTGCAGTAATAAGATGAGAACTTCCACAAATTCCCACCACCACACTTACACTCCTAACAGCATCTGTACCTACATACTCTGTTTCCTGCCTATTATCATGGACGAATTAGTCATACTCCTATCTAAAGTCAGTACCTCCTCTTATACACAGGAGCCATCCCCTTTTGTCTGTTCTATGGTACAGCTCAAGCAATTCTTCCTTCTCTAGCCTATATTATCAGTTCTTTCCTCTCTACTGGATTATTTCCATCAGTATTCCAGCATTCAAGCAGCTATTTTTCCCTCTTAAAATATCCTCTCTTTGCTCTATCCTCCCTTCTGGTTATTGCTCCATTTCCTCATTCCTCCTCTGCAGCAAACTCCATGAAAAAGTTGTTTAAAATCTATTTTCAAATTCTCTCCTCCCAATCAGGCTTTTGTCCCCACTGTTCCACCAAAAATGCTCTTGTCACACTTTCCAAAGGTCTCCACATTGCTAAATTCAGCTCAGTTTTTAGTCTTCATCTTATCTGACCTACCAGCCTGCACCTCTCCCATGAGCTCCAGATTCATATGTCCAACTTTTTATTTTAATATTTCCACTTGGATGTCTAATAGACATCTCAAACTTAATATCTCTAATATTGAATTCCTCATTATCTTTCCCCAAATTCATATCATTAACTGTTTTTCTCATCTTGTTAATTCTATCTTTCCAGTTGCTCAGGCCAAAAACCTTGCCTATATCCTTGACTCCTAATTTTTTTTACACCCCACATTGAATATGCCAGGAAATGCAGTTAGTTCTACTTTTGAAATATGTCAAAATCCATCTTTTCTCTATCTCCAATGCTCCCACCCTGGTCTAAAATACCATCATCTCTCATCTGAATTATTGTATAGTCTCCTAATTGGTCTCCCTGCTATAACCCTACAATTTCTGCTCAAGGGAGTAGCCAGAGTGATCCTTCTAAAATGGACATCAAATTGTGAGCCTTCTCTATTTACTACCTGTAATGGCTCCTCTCTTCACTCAGAGTAAAAGCCAAAAAGTCTTTACAATGACCTATAAGACCCTGTGCAATCCAGTTACCATTCTAACCTCATCTCCCATTCCTCTCCCCCTTGCTCTCGCAACACTTATCTCCTTATGATTTCTTGAATACACCAGTCATACACTTCTGCTTTAGGGCCTTTAAATTGGCTGCTTCCTCTGTGTGAATGCTCCTCTTCCAGATACTTCTATGGCTTGTTCCCTTACCTCCTTCAAGTTTGCTTGACTGTTTTACCTTCTCAGAGCTGCCTACCCTGACCATTCTACTTAAAACTGCAATCATTCATTTCCACTCCAGTACTCCTGAACCCCCTTAACCTGCTCTTTATTTTTCTATAGCAATTATTACCATTTAATATGCTATATAAATAAATTATTAATTTTTAAAATTCTCTTTCTCCAGTAGAAGCACACTAGGCACAGAGATTTCTAAAATCTGTTTTATACCATGATGTATTTCCACTACCTAGAACAGTCCCTGTCACATAATAGCTGCTCAATAAATATGTCATTTGAATGAATTGTGTATGGATATACCTAGCAGAGAGCCTGGCACACAGAAGGCACTAAAGAAACAGAGGTCCCTACATTAAGTTATTCTCTGAATAGAATGTGTAGATTAGGTAGATATGAAGGCCAAAGATGTTTAATAAGATGTTAGAAAAAAATAATAATAAAATAAAAGATTTCCTCTTTTTAAACATCTTTATTATAGTATAATTGCTTTACAATGGTGTGTTAGTTTCTGCTGTATAACAAAGTGAATCAGCTATACGTATACATATATCCCTATATCCTCTCCCTCTTGTGTCTCCCTCCCACCCTCCCTCTCCCACCCCTCTAGGTGAACACAAAACACCGAGCTGATCTCCCTGTGCTATGTGGCTGCTTCCCACTAGCTATCTGTTTTACATTTGATAGTGTATATATGTCCATGCCACTCTCTCACTTCGTCCCAGCTTACCCTTCCCCCTCCCCACATCCTCAAGTCCATTCTCTAGTAGGTCTGTGTCTTTATTCCCATCTTACCCCTAGGTTCTTCATGACCTTTTTTTTTTTTTCTTAGATTCCATATATATGTGTTAGCATACAGTATTTGTTTTTCTCTTTCTGACTTACTTCACTGTGTATGACAGACTCTGGGTCCATCCACCTCACTACAAATAACTCAATATCGTTTCTTTTTATGGCTGAGTAATATTCCATTCTATACATGTGCCACATCTTCTTTATCCATTCATCTGTCGATGGACACTTAGGTTGCTTCCATGTCCTGGCTATTGTAAATAAAGCTGCAATGAACATTGCAGTACATGCATCTTTTTGAATTATGGTTTTCTCAGGGTATATGCTCAGTAGTGGGATTGCTGTGTTGTATGGTAGTTCTATATTTAGTTTTTTAAGGAACCTCCATACTCTTCTCCATAGTGGCTATATCAGTTTACATTCCCACCAACAGTGCAAGAGGGTTCCCTTTTCTCCACACCCTCTCCAGCATTTATTGTTTGTAGATTTTTTGATGATGGCTATTCTGACTGGTGTGAGGTGATACCTGATCATAGTTTTGATTTGCATTTCTCTAATAATTAGAGATGTTGAGAATCCTTTCATGTGTTTGTTGGCAATCTGTATATCTTCTTTGGAGAACTGTCTCTGTAGGTCTTCCACCCATTTTTTGATTGGGTTGGGGTTTTTTTGATATTGAACTGCATGAGTTGCTTGTATATTTTGGAGATTAATCCTTTGTCAGTTGCTTTGTTTGTAAATATTTTCTCCCATTCTGAGGGGTTGTCTTTTCGTATTGTTTATGGTTTCCTTTTCTGTGCAAAAGCTTTTAAGTTTCATTAGGTCCCATTTGTTTATTTTTGTTTTTATTTCCATTTCTCTAGGAGGTGGGTCAAAAAGGATCTTGCTGTGATTTACGTCATAGAGTGTTCTGCCTATGTTTCCCTCTAAGAGTTTTATAGTGTTTGGCATTACATTTAGGTCTTTAATCCATTTTGAGTTTATTTTTGTGTATGGTGTTAGGGAGTGTTCTAATTTCATTCTTCTACATGTAGCTGTCCAGTTTTCCAAGCACCACTTATTAAAGAGGCTGTCTTTTCTCCATTGTATATTCTTGCCTCCTTTATCAAAGATAAGGTGACCATACGTGCATGGGTTTATGTCTGGGCTTTCTATCCTGTTCCATTGATCTATATTTCTGTTTTTCTGCAAGTACCATACTGTCTTGATTACTGTAGTTTTGTAGTATAGTCTGAAATCATGGAGCCTGATTCCTCCAGCTCCGGTTTTCTTTCTCAAGATTGCTTTGGCTATTAGGGGTGTTTTGTGTTTCCATATAAATTGTGAAATTTTTGGTTCTAGTTCTGTGAAAAATGCCATTGGTAGTTTGATAGGGATTGCACTGAATGTGTTGATTGCTTTGGGTAGTATAGTCATTGTTACAATGTTGCTTCTTCCAATCCAAGAACATGGTATGTCTCTCCATCTGTTTGTATCATCTTTAACTTCTTTCATCAGTGTCTTATAGTTTTCTGCATACAGGTCTTTTGTCTCCCTAGGTAGGTTTATTCCTAGGTATTTTATTCTTTTTGTTGCAGTGGTAAATGGGAGAGTTTCCTTAATTTCTCTTTCAGATTCTTCATCATTAGTGTATAGGAATGCAAGAAATTTCTGTGCATTAATTTTGTATCCTGCAACTTTACCAAATTCATTGATTAGCTCTAGTAGTTTTCTGGTAGCCTCTTTAGGATTCTCTATGTATAGTATCATGTCATCGGCAAACAGTGACAGTTTTACTTCTTCTTTTCCGATTTGGATTCCTTTTATTTATTTTTCTTCTCTGATTGCTGTGGCTAAAACTTCCAAAACTATGTTGAATAATAGTGGTGAGAGTGGGCAACCTTGTCTTGTTCCTGATCTTAGTGGAAATGGTTTCAGTTTTTCACCATTGAGAAGGATGTTGGCTGTGGGTTTGTCATATATGGCCTTTATTGTGTTGAGGTAAGTTCCCTCTATGCCTACTTTCTGGAAGGTTTTTATCATAAATGGGTGTTGAATCTTGTCAAAAGCTTTTTCTGCATCTATTGAGATGATCATATGGTTTTTCTCCTTCAGTTTGTTAATATTGTTTATCACATTGATTGATTTGCATATATTGAAGAATCCTTGCATTCCTGGGATAAACCCCACTTGATCATGGTGTATGATCCTTTAATGTGTTGTTGGATTCTGTTTGCTAGTATTTTGTTGAGGATTTTTGCATCTATGTTCATCAGTGATATTGGTCTGTAATTTTCTTTTTTTGTGACATCTTTGTCTGGTTTTGGTATCAGGGTGATGGTGGCCTCGTAGAATGGGTTTGGGCGTGTTCCTCCCTCTGCTATATTTTGGAAGAGTTTGAGAAGGATAGGTATTAGCTCTTCTCTAAATGTCTGATAGAATTCGCCTGTGAGGCCATCTGGTCCTGGGCTTTTTTTTGCTGGAAGATTTTTAATCACAGTTTCGATTTCAGTGCATGTGATTGGTCTGTTTATATTTTCTATTTCTTCCTGGTTCAGTCTCTGAAGGATGTGCTTTTCTAAGAATTTGTCCATTTCTTCCAGGTTGTCCATTTTATTGGCATATAGTTACTTGTAGTAATCTCTCATGATCCTTTGTATTTCTACAGTGCCCGTTGTTACTTCTCCTTTTTCATTTCTAATTCTATTGATTTGAGTCCTCTCCCTTTCTTTCGTGATGAGTCTGGCTAATGTTTTATCAATTTTGTTTATCTTCTCAAAGAACCAGCTTTTAGTTTTATTGATTTTGCTATCGTTTCCTTCATTTCTTTTTCATTTATTTCTGATCTGATCTTTATGCTTTCTTTCCTTCTGCTAACTTTGGGGTTTTTTGTTCTTTCTCTAATTGCTTTAGGTGTAAGGTTAGGTTTATTTGAGATTTTTCTTGTTTCTTGAGGTAGGATCGTATTGCTATAAACTTCCCTCTTAGAACTGCTTTTGTTGCATCCCATAGGTTTTGGGTCATCGTGTTTTCATTGTCATTTGTTTCAGGTATTTTTTTTATCTCCTCTTTGATTTCTTCATTGATCTCTTGGTTATTTAATAGTGTATTGTTTAGCCTCCATGTGTTTGTACTTTTTACAGCTTTTTTCCTGTAATTGATATCTAGTCTCATAGCATTGTGGTCGGAAAAGATACTTGATACAATTTCAATTTTCTTAAATTTACCAAGGGTTGATTTGTGACCCAAGATATAATCTATCCTGGAGAATGTTCCATGAGCACTTGAGAAGAAAGTGTATTCTTTTGTTTTTGGATGGAATGTCCTATAAATATCAATTAAGTCCATCTTGTTTAATGTATCATTTAAACCTCGTGTTTCCTTATTTATTTTCATTTTGGATGATCTGTCCATTGGTGAAAGTGGGGTATTAAAGTCCTCTACTATTACTGTGTTACTGTCGATTTCCCCTTTTATGACTGTTAGCATTTCCCTTATGTATTGCGGTGCTCCTCTTTTGGGTGCATAAATACTTACAATTGTTATATTTTCTTCTTGGATTGATCCCTTGATCATTACGTAGTGTCCTTCTTTGTCTCTTGTAATAGTCTTTATTTTAAACGCTATTTTGTCTGATATGAGAATTGCTACTCCAGCTTTCTTTTGATTTCTATTTGCATGAGATATCTTTTTCCATCCCCTTACTTTCAGTCTGTATGTGTCCCTAGGTCTGAAGTGGGTCTCTTGTAGACAGCATATATATGGGTCTTGTTTTTGTATCCATTCAGCCAGTCTATGTCTTTTGGTTGGAGCATTTAATCCATTTACATTTAAGGTAATTACTGATATGTTCCTATTACTATTTTCTTAATTGTTTTGGGTTTATTATTGTAGGTCTTTTCCTTCTCTTGTGTTTCCTGCCTAGAGAACTCCCTTTAGCATTTGTTGTAAAGCTGGTTTGGTGGTGCTGAATTCTCTTAGCTTTTGCTTGACTGTAAAGGTTTTAATTTCTCCATCAAATCTGAATGGGATCCTTGCTGGGTAGAGTAATCTTGGTTGTAGGTTCTTCCCTTTCATCACTTTACTTATTTACTTCTTTATTTTTTATTAATTTATTTTACTTATTTATTTTTGGCTGCGTTGGGTCTTCGTTGCTGTGCATGGGCTTTCTCTAGTTGAGGAGATCGGGGGCTACTCTTCTTTGCGGTTTGCGGGCTTCTCATTGCGGTGGCTCCTCTTGTTGTGGAGCACGGGTTCTAGTCGTGTGGGCTTCAGTAGTTGCTAGTCTTGTGGGCTTCAGTAGTTGTGGCTCATGGGCTCTAGAGCGCAGACTCAGTAGTTGCAGTGCACGGGCTTAGTTGCTCCGAGCATGTGGGATCTTCCCGGACCAGGGCTTTAACCTGTGTCCCCTGCATTGGCAGGCGGATTCTTAACCACTGTGCCACCAGGGAAGCCCCTCTTTCATCACTTTAAATATGTCCTGACACTCCCTTCTGGCTTGCAGAGTTTCTGCTGAAAGATCAGCTGTTAACTTTATGGGTATTCCCTTGTATGTTATTTGTTGCTTTTCCCTTGCTGCTTTTAATATTTTTTCTTTGTATTTTATTTTTGATAGTTTGATTAATATGTGTCTTCGTGTGTTTCTCCTTGGATTCATCCTGAATGGGACTCTCTGCACTTCCTGGAATTGATTGACTATTTCCTTTCTCACATTAGGGAAGTTTTCAACTATAATCTCTTCAAATATTTTCTCAGTCCCTTTCTTTTTCTCTTCTTCTTCTGGGACCCCTATAATTCGAATGTTGGGGTGTTTAATGTTGTCCCAGAGGTCTCTGAGACTGTCCTCAATTCTTTTCATTCTTCTTTATTCTGCTCTGCAGTAGTTATTTCCACTATTTTATCGTTGAGGTCATTTGTCCATTCTTCCGCCTGAGTTATTCTGCTATTGATTCATTCTAGAGAATTTTTAATTTTGCTTATTGTGGTGTTCATCATTGTTTGTTTGCTCTTTAGTTCTTCTAGGTCCTTGTTAAATGTTTCTTGTATTTTCTCCATTCTATTTCCAAGATTTTGGATCATCTTTACTATCATTACTCTGAATTCTTTTTCAGGTAGACTGCCTATTTCCTCTTCATTTGTTTGGTCTGGTGGGTTTTTACCTTGCTCCTTCATCTGCTGTGTATTTCTCTGTCTTCCCATTTTGCTTAACTTACTGTGTTTGGGGTCTCCTTTTCACAGCCTGCAGGTTCGTAGTTCCCGTTGTTTTTGGTGTCTGCCCCCAGTGGGTAAGCTTGGTTCAGTGGCTTGTGTAGGCTTCCTGGTGGAGGGGACTGGTGCATGTGTTCTGTTGGGTGGTGCTGGATCTTGTCTTTCTGGTGGGCAGGACCGCGTCTGGTGGTGTGTTTTGGGGTGTCTGTGAACTTATTATGATTTTAGGGAGCCTCTCTGCTAATGGGTGGGGTTGTGTTCCTGTCTTACTAGTTGTTTGGCATGGGGTGTCCGGCACTGAAGCTTGCTGATCATTGAGTGGAGCTCGGCCTTAGAGTTGAGACAGAGATCTCTGGGAGAGCTTTCGCTGATTGATATTATGTGGTTCCGGGAGGTCTCTGGTGGCCCAGTGTCCTGAACTTGGCTCTCCCACCTCAGAGGCTCAGGTCTGACACCCATCCAGAGCACCAAGACCCTGACAGCCATAGGGAGGTTCCAAATTCAAAGTCCCCATCACCTTCCTAAACCCTCTCCAAGCAATTCTGGAGCTAAGAGACTGTGCCCCGGCAACATGCAACGCGCATGCACACAGGCCGAAAAGATTTCTTTGATATGACACAAGATGCATGATCCATAAAAGGACACATTGGTAAACTGGACTTCATTAAAATTAAAATTTTCTGCACTTTAAAAGATGCTAGGAGGAGAATGCAAAGACAAGCCACAGGCTGGGAGAAAATATCATATATCTTTGCAAATCATATATCTGATAGAGAGCTTATATCCAGAACATATAAAGAACTCTGAGTATGTTAAGAATAAGAAAATAAGAGACCCAATTTTTTAAAAAATGGGTAAGGCATTTGCATAGATTCATCACCAAAGAAGATACGAAAGTGGCAAATAAGCATGTGAAAAGGTATCCAACATCATTAGTCATTAGGGAAATTCAAATTAAAACCCCAATGAGATACCTCTATACACCTGTTAGAAAGGCTATAATTTAAAAGATTGACCACATTGAGAGTTGAGGAGAATGTGGAGAAATGGAACTCTCCGATACCACTGAGGGGAATATAAAATATAACCACTTTCGAAAGCAGTTTGGCAGCTTTCTTTAAAAGTTAAATATATGCCTCTATATGATCTAGCTGTTCCACTCCTACGTATTTACCCTAGAGAAGTTAAAGTATATACCCATGCAAAGCACATATCCATCTACAGAAATGTTCATAACAGCTTTACTTGTAACAGCCCGAAACTGGCAACAACCCAAAGTTCATCAATGGGTGAAAGGATAAAAAAATTGAGGTTTAGCCATATAATGGGAGACTACTCAGGAATAAAAAGGAAAGAACTATTGATACATGCAATAACATAGGTGATGTTAAAATAATTTTACTGACTGAAGGAACACTGAAAAAAAAAAGCACATACTGAATGATTTCATTTATTTAAAACTCTAGAAAATATAAACTAATATAGAGTAAGGGAAAGCAAATCAGTGGTTTCCTAGAAAGGGAGGAAACTTCAAGGGTCAGAAAGGAGGGACTACCCAGGGTCAAGAGGACACTTTGGGGCAGGGGGTGATAGACATGTTTAGCATTTCAATTATGGTGATGGTTTCTAGGGTGTATACAAATTTCAAAACATAAAATTATACATACAGTTTATTGGATACCAATTTCACCATAACCAAAAATTAAAAAGAAAATGCTTTCTGAAAGACAGCAGGGTATATACATATATATAACTAGGTCCCTTGCCCCATATGAGCTTTACAATCTGAGGCATAACATTCATATATAAAGACATGTAAAGGATGGTTTGACCAAACACCCAAATCATGTCAAAGTCTTACTTGTAATTTTATTGACACTAAAGTAAAATGTATGTGTCTCCATTTTATTTCATCACAATGTCAAAATCTTATTTCTCTTCAAAATGCCTTACAAAGCAAAGTACCATTCTACAGATAGAAATATAAAACCAATAATCATTGTAGGATTCCTCATGCTTTAAATATCTTAATAGCGATAGGCATGTCAAACCTGGTAAGTTTAACAGGTATAATACAGTAGAAAGAATACTGGGCTTTGCAGCTAGAAAGCTCTGAGTTCAAATATCAGCTCCACCACTTACAAGCCAGTGAAGCTGAGAGATACCCTCAAATATAAAAAAGAGACAGTAATGGTTGCATTGCACAACGATAATGAACTGAATAAAACAGGGTATATAAAAGTGTATTATAGGTGCTCAATAAATATTAGTTTCCCTTCCCTTACTCTTGCACTAACTTACGTCTTTTCATTCTGGCTTTGAGGTTGGCGTTTCAACCTGAAACGCAAAGCCAAGTCAATTTCTGATAGGACTCCTACCTTGTGATTTAAAATTCACACTGAAAAAAATTTCTCAGCAGATGACCTTACTGAGAGCCTGGGATTATCTGATATCATCTTTTTCTTCTTCTGCATCTTTTCTCTTCTAAGTAGGGTCACTCGTCCTGTCAGAGAGAACCACCTCCCAACCTATGGGCAGGATAAAACCACTCCTTTCTCTTTCCTCTAAGTCAGTGATTTTCAAACTTGAGCATGCATCAGAATCCTCGGAAAGTTTGTTAAAACACAGATTGCTGGGTTTTAATCCCAGAGTTTCTGATTCAGTATGTCTGGAGTGAGACAAACTGAGATGCCTGTGAATCTGCATTTCTAACAAATTTCCGAGTGATGCTGATGCTACTGGTCTGGAGGCCCTACTTTGAGAAGCACTGCTCTAGGTCCTTGCTCCATCAAACACTGGCCCCCATCATACTTATTTCTTCTTCCTCAGCTGTATTGGCATGCCTGCCAACATGCCCAACTCCTCCTGCAACTCTGCTTCCCTCTAGTCCACACTCTATTTCTCTCTTTCCCTTTGCCATCAACATCTCGCAGGAATAGCCTACTCTCGTTGCTTCACCTGTCCTGGCAATATGACCTTTCTCACAACAGTCACTAGAACTGCTCTGCAATTTGTTTGACCTACAGCAATTTGCAGCAGCTGACACTGCTGATCACCCGATCCTGGACCTGCTTCCAATAAGAAGCAGTATTATACCACGCCACCCTGAACCAGCCTTCCTGTCTCCAGTCCTTTCTCAGTATCCCTTCCAGGCCCCTATTACTCTGCTCCTGAAACAGTCATTTCCCAAAATGCTGTCCTTGGCCATCTTCTCTTCTGACGCTCTAGTTTCCATAGTTCTGCTCTTATCTCTTGATTTTGATCTCCAAATTTTCTAGCACAACACTTTCCTGAGATTTGAACCGTTATTCTTCACCACTTGCTAGTTATTGTCACAAAGCAAATACAGGTTTATGTTCTGCACCGCCTCAAATGCAGCATGCCCCAAACTGCTGTCTCTTACTACTCTTCTGTATTCTTTATTTCCCACACACGGTCACTTCTCCAGAATGGGTCCCCTCTTTGTTCACCATTTTCCATTCTCATTCAGGCCTGGACTACCTCTTTCCCTTTCTCTGGAATCACTGAGAAGCCTTTAAAACAAACAAACAAACAGAAAACCCTTTTTATTGTAAAATAAGACACTGAAGGAGAAAGCCAGGTGAAATAAATATATGCCTTAACTAAGTATTATTTGGCAAATACCCTTGTTACCACCAGTCAGATCAAGAAATAGAACCTTGCCCGACACCTTAGAAGTCCCTTTACACGATCTGTCCCATTCACCTCCCCCTCTGCCCCAATGCAATGACTTCCTAAATGGTCTGTGGCCTCTAGCCTCTCCCCATTCATCACACTAGATAACTAAATTTGCCTAGACACATCTTTCCTACTTCTATGCCTTTGATTGTGTCCTCCCTGCTTTTCATACCTAGAATGCCCTCTTCAGCTGCTTTTCTTCCCTTGCCTTTCATTTGCTAAACCAAAGCCGAACAGCCACCTCCTTCATAAAGCTTTCTCAGATCCCCCCACCTTGAACTGGCTGCTTGTCTCTTTCTACACATCATGAAGCACCCAATGAGAGCAGACTCTTCTTACATCTTGCTGGTGGGGCAAGTGTCTATCTCTCATCTGCCTGCATATCTTGAGCTTCCTAAGGCAGAAACCTCAACTTACTCATCTTTGTAACCCTAAAGGGCCCATCACAGTGCCTTACATGTATCAGGTGCTAAATTACATTTTATTGCATTGAAATGAATAACACAAGTTGGACTAGTCATAATCATAGAATCAGAGATATTTGAAATGGCAAATATAATTAGTAAAAAAATTAATTAGCGTCTTTCATTCCAAGATCTCGAAACTGTTTACCAGTCCTCCTTAACCAGTGTAGAATACACTGGTCACCAACATAGGTGGTCCAAATGTTAGGGAAATCTGTCTTCCTTTTGGACTCTGAAATAAGTTTATTTTGGCTAAGTTACAAACAAAAACATAAAGCCAGGGCTTCCCTGGTGGCGCAGTGGTTGAGAGTCTGCCTGCCAATGCAGGGGACACGGGTTCGAGCCCTGGTCTGGGAAGATCCCACATGCCGCGGAGCGGCTGGGCCCGTGAGCCACAACTACTGAGCCTGCGCGTCTGGAGCCTGTGCTCCGCAACAAGAGAGGCCGCGATAGTGAGAGGCCCGCGCACCGTGATGAAGAGTGGCCCCCGCTCGCCGCAACTAGAGAAAGCCCTCGCACAGAAACGAAGACCCAACACAGCCAAAAATAAATAAATTAATAAAACAAAAAACAAAAAAACATAAAGCCAGAGGATGGGATCAGCTTTAAAGTCAGTTCAGAATCACAGAAATGATCACCTGGAGCAGAAGTTCTCAAACTTTAGTATCAGAATAATTTGTAGAGCTTATAGCTGAAATAAGAAAAACAATTTGATCATCTCCATACGTGATGAAAAGACATCTGCTAAAGCTCCATATTTATTTATGGTAAAATCTTTTAAAAACAGGAATCAATAAAATAAAGTCCTTAACAAGATAGAAAATATCATTTCTATTTCAACTCAAAAGCTAATGCATATTTAATGGTGAAAACACCAGAGGATTCCCAACAAAGCAAGACTCAAAGATACCTATTTAATATCATGCTGGGATTTTTTTTTATCCAATAAAATTATACAAGAGAAGAAAAAAGATACAAGAATCAGAAAGAAGTCAAAATTCCCATCATTTGCAGATGATGTGATTGTTTAGTTGGAAAACTCAAGAGAATAAGTTGACAAGGTATTAGAAATAATAACTCATTGAGGTGACTAAACATTTGCTATACAAAACCCTATAGCTTTCTTTATATACATACATACAAATAATAACCCGTTATAAAATATAATGAAAGATCTCATTTATAAAAGAAACAAAAAAGGTAGTTTCTAAAAATAAACTTAACAAGAGAAATGAAGAAACATTTTAAATGCTAGGGAAACACCTAAAAAAGCTTAAAAAGAAAACTTCCAGTTCTTGAATAGAAGACTCAGAGGCATAAGCTGTCAAGTCTTAGTAAATTAATTCATATATATTTTTTCAGTCACAATGAAAATGTCACCATAATACAAATACCAACATGATTTTAGAATATTCTAGGAAGAAAGAATAATGGCAAGAGACTAGTCTTAACAGATATGATAATATATTACAAACTTTAGTAATTTACAGTTTGATAAGGCCACATGAATAGACAAAGTCTACTTCTGAAAATCTGCTCTGTAGATACACTTACTTGCAAATGTACAGTTTATGTACAGATACATTTCACTGCAGCACTGTTTATAGTAGCCAAATACTGAAAATAAATCATGTCCATTATTAAAGTAAAAAATAAATTATTTTTTAGCAATGGATTCTCATATGGGCATTCTCCAAAAAAAATTTTAAAGACTTCCCCCTTGTCCATTTTAAAGTGAGGAACTCCTTTGAAAATTAAGACATTTTTATTTGATATGTACGCTCTGTGATATAAATTTCTATGAAGGAGGGATTTTTCTGTTAAAACTGGAAGGCATTTTCACAGAGGACGCAGTAGTCTGACATGCACACCTGGCTATCAATATAGAACCTGGCCAATTTTTGGTAGTGAGATTTTGACCTTGATAAAAAGTCAGGATCGGCATGTCCAAAGAGTGAACACAAATTGTTCTATAAGAAAAGGCCTTAATTTTTAATTTGCTGCAGTTTAAGAGGGCCCCTAAAAATACCATGCCCCCCAGATTTTAAAATCTGGCTCATATAAACACAAAAAGGAGAACTCTAGCACAATATCTAAAACTGGGTAACATTCACCCTGTGGGAGCTGGTTTCTTCAGTGAAGAAACACTAAGCACTAAATAGTAGGGATACGGGCCCTTCTATAAATGTGTCAAGCAAATAAAAAATGTTAGTAATAGAAAGTACACTTAGGTATTTCATTTTCCCATATCCAAGATAGCAACAGAAGGAAACAGGACTGTGGCATCTCTAGAATTCTCAGCAGTTCTTGAGATTCTGTTACCATGACTCTAGCAAAACTCATAACAGGTATATTTTATCAGAAAATTTCTAGAGAGCCCTCAGCTTTCTTATCTCATTTACCTTCTTCTAACCTTCCTCTTCAACCTGACAAAGGACAGATAAATGCCTACTCACAATGTCAGTGTCTACAGACACTATATGTGCATGCCTGAGAAGAAGCCTATCCTGAAATGAAAGTCAGCTATCTGATATATAAACTGATGTCTGAATCTCTAGAGCTTGACTTTCTTCTATTAAAAAACTGTTTGGTCCCATAAGCCTTGTGGATTCATATCTTATCCTATCTTTCATTTATCATGTCATTTATCATGTCTTTCAAAATGTGCTCCAAATACAAATCTTAAAACCTTTCCTATAACAGGGATAAAGTGTACTAATTGCTTCAGGGAATATAAAAACATATTAAGTAGAGTCCTTCCCTTTAAAAAAATTATGTCTCCCTTGCTAGAATGTGAACTCTAAGAAGGCATGGACTTTCTCAGTCTTGTTCATCACTACATCTCTAGCAACCCAAAACAGTACTTGGCAGACAGAAGGTGATTGAAATATTTACCAAGAAATGAATGAACCAATGAACATGAAAATAGACAACACACTTTGAATAATGAGAGAATATGCCATGTTTTCTGGGGGACTATTCTAGGGCCAACAGAAGTTAAAAGAAGGAAAAGATTAGGGCAAGCTGCCTCCTGAGAAGGCAGGAGGAAATGGTAATTAAGCCACCCTAGAAGAAAGGATTTAGATGGATAAGGAAGAGGGAAACAAGACTGGCAAAGACCAGAGATGGGGAGGACCAAATGTGTTGGAGAAGAGTGAAGAGGCTTGGGTGACCCAAGGAGAGGGTGTATGTTGGGGAGCAGTAGAAGCTACACTGAATGAAGAGAGTGAGGAAAGTGAGGGCAGACTGCAGAAGGCCTGAATAAGTCAGGAATTTTATCCCCCTTGGTTGGGATTTACATTCTTAAATCATTTTTCACATCCCCAATTTAATGTCTAAAGGAAAATGAGCCTCCAAGAAGACATAAACCTTAAAAAGCAGTAGGGCAATGGAGCCAATAGTCAATCCTAGGGGCCCACATAAAGGTAAAATTTGGGTTATAAAACAGTCTTAAAAGTTATTATGAGTTCCACAGTTTATTAAAATTAATGGTTTATTAAAGAATAATAAAAAAAGTCACAGGTCTAAATTCACTAGAATTTTCACACAAAGATAAACTCTTTTCTTAAGTAGAAACTTACTTTTAATATCACAGCAGGGTATATTTAATCGATTTTTTAAAATATTGTAACTGTTAACTACTATTAACCAGAGAATGACGCCATTCACTAATTCTGGAACACCTAGAAATATGCAGACATCAAAAGCTCTGAATGGTTCTTTAATTAGACAGTCACAGGTTTGAAGACAGCTTCAGATAAACCTAACAATTGAGAAGCTGTAAATATCCTTGTTCTTTCACCAAACTCTAGCTATATTTAGTAGCATGATTTTCTTTGTTCAAGAGTTATTTGCTATAACTTTGTATTTATGTTCTCGAAGGCAGAATACCTTGGGTATATTAGTTAAGTTGATAGGTGGCTGCATGGATGAGCCAACAAATGAACCATCAAATGACTGTATTTAGATCTGTGAGAGGTAACGGCTATATCCTTCATATATGTGCATCCTAGATCTTTCTTAGCCAAGGCTAAAGCTTCCAGGCTTTTGCAAACACATCTTTCATATTTAGCAACAATCACACTCAGATTAAAATGGAACAGAGGGAATAAGAGAGTTTGGAAGGCAAGAGCATTATTCTAGGCAAGGCTGCTGGTGGTTATGAGAGCAGGAATGGATTTACTGTCAAGCTAATGAAGCCTATCATTGGGGGCCCCTCCCTCTCACAGGCCCCTTCCCGGGCTCACAAACAGCCCCAGTGATGGGTTCACATGGCTGTATGCTTCTGTAAAATCTGCCAAAGTAACGTATAATCGAACTCATTCTCCTAAAGAGGGCCCTCAAAATAAGTTTCAGGCCACTCACCAACTGGGTCTGCCCTGTAGGAAGAGGCTGGTAGCAGGAGGAATGCTGCTTCCTGAGAACACTGGCAGAGCAGGGGGAACAGGAGCTTGGGGTGCCAGTCAAATTTCTGGGTGCCTTCTCTCTTTTTTTTTTTTAAAAAAACCCACCATTTCCGAGGTTCACAGTTCTCATATCACGATTTTCCTTTCTGCTTTTACATCTTTGCAAATGAAGTCACAGAAGACATTCAGCTGTTACAAACTTCATGTCAAGCTTTGAAGTGCTTTTTAATAGCAGAAATATTTGGCTCACGTGTGGGCTTTGTAGCTATGGTAAATACCTCTTAGTTATCTGTCGCTACTGTTATTCCACACCTCCAATTTGGAGGAGAAATTCTGCATATGCATTCAGGCACTAAAAAAGAATATTGAACTATATCTCAGCTCTTTTGTGAACGGTTTCCTTTTATTTCTTCTCACATGGAGCTAATGCTTTCATCATATTGTACTGGTTATGGGTGGGAAAGCAGTGGATAGAAGGGGAATGCTGATTATTACATCATTGGTTGGCAGTTTCCTCTTAGCTTCTTGAAGGTTAAGTGGTCAAGTAGCTCCTTAATATGAGATCAAGGCATTTCAAGGACTGACTCATCCACCTGTTTCCTGGCAACGTGCTTTCGTAGACTTTGGACAAAATGCTTACAGTGGTTAAAAAAGAAACTGACCACAATTAATATGAAATAAAGACAGAAAAAAAAACCCTCATCTTGGAAGTTTCTGTACGACTACTGACATACAGACTATATGTCCAGGTACATCTCAGAACAATATATTAGAAATAGCATTTTTGAGAACAATAAATAGAAACAAAGGCATTTTGGATCTATCCTGCGTTGAACAATGACATTTTGCTTCTTTATGTAACTTCATTATTTTATGAAGGGATGATAGAAAATACTATTGCACTCCATAATTTAAACACCTGACATTTTTGTTCCTCAAAATGCAACATTTTAGAATTCTAGATATGTTTATTAATTAGTGATTATTAACACCCAGTAAACAACATTATGTCTTGTAAAAACACAATCTCTCTTCACAGCATGATGCTGAAATCTATTATTCCCTGATTCCATATGCTGAAATACACTCAAATGGTCACAAATGACCTTAAGCATTAAATAAATGTAAATGAGGACAACATAGAAAATGTGTTTTTGATTGATAACTAAAAGACCAGGTTGAAAATCACATCCAAAAATGAAGTCTTCCACAGAAGGGTATGGCAGTCTGCACTGTGGAATAAAAGCTGTCCTAAGAATGAAGAATACCCAGGTAAGAGATTGCTCTTTCTGTGGACCTACTGCAGGTTTTCTACGAAACAGAACTGGTTTACTCATTTATTTGAGAAACACAGAGCATACCGCCCCCTGTGCCATCAGCCTACTGTGAACATTCTAATGCAGGATTCAAAAATTCGTATATGGACACATTACATTCACCAGTTAATATGAGAAAAAAAAAGTTATTGCTACTCCATATCCTCATACCAGTATGTTTTCCACTTTAGTTTTTAAGCATTGTTGCTATTCATCCACCTTTGTTCCCCTGAGCAGTTTGGGGTGGGAAAGCATCCTCAAACAGAGAGAAAACTCAAAATGTCAAAGGATACCAGATTAACAGTAATTAAATAATTAATTAAAACTTAGATTGTTCTTCCAATAATGTCTGTGGTTAAACACATAAAGGAAAAATACACAGATACAGATATTTCTTGTGAAAACTACTAAATGATTACTTATTCTTCTAGGTCCATACCGACAGGGCAAAATTAAAATGTAGCATCACAGGAAACACCATTGTTTTGGTTGAGGGTAAGCAATTCTCCTACTTTGGATAAGAAGGAACAGAATCTAAAAGGGAATGGATACCTAGACTATTTTAAAACCATGAAACAGAACAGGGTTTCTCAATCTTGGTTCTGTTGACATTTGGAGCCGGAGAGTTCTTTGCTGGGGGGAGGGGTGTGGGGCTGTCTTGCGCAGGCCTAGCGGCACCCCTGGCCTCTATCCACTAGATGCCAGTAGCAACCACCTTGCCCCAGTTATAACAATAGAAAAGTCCCCTGGGGCAAAATTGCCCCCCTCCACCAGGTTGAGAACCAGTGAAATAGAGCCATTCACAAGAAGGTCCCAGGCTGGGCTTCTCCCAACCTCATACTGTACCCTCTCAATCCTTAAATCATTCCCAACCCAGTGTTTAACACAGTTATCTTCAGTTTTTCTCATCTATTAATTGTAGGTAATGAAAACGCCTGCCTGCTTCATTACAGGTTCTTGTAAGCGTTAAATAAGATACTTTTAAAGTGCTTAAAACAGTGCCTGACCCACAGTAAGTGTTTAATAAATATTAGCTATTGTTAGTTTTAATAATCATCCATAGTACTGAGAAAAGCAGTTTCAACCAGAGTGTTTTAATGCAAAAAGGTATCTTACCGGCTTGATATGGTCCCAGTCTTAAACACACCAGCCATCTGATTCCTTGTGATGATGTCTCTCACATCTATAGGCCACAGTTAAGAAAGCTTCTGCAGTGATTGTCAACTGACTCCCAACCAGAAAGAGGCCCACAAACACTACGATATTTTTATCGTACGCGGGATCAGCATGGTGAGAACGGCTGTAGCGTGTGAGGCAGGAGGAGAAGGGTGTAGCCCTGGCTCTGCCAGCAAATGTTGAGTTACTTGTCACAGGCAAGCTCTTTTTTTTTTTTTTAAATTTTATTTATTTATTTATTTATTTTTGGCTGTGTTGGGTCTTCGTTTCTGGGCGAGGGCATTCTCTAGTTGCGGCAAGCGGGGGCCACTCCTCATCGCGGTGCGCGGGCCTCTCACTATCGCGGCCTCTTGTTGCGGAGCACAGGCTCCAGCCACACAGGCTCAGTAATTGTGGCTCACAGGCCCATTTGCTCCACGGCATGTGGGATCCTCCCAGACCAGGGCTCGAACCCGTGTCCCCTGCATTGGCAGGCAGATTCTCAACCACTGCGCCGCCAGGGAAGCCCGGCAAGCTCTTTTAATTCCCTGGACTGTAGTTTTTTCACCTGTGAAATATACATTCAGGGAGCACATTGGCAAGACCCAGGGTGATAAGCACTGGTCAGGGAAGATGACTGTACCATAGGTGCCAGGCCCCACTTGCTTAAAAGAGCTAGAAGCCCCAAGGTGAGCCTCTTTCCGTCAGTGGGGAGGGCAAGGGCAGTCTTCTGAGACTCTCCAAGTTGAAGTATTTTCAGTCTCCTAAATGCCAATGGGGAGAGTGAGGATGGGCAGCAGGGAAAGACTTGGGGGGAAGTGAGAAGAGAAAGATGGAGAAAGGCTGGAGAATCTCAGAGAAAACTAATTACTGAAAAAGAAAATTCAGTGAAAGTCGCCTTGAAGAACTGTCTTTACAGACTTACAGTTTGGCCTGTGGCCATCTGCTGACATGTAAGGACTTATACAAAAAGAGCCATATTTATTGAAGCCATGTTTTGAGGAGCTGGTCCATTAGAGCACAGAGCGCCATCTTCACGAGGACCCGTGGGAGAAATCATGTCAGGTTTCAACACTGGGAGAAACTGGACTTCAGATCAACTAGTTCTGCTTCAACTTCCGGACACTATAAATCTTATAACTGCTCCTCCTCTTTTTGCTCTGGTCCTTGTGCAACTCAGAGCCAAATGGATGATCTAAGCTGAACAACTACAAGTGCTCTATAGCACATCTTTTCTCTACCGGTCCTATTCCTGCCTTCATGATGTTTTCCTGGCTTTCTACTGTCCAACTGCCCTCGCTTTCTCCTTTATTTTATATGGTATATTCTGTGTGTCACTGTAAGAAGCCTTAAAATCCCTCTTTTGGAATAAAGCAAGGTTTAAATAAACAAGAAATAAAATAATTCCAGTGAAGGTTGCAAGCTGAACTAAATTGGGCCCATGGGGAGGTCACCAAGCAGACAAGCGATGTTCCCCTATTGCTCAGAAAAACAGATTTCCTGAATGCTCAAAGCAAGCACTGGCCAAGATCTCCCTGCAAGAACAGAGCCACAGGACATTTTAACCTAAATCTCTGCTTGAAACACCCGGCACACCCATTTCTTCTCTGAGTGAATAAGCAGGTACTGTGATAGCTTTCTTCCCCCAGGAGTGGGTAGGAAAAATCAATTAGGTCTCCTAATGAAGGGCTTTGTTGAGGTTTACAAAAGTGCTATAATGCAGACTTTTTTTTTTTTCCCCCGGGTGAACTTTCCTGTATGCAAATTAAATACCGTTAAATTACATTCATTAAAAAAATAAAAGAGACTAATTTGCCTACTTGTTTTGATTAACTAAAATGACACATCAGCCTACAGTTTTGTCTATTTCAGGAAGAAAGTATTTCAGGAAAGTCTTCTAAATGAAATGTCTTGTAGAAAAGGACAGCTGACGTCTTTATTCTGAAAAGAACAAAATTAGTAAAGAGTCAGCTGACAACTGGTTTTGATTAAGTTCCCCCACACTATGGCCACACCCTTCTCGGCGTTTCCATGACATCCAAACCACATGCCATAATGTGCTCGGTACACCTGTAGTGTCGTATGAGTACATGACTAATCTATCAAGCCAAACATATTATTTTGTTAGTGGAGGTAATACTTTTTATAAAATAGTCACAGGGAAGTTAAATTATATAACTCAGAAAACCTATTAATAATTTTTAGTAAACATCTTAACACTATATACTTTTATACAATTTATAAAATTGTGAGTCCAGGTGGCCAGGCTGAAGCAAGAATATGTATTTATATTCTAGAAGCAATTTTTTTAATGAAAAAATTCACAGCAGTACTTAGGCTGCTTTATTTTTAGAACTGGGAAGGAAATATATTTTGTGGTTTAGGGGGTGTTTTTTATATTAAAACAAGTACCAAGAGAAAAAATGGCCATAGTATATTAAAATATTGCCTTAAGAGATATATTTTGATATTCTGCTCCCTACCTTTTACTTTATTTATTTATTTATTTATTTTTAACATCTTTATTGGAGTATAATTGCTTTACAATGGTGTGTTAGTTTCTGGTTTATAACAAAGTGAATCAGTTATACGTATACATATGTTCCCATATCTCTTCCCTCTTGCGTCTCCCTCCCTCCCACCCTCCCTATCCCACCCCTCTAGGTGGTCACAAACCACCGAGCTGATCTCCCTGTGCTATGCAGCTGCTTCCCACTAGCTATCTATTTTACATTTGGTAGTGTATATATGTCCATGCCACTCTCTCACTTCGTCCCAGCTTACCCTTCCCCCTCCCCACATCCTCAAGTCCATTCTCTAGTAGGTCTGTCTTTATTCCCGTCTTACCCCTAGGTTCTTCATGACCTTTTTTTTTTTTTCTTAGATTCTATATATATGTGTTAGCATATGGTATTTGTTTTTCTCTTTCTGACTTACTTCACTCTGTATGACAGACTCTAGGTCCATCCACCTAACTACAAATAACTCAATTTCGTTTCTTTTTATGGCTGAGTAATATTCCATTGTATATATGTGCCACATCTTCTTTATCCATTCATCTGTTGATGGACACTTAGGTTGCTTCTGTGTCCTGGCTATTGTAAATAGTGCTGCAATGAACATTGTTGTACATGTCTCTTTTTGAATTATGGTTTTCTCAGGGTATATGCCCAGTAGTGGGATTGCTGGGTCGTATGGTAGTTCTATTTTTAGTTTTTTAAGGAACTTCCATGCTGTTCTCCATAGTGGCTGTATCAATTTACATTCCCACCAACAGTGCAAGAGGGTTCCCTTTTCTCCACACCCTCTCCAGCATTTATTGTTTCTAGATTTTTTGATGATGGCCATTCTGACCAGTGTGAGATGATATCTCATCGTAGTTTTGATTACCCTTTACTTTAGGTCAGATTCTGAGGTGGTTCCTCTGGCTGGCGCTGTGTCCAATAACAGATTTTCTCATTCTTCTGTGTCACTTCAGGGTAATAAAGGAAATTCAATCAAATCGAGTCAATCTGTCCAGGATAGTGTTCAACAGCATGGACCAAATCCTATTCTCTGAATGTACCCACCTTCTGGAAGACTCCAGTGGGAGATGCTGGGTGCAAAGAAAGCCTTAATGTGATTTCTGATTAAATAGATACAGAGCAATCACCTTCAGTCTCCTAGTGGGCACCTGGACTTCTGAGCTCTAGGATATATGCTTGTGGCTAAAAGAAATCAGGACTCTGTAACTAGATTTTCTCTTCAAACAAAGCATGGTTCAAGAGCGGGGATCCATCTTAATTTTGTTTCAGTTGATTTTTATCCTTAAAAAAAAAAAAATATATATATATATATATATATATGTTTGTATAATAATAGTTATTTGAACAAATTATATATATGTTATATACATAAATATAATTAAGCTAATTATATATAAATCTTGTTTAAAATATTAGCCTCCTCCTGCAATTAGTGATTATTATATTTATCAGTAGCTGCATATATTCAATACATTTTTGAGAGTTGGCATTGTTCTTTAAGCAAGAAGGTATTTTTAAAATAATAACACTGTGATTCACAAAGCATTACTTTCTTGGTTTATGCTACCTTTAGTTTCATTGCACCTCACTGATGTGGCAATATTTGTTAATTTAAATGCTGTGAAATATTCTTAAATGTGCTTATTACTCATATGAATTGAGAGTACAATGTAGAGGTGTCTTGAACTCTGTTAGCAATGTCAACTGTACATTTATGGATGAGAAGCCTTTTCCTCCAGTGCAAGATGATACTCACCAAATCATTCTAGTTTTTGGTGAAGAGATGGTTTAACGGGGGTGGCAGGGAAGCTATGAAGTCACATGAACCTGACTTCTAGCACTGGTTCTGATTCCTAGTGACCGTGTGAATTTGGGTAAATTAACTTCTCTGAGCTGCACCTCAAGAATAGGAATAATGTACCTATTTTATAGACTTATGGAGTACCACATAGTAGGTGCCTAACACATAGTAGGTGCCTAAATCACGTCAATTCACGATCTTTTTCAATAATTCAGGCAAAAGCTTTAGAGGGATGAGAGGCTGGTGATGGTAACTAAAGTGAGGTTTGGCAGTTAAGCTTTATTTTTTCCCCCTGTTGCTCAAAACTATTATGTGAACATTTTTATTGTAGAATTTAAATGACTGGAAGGAATCAAAGAACTTCTGCCCTCTAGATTTTCAGTGTTTTTCACGTGTATAAATGTGCTCTGTGTAGGTATAGTCTGTGTCCTCCAAGAACAGGAACTTGGTCTGTCTTGTTCACTGCTATATCTTTAGCACTTGAAATGGCATGCAGTTAATAGCGGTTTAATTCATTTTAATCAATTAATTAATTAGCTTAATTTATTGGCTAATTTAAATTTAATTTTCAAAGCTATTTGTTGAACTCCTACCCAATGTGAGGCACACAGAGTCCATTTTGGACCGATCTAGTAAATAGAAGAACAGCTGACACTGATATTGGAGGAAGGGGCCTGGACCCAGGATGATGGCCTGGCATTCCCAAGGTCTCAACCATCCACAGGCTGCACAGTCCACATGAAGCTTCATTTATTAATTATTCAAGTCAGGGATTTTGTTAAATAAAATAATGTTAAGCCAGGGGTATCTTCTTTAAAATTCACAGGAGATTTACCAATTTTTGGAGAATCCTAAGCTCAAGATCATGATCCAGACGGTGCATATTGTGGGGATAAGATGCTTGGGTCAGAATCATGAGCCTGGGTCACCAAGCATTGCCATGTTCTGCAGATAACCTGCTTGGTGTTTACTGAGGATGGGTCAGGGCAGGGTACTTGTGTTGGGTGAATTAGTGAGTGTTCCAGGAAGGGCTGCTCACCTTAGGTGTTGTACTTTTATTCATTATGATTTGGAAGAGGCTTAGCATCAATAATAACTCAGTATACCATTTCTTTCCCCTATTCTTATGTCACTGTCAACACCAGCTCCAGACTTTATTGAGTAATTATTATCTGGGGGCACTTGGAGATTTCTTTCTTTATTACACTAAAAAGGCTGTGCCAAAGAAGACGGAACACAATTCACACTATTTTAGGATAAATTCGAGAACTGGATGAACCAAATGATCCCATTTCTGATTTATCCTTTGTTCCCTTTGGGTACAGATAAAACAGCATCTGAAGGGCTCTCAGCTAGGGGGCTCTGGGTTAGACCCAGCACTGCAGTTTAAAGGCCAAGGAGAACCTCGGGGACATATACCCATGAGTCTGAGAAAATATTTAACAACATTCCCTTATACCTCAAGTCTTACTCTCTTTTCAGATATCTCTGTTTAATAAATCTCAAATCCACATCTAGCTTTCTAGGTTCAAGGTAGAGAGCTCTAGAAGACATAGCCAAATCCGTTTGATACATTTTATGGAGACAATAAATAACCTTACAACTGGTTGATATGCTTCTATGATATAAAGATTCAGAACGCCTCCATTCATTGCCTCATACATTTTAAAAATAGAAATAACAGAAGATAAACAGGAAATATCAGAAAAGGCTATTTTTAAAGGTAAAAATCAGAATCTTAGAAGCTTAAGAGACTAGGAAGTAAGACTCAGTTGGATTCACTCAATTCAGATGCCTAGAACAACAAAAATAATTTTTTAAATGATGAGAATAATATACAGGCCAATACTCAGATGTGATGTGTGATTGCCAGGTCGATTTTCAATTACATTTCACTGATGTATTCATTTGTTTCTTAATGTGCTCATCTTGCCCATTAAGAATAATTAGCAGCTTTGCTTAGAGATTTTCTGGCTTCTGGCAATGTTTCTCCCTCTTTTTTGTTGACATCCACTTTTACTTTTTAGAAAGTAATTTTTGGATAATATCCTACAACTGCTATATAATTTAGGCTTCCTAAAATTTTAAAGGAAAGATGTAAACAGTAATTTTTAAATGAGTTTGTTTCAATCTATATGCATCAACAGTATGTGATTCAGTGAATCTGTTATTTTACAGAAAGTGGGCACACAAATAGAAAAAAAATATTTCATTCATATTAACCTCACTCGGTAAAACAGCTTACAACGAATGCCAGTTATAAGCTCTGGTAGCAAATCAAGAATAACATTAGTATCAAAAGCAGGAAAAACATGTTGCCAATTTTTAAGGCTTTATGCATGCTTTTTTCTCTTAATTAAAAAAAATTAGATCTAGTTACAACAGAAAAAGGCACACAAACATAGAACAACTGCATGATAAAAACTGAACTCTGTCAATAAAGTCCTAAGAGATGAAATAAAACACACTAACAGTTTTGGTCTGCATCCTGAAAGGACCTACTTTATCTACATTGTAAAGTTCTTCCCCTCCTGCCCTTTGGCACCCTGCTATATTAAACCCATTGTAAAACCCAGCACAATAAAGCACTCTCAGGGCTGAGCTTCTGAGGACCAAATGTTAAAAATCCATTTTCTTGGGAGGGGGCTGTACCAATCATTTCTTTGAAAGGCCAGCGGAGTGAGTACAGAATCTGAGATTTCCTCTCTGATTTCAAGAGCTGGCATGGAATCTTTGCTGTTTAAAGCAAAGGTGCATTAATTAATGACTAGCATTGCTTCCCTTCTTTGGAAGCTCTGTAGTTTAGCTCAACAATAATTTTAGTACAATTAAATTTACATACTGACCACAGATGCTTCCCATAGTTTGATAAAAGTTCTAATTGGTTTCTGATGCTATTAAATAAGACACCTGCTGACTTGAGAAAGACCTCAGGTTGCTGGGCCCAATCTGAAAGTTTCCGTGGTTAAAATGACCTTCTCTTTCCCAATAATCCTGCTTTTTTTTTCCCCAAAAAAAACATCGCTGGGGCTGAGCCAGCATACCTGACTTCCTGTTGCTCTCTGTGTTCCCTGACATGCGGAGGAGGAGCAGAGTGAAATGATACAGTGCATGGAAGAACTCAGAATAAAGCAGAGTGAATGAAACAACATCGCTCATCTTCAGGAATATTTTGAGAAACTTGCGACAGTCTGAAGATCATGATTAAAATCCTGCATTTGAAAAAAGGAAGCACCTTTTGTGATCTCTTTCCCTTGTGTGAAAGGCCAAGATTGTGATTGGCTGTTTTTCCTTCCTGATTTTTTTTTTTTTTTTAAAGTCTGTCAGGCAATTAGCTGGGTGGGGCTCTGTAGAGCACACAAGTGCCGCTGAACAATATTAGCTACTGTGCTTCTGGAACCTCCTTTCTCCTGTCTGAGCAGCCTGATAGAGCTACTGCAAATTTTATTTTCAAAAAATTATATAGCAGAGGCAGAAGAAGAAAATCGAAAATAGACTCTAGTAGGATGCTTACCTCTTACAAAAATCAAAACTGCTTTGGCATTTTAGGGGCCTAAAATTCAAATAAGTAGATTGCCTCTTTCATAATGTAAATGGAAGGCACACCAAAAAATCCAAAGCAAGTATATCCTCCACTTTTCCTCTCAATTTCTAACGGCTGTTAACTGCCCCTGAACAAATCAGCTCGATTGCTAAAGTAGCCACAAATTATGCTTGCTTTCTTAAAGTACAGTTCAATTTTCATGAACTCTGTGTACATATTAGTAAAGCATAATCTAATATAATGGGGTTTGAACTGTAATAGCATAGCAGAAAAAAAGAGATAGCTTTTATAATCCTAAATAAAAGGAAATAATGAAAAACTGATAGCCGTTTCCAGTGGGGAGATATAGGGAACTCCTCGGGAATTAGAGTAGGTATAATATTGCATGGTCTGCACATACAACATCAAACGGAAGAAAGGTAATAATGAACATGAAGCTGGAAGTTAATTTTTACAAGCAATATCCAATATAATAAATGTTAAATCATTTATTTTATCCCGGCAAATTTCAATGGAAATAAAAGGACAAGAGTGCTTGAAAATTATTATGAAACAAATGTTCTTATTGCTTTGAGTGGTCCACAAATCATAAGCTCCTTTAATGAGAAGTGACTATAAAAATCCATTGAAATTAAAAAAAAAAACCACTTAGTCGTATCCGATGAATTCCATATATTTCTACTTTTTCTTAATTACTTATCATGTGTGTGTGGGGAACTCTCTTTTAATACCCCATGCTGTCTTTCTTTATATCAATTGTTACTCAGCCGGGAAAAAGGAATGAGCACAACAAACCCGTTTTCTATCTGAATAAGGATACTTCTGATGGCCTTTTCATTCCCATCAGTTAACAGAACTTCTTTGACATCTGCAGAAATAGCAACCTGAAAAAAAAAGGGAGCACAGCAAACAATGAGCAAATATGCTTGTCTGTGTGGAAGGGAAGACAGGAGTGACAAGCCTTCAGTATCATGCTTCCTCACCTATTTCTCTGTAACAATCTTCAATCTTTTTTCATTTTATGTCTGCATTATTTTAATCATTCAATCAAATCAGTCAATACTTTTATCATTCCATTTGCGGGAGCCTCTATCTTGCTATCATTCTGTTCGGTAATTGCATTGTGACAGCGGATGATGGTATTCTGAGAGGCTTTCATTTGTGGGCTTCTGTTTATCTAGTAGAGCCATCATACAAGGCTGTCACTCTGCCTTTCAGCTTGCTTCTGTCTGACTGCCTGATGCCCTTCATATAACTTTGCATTGCAGGCAGATGGCTTTGTGAGGGTAATTTTTTTGTGAGCTTTGACATGCTCGCACATTGGGCTGTAACCCTGACACATTGTGTAAGAGCGACAGGTTTGTCAAATGCCAATCAGTGTAACAATATGCTTTTATTTGTAGAGACATAAAAACTTGTCTAATGCACTGTGCTGCTACATAATATCTCCTGAATACATGACTCAGAACCCAGAGAATGGGGAACGACGTTCCTGAATGGCCAATCTAATTCAAAAGAATCTAATTACTGAGCGCTCTGGATCATGTTTGTTGGTGTAATAATGCAGGCAAAACATTAGCAGCTATATCATGGTGCTCCAACTGTGATTCACTGGGCTATTCCTGTATCTTAGCAAATGGGACTATAATCTGAAAAAAAAAAATGCTTTCGCTATGGCGAAGAAACACTGTGCGAGGCCTGGAATGTCACAACAAGCAATATTGACTACACTGAGGTAAAATGTTTCTGCTCATCGAGGCAACCATAAAATCAATATGATCCGAAAGTAAGTCAATCTAGAAGGTCTCTCAAGACCCAGCAGCTTGACCGCAGCTGATGCTGTTGACGGTTCTCTGACCCAGCAGTTGGAGGCCCTGGAACATTTTTCCTTTTGTTCCTCCCTCTGAATGGGATTGGAATTGAGAAAAGACCTACCATGAGCCCAGCCAAGCATGTCATGCCACCCCCTAGCTCACACACAGCAAGGTCCCTGAAAGAGAGAAAAGAAATGGTAGAACCCACACAAATTAGATGAAAATGGTCAGAGAGATATATATGTTACAAGAACAAATTGCCATCTGCAGTAAGAACGGCGCTACCAGGAAGTTGTGGAGACATGACGAGGCTACCGCATGTCGTTTTGCGTTTTAAAAATAATTATGAAATAGAAAAGTCACAAAGCAGGCAAATCAGTGGGGGTTCCCTCATTAGTGTTCACTGCAACATTACCACCGCTGAGCTGAAAAATCGGAGAAGGTTCCCTTTTTTTCCCTTGTCAATGGCGCTGTCTTTTAGAACTAAACTAGCTAGAGTAGCGAAAGATAATTGTTAGGAAAGGATAACACTGTTAATCCACATTCATTCCTTCAAAAACAGTTAGTTAGACAAGTAAATGAAGAATATATATGAGTGTGTATATACCTATATTATGGTCACATACACACAACACACACACAGATACATGCAATCTTGAATTAAAAAAAAAAATTCTAAAACAAACTGAAACATTTTGGAAAGCTGAACCGCCCCCATAAAGAACAATTACACAAAGAGCATTTAGCAATTAACACTTAAATCACAATTGACCCCAACACAACACAGTGAATAAACAATGCGGGGACATAATATGGTTAAGCCAGCAAACCCAGGCTCAAGTAGTGACTAGGCTCTGACTTCACCGCTCACAAGTAAAGCAGCTCAGAGTTAAAGCTGACAGTCGGGGGGGTGTGGGGGGGTGCAGTCTGGCACTCTGCACTTACCTTCCTCTTTGTGCCTAAATATCAGCCCTCAACGTGTGACATTCTTGCCCTGGCCCAGTGCTCGCTGATTGGAGCTCCAGGCAAGCTTAAGCACAGCGAGATGAGCAGATGCCAGACTTCTAGGGCAGCTCTGCAGCCCAATTCGATACTGCCCTGTTCTTACTTTATATGCTTAGACTCTTTAAGAGATCGTTTCTTCTTCCCAGTTTGGGAAGTTTATTTCCTCAACAGGATAAAAAAAAAAGAGAGAGAGAGAAAGAGAGAGACAATCAAGGGAGGGAGAGGTGAAAAGAGAAGGAAGAGGAGGAAAAGAAGCCAAGCAAGGACATTCATATTCTGAAATATGCATAATGAGTATTTAGTTGTTCAAAGCAATTACAGACTGGTTGGTAAATATGGACCCATAGAGCTTCAAAAACTACATATTATTGACCCCATCTTGTAAATACATATTGTTAAAATACACACCCAATCTTATAAGTATATACTGTTAAAATGATCCCTAACGGCTTGTCTGGAATCATAATGGGCTATTCAGGAAGCATATGTTGGATGACTTTTATAAAATGAGAATAAAATGAAAAAACCCATATTTTCTGGGTCTACCAAACATCTTCAGCATTTTTTTAAAAAAGGAGTTTTTTCTTTTTCCTGAATCCCATCCATGGGTTTAATCTATAATGCACATTGACAGTTGAAAACATTCATTTCCATAGCATGAATCTGTAACAGTAATTTATATTTTACAAATACATATTGTCTTGGGTATATAAAATACCTTTAAAATCAAGGGTGGGATGGCATCTTTAAATGATAGCTGTGGGGTATTTATTTATCAAATGTTCTGTAGTGACTTCCCTGGCAGAAGTTTAAAGAACGTCTTTATTGTTTTTTTTGACCATCACAATCGGTAAGGATTGATTGAAGCTTCACTTTTGTTTCCCCAAAATCAAAGTGAAATAAAATGCCTTGAGTGGAAATCAAAAGCCTTTGACATATAGCAAAAAGCTTGCTGTGCAATATTAGTACCCAAAGGCAATTCAGATTTCTTTTTCAGAAGCAACATGTTTTCACCATGACCTTTTTTCCCCTTTCCTTCCTTTGTTTCTTTCTTCCTTTCTTATATATATATTTTTTAACAGTTTAATTTGAAGAATGTAATCATGGTGATCCTTAATATGCCAATATAGTACCCATAGTGGGCTAAACAAATTTTTAGGTGCAGCTTTGTACCTGAATACATCACTGTGCTTGAGGCAGTAGTAAGCCAAAACCTCTTCAGCCGGCCAGATGCCTGGAAAACACAAGAGGATACAGACTTTTTGATTACAGAAGTTTCTTCTACAAACACTCTCTACAGTCATTCTCTTAAGAAATGTCTTTTTGAAAATAATGTTCAGTACAAGCTATTTCAACTTGACTCAAACTTACCATAATTATTACTAGTAACGTCATATCACACATATTTCTTTTGTTGTTGATTATAACTCTTTTCCCAGGAAAATAGGATAATATCCTAAATAATTTTTACTAGATTTCAGTCACAACGAAACAGTAAAACAATAACAACCAAAATTACAAATATCCAAAATTAAATTTTAAATGGTATTTCAGGTAGATCTCACTCTTGTACACATGAATCTTCTTTTTGGCCAATTCATAAGCATCAGTTGAAGACAAACTGTATATGCAGCTCATATTCAGCAAAAATAAATGGAAAAATCATTTGCAGGAGCAAATAAAACCACTGAGGTCATTGTATCTTTTTGTTTGATTCCATACTAATGTTTTTCAATATGCATAATTATTTCATTTCTTCAATTAAAAAAATCAAACTGGAGTATAAAATTGAGAAATTCAAATTTCACCAACTTTAGTACATCTTTCAATTTAACAATAATCCTACCCACTAAATTCCATGGAGGAGCATTTTCTAAAATCATCATCTGTAAATCATTTATTTAGAAGACATATAGTTTTCATGAATGAATATAAATTGTTTTAAGAGAAGACAGACATGCTTGGAAATTATAGTTTATAGTGGTTATCCCAGGATTACAAGTGTTTTAAATTTTTTTCTTTATACTTCTGGTATTTTCCAAAAATTTTTACAATGAATATATATTGCTCTTATAATCTGAATAAACTATACCCTTATAAAAATTATGTTTTCCCATGTGGTCAGACTTAAAGATCAGGCAGGGTACCAGGCATCCTGCACCGCCTGGGGCTGAGAATGCCATGTGGTCTTGGGAAAGAGCAGGGAATGTTCCTTGCCTTAGCCTAAGCACTCTTCT
Source organism: Balaenoptera acutorostrata (assembly GCF_949987535.1). Taxonomy (NCBI): domain Eukaryota; kingdom Metazoa; phylum Chordata; class Mammalia; order Artiodactyla; family Balaenopteridae; genus Balaenoptera; species Balaenoptera acutorostrata. Next base: position 57,127,560 of record NC_080075.1, read on the forward strand.
AATGGGTCCTGATGCAAAGTTGAAACACCTAACGTGACTTAATTTTCCCAGATGCATCTCCAGCTTCAAGGAGTAAGAAATGCAAACATTTCAGAGAAGATGATGTCAAAGAAATGGTAAGTAAAATCCTAAGAGAATCAATGGATAAACATACAAACAGCAAAGAAATGACTCTATAGAGCATCTGTTGCAGGAAAGTCCAGTCAGGTGTATTCATTAGCTCAGTCTTCCTGGCATTTCTGGTAGAAATGACAGTTTGGGGGAGAAACAAAGTAAACCAGCAAGAAGTGTCTGTAGTCATATTTAGAAGGAAAGTCAGAGAAGCAGTGGAGTGTAGCAGTTAAGATGACAGGTACTTAGGAACCAGACTCAGTTGGGCTCCAGCCCCACCTCTGCATTCCCTAGCTGGGTGACCTTGGCTAGATTACTGAACCTCTCTATTCCTCAGTTTCCTCACCTGTAAAATAACATTATTGTAATATCAACCTTACAGGATTGCTGTGAGGATTAAATGAGTAAAGTATATGAAATGTATTTAGAACAGCTTCTAACTCATAACAAGCTCAAAGAAAATGAAAGTTGTTGTTAATGTTATTCTCCTGCAAAGGAGGATAAAAGAGTGGAAGAGATAATATGTGAACCCTAAACAATTATCCTAATAACCAGAACACATGGAGAACCTTTTTAGCCTGCTCCTAATGATTAGCTTTGGCACGACCCCAAAGTCCTAATACCTGGCCTACCTCCACACAAAAAGAACTCCAGAAAGACTAAAATACATAATAAAATTCTCTGAAGGAAGAGCCCAAGACAGTGTTCCACACCAAGTGAATATAATCACCACAATAATGAATTTCTTTATGCCTTCAGTAGATGGTTTTGAGGTTTTATAAAATAATGATAGGGGAAGGGTATTTGACTAAAATTCAAGCCTTGATTAAGTACAAAAATTTGACTTCTCAAAGGCATAGTCTTTTACAATAGTTTTATAATTTTCTCCCCAAAATTATAGAGGTTGATTTTTAACTAAATTAAATACAAAAGGTTCAAAGAACAAAGTTTAAAAATCACCTAAAATTCCACCACTAGTATATAATCACTGTTAACATTTTGGACATCATTCCGAAAAATCTCTCTAGGCATAAAGATATTTTACACAAGTGGGATCTTCTCATGGATGTATTCAATAATCTCATTTGCCCTACTCAGTATGATGGATAGATTCCCACGACAAAAAAAATATACTATACCTGCATCATTTTTAATGACTGCCTAAATATTTTATGTTTGCATCATAATTTATTTAACCAGTTTCCTTTTGATAGACATTTAAGTTAATTTCTAAGTTTTTGATATTATGAGATTATAAAGTGGTAAAATAAAGACACATTTTTTTCCCCAACATATAATTTTTCTCCTTAGGTCAAATACCCAGAAATGGGAAATCTGGTCAAAAGTCAAGTACATTTCACATTCTGATATATCAAACTGCCCCCCCCCCCACAAAACTGTACCAAACTACACCCCTAATAGGGGTGTTTATTTCCAGGGGACTTCCCTGGTGGTCCAGTGGTTAAATGTCCATCAACTAAGGAATGGCTAAATAAAATGTGGTATGCCCATGCAACAGACTATTATTTGGCAATAAAAAGAAATAAAGTACTGATTCATGTTACAACATGGATAGAACATGAAAACATTATGCTAAGTGAAAGAAGCCAGACACAAAGGACCACATGTTTATGTCTTATTTTTCCATTTATGTGAAATGTCCAGAATAAATGAGGGGTGATTGCTAATGAGTACGAGGTTTCTTTTAGATGTGATGAAATATTCTAAAACTGATTGTGATGATGGTTCCACTACTCTGAATATACTAAAAAAACAGTAGGTGAATTGTATGGTATGTGAATTATATCTCAAAGCTGTTATCTTAAAAAGTTTTCTCATTCTATTACATGAGAATGTAATGGTCTTTTAAAAAAGATTTTATTTTTAAAGAAATTATACACACACATAGTTTAAAGAGCCACTGAGTTTTATGAGAATGATTAAGACAAAACAGTAGTACCCAGCCCGCCTGCCCAATCTTTCTCCTTCCTCAGGAATTACTGCTTTCAATTCTTTTAGCTGATTCTTCTGGTAATTACATTTTTCTACATACATGTTTATAATGTTACTTCTTGACTTTTCAGTTTTAGGCAAAATCTAATGACCCCCATTATGGAAGGTAAGCATTTTTTGCCTTTATCTCTACTCCTCTCCCCACACCACACGTACCACACTCCTCAACCATCCACCGTCACCATCTTCCTAATATAGATATATTATAATTTGGTAAGGTCACTACTCATTGTCAATTTTATTATAACCATGAAAAAAACACAACTGAGCTATGTTGTAAACTAGGACTGGTTTTTCTCTCATGCATAATTTTTCCCCCCTCTGGAGTTTATAATTGTCATTTTTTTCCTCTCATTTACTAAGATTTTATATTCAATCTCAAAATCCAGTTGTTGATTTCTCCTTTCAACACAGTCACTCACATGAGGTAGTCTATCAACTTCATTAGGAAATATCTCCTGTGTTTCCTGACCTGCCTAGGTCTGGACTGGATGCCCAATATACTTAGTGTACCAGTGTAGCTCTGATCTCCTGAAATCCATCTCCCCTATCATTCCAGGCTTCCTTTTGCCCTTCTGCTGTGTTCCATCTCTCGTGTCCTCTATGCTTTGTCTTCCTTTCTTGATTTACTTCCTCATTTTAGTGTAACACAGGCTCCGGCAGCTTCTTGAAAAAAAGTGTGTGGAAGGTAAATGTTAGAGAGCTTAGATGATTCAATGGTGATTTCAACCTGGAAACTCCATGTTTTTCAATTCCTGAAAAAAGGTTCTTGGGAAGTTCCATTGATTATTTCCTTACCTCCATTTTTATGTCTTCTTTCTCTGAAACTTATGATTTGGATGTTGAATCTCCTGAACTCATCCTCTAATTTTTTTAATCTTTTCTCTCCTGCTTTCCATCTCTTATTGTTTTCTACTTTCTTGGAAGTTTTCTCAACTTGATCTTCCAGCTCTTTTATTGTTTTTTTCATTTATGCTATCGTTGGTGGTAGTTCTCTGAATATTTCTTTTTCAGAGCATCTTACTCCTGTTTCATGAATGCAATACTTTTTAAAAATTACTTGAAAATATTAATTATAGTTTAAGTTTTCTTATCTTTACATAGTTTGTCTTCTTCATGTTGCTTTTTTCTGTTTATTGGTTTTGGTACCTGTCACATTAAAAGCTTTCCTCAGATACATCTGGTAGTTCTTTGTTGTTTACAAAAACATGATTGTAGAAAGATAAAAAGCTTATTGGAGGTGAAGAGGGCTGAGGAGTGTGGGTGGGGTGTGAGTGGAGAGGCTCAGCAATCAGTCAGCATACGTTAACCTAGTCCCTCCACCCTACTTTTGGTGCACTCTCTGATTTCAACTGTGCCTATTGTCCTCCAACCTAAAAACCCTTGATTTAACCCTCTCCAGAGAATAAACCTCCTCTTCTGTTGGCAGTACAGAAGGGGAAGTTACCCAGTAGACTGGAATGGGGAAATTAACTGCTTCTTAACCCATTTTCAATCAATCCTCCTTATTTTAGCGCCCCCTCAACTCCTACTTTTAGAATTACCTGGTGACACCAATTCCTGAGCCTTTCAAAGTTTCAGGTATGAACTGGGTTGGTTCTCAACTTTCCCAATTGCTGACTTTCTAATATCTGCTAAGTCAATGACGTCTCATCCATGTGCTTCTTGGCTTCCAAAATTATGTTGTATGTTCTCTTATTTTGTCATCCTTGTGGGTTTATGTCTTAAAAACATCCCTTTAACAGTGGTTCTGCTTCATGTAACAGAGAGAAACTCATTGGAAAAGTGATGAGAATAATTTTTAGAAGGACATACAAGCCAAGGATGCTAATGGCGAGGGGTTTTTTTTCCTCAAGATTTTTATACTCCATTAACAATATAGTAGGGTTCTATCAATCAATTATAGGCACTTTTGCTATATTCTTGACATCATCTGATGAGGCAGAGCAGAATGATCATAGTGGCATTTACAGCAGCTAAAGTATTGATTCCCCCCCAAAGCATTACAAAACATTTTAATTAATGGCTTATTCTAGATAACTTGTTTTCTAAAACATATGCCATGAATTAGGACACTTCCTTAAAAGTTATTCAGTCACGTGACTTCCTATTCCTTAGTGCTTTCTGTATAAATTGAATTACTTTAACTCACAGGAGAAAAGACCTTTTTCATCCATTGGACCTCCATAAAAGCATTAGCTAAACAAGAGTTCTATTTGGAAGAAGAATATTATTCTTAGATTTCCATGGTCATTTGGTTTCATTCCTTTTTTTTTTTTTGAACAAAGGTTTTATTCCCTACAGATAGTTCTGTCAGAACTGGGCCTATTGAATCTGTTAGACTTCAGAAAACCCATAGTCAGCCAACACTAAAATATGAAAAATTAGCTGTCTATGTAGAAATAATGAGGGGCAAAGTTGGTGATGTGATGTATTTCATGTATGTAACCACTTTTTTCTCATCTCTGAAGTAGCTTGTTTAGAATTACTTTAAATGCCAAGTTTTGTGGTTAATTTAGAAACAAACACATTCATCATTAACCCAAAGGCTGAACAAATCCTCAAGTTAACTGTCTTTAGATATTGAGACATGAGTCTCTAGCCAAGCATGGGTCTTTCTAGATCACTTCCATTTGAGAGCTTTTTGCTTCCCTGTAGTCCGGGTTAGGAACAAGTCCTGGGACTCTGACAGAAAGCATCTGACAGGCAGCACTGCTGACTCCCTCTTCTCACTCTAACAGCTTGTATTTGCCCCACAATGACAACACACGTAGCCCTTGCAGCAGAGACATGGCTCTTCTGTGCTCAGCTGATGTTTGGACAGCAAGCAGCAGCTTTCTTTACCCTCCTCCATCTAAATGATCATGTCTATCATGCAGGAGTCAGAAGTAAGGCCTCTTTCAAACCTGAGACTTAAACGGAGAGCCCAGCACACCTTTAGCTAAGCCGTTGACTCTTCTGGAAGAAGAAATGCACCAGTGGATATTACTAAAACGGCTGGAATGGGTAGGTAAACCTCTTGGACTGTTTTCAGTGTTTATGTTCTGTCTCCTTCTCCTTAAACATTTCTGCTTTGTCACTGATGCTTCAACCCAGATTAGAAATCCATAAGAAGACTACAGAATGCTCTATAAATATTTATTGGGCATCTACTATGTTTCAGGCCCTGTGGATCAGCAGGGAATGATACAGCACGGTCACTGGAGATTCAGTCTTGTTAGGGAAGGAGACTATTAGACAGACAATTACACAAATAATGTCCCTAATTATAACTGTAATAAATGCTGTGTAGGAAAAATAGAGGGTGCTTCTGAGAACCAATCATAGGGGACTTAATCTGGTTGGAGGGGAGGTTGGGAGGAGTCCATCAGGGAACACTTCTCTGTAGAAATGGCATGTAGGCTGAGACCCAGAGGATGAACAGCCAAGTAGAGGAGGAAGAGGGGCACAGGGCTGGAGGGAATGGTCCACAGAAGGGGAGCACCAAGAAATAAAGCTTTGAAAAGAAGAGTGTGATGTTCCAGGAATGGAAACAGGGTCAATGGAGCTGTAGAATAAATGAGAAAGGAATAGGTAGGATAAGATGAGACTGGAGGGGTGTTTAGGGGCCAGACCCCACAGGCTCAAAAGCCATATTAAGAATTTTAAATTGCACCTTAAAATAAATATGTTTTAAGCGGCAGAGTGGTATAACCAGATCCACATTTTAGAAGATCAGTCTGGCTACTGTAGAGAAAATAGATTAAAAAGGGGCAAGAGGAGGTGGGGGAAACTAGGCAGGCGACTACTACAATTACCTAGGTGGGTGCTGATGGTGGCTTGGGTGATGGTTAGTGGAGATGAAGAAAAGTGGAAAGATCTGGGCTATATTTAGAAGGTACACTGACAAGACTTATTAGTTAATTAGATGAAGGGGGTGGTAAGAGAGAGGGAAGTGTCAAGTGTGACTTAGGTTTATGGCATGAAGAAGTGGGCGGATGATGTACAGCACATACGTATAGGATTTTCCTTCAATTTTACATGACCTCCTCCTCAGGCTGAATTCATGGTACAAAAACCCAGCGAGCAGCCTGGGGTCTGATTCTGGGTCTACCACTAACAGTCTGTGTGATACTGGGAAGTACTTTCGCCTTTCTGAGCATCAGTATCCTCATCCACGAAATACTAGCCTTGGGTAAGGTTATGCTAGGGGGCTTTCAAGCTATAAAAAGCTACAATAAAGAACCATACCTCATGCTCTAGAGTGAAAGAGAGTTCAGCTTGAATATTGGCTCTTACTGGCTATGTGACCTTGGGCAAGTACCTAAACTTTTTAAGCCTCATTCATTCATTCAACAAACAATTATTGGCAGCCAGGCCGGTTCTAGGAGTTGGGGATACAGCAGTGATTAATAGGGGCAATAAACAAAGTAATTTTAGATAGTGATAAATATTGTGAAGAAAATAAAACGTTAATGAAATAGAGAATAACTCCTGGGGTGGGGCTGTTGCTACCTTAGGCAGCATTGTTGGGTAACGCCTCAGTTTTCTCATGTGTTAAGTACAAGCAATAATGTTACTGAGTCAAAGCTCGCTCTGCTCGCCGCAGGACAGGCCAAGAAATCGGAGACGAGGTGTTGAGGCAAGGAATACGACTTTATTCGGAACGCCGGCAGACCAGCAGACTAGTGTCTCAAAATAACCATCTTGGGCTTCCCTGGTGGTGCAGTGGTTGAGAATCCGCCTGCCAATGTAGGGAACACGGGTTCGGGCCCTGGTCTGGGAAGATCCCGCATGCCGCGGAGTAACTGGGCCCGTGAGCCACAACTACTGAGCCTGCGCGTCTGGAGCCTGTGCTCCGCAACAAGAGAGGCCGCGATAGTGAGAGGCCCGCGCACCGCGATGAAGAGTGGCCCCCACTTGCCGCAACTAGAGAAAGCCCTCGCACAGAAACGAAGACCCAACACAGCCATAAATAAATAAATAAATAAATAAATTTTAGAAAGAAGACTACTATCTTTAAAAAAACAAAAAAAATCCCCATCTTATCGGGGTTTGGATGCCAGTTTCTTTTATAGCACAGAGATGGGGGAGGAGATGAGCAAGTAAAGTAAAAAGGCCCATGCCTCAGAGCAACTAAGCCCGTGCGCCACAACTACCGAGCCTGTGCTCTAGAGCCCGCGAGCCACAACTACTGAGCCTGAGCGCCACGACTACTGAAGCCTGCACGCCTAGAGCCCGTGCTCTGCAACAAGAGAAGCCACCGCAATGAGAAGCCTGCGCACCACAACGAAGACCCAACGCAGCCAAAAAATAAATAGGTTAATTAATTAATTAATTATTTAAAATAAAAAAAAATAAAGTAAAAAGGCCATAAGATTTGCAAATATCCCTTGGAATGTCCAGCCTCGGGGAGGGGATGTGTTAATTTCTTCTTTCTTGCAGCAATCCACGGGTGGACAGGGTCAGGATGTTTCCCTGAACAAAGGCACTTTGGTTTAACATTCAGGCAGAGGGGCAGGGTTCCCTGAGGCAGGCCGTTATGTATAGACAGTATCCTTTTAGTGAACAAAAGCAGTGGAAAGCAAAGGTTAAAGTAAAAGAAACAGGTCCAACATGTAGTCAGATTTGGCTCTTCCCTGCTGCAACAACAGTACCTACTCATACCATTGTTGTGAGGATTAAATGAGATAATGCATGTAAGACACTTAGTGCCTGGGAGATTGCAAATTTTTTTTATAATGTTAGCTACTGCTGCTGCTATTGCCTTTGTTATTATTTTGACATGTTTCTATCCAGGGAATTTTATCAATCTTGATTATATTTTTATGACACCTTCAGGGAGATTATTATTCCTAATCGATAACCCACAAAATCAAACCAAAACTGAACACTGGAAAAATCTGTCCTAGCTATGGGAACCTTGAAAATCAATCCTAAGTAAGAATTCCATATATATGGACAATACTTGTTCTATATTTGTCCCTCTGCTCTGACCAATGAACAGACTTGCTCTGAACAGTAATTATTAAGCACAAGCCTCCCTGTGTTTGTGGAGAGAGATCACGGAGAACATGCGTACATCTGGGTGAAAGGGAACGTCCGTGTAGCTCAGTACAGTGAGAGGGTGGAAGCTTGCTCTGTGACATTCTAACGTTTGAGCTTGGGTAAGTCAGCCTGAATGCTGACTGCTGCCCAGGCACTACAAGGTAGATGAGGAAATCAAGGCACTGAGAGGTTATGAAAACTTCCCCCAAATTAGGCAGCTATTTTGTCATAGAGTTGGAATTTGAATCCAGGTAATCTGACTCTAGAGCCATTATTCTTAACCTCTGTGCTATACTGCTGTCCACTAGATTGCAAAAACAAGGGTCCAAATGAATTGCTTTGCAATGTTATTTCTTCTGTTCCAGGGGAAGCCAACTGATATAGATAATGAGCACGTGGAAGTGAAGGGGCACAAAAAATTGCCCAGGTATTTCAACAATAAATTCTTCTAGAACTACAAGCTGGGTCGGCTTATGGGTGTGATTTGATTAGATATGCATTAAATTTTAAAACTTAACTTTTAATTCAGATACCTATTAATTTGATGATTATGAGGTAAGGGAAAGCCGAAAGGAGTCCTGGCTCCATTGTGAAGCAGAGGCAGGGAGGGAAAGAGAGTCTTCAGAGAGCATTCCCCACACCAGAACCTTCAGTCTGATGGTCAGTTTTAGAGCAGATGCTGCGAAATCAACTAAGTGATATGAGAAATGGAGACAGGACGAGGAAGATGCTGAAGCACCACTGAGAAAAAGGAACACACTGCAGCCACAGACACAGGTTCAGCGGCTCCGACAGTGAAGACGTGAACTTGGAAGACAGCTCTGAGGCTTGTTAGCTTTGCGACCTTAGCAAGTCACTTAAGCTCTCCTTGCATCAACTCCTTATCTGGTAGTAATAATACTGTCTACACTGTAAGTATAGATGGGAATGTAATAAGGAAGAACAAATCTGACTCCAAATTGGATCTGTCTCTTTTACTTTAACCTTTGTATTCTATTGCTTTTGCTACAAGTTAAGAATGTTGCCTATAGCCTGAAATATACAGGATAACACATCCTCAAGGCTCTGACCTTTAAGGTATAACATTTTCCATTCTTATAGAGATAAAAAGTTGCAGAACAGAGAATAACACTTGCTTGTTGGAGGTTTACAGAAACGTGACCTGACTTAGTGCACAGCTGCAAGAACAAAGGATTGGGACACCAAGAAGTTTACAATAACCAACCACACCCCCTCCCCTTTTAGTATAAAAGAAGCCTGAATTCTAACTTGGGAAAGCCGGTTCTTTGGGACGCTAGTGCACCATCTTCTCCATCTGCTGGCTTTCCAGATAAAGTTGTGACCCCTTGCCCCAGCAACTCGTCTCCGGATTTATTGGCCTCTTGTGCAGCAAGCAGTACAAGCTTGGACTCGGTAACATGAGGATTGAATGAACTATAAGAGTACCAAGTAAGTGCAATTAGTGTTTGTTATTGTTGTTATTAGCGTCACTTATTGAACACTTACTACCTGGCAAACACTGAGCTGTGTACTTTATATAGATTATCTCATTTAATCCTTAAAACAACCCTATAAGGTATGTACTGTCGTTATGGCTAGCTAAGGGGCACAGTGAGGTACACCAAAGCACAGAAAGTTTAAATGGCATAGCCAGGGTTTGAGCCCACCTACTCAGTCTCTAAATCTCAGTCTCTTAATCTCAGTCTCTTAAGCAGTACACTAATTGCCCCAACCCTGGTGGCTGGTTCTGCAGTCAAAAGGGCTAGTTTCTAGTTCTCATGACTCATTCAGCAACTAATTTTGGGACTTTGGACAAATCATATTTGGGCTCTAGTTTCAAGAATAAATAGGAAGGGTCAAATTGATTTCTGAGGACCCTTCCAGCTCTAAATTCAATGCCTGTAGATCGTTATAATTGTGCATTTCCAAACTAAAGCTATAAAATCGTCAGTGGGCTTTAGTCCATGACATTTTAAAGAAATTAGGTTGGTTAAAATGTTTTATTTGTACTACAATTCAGGAAATATTTTAGAAAGGATTCAAAACCATCTTAGAGATCAAGTCGTCATAACATGTCCACTTTTATTGAATTAGAACTGCCTTTGTTAATTAAATCTCACAGCTTCAGAAAAGAACTACTCTACATCTATATATTCTACTTGTGATAGCTTTTTATTTACTTAATCCAGCATATTAATAACAGACAACTTGCTCAAGTCCAATTTTTCCTTTTCTAATACTGAGCACAGTTCTCAGATATATGCTGTAGTTTTTCCTCAAACATATTACTTCCTCAGAGTAACAAACTACCTTTTGGGCAGAAGAAATTCTCCCAAGGTCTCAAAGCACAGGTAGAAGAATCTCCCAGTGTGAGCTCTCTGGGTGAGTAAATGTTCCATCTCCATTGGTCAGAGAGGATGTGAGAAAGTGAGAACAGTCATTTCTCCGAAAGGTAGACCCAGGAAATCAGACCAGAGAGCTCTGAGCAGGAGGGAAACATGGCCTGGGTTCCCCCAGGAACGCAGCACATCCTTCCCATAGGCAAAAAAAAAAAAAAGGGAAGACTTGCATTGCCAGTTTTACTCCAAGTAACATCCTCCCCCAAGGCCCTCAGCGCTCAGTGTCCTCAGCGTAGGATCACCCTTTTAAAAATAGGACTGTCTTGTCTTGAAACATAATGTAAGAGCAGTAATATGTCGGATGGAGTGGAACAAAGAGGAAAGTATTAGAAATAATCGTTAGTGTTCCTCATGTTAGGTATCTAATCACTTCGCCCATGTAGACACACACTTGTTACATGGTACACCAAAGGAGAGTAAGGAAGGTGTGGTCCTCCTCCAGTTACCTGTGATTCCTGAATTTGATTTCTACAGCAGCTTCCTGCCTTGGAGTCCAGTTTTATCTCACTTCTGGGTAAACACTGATACTGAATTCCAAGCAAATTGAAAACTTTGTGTTCCATGTGGAGTGCATGCTCTGTGCATTTCTGAAAGCCCCCCTGGAGAGAAAATGGTATTTAGGAGTCACACGCTACAGATGCCAAAGCCACAATGTACATTTATTAAAACAGCCCTGGCATTAGGCTAGTTAGGCAACAGAACTTGTTTATTTAGCAGTGTCATTTGGAAGACACCAGCATTTCAAAACTGCCTTCATTCCAAATTCCTCCTCTTAGGAAGGAGGATGAGGAGGACCACCTCCCCTTTTTATAGCAGGAATTGCCTTTAGCAAGTTCCAAAAGGTAACACACCATTTAGCAAATTGACTTGGTAAATAAGGCAACCGTCTTGCTGAGGTTCAGTCTAAACCCACTTTAAATAAACCCCTCTCTGCCATTCTATCTGAAAGTAAATGTATAATATTCAGGTAGCTAAAAAAACGAAACCAAAGGAAACATTATGAGAGCTGGCTGGGAATCTCAGCTGTGCAAAACGGCCAAGGCCCTGTCCTTGCTGTCTTCCTGCTCATCATTATTCATTGATATGAGGAAAACATGATGGTCTGCTCTCCAGAAATTTCTGCTGGTACATGAGCTTGGGTGGCTCACTGCAACTAATGTGGAAATGGAGTGCGAGGCACGTCCTGGCTGTAAGCACAGGGGTCTTGCTCTGTCGGGGCCATCTACAAATGGCTCCAACCAACTTGTATGATTGTCTTTAACACCTTTTTGTATTTTTTAAAGAAATGAATTTGATTTCATTTTCCTTCCCCAGTTTTCAAATAGTCATTAAAAATTAAACAACACTGGGAAAAGCCTTTTGTGATTATAGCCTTCATTCTCCTGCAACAAACTGGATCTATAAATTTACGTACCATTGTAGATGTAAATTACAAAATTTATATTCAACTATATTAAAACATCTATTCCAAAAATGATTACCAGTTGTGAAAAGCAGACAGGCTTATCACTTGCTGTCAGTTGTTCATGTCTAGTTAAGCAATAATGTGCTAAAACTGCTCTTTTGTTTTGTGTAAGAATTTTGGCAATAGAAGAAATGAACACTTGGTTAATAAAAACTCAGGCTGCTTTTTGCTTTGATGGAGGAAGCAGCTGCCTGTTTTCATTTGCTGCAGAGCAGCAAAACCCATCAATATAATAAGCAGCTTAGATGCATCCATCCCCAGCATCTGTAAGGATATAGGGCTATTCGCTCAAAACCAATCCCTGGTTTAATTTTAACAAAGATGTGTCTGACATATTTGAAAATGCATTCTAGTAGGTTTGGAAACATGAACAATTTCTCTTTCTTTTAAACACTTTTTATGGATTCGAAAGGGTAGTATACATAGCTGAATGATAGCGGTGATAAAAACCAGTCCGAACTGTGAGGCCATCCTAAAACGTGGGCAGTGAAGAGAGTAAATCAAGAGGCAGTTATTTGGTTCCCTTCAAAGTGGAAGTAGTTCATTTAAATGTGATTTTATTCAATTATTCATTCAAACAAATATTTACTGAATCCTTACTATATACTGAATTGGGCTAGACGCTGAGGCCACATTTCCTACTCTTAACGAGTTCACTCTTCAGGGGGAAAGATGGACACAAAAATATAAGTAAAACAATGCAGTAAGCACAGGGACTCACATACGCATTTTTCTATTACCTTATTCTTTTTCAAAAATCCAAATGGGCCTAGAACATGGTAGAAACTAATATAAAAATTAAAAATCACATACTGTCTCCTCTATTATATAGTTACTTTGTTAGACATACTTTAAAAAATAGACAATCTGATAAAAAAAATCAAATTATGTTTAAACACATGTCAAACTGTTTACTAGTATAGCTAAGAATTATCACATTTTGGAGAGAAAGTTTTAGGATTTCAAGTTTTGTTTGGACAGCCTCTAATTTTACAATAACCATTAGACACTTTCACATGATCATGAATACACCACATGGCAAGCCTAATAGAAAACACAAACTTGAAAGCAACTTACAATGTGATACAGTATGCTCTGGCTAGTAAATGTGCAAAGAGATTATTCTGTTTTATTTTATTTTACTGCTGGGTAGCATTCCAAAAAGTCAGATAATTCTAAATCCTCCTCTTTTTCTGATTCAATATCAGATAAGTGAGCATCTCAGCCTGATCAACCAGGGACCTGTCTGATGGTAGACATGAATGTAGGGTTAGCCATCAGCGTCTCAGGATATCAAATTTAAATGAGCACTCATTTGTAGAATCATTGAGAAAATGCTCCCATAAATGTAGAGCTAAGGGCTTTCTTATTCAGACATGCTCACTGTAAAACACACATACCTGGGTTTTAAAAATAAACTTTTTATTTTGGAATAAGTCTAGATTTACAGAGAAGTAAAAAGTTGCAAAGATAGTATAGAGAGTTGCTGGCTACCCTCCACCCAGATTCTCTCATTGTCAACATCTTAAATTTGTCAAAACTAAGAAACTGACATTGGTACATTAATATTAATTAAATTCATGGGTTTGTTTTTAATGGAATGGTTACTATTCAAGATGAGGGTTGATGAAGGTATCTGTCAGAAAGTCACAAATGAAACCAAAAGGACAATACTGGCATCTTTCCTATCTTTCCTCCCTTAATTCTCTTTCTTCTTAAGTTACTCTAAAAAAATTCATATCAGTCTTAAGAGCTAAAATAAGACATAAAATGCATGTACCTCAGGGTTTAAAATAAAATCTGACCCTATCAAGAGAACTGTATAGCCAAGTGAAGCCTTGGTTCCCCATTCTATTGTTGAATGGGCAGAATATTATTTTCTAGGTCATTATTCACATAGAAATTCTGATTGCCCATATTCAATTAATACTTTCATATCACAGTGTGATATGGACCTTACAACCAATCTGTGGCAGCATGAGTTAAGAACCACAAAGAAGTCAGAGGTCATTATTTTTCACCCATTCAGAGTGTTTATAAAGCACCACTGTACACCCTCTCCCCTCTGTGCCTGGTTTCTCCCCTCCTCTGCTCTGCTGCTTAATGGCTGGGCACAATGCTTCCAGAATCCTGATAAGCATCATGGGTTATGTACTGGTTAACAGTGGTCTCTTCAACAGCGAGTTGGAAAGACACCTTTGGAGAGATTCTTTTTAGTTATTACAATTGCAGATTCATATGTTGAAACCCTAACCTGCAGTGTGACTATACTTGGAGGTAGAGCCCATAAGGAGGTAATTACAAGCTGCTAAGGGTGGGGCCCTGATATGATGGGATTAGCACTCTTATAAGAAGAGACTCCAAAGAGTGCTCCTCCCCACCCTGTGCTTGCACAAAGATGAGGTCATGTGAGCACATGGCAAAATGGTGGCCACCTACAAGCCACAAAGAGAAGCCCCAACAGAAACTGTGTTGTCTTGGACTGCCAGCCTACAGAACCGTGAGAAGCCATCCAGTCTTTGGCATTTTGTCTCAGCAGCGCAAGCTGACTACAACAGTGGTCAACCCTTGGGGCCTGATGTTTGGGTGAATACTGCCTCTCAAGCCCCAAAACATTCTAAGCTGAAGGAACTCCCTCCCTAAAATGTAGACTGGGCCCAGAGAGCAGACAGACCACAGCCGTGCCCCCAGTGGAGCCCCTTACTTTGTCCATTACTTTCTTCCTTCCCTCCCCTTCAGTTTCCCTTTTATCCCTTTCATCTTATCTCCTCCTCTTTAATTTTCACTGCAGTTTTCGCCCCCCTTTTCCATTTAAAAGAATTCATAATAGAAAAGCAAACATTAATCATACTCTGATAAAGAAATTTTGCTGATACTACCTTCAAGCTTTCATAAAAAATACTTTGATCTATTTCTTTATGTTGTCTTCGAACATAACACCTTCAGGACAGGGAGCTCATTGCTTCTCTTACTTCTCTGTGGCATGTTTACATGATGTATGTGAAGGCACGCTGGATTCATGCAGAACGGTAGCAAAATATTCTAAACCTGGAACTCACTATGAAAAATGAATCCTTCTTCTTTTACAAGATCTATTTGCTGAGCTTCATATGATGTATCTACTTAGGACCTGATTCTACCTGGTAGTGCAAACACAGGTCAATTCTAGTGTGGATAAGTTTCTAACTGCCTCAATCCACTTTCACTGGCTTTCTTATCTACATCCACAATCTGCAGAGCTGGCAGGACAATTATCACCAGAAGACAGGATAGATGCTCCGGGGAGTAAGGCTGTCCTGGGCCTGAAAGGTGCATGTTTACAAGTTTCCAGGCCAGCAACAAAGAATCCACATTCAATAGGCCATCTTTCTCTAAATCAATCCTTTTGCCTCATTCAGCAGAGCACATGTCATGGGTGCTCATTTCTGGGACTTATCTGTGGATATCTACAAACATGCAGGTCTCTAATCAGAGCAGCCTGGAATGAGTCCCAGAATGGGCCCTTTAAGTGACTTGAGATACAGAAAATGATTCTCTCTGTTGCTTTTTTTTTTTTTTTGGCCCCTTCTCTTTGCTACGATAAAATTTGTAACCTTAACCCATATAGCAAAGTGTTTTCTCCGAGAATCACAACTCCTTGAGAAGGGCCTTCAAAATACACTATTTAAACTGAACTATTGCTCTGGACTTGACACCATGGTTATCTTTCTGTTGAGAAAAATACAGAAATTCTAGAGCTGTTATATTGTTACCGGCCCTTTCACACCAGGACACAGGAGTGTTCTTAAGTTGAGATCAAAGTGCATGGGCTGAGTTGTTGAGAGTGGAGAAGTCATCATGGTCTCTATGGACTCATGCTGGACTTCTCAGGACAGAAAACAGATTCCCTTCTCTCTCCAGCAGCAAAGAGTTCACGTTACTGTGAACTCCATCATTCCTCTTCCTTGGCCCCAGCCTCAACAAATGACTGAAAAACATGGCTTCAAACCCAGAGTGTTGTATTTAGCCTGGAATATCTTTTTCATCGGTTTATGTTGCCCAATAGCACTAAAGAGATTTTGGCTGAGCAAACACTATAGTAAAAGGTGAAATTAATACCATAATTGACATGAAAAACAATAACCTTATGGAAGAAGATGAAATAGTATTTACACATGATGACAATAATTACTTCCTACTTTTCATGGGTGCTTTAGTGAAATCTCAATTTATGAAGTAAGGCCTAAAGAATTAAGGGGCTTGCTTAGCTAGTCAGCGGCTGAGCTTGGGTTAGGACCGCAATGCCCTAATACCTCACCTTGCTTCTCTTTTCAGAGTAAGAGACTTGAACAACAGTGTAGGAAAGACATCATGATTTGAATTTGCATCTTGTGGAAAGAATTTTACCTTCCAGGTGTAAATCAGTGGTTGAAGAAATGAATCATACACATTCCAATTCCAACATAGTCACAGGCTCTTAGCAATTAAATTTAAGTCCTTTTGGTTTCTATTTCTCTATAAACAGTTTTAGGGAAACACTCACTGTCTCCAAACCATGGCTGGTGGAAGAGGCTATAGACACATTCAGCTGTAGCTCATCTAATATCAGAACCTCTGAATTGAGACCAGGAAGCAATGTACAATCTTTGGAAACAGTGACCCCTTTCCCCAGAATTACAATGATTATGTGCCTTGTTTTATAAAATTGAGCTTCTGTTTGTTATCAGGAAATTTATCATCTGATTGGTCACTATTCTTACTTACTCAAATACCTACATATAATTTGTCTTGCAATTAAGAGTTCATAGCAGGGCTTCCCTGGTGGCGCAGTGGAAAGAATCTGCCTGCCAATGCAGGGGACACGGGTCTGAGCCCTGGTCTGGGAAGATCCCACATGCCGCGGAGCAACAAAGCCTATGCGCCACAACTACTGAACCTGCGCTGTAGAGCTCACGTGCCACAACTACTGAGGCCTGTGCGCCTAGAGCCCGTGCTCCACAACAAGAGAAGCCACCGCAATGAGAAGCCCGCACACCGCAACGAAGAGTAGCCCCCGCTCGCTGCAACTAGAGAAAGCTTGCGCACAGCAGCAGAGACCCAACAATTCTTTCGATTACCAGCATTCCAATCATAATAAAAGAGTCATTTTATTTTATTTTGTTGTGTCCGGGGAGGGGAAATCATGAAATATATACAATTTCCACACACAACACGGCATTGAGAAATGTAATTTTCTGTGTATTCTCTTCTAAGAATATTTTCAACGTTTCTGGATTGTCTCCGCACTCAGGAATGGGATTGAAATCTCTAGCTTGGTATTTATCTGAGGCTGTGATAGCTCAGTCGTCGGCCGCCAAATGCCAAGATAGGGGGAATCTCATCATCCAGAGACCAGCTGCATGATGGGCATTTAATAGATATATCAAACCCTAGGATATATGCTAAGCTGAAGAGATGATTGGTTGGTTGATACACTGATTGATTAGCATAGGGAGAATGGGTTTCTTCTTGACAACCTAAGATTATGCTTCAGCTAAGCTCAAATTGCTTAAACCTCTTCTATTGGGTTTAAAATTACAGTCCTGTCATCTAAAATCTCTCTTCAATGAAATTTTTACCATATATAAAAATTAAAGGGAAAAAGAAAGTAGGAGCACTGGATAAGAGTAAATGGAATAGATACATTTCATGCTACTGTTGTTGATTCCACTAGGAAAAGTTGATATGTAAATCCCCTTGAAAAATGTTACACACATTTCATAAATGATTACTGAATATTACACAATAACTCAGGGGAAAAAGTTCAGTATGCTAAAGTCAGTGAATACTATATTTTCAAATATACGAAAGTCAGACTTCCTCTATAGAAATCTGAGAATTATAGTAAAACCCTCTATTAATCAGGTTTACCTTCTGGGGCACATAGATGCCATCCTTGGACCTTTTTTTTTTCATCCTTGAACTTTTAATATTTTAACTGCTGGCATGCCTTTCAGGGGGCAGGGGGAGAAAGGGCAGATTTATGTAGACTGTGGATTAGCTTTGTTTTTGAAGCAGCTTAACACAAGTAGCAACTTCTTTAATTAGCACTAATGATCCTAAAGATAGTCACATGGACATCTTGAAATATTTGAATATTGCTCCTGTTTCCCAGGCATGTTGAATCAGGTATGCTTTAAAGTGAAACAAAATTAGATGAATGAAGGATACACAGCCATTCTATCAAACTCTAAACTGATATTTAAGTGGTATTGAAAAAAAAGCATCAAGACTTTGCACAAAAGGCCCACATTTAGAGCTCTACAAACGTCTGATACTCTTAGTTAACAAATTCATTAAACATAAGCTTGTTTTATGATGTCCTGTTTAAAGATTCACTCTCATTGTACTCTGAATTATTAGAGACTGGATAAAGAAAGGGCCTTGCTCTCTCTCCTTCCTCTCCATCCCCTCCCCCTCCAAAAAAAAAAAAGCTGGTAAGCTTTAATTCAGCACTTTGAAGAACACCCCCTCCTCTCCCTGAGCAAATAAGGATTTGGTTGCCGAATCACACTGGATAAGTGGTTCATTGAGAATGT
Organism: Balaenoptera acutorostrata; assembly: GCF_949987535.1. Taxonomy (NCBI): domain Eukaryota; kingdom Metazoa; phylum Chordata; class Mammalia; order Artiodactyla; family Balaenopteridae; genus Balaenoptera; species Balaenoptera acutorostrata. The sequence goes on from NC_080075.1 coordinate 57,146,132, forward strand.
TAAAATCTGCATTAATAAATAGGACTGGGCTTCTCGGATTTTCCCCCTTCCTATCAGCTATGAGCGGTAGGGGATCAGCTGCAACTAAAATCCCCAGCTGAACAACCCACATACAACTCAGTGAGCAGACTTAAAACAAGGCCATTTATTGGTGACTGTTATGCAAACAAAGCGTCCAAGTCTTAGAAACAGATGTCAACTGAAGCATATGCTTACTGTAAACTGGAATTTGATTCTCTTTATAAAAACAGACATAAATGGGTCTTCAGAAAGTAGACTGCCTCTTGTCTACCATTGCCTAACTTGATTCAGCCCTCAAGCTTTCAAAGAGATGAATAGACTGCTATTTGAGGGCAAAAGAATAAAACTTAGAAAAAATTAAATTGGAATAAATGATAACACGTTGGAGCAGTTCCCAGAAGCAATTTTACAGATTTTTCTCTAAAAACACAAGACAGGAAGTTAAAAGCTTAGTGCAGGTCACCCATGGCATGTCGAGTTATCATTTCCTACCACTTAGGGTGGAAAAGAAACTGCACATTCAGGTGGCAAGTTTAGTAGCGCATACTTTTTACCCTCCTCTCTCTTTCTTTTTCTCTCCCTTACCTCTTCTCACATCTTGATGTCTTTTAAATGTCACTTATTTTACATGAGGCAGTTGGTGGAGACATGAGTCAACAGCAATCAGAACCATTATCCCCTGCAGCGAGTCCTGGTCTTAATGCATTGTGACACCTTTGCTGGCCAGCCACCGATTTACCTTTCTGCTTCTTAGGGAATTAAGTGGCATCATGTGAAAATGGTTGTGATATGAACAGCATGGGCATAACTGGTATTAAATTTACCTCTCAGCCTAAGTGAATTTTCCTCACATGTGACTAATCAAAATGAAAGCTTGTGGACCCAGGCTGAGCTGGCCAGCACTTCCCCACCCCTGGGACCGAGGCTATTTTGTTTTATCTCTTTGTACAAGCTGGCAGAAGTTTAAAGTGAAGGGGATAATCCAGTGCTGGTGTCTTTATGAAATAACATCCTTACGTGAAGAGGCTTTTAACTGTATGTCGCTGTCCTCTCAAAAAAAGAGTGTGACAATCTCATTTTGCTGAGCACCCTCCCATGAAAAGAGAAAATAATAGCCGTGGCCGCCATGGCTAGTACTGACCTTACATGATCCATTATCCGCTAAACACTTTAAAAGTCAGTTTTACATACACTGCAGGGGGAAATGAGGGAACTATCACAATCATTTTCACTTTAGTGAATTTGCCATCCATTTGAAGACGGTCACTTGATATCCCAACACATCCAGCCCGTCTCACAGTATAACACAAAAGAAAACACAGTTGATTAAAAGATGCCAAGCACAGACACCCTGGCACCCTACTATTTAAGACACTTCTAGGAGCAATGGCAGCAATGGAATGGCTTTGCATGAACTTTCCTCAAACTTACATATAAGAAGAAGAGCAGTCAAAAACTAAGTCCTTCAAATCTTTCGAAGCGCTTGACATTCCTACAAAAATGTTTTACTAACCACTTAGCAGAGATCAGTAGGTGCCAAAGGAAGTGAAGGCAGAGCAATTATCATCCTGCACAGTCAGCCTGATGCTTATTCACAGACAAGAGTGGCTTGTGTTCCGCCATGAACCAACTGTGCATGTTGCTGATAATAGAGCAGAGGTATTGCTAAATTGGTACTGAAATAGCACACCTCCTTTACTTCCAGCAACTTATTTGTGGAAAGCAATGAAGCCTGGAATATTTTCTCATCACTACGAGAATACTCAACTCATTGTTAACATTAAAATTAGTTTTCTGACATGGTGCATGCTATGCATTTACTTTTCCTTAAATAGGAACTTCTGTGCCTAGAGTAAAACACTAATGGCATTTCTTTCCCCTTGTGGATAATCCATTGCTTCATTAATAAACCATCTAGAAGCCTGACTGGTAATCAGACTCTTGGCCACTTTACAGTTCTTCACTCTGAAGTTCAAAGTCTTATTTCCTTCATTTTGGTAATACATTTATTCTTGAACCCTCTGCTCTGAGGCCAGTACATGGAGTGGAAAAAAAGTGAGGGGGAGAGATGTCTGAGGGCATGGCAGCAGTATAACATCAAATAGAGTCATTGCTGAATCTTGAGCTACATTTATAAAATTTAATTTTACTGTGTTAGGGGGCTAGGGCAGGGGAAAAAGAGAATAGCCAAATAAATGATTACAATATCCTATAAGAGTTTATTTACCCACTCATCCCCCAAAAACGTGAGTTTGAATTTTTGACTTTATACTTTCATTCTGAACTCCATGACCCAACTCTAATAAATCACCTTAGAGGAAATCACAATGGTTCATTCAGAAGAGTTTGAGGAATCCAATTCATAAAGGAATGGAAGGAGGATTCTGTTAAGGTACTATTGGGACCAGTCAGCCACTGGATTCCTAGAGCTTATCAACTCAATGTGGAGACCAGAGAACGAAGATTCTCAAGCAAAATGAGAGAAAAATAGGACTGAGGGCAAGATAGTTAGTTATGGGTAAATAAGTGAGTAGCAGAGTCTGCCATTTTCATAGAACATGAACATAGAACACCAGAGAATGCCATTCTTAGAGCTCATGAACAGAAAGTCTGAGAAGAGACGGGAAAGGAGGCTATCAGAAGAAAAACTCAGAAGACAACATACAAGCATTCACATTTACTCATGAGGGAAAGATAAAACACAAAACATCAGTAAGTAGCAAATGAACTGCTAAGTTATGCATTCGGTAGCATTGTCTGCTTTTGCTGTGCAAAAGAAAAATAAGAACACCAAGCAATCGGTCTTTAGAATTTGATTACATACTTCAGGAATGAGACAGAAGTAGTGAATCCAACCCAAGTGTTTGGATAGATTGGCCATCTTCGACATGCCTGGACCATTAGCTTGAAACTGGAGTGTGGTACCAAGGGTGGTCATGCGTTCGCTGATGACGGAGCAGCCAATTCAAGGAATGCTCGGTTGAGTTTACAGAATTATATACATGGCTATGCCTGGATGTCTAGTACAAGATGGGGGAACTAACACCATCCCCATCTTCACTGCCTCCTTGCTTACCATTCTGAAACATGAAAGGAAAGGATCAATCTGAAGTGCTGCATCACAAGTCTAACTTTTCCATGCCTACTTGTTATTAAAACCTTTCTCCAAACCACTGATAAAAGATTATTTGGCGGTTTTGTTGTTAGGGTTAGTGGGTTTTCTGAGACCCAGCAACCCAGCTACGTAAGAAACACAGTTCAGGATCCATACATGGAATTTCTATCTTCAGTGCAGCTGGACATGGCCTGGCTACTCTGGACAGCTCCCCGGAGTGCAGATTGCTGATGAGGAAGTTGGGATTTAATTTGCCTACGTTCCCTTACTCCATGAGCAGAAGACAGCCTTCTACCCAAGTGCCCCTTCTGCTGAAAATGCACAAGTTGGCCTGTTTTCTTGCCAAATTGTACTTTGGTGTTCAGGGGGGGAATATTTGCTGACTCCACTTAACCCAGTTAAAACTCTTGGTACACTCAAAGTTATCAATAAGCTCATGCCACCTCTCCATTAATCCCTCCAACTGTTCTTAATCATGGAAATCTCACTTCACTGACTTCATAACAGTCTTTTCAAAAATGAGACTGGGCTCAATAAATCTTGCAGTTTTAAGTTGTTTTGTATAAGACAATTTTGATGTAGCAGTTTAATAGATGGAAATTCCTTCCAAGATTGTTTTAGGAATTCTAAATGTCAAATCAAGTCTCAAACACAAATATGAAGCATCAACTCTGAACACAATCACTGTCTTCTGATTGGTATATAGAATCCAGGGCATTGTAAAATAAAACATAATGCTAAAAAAAGTGGTTTGTTTCCTGCAGGTAACTAAATACTGAAAAGAAAACTCCTTATGAGGGAAGAAGGCTAGTGAACTAGAAGTAGGAAGATAGAATTTAAAAAGAGAAGAAAGAATTACCACTTAGCGTCTACTAAATGCTGGGTACTGTGCTGGGCTTTTTCTTTCTATAAATTTCTTTCTTTCTTTATTTTCAGCTGCGTTGGGTCTTCGTTGCTGCATGCGGGCTTTTCTCTAGTTGCGGAGAGCGGGGGCTACTCTTTGTTGTGGTGCATGGGCTTCTCATTGCAGTGGCTTCTCATTGTGGAGCACAGGCTCTAGGCGCACAGGCTTCAGTGGTAGTGGCTCGCAGGCTCAGTAGTTGTGGCTCACGGGCTCTAGAGCTGAGGCTCAGTACTTGTGGCGCATGGGCTTAGTTATTCTGCGGCATGTGTAATCTTCCCAGACCAGGGCTCAAACCCGTGTCCCCTGCGTTGGCAGAGGGGTTCTTAACCACTGTGCCACCACGGAAGTCCTGTGCTGGGCTATTTATAAATATTATCACATTTATTAATCAAAATACCTTGCACATTGGGCTTTCTCCCACAGATGAGGAAATTGAGGCTCTGTGAGGTCAGGTGACTAGTTCAACACCCTCCCTCTTCTCCAAGCCAGGGAGTGGATGAGCTGGGATTTGAACCCAACCTAAGCTCTTAGATCCACCTCGCTATAGGACCTCTTCTACAGGGACAGCAAGGCTGAAATGGGTATGAATAGGATTAGGGAAGCACAACTGACAGGACTTTATGACACTGAATTTGGGGGATGTAGGAAAAGGGGCTCAAGGATGACTCAGAGGTTTAGGTCCAGGTGACCGGGGAATTTGTCATCATTAACAGCAACAGGAATGTCAGAATGACAAGCCTATTTTGAGGATCAAATGATGACGGGCTTGTTTTGTACATAGTGAGTAAAAGGTATCAGAGGGAGATTCTGGTGGATCTACTGGAAATATGGAACTGGATTCAGTACCGAGGTTAAGTGTAGGATATACACTTAACACTTAAGGTTAAGTGTAGGATTTACACATCTTAAATTATAATCTCCATAAGGAGATTATAATTTAAGATGTGGGATAAGATTAGCAAAGAGGAGAGAGAGAGAGAATAAAACTAAAGAGAGAATTTAGAAGAAGGCTTCCATAGGGAAAAGTTATGTGAACTCAACGAGTTATTTTACTTGTCTGAGCCACTGTTTCACCATTTATAAAATGGGGATAATCAATGGATGAATGGATAAACAAAATGATATATACCTACAATGGAATATTATTCAGCCTTAAAAAGGAAGGAAATTCTGACACATGCTACAATATGGATGAACCTTGAAGACATTATGCTAAATGAAATAAGCCAGTCACAAAAAGACAAATTCTATATGATTCGACTTATATAAGGTACCTAGAGTGGATACAGAGAGATAGATACAGAAAGTAGAAGTGTGGTTGCCAGGGGCTGGGGAGATGGGGTAACAGAGTTATTGTTTAATGAACACAGAGTTTCAGTTTTGCAAGATGAAAAGAGTTCTGGAGATGGGTAGTGGTGATGGTTGCACAGCAATGTGAATGTACTTAATGCCACTGAACTGTACACTTAAAATGATTATTATGATACATTTTATATTATGTGTGTATTACCACAATTATAAATAAATAAGTAAATAAATAACATCTTAAGTGGGGGTAATAATATTTATATCCTAGGGTTGATGTGAGGACAAAAGGAGGTAATATTTGAAAATATAGCAAAACACGTGGCATGTAATTTGTTTTAAATGTCAATAAATATTAGTTTCTTTCTTCGCCTCTCTTACCAAAAGGAAGGAAGGAAAGAAGGAAGAGAGGGAAGGAGAGAAGAAGTCATAAGTGAGAAGAAAACCAGAAAGGTAAAATGTTACAGAAGTCACAAAAAGACACATTTCAGAAAAGGGGCAGGTCAACAATGTGAAATGCTGAAAGATCAAGGAAAATGAAGATTCTGGAATCTGATAATTAAGAATACATCGATAACTTCTGAAAGAGCTTCACTAGAGTGCTGAAACCAGTAGAAGAGTTTAAGGGAATAAGAAGTAATCAGCAGTTAAGCTAAGGACACGAGGAATGCAGATTCCTTTTCCAAGAGTTTAGAGAACATAGAGAAGAAAGATGGTGGAGGCTTAAGGGACTGTAGAATAAGGAAAGATTCTCATACACTCTCATTTGCTGCCTTGCTTTTTTTTTTTTTCCTTTAAAGGCTGGTACCCCCTGAGCATGTTTGTAAACAGAAAAGAAGAAATTAGTGGAGAGAGAGAGGTAAAGAATGCGAGAGATAGACTAGGAAGGAGAAAAGGGTGATGAGCACACGTGGAGGATTTAGCTTAGGAAAGGACCAGGTCACGCCTTACCCAGGATGGCAGAGAAAAAGTGCAGAAGATTGATGCTTGGGTTTTTTTTTCCCCTCGCGGGGAAGAAATCATTACACACCAAGAATGAGAGGCTATTAGCAGGGTAGAGAAACAACAAAGCTGTATAATCAACTCTTAATTATCAGCATTCTGGTTTATCAGCTTCCAATCTTGCTTTCAAGCAAGTTAGCACTTACTCAGCTTAATTACTTGCTTTGTTAGCATTTCAAACTCAATGTAATATAACTTTGTATGCAGCCTGCAGCCCAGTGGGGTAGCATTTTGACACCTGAACACTTAACCACTTCCGTTGTTCTGGGGAAAGATTTACAGTAGGGCACTTGGGTTGAGGTTGGGGGCTTCACAGCAGTCTGAGAGACAAGTAGTTAAGCTTTCCAGGTGTTACTGTGTTTTCATTGTGTGGAGGCATTACTTTGTTCACAGTGATTTCTTAGATCAGATATATCTATTTCTTCACTCATTTATTCAACTAACATTGATTAAACCCCAGCTACGTGCCAGAGACTGTGCTCTAGGTTTTGGATACTAAGATGGTCCCTGCAATCAAGGCACTGATAGTCTAGTGGTGAGAACAAATGTAAACAGATCACTATAATACAAAGGGGTAAGTGTACAATATCAAAACACAAATGTAAATAACCAAGTATAAATCACAGTGGGTTGTGTTACCATCTTGGATTATCAACTTTTTCTCCCATCTTAAGTAGTTCCCATAATAATGAATTGACTGTATTCTAGTCGACTCATATACAGCAAAGTACAGAAATGAGGTATTCTGATAAATTTGATAGAAATGTCAAATTTAGTGATCCCTGTCAGATGAGTGATTCTGTGTAGACTTCTTTTATGGGGAAAATTCAGTTAACTTCTTTTTTTTTTAGGTAACACTTAAGGTTTTGGTGCATAAAAAATAGCAAACACGATTCAAATTTTTCTTCATTCCTCATGAAGGGGGTTTGCTATGAAGATCAATGACTGTGCTGGAACGGTAGGAAGTGAAGAGCTCCTAGGTGCTTGGAACCAACCAGGCATTGGATTGTTTCACTCTGTGAGCCTGCTGTCCTGAGGGGTGGGTGTCCTAGAAGGCTGCTAAGTTATGCTGGGCTGTGTGCCCCTACCTTTCTCAATTTCTTTGTAACTGATGTTCTCATTTTCTTAGTTAGTGTTTAAATCTTTGCTTCTCTTTCCAGTGACCGCCCCACCCCCACCCCCCGCCGTTGTCTCCTAGTCTCCCTTCATATTCTTTCTTCTTCCTCCTTTCCTTTGTTCTCATTTTGCCTGGCTCCTTTATCTGGCATTCTCCTGCGTTTGGAGGTTTTGCAGCAAGTACCTTGGTTTGTAAAGCCACCACCACCAAATCAGAACTCTTCTTTTCCTTTTGATTAGCAAACCAACCAATCACACTGGGTACGTGTAATCTTTAGGTCTTTGGTTATTTATTTTTTTAACCATTCATTGGCCCAAGGCTTCTTTCTTTGCCCACAGTGTCAACTTTTAAAAACAAACAAAATCCTATATATGGAGGTTCTCTGTCATCTACCAAGAAACACACGATTAATTAGGATCATTATCATTCTTTGTTTCAGCACTGTTGTGGTGTCTAACGTTCCCTTAAGAAAAAATTACTGATAACTGAGGTACTGATTTATTTTGATTAAGTGGTTATGAAATATCTATATGCGAAACAGATACTTTTCAAATAAATAGCTACAAACAGATAAAATTCACTTAACCCTCAAACTATACAAAACATTTTTATTGTTTAGTCTTTATAAAAAATGACTTACAAGGTACTTGTAGACCTTTTGATGCTTCAGAGTTGTAGTATCTCAATTAAAACAAAACTATAAATGTACAAAAGTTTCCAGTAATCCAGAGCTTGGCTGATAGTGTGGCAAATAAAGCAATTCTGGGTTTCTGAAATTAGGAAACATAGACACAATGCCCTCTGTGTTCCCAAGCCATATTCTCTAACTATGTCATAGTGTTCCCTTTGGATGAATAGATGCTCTGCTCATGTCAAAGGAGACAAAATTGGAGAAGAAGGTCCCTAAACTCAATGAAAAAGGAGCAAGGCCTAATGATACAAATGGTTGTCTTGTTCTGCAAACGTAGATTCAAGAGGGGATCAGCAAATGTCAAACTGAGAGCAGCAGGAAAAAAACCCCAGAAAATTATTTACTGTTTTAGCTACAGACACTAGAAGAGTGGCATTTCAAATCAAAATTGTAAAAAGCTCTACCCACTCCATCTGTGAGCTGCATTCAGTTTGGGGAGGTTGTTCTGAGAGTGGAATGCACTCTTCCCAAGTATGTATTGCTGCCATTCACCAGACCTCCTCGCTAGCCTGCAAGCAGCTATCTCCCCATTATACATCCAAAGAGTAATCAGGGTGAAAAGGACAGTCAGTGTAAGAGGAAATAATTGCAGCTTAAACTACTCTTACTCATTAGGAAGCAAGACTCTTTGGGGGAGTGTAGGGGGTGGGGAGGGTCAGGGAGAATGGTATTGAGTTTTCATCATCCTGTCAGGGCAGGTCAAGTTTTAGCTCTAGCAATTGTGGCATGATTTTCTGTAATCGCATTACAGTTAAAAGTATATTAATCACAGTAACTATCACCATCCTATGGTGAGATTAATACTTACAGGAAGGATAGGAAAAGAATCTGAAGTCTGTCCTGCGGTCTGCCTCTGTGTGTCTGGTGAGAGCTGCCTTTTGTCTTAGATTGAGGATCAGTAAAGAACAATTATGAAAATGTAACCTCCTTTTTTCACTGTAGACATGAGAGAAATACATGAAAGAAAGAATTGGAGATGGTTAAGAAGGATTGGGGATTGAAATTTAAAGGCCCAAACCAGCTGATAATATTTCACAAGCAAATCCGTGAAAACTCAAGTTAAGCGTAAGATGTCGCTATACTGGTGGTTCTCAACCAGGGGAGATTTTACCCTCAGGGGACATTTGGCAATGCCTGTAGACATTTTTGGTTGTCACACTGGGTGGGAGTGGGGTGCTACTGGCATCATGAGTAGAAGCCACTGATGCTGCTAAACATCCTCAGTGCACAGGGCAGCCCCACACAGCACAGATTTACCCGGGCCAAAAACGTCAACAGCGTCACTGCCCAGAAAACTTGCCCTAAAGAAACTAGAAGGAAGACTTACGTATTTATATTTAATTTTTACTCTATATTCCTATTACCCACCTGAGGCTTTATTATTAAGATGTTTGAGATTGTCATGCATGTTCTAGAAAAATACATGGGTGTCACACGTAGGGTTGGAGATAAGGGGGGCTAACCGATGATAGGAATGGATAGAGATTTTAAGTGAAATTTTGAAGGAAAAAAAAAAAGGGGGATGGTTTTTGACAAGGATACTTGGTATTGAAGCAAGCCAAGACAGTGAGTTTGATTCATGACTTAATATTGTTTCAAAATAATTTCAATCACACAGTACACTCTTAGAGAAGACTACAGAGTCAGCTAATTAATACTACAGGGACATTTTAAAAGCTACCTGTTAGCTTTGAACAAAATGGCAGCATCTATTAACATGGCAAGCGTTCCTTAGGCAGCTATCTGCACCCAGGACTGGGAAGGCCTAGTGGAGTCAACTAAGGTGACGCAAGGTCTGGAGAAGATTGATAGGTCAAGAACTTCCTCGACAAGAAGGATGCCATGGTGAGCAGGAGCGGTGGGCTCTGTGTTAGGCATGGAGTACAGTCTCTAAGAAACCGTGGAGGGAGGACTGGCTGAAGGTGATGTTGAAGGGACAGAAGGGACTGAGGCTGAATTCCTCAAAGTGTGGTTCCTGGATCAGCAGCATCACCTGGGAACTTACTAGAAATGCCAGTTCTCACTTCCCACTCCAGACCTCCAAACTCAGAGACTCTGGAGGTGGAGCCAAGCAATCTGTGTTTTAACAAGCTCTCCCAAAACCATATGGAATTGTACATGTAGGTCATACCAGCGATTTCTTATAGTTCAACCTAACACATTAAGAACTTCCACTCATTAAGTCACCATGACAGTGGTAAGACAAGCTGAAAAGTGAGAGAAGATCACTGTAACATATAACTGACCAAGGATGAGCATCCAGAGTATATAAAAGGAATGCTTTAAAAACCATTAAGAAAAAAGACAATCCAATAGAGAAATGGGCTGAAAACATGAATAGGCATTTTACAGTAGAGGAAACATGAAAGCTAAGAATCATTGAAAGGAGCTGATTAGTAAACAGGAAAATACATTGGAAAACCATAATCAGTAGCCATTTTGAACTATCAGACTAGCAAAAATGTAAAAAGTTAGATGGTACCAAGTTTTGGCAAAGATGTGGAGGAAAAGAAAATTTCTTCTAGTATTTATAGTAATATAAATTGATAAAACACTTAGGAAAATACTTTGGTAATATCCAGTAAAAATTGAGCCAGTAATTCCACTCCTCAGAACCTATAGAGATTCTTGTACACACACACCAGGAGCCAAGTACAAGAATTTCCACAGTAGCATTGTTAGTAACAGCAAAAAAAAGGAAAAAAAATCTAGAAATAACACAACTCCATCAATAGTTAAAATAGAAAAAATATATTATGGTACGATCATACAGTAGAATACTACACTGCAGTGAGAATGAACCACACCCAATACGGATTTTTTTTTTTAATCTAAGGATGTATGACAGGGAACCCCTTGGTGGTCCAGTGGTTAGGACTCTGGGTTTCCACTGCAGGGGGCATGGGTTTGATGCTGTTCAGGGAACTAAGATCCCGTGTGCAGCATGGTGCAGCCAAAAAAAACACAAACAAACAAACAGTGAATGACAAAGCAAGTTATAGAAGAATATATGACTCCATCTATATAAAGTTCAAAACAGGCAAAACAAAATGTATTGTTTAAGGATTCAAAGAAAAACAAGAGAATGATGGCAAAACTTCAAAAGAATGATTGCTTTGGCAGTGGAGGGAGAGGAATGCGCTTGTGGAAGGACACACAGGAGGTGCTGTAAAACATTGGTAATATTCTATTTCAGGTGGGGGGGACACAGGTATTACTTTTTATTTCTCTTTAAACATACACATTATATATCTATCCTCTCTTGTATGCATATTTCCCACAAAAAGTAAAGAAGAATAAGAGTGAACTGGAGGTGAGGTAGTAGAACAGTACAGACAACTCTTTGGGGGCATTTTGCTATGAGGGGAGCAGAGGAACAAGATAGCTTGAGGTGCTATAGTCAAGAGAGGTCTTTTCTTTCCTTTTCTTGAGACAAATGATATTGCCACATGCTTTTATGGTGATGGGAGTTAATCAGCAGTGAGGGAAGTTTGGTACTGAGGGAATAATTACAGGAGTAAAACTTCTGCACTTATAAACCTTACATCTTTGTACAAGTCATATACAGAGTCTGAAGCCGTACTCATCTAGGCATTTCATAAAATGTTCTGAAGTGGGCATTTTAGCTGTGGGAGAGGTGAGACCCTAGAGACCTTTGCATCAGCTTGTGTTCATGGAAAGAGAGCCTCCATTTCAGACCACCCCACACTGGGCGCTCCAGGATCTAACCATTTCCTAATGGCCCTTCCCTTCTATCTAAAGTCTCCCAACTCTAGTGGGAATTGACACCACATCTTCTAAGAGACTGTGTTGACTAATTCCATCATGACTCACTCCCCTACTCATCTCTATCGCTAGCAGAAGATATCCCCATCTAGCTCTCTCCTGAGGACCCTGCTTCCCTTGTAGCCCTCTCAGAAGTTGGAGGTTGTTTCTCTTTCACCCGCTTTTGGAATCTGTTACTTCTTTTCTATAGATTCTTAACTGAGATCAGATACCAGGAGACAAAAGTAGATCAAAATACAAGGTCAGTTTTATTACTGGCAAAGTTGGACTGGAGAATGTGATGGGTCCCCCTCCATCCTTCCTGAACTTACACCTTGGGCTCCACCTCCTACCCTGTCTGCAGAACAGGAAGCTTAAAGACACCAGGCCCTGCTTACATTACTTATCACATGCTGGGGGGTCAGTGGCTCAGGAGGAGCCCTGGACCTTCTCATCAAGCTGAGAGTAGGTAGTGCAGTGGAAAAATATTGTTAAAGAAAAAGTGGTAGAATTTAGTCAAGTTTAGGGTAAAGAATATTAAAAAGTCCAATATTATTTCAGTCTTTATTTCTTAGACAATCAATGACTTGATGAAACTGCCTGAGATTCTGCTCAGAACCACTACCTCCTACCTCCCTTATTCAGATTGGACAATATTGTTCCTTACATTTTATTTTTTCCTTATTTATACTTAAGTTATAAATAAAAATCTTTTAACCTCTTTCCAAAGATCAAACTTGTATTCCTAACTGCCTGAGAAACAGTTCAATGTGGCTGTATCTCTAAAGCTTCAATACAAATTATTTAAATTCAAACTCTTCTCCTAAATTTGCATGCCTTGCCTAATTCTTTGCATCTCCATATTTTTCCTCATCCTCTTTGACTTTGAGTCAATTTGATGGGTGAGTGATTTGATCCCCTTTAGAGGACAAGAACATTTACACTTCTTTTGTGGGAACTCTCACATGTGTCTTCTCTTTATTCCTGTAGCCAGTGTTCTCACCTAGGCCCTCATATTGCAGCAGTTTCCTAATTTGACATATGGACCCCAAATCTAATTGAAGCTCTGATCTTTGACTAATTAATTAATGAATTCAACAAATTTGTACTGGGTATGTGCATGTAATACAGGACTAGATACTGAAGGGGGCAGAAAGATGAATACAACCCCCTTTTCAGCCTCAGGATGCTTATAGGGCATATAAGAAACATAACCAAATCACAGTAATACAATGAGGACAGGGACATTAATGGACAAATACCTTCCAAGTCTAATAAACCATTCAGAAGTTCAGAAGAGGTAAGGTTGTCATTGCCTGGTTCAAGGGCAATGAATTGATAAATTAAAATCAAACTCATTGCCCTACCCCTGGCACCTAAGAGCACTACCTATCACCTGAAGGTGATCAGTACACATTTGTTATATAAATGAGTGAAAAGATTCACAAACAAGATACTTTGAGGAATCAACAGAGTTTGATCAGCTAAAGAGGGTGAATGATAAGATGTTATAGGTGAGCAAAAACCCTTGAATATAGGCATGGGGGAATGACTAACATGGATGCCTCAGGCCAAGAAGAAAGACCAAGCTAATGGTCGTGTCATGTCAGCAGGAAGGAGAAGAAAGCCTCACTGAATGGAAAGCTCATGAAAATGGACTTGAGTGGAGAGAGACTGAGGCCTTTAGAAAGTTGTTGCCCTCTTGACATCTACATTGAAATGTCCAGAGTCAAGATGCGAAACAAGATGGCATAGAAGGGGAACTTCAGAGATAAACAGATTTACTTATTTATTTATTTAAAGATGGTAGTTGAATGTCTGTTGAGTCAATGATGTGGAAACTATGGACCAAGTCCTGGGGAATCTCCACAGCTACTATCCAACTTCTGAAGCATAAAAATATATCTTCTAAGGTAGAGAAATCAACAGACACATGAATGAAACACATGATCCTGGACTGGATCCTGGAACTACACCTCCTCCTCACCCAGCCCCACCACACACACACAAACACACACACACACAAAAGCGATGAAGAACTTTATTGGGGTAATTGGTGAAATTTGAATATAGACCATGGATTGGATAATAGCATTATATCAATGTTAAATTTCCTGATTTTGTAGCTATACCTTGGCTATTTTGGAAAATGTTCTTATTCTTAGTAAATGCAAACTGAAATATTTAAAGAGTCAGGATAGCTGCCACTCACTCTCAAGTTGTTTGGAAAAAAAATTAATACATAACTATTTACATCTTATGTAATTTATATCACTCTACCTCTCTAGAGAATGATAAAGTAAATGGGGTAAAATATTAACAATTGGTGAACTAGGTAAATGATAATATGGTAATCCTTTGAACTATTCTTGAAATTTTTCTGTAGATTTAAATTGCAATAAAATAAAAAGTTATTTCCCACAATCAAAAACAAAAAAACAAGAAAGAATACCTTCCTTTCAAATTTTAATGGATTGAGTTTTGAACTGCATGTCCAATTTTGGAAGTGCAGGAGGAAAATATAGCTTAACAGTAACTGATGTGGCTGAGACATACTTTCCATTGATAGTAAGTACAGTATAAATCCATATGATACAGCTGCCAAAGGAGCTAGAAGATCTTCAGATCCAATAGCATATAATGGCAATAAGGGAGCAGATGGCCTTAATTCAGCAATAGGAGTACTAAGTGTCATTCTGGGTATCATAATTTTTAAGGCGGACATTGAAAACTGGAGCAGAGCAGCAGAAGAGAGAACAAGAGTAGGAAAGGGGCTAACAAAATTTCCAGATAAAGAATAGAGTTGATTGAGTCTGGAGAGGAGAAGGCTCATGAAGACATAAGAATGAAACACGGAAGTTGTCTTCAAACATTAGAAGTGCTATAGTGAAAAAAAGGGTATCTGTTTGTCTCAGGTCAAATTGAGAACAAGGTTGCTTTCTCAATAATTGGAGCTGTCCAAAATCACAAGGGTTTGCCTTAGGAATCATGAGGTTTCTATAATTGGAAGTATTCATGCAAAGCTAGAACAACAACTCATCTAAGACACTGAATAGCTTCAAGAAGTTTTGGGGGGTTGGAACAGATCATCTTTAAATTCCTTTCTAACCTTGAAAACCTATACTACTCAACTGACAGTTCTGAAAGTCCTTGGGAAAGTAAAAAGTTATGTAACAGAAGATGTAATGGAAAATCCCGAACGAACTTTTTGGCCTATATATATATATATATATATATATATATATATATATATATATACACACACACCCCACACACACACACACATATTATAAAGATAGATAGATAGATAGATAGGCAAGCTATTTTTTAGGCAAAGGCACAATCTGACCGTCTATGAAAAGTACAATGACATGATTTTAAGGTGATTCCCTGGGCCCAGCAGGGAGTACTGCTGTCATTGGAGGTAGCAGTTGACACATTTGCCGATGTTTATTTTATCACCCTCTGAAACCTAAAGAGACTTGGGATGTGTCTCATAAGCAGAAAACACTGTTTATCACCTGTTCACTTCAAAATATCCAGAACCTAACTCTAAGGCTACCATTGGGCAAGTTAAACGTTAGCCGCCTCAGTCTCCCCTGTTGGAATACTTGAAAGTTTAAGGTTGTTCTTTCCTAGAAAGAGAAACAGAAAGCCCAATTAATTACTGGAACCAGCACCATCACACTATAATGGAGATTCCATCACACTGAAAGCAGAGCTGCCATCCTGAGTGTCCTTACAGCAATACAAAGGCTTAAAGTCTTGCTCACAACCAGTTACCTAAAGAAAAATAAATAAAATACAGTAAAATAAAATGTGTTGTTCTTTTGTACTAACTCATTCTGAACCTAATGCTACTCTGTAAATTAGGCAAGCCATCTAACTTTCATTATGAACCACCTCATGGCAGAAATAAGAGAAATCAATCTGCTCTACTCTAGTTATTGAATGGTATAAAGATGATATAACAGGTAACACATACAAATAAAAATAATGGTTTAATAAAACTAGTTTTACTATTATAGATTGGAAGAGTAAAAAAGCTAAGTCTTCCTATATGCCACAACTAAAAAGATTATTTTTGTTCAATACATGTATTTTTTAAAAAAATCTATTGCCAAAAGCATAACAATGATTCCATATATCACTAGTAGCTTTCAAAGTACATTGTCCAGATCTTAAAGGAAAAATCTAAACATTCCCATCAGCTATAGTTTGACCTTAATGTTTCTATGAACTTTGGGAGAAGGGTAAGAGGCACATATAAAAAAACTTAGTAGCTCACTGAAATGACTGAAAATTAAAAGGTGGGTAAGACATTATTTCTTTTTCTTATATTGCCATTTTCACTGGCTATGTTCCATAGCAGCAGTTCTCAAAGTGTGATCCAGGGTCCTGAACATCCCCAAGACCCTTTTGGGGGTTCATACGGGCCAAGTTATGTTAATAATAATAATAATAATTTTTGTCCTTTTCACTCTCATTTTCTTATGAGATTACGTGATGTATGATATTGTAACACACTGATTGTAGAAGCAGATAGGAGAATCTAGCTATCTTCTATTAAGACAAACATTAGGATGCTAACTAGACTTACAGTGGCGATCATTTCACAAAATATATAAATATCAAATCATTATGTTGTACACCTGAAATTAAAATAATGTTGAATGTCAGTTATACCTCAGTTAAAAAAGAAAATAGAAAAAAAAGACAATAAATGTGTTCACAAACATTACACTATTCTTTTTTCTAAAATGTTTTATTGTTGTTTTGGAAAACATACTCATTTTTCACAAAATTATGTTATGTTAATATGGAAAAGATTTAATATATAATGGGTTAATATATAATAGGTTTATTTTTTAAATGATTTGTAAGTAAACATTTTTAAATTTCTCAATTTTAATTTCATAGTTTTAATATAAATATTGAGAGATTTAGCTCACATAAACGAAAGCTCTTTGGGTCCTCAATAATTTTTAAAAGTGCAACGGGGTCCTGATCAAAAATTTTGAGAGAGGCTTCCCTGGTGGCGCAGTGGTTGAGAATCTGCCTGCCAATGCAGGGGACATGGGTTCGAGCCCTGGTCTGGGAAGATCCCACATGCCGCGGAGCAAATGGGCCCGTGAGCCACAATTGCTGAGCCTGCGCGTCTGGAGCCTGTGCTCCGCAACAAGAGAGGCCGCGATAGTGAGAGGCCCGTGCACCGCGATGAAGAGTGGCCCCCGCTTGCCGCAACTGGAGAAAACCATCGCACGGAGGCGAAGACCCAACACAGCCAAAAATAATTAAATAAATTAATTTAAAATAATAATAATAAATTAAAAAAAATTTTGAGAACCACCGTTCTATAGTGATATGGTAAGATACAGCAATGTGTATTATTCTTCTGATTTTTGCTAAGAAAATAGAAGTAAATAATTTATATTGAACTAACTCTATGGATGGGTATTTGTGGTAAAATATCATCTTAGTTATTGTCATATTTTCCCATGTAAGTGATACAATAAAGATCTGACATACTATCATTAACAAATAGCATACAAGAAGGGGAAAAAAGGAACTCTGCCATCTTTAGAAATAAACACTATAAAGCATTATAAAGAAAATGGAGCCTTATTATTTCATTCTCATTTTATTTTATTTATTTATTTTCCACCTACTTTCAAAAGAATTTGTTACAATTTACAACAAAAATGAAAGTGCAAAATTTAGTAGGGGGAGAGGGGAGGAGAGAATGAAATGGGGGCAAACTATATTAAGAAGCCCTGTCTGAGGAAAGCCACAGCAATTAAGCATGAGTACTTAGCTCCATGTGCACTAACAGTCAAAGTCAAGAGTAAAACGGCATGAATGAAATGGCTCCCACTGTCTAAAAGGAAACAGACTAGCACTTTAGAAGGCATAATCTTTCTTAGGGACCTGAACTCTGAAGACACTTAAAGTAATCTGTCATGAGACTTCACTAAGAGTGATGAGGAGAATAAAAGCAATAGTAACCTTGTCGAAGGAGTTTCACAAGTTATCTTATTTTACAGTTGAGGAAATGAAGTCTAACAGAGGGTAAACAGACTGCCCAAGGTCATACAGCTGTAAGTCTCAAAGCTAAGATGTGAATTAAAGGCTGCCTGACTTTGAAGTATGTGTCTTAAACACTTTGCTAATCTGTCAACGTCTTCACGTTAAATCACACTTTTCTAAAGAAATTTTTCAGCATGCAGCTGTGCAGAGGCAGCTCTAATATACAGTCAACTAGGCCACCACTTAGGGCAGTGGTTATCCACTCTAGCATATCCAATGTGCTCTTTTTATAACTATCTTGTATTTCCTTTGATCTCCTGAAATGAAACTCATAAGTAATATCACCTACCTAGGAAGATATATTTTTAATGCCCTAAATAGGACACCAGGACAAAAATAATTCATAATAAATAATATGTATATTAATATGTAAATACTCAGGCAGGATAGCACTAGAAGACATATGGAAGCAGTCAGATGCTTGCTCTTAAGCATAGAATCACCCTGAATACAGCAACAGCAGTTACAGAATGATGTAGGTGTTCTGTATCGGAGGCTCAGTTACAAGCAGCTTTTGCTGTCAACTGACATGATTTTCTGGAATAGTAAAGTCCTGAAACAAAACAAAATGTAGTCTTTCTTTGATTTACAAGAAGCTACATTTCTGAAAAATTCAGAAAAAATTTGTACCAAAAATCATTTGTGCTTATATGTAAAATGGAGCTGAGTTCTCAGCTCAGATTTTTTTACTACACAAATGTTAGTTAAAATGTTAATGGTAATGGGAGACAGGGGACTGGTATCCTTTGATTCCCCATCCCTGGCCAGGAGCTTCTCCCAATAATGTGATAGTTAAAAAAATATCCTACAAATTTAAAAAATGTAGTCTTTAAGAACCACTGGCCTTGAACCTTGTAACAAGCATGGTCATGAGTTACACCATCATAAATACCCTCCCCCAGCCTAACATGATAAAGGAGAACACACAATTAATTTTAAAAATAAAAAATGGATTACTTTGGCAGAATAGAACTTGCTACATGAAGGCTTCTTCTGGGAGCTAGAGCTAGAGCTACCTCTGATTGCCATGTGCATAATAACTCAATAGGGATAAACCTTGGATAATCATAGAGAACAAAAGATACTATACCTTATGTGCATGCATTTACGGACTCCAGTACACACACTTCATCAGGGGTACAGAGTGGTGTGCCAGGGCTATGCAGCACCACAGAATCAAACAGGGTATGCGAGAATCAAATTTAACCAAAGATTGGGGGACGAGGCACCATTAGCTTATATAAAAACAGAGTATGGAGAAGAATGTAACATTATGTGAATTTCAAAACTAAAACCTAACAAGTTAAATGTTGAGTTTGCTGTGCTATTTTGGACTCCGACTCTAAAGGGTACAAGTTCATTTTCTTTCTTTGGTTAATAGAAATGCTTGAGAATCCACCATTGTCAGTCATTCTCTGTTACTGAGATAAGATTTTTTGTCCTAAGAATGTACAAAGTAGTAAGCATGTAGCTGGCAAAGACAGATTCTGAACAACAGAATTGCCTTGCTTTCGTGTTTTAACGAAGTGGTGACCTACCTTCAGAAGTGGCCTCAGGAAAACCTGTAGTCAGAGGCATGACTTGTTCAGAAAAAGCTCCATGT
The DNA here is from genome assembly GCF_949987535.1 of Balaenoptera acutorostrata. Taxonomy (NCBI): domain Eukaryota; kingdom Metazoa; phylum Chordata; class Mammalia; order Artiodactyla; family Balaenopteridae; genus Balaenoptera; species Balaenoptera acutorostrata. Next base: position 57,165,742 of record NC_080075.1, read on the forward strand.
TCATCTATTCATGCACTTAAAGACTTAGTTTAATTCCAAACTTATGCAACATAAAACATGGAAAGCCCAGCCTTGGCCAGAAATATCTCGATGGCACATGTAACCAAATTTCTGACCTGCTAGATCCTTTTGTGGGGAGGAAGGGGAGGTCATTTTGGTCTGGACTTCAGATTCATGGTATTCTTGAGGAGCCTCAATATTAAGATTTAAAGCTCTCTCCAAATGAGTTAGGTGAGACCTGTGGTCATTACATTTTGGATGTGCAAATTTAAATCCCTGATTTGTTATAGGTGAACACGCAAAATAAATTGATTATTTCTGCAACCCTGTTTTGGCATTTCTTCAGTTCTTTAATGTACTAGAAGGCTCAAATGTAAAAGGGGTCTGGAACTTCCTCTAAAACTCCATTCTGAGAGAGGATGGCTTTCACATGGCTCTCACAAAAATTGGATTTTGGGTGGGACTACACCCTCATCAGTACATTAGAACAAATTGGAAATTACCTATATCCTCAGATATCTGAAAGAGTTAACTTGTTAAACACATTCATATTACCCATCTGGATGTCCAAATGTCTCGCCAAAAATGAAGCATTTTAGTTTTGTGGTTCTTTCTGACAACAGCTAGCCAAAGTTTTAGTTGCTTCTTGAGAGCATTTGTGGCATTAGTATATAAGAGGATGCTTACGCTCCCACTTGCTGTGACAGAAAAGTATTTATCCAGTGCATTTGAAAGCTATCAAATTGTGTTATATCACTTAAAATAGTAACTTTTCTCTCAGAAGGTCAGTTCTGCCCATGCTGATTCTTGTCATAATTTTTTTTCTTATTTTCGAGGTGACGGTGAGGGGATGGGAAGAGTGTCAGTGGCAAAAAACAAAACAAAACAAAACAAAAAAAACAAAAAGCCTTTTCTGGAGGCCTTCCTTAGTGTTATAATTAGAGGGCATAATGAGCTCAGTGAAACTCAGAGTGACTGTCATGTGGAATGGAGGAGGGATAAACGGCCTACCTAGGTTTCAACAGGTATTTGTGTTTCCATAATTTGTTTCACTGCAGCAATGCAGCTTGTGGGTAACAAATGCCCCAGAATTTACATTTATTATCCATTCTTACTATTAAGCACAGGCTTTCTAGAGACACCTAAAAAGGAACTATTGCTTTTGGTTAATTGTTGTTTTTTTTTTTTTTCAGAAAAAAATTATTATGTCTCAGAGTCTACATTCATTATCCATTCTTATTTAAGCCCTGGGCTTCCAAACATATGTTTAGAAGTACCATTATTTTTGTACAACTTCTTTTTTTTTAAAGAAAAAACTAGTAATTCCTTTTGAGAAAAATTTCTCATAGGACAGAAATTAATTATCTTATGAATTAATGAATAATTTAGTAAAACACATTACCTCTTCCATCACAGCCTCACTTAAAGATAAACAAAATATTTCAAATAAATAACATTCCGTTATTTTCTTCAAGCAAAAACCACTAGTAGGCAACTTGAAATAGTTTTTATAATTATACTTCTCTAATGCTTTAGAAGGAACTCATTTCATAAAACATAATCTTCAGTGTTCTCATAGTGCTGTAATCTCCTTTTTGCTCGTTATAGATTATTTCCTCCATAATATCACTTAAAAGAAACTAATGTTTCGCCTGCCCCACTCCCCTCACCACATGAATCAACAAAACTGAAATGGAAAGCCTTCTGACCTATTTTTAATTTCATGTCTCTTTTAGTTAGCACACACACAAAACTGTACCAGAAGAGGTTGATGATTGCTACATGATAAACAAGGTGGGCTGGCTTCTCCAGATTCCAAAGCCATTAAATTAAATATAAAAAGATAAAGGTTATTGCAGACTTTATCATGAAAATTGTAACGTAATCAAGTTGAACAAGCTCGGTAAGCATAGCCTCTCTCCCCTCCCTCCCTTGCTTCCTCTCGCCCTAATTGGATAGCGCTGATCTTACATCCCATTGCATGCAAAACTGGAGAAGACTCTTGTGCTCTTTGCTTTAAACAGTCTTCTAGAGTGGCCTTGCCTGAACAATTATATTCTCATTTGGGTATAGATAATGCAAGACTTATTTAGCAGATAAGTTCAGATTGTTGAAAAGCACCTGTAATGTGTCATTTTCACTTAATTAGAAGGACAACACCTTATTGTTTATATAATCAGCCTGGAAATGGGTAAAATCAGGGGGGAAAAAAGATTAGTGCATGGTCCAATGACATTTTGCCTCCAGCAAGAAACTGCCTCATGTCAACCAGCCAAACAAAGCATCCAGCTTTTGAGAATAATGAGGGGAAACCGATCAGCATAATTTATTACTATTATTAAGAGAACACCACCATTTTAAAGCACTTAATTATTTGAAAACCATCTAAAACTATGGGTTTGGGAGATTACCATTTGTCAAATACAATTGTGTCAATGTATGATAAAAAATGTGTTTATTAAGAAGAACCAAAATTAAGTACAAAGTCTCTAGGACATTTTAGTTTCTGAAAGAATTTCAAGTCTATATGAAAGTAATCTTTTTGACACTTAAAATTTCATTTTTTTCCACCCTTCCAACAAAGTATATTTTAAATTCAGCAACTGTGCTCCTCAAAATCCATTCTAAGAATATCATTGAACATGGGAATCAATATGTACAAATAAGGAAGTTCACCACAGCATCATTTATAATAGTGAAAAATGGGAAATAATCTAAATAGCTAAAACCAAGGGATTAGTTAAACAAATTATGGTACCCATACATAATGGAATACTCTGCAACCATTAAGAATGGCTTCTAGAAATATTTATTGGCATTGAGAAATATTCACGAGATACGGAAAAAGGCAAGTTTAAAACAGTGTGTAGTATATAACCCCATGGACATGCGTAGAAAAAAGGTCTCGAAGGGTATAGTTAACAGTTAATCTTTGACTCCTGGGGTTAACAGTGTTTTTTTTTTTGTTTTTGTTTTTTTTTAATAGGGAGCATTTTCTTTTTTCAAATTTTATTTATTTATTTTATTTATGGCTGTGTTGGGTCTTCGTTTCTGTGCGAGGGCCCTCTCTAGTTGTGGCAAGTGGGGGCCACTCTTCATCGCGGTGCGTGGGCCTCTCACTATCGCGGCCTCTCTTGTTGCGGAGCACAGGCTCCAGACGTGCAGGCTCAGTAACTGTGGCTCACGGGCCCAGTTGCTCCGTGGCATGTGGGATCTTCTCAGACCAGGACTCGAACCCGTGTGCCCTGCATTGGCAGGCAGATTCTCAACCACTGCGCCACCAGGGAAGCCCTAACAGTGGTTTTATTCTTCTTTAAGATTACCTGCATTTTCTAATTTTTTCTACAATAAACATGTATTGAGTTATGTAAAAAAATCTTAAAGAAAGCAATATAAATCAATTTGCCTTCATGTAAAGATTCATGAATTATAGAGTTCTAAACCTAAATACTCTTTAAAATCACATAAAGTTTTTTCCCCCCTAACTGGAATTGGAAATGTAATCTGATGTTTGAGATTTACCTGGGAAATTTATATTAATCATATCTGAGATGTTCAGGCTAAGATCATAAAATATTCAATAGACATTTCATTTGTAAGCAACATGGCACTAGTTTTCTCTGGTAATTTATGACATTCACAAACAGGTACTTAAATTCATTGTAATTTGTAGCTGAACTGTTTGTCCAGAAATATGTGGCAAAAACAAGAAATTTTGATTCAAAGAAAGACTCTAATACTTTTCATAAATGGGTTTGGTAATGCTTGAACCAAAGAATAGCCCTAGTCCTTGAAAAATGGGTTTTCGTTTCATTCTTTCACTTGACCAATTTTGATTGACTCCTACTGTGTCAAGTTTGTTCTAGGCACTTGGATGAGAGCTTTTCAATTCTTGTTTTAGATCAGTCTTTAAAACAAATAAAAATAACTCCAAATAATTGCTATTTTCCTATAATATCTATAACCCCAAAAGATTAATGTATACAAAAGAGGGATAAAATTTTTCTTTAATCTTGGATACCTGTCACTAATACATTCTCTTCCTCCCAGCAATGTAATCTAAGCCACTCCTTTTCTGCATACCTTCTGCATGACTCCTCTTTTATATAACCCTTCAAATCTGGATTATAACAGAAATAGGCTCTAAAGAGCTGAATTCAAGTCCAGACTCTGCTACAAATATTCTGGGTGATCAAAGACAAGTTCCTTTACTCCTCTGCGTCCAAGGTTCCCATTAACAAGATAAAATTATCCCTAATGCTCCTTCCAATTCTAAAAGTCTGAGATTCTCTTTTAGTTGATTTTTAAATTTATTTTTTATTATTTATTTAGTTAGTTGATTTTTATAGCAAATGGCATTTCTGCTTACTGCTCCTTACTGTTGTGACTTTCTTATGACTTACCTGGTTGAAATGACAATGAATAGTACTTAGTCAGCCAACAGCACTTGTCTCACACCCACCCTGTGAGGAGGAGCTCTCTGGGCCAGTTGAAGAGGATGTAAAAGGCAGAGGAGATGCTCCTTACTTAAAAGGAGCTCACTAGCTAGCTGAAGTGATAAATAATATATCCAAGAGATGACTAAAGGACTATGATGAGGCAAGGATCAACAAGCTCAAGACTGTACATTAGAAACTAACCAATATGTCCTGTCAGAATATCCCAAGTGACCAGATTGGACCAAAATGTGCACTGAATATGCTTAAAGAGAGGGTTGAGTACAGGTAACAGAAATGGTTTGGCAGAAAGGGACTGAGGTATTTTGAGTATTTTCTCCGTTATTAAGAAGGGAAGCAGGCAACCAGCCAGATGGCAAAGAAGGAGAAGCATATGGCCTGGATAATCCACACTTTGGATGATCAGACCCTGAATAACTGAGGGCAGGCTGTGTTTCACTGGGGAGCCAGTAGATGTCAATTGTCCAGCACTGCTTTGCATGGATCCCCATTGTCTAGTCTTTACTTTGGAGACAGAGATTAACTTCTTTCCATCATCACTCCCACACCCACTTCACCAGACGCCTTTTCTCCTAAGGGATATAAGTTGGTTGTTTTGCACTAAGCCTGTGTGCACGTGTATGCATTCATGCAAGTATATGTGTGTATTATTTTGGGAGGCGGTGAGATGCACTACAACTGACTTTAATCTTCAGGTAGTGAATTCAGACTAGTGAATCCAAAGCCTAGTCAACCATAGAGGCATAATCTAATCAACCCTGGGCAGTGGACAGCCCAAAGGGGTTGTCATCCCTGGTTATTTCTCACAACCCCGAAGAGAGTCGGCCGCCTGTGTTCCCTCGGGGACAGTGGGCAGCCCAGCAAGCCAGGGAATACGCTAGGTACAGCTCACCAGGAACAAGGAGCAGAGCAAATGATCATGTTTTTACAGTTCTTATAAACTCGGCCTCTGAGAAGGGAGGAGCAAATCCTCTTCTTTATAAGAATGCAAATAAAGAGATTGCTAAAATAGTGTCAACTGCTTAGATCACCTGGCATTAAATCCACACTATTAAGTCATAACTACAAAGTCAGAAGAGATCATTTGTCATGGTGAAAGTAAAAACTATCTTTCTCCAGCTTAAGGGTAAGTTATTTTCTTTGGACGTTATGGCTTTTAAATCTCAGCCACAAAACCAAAACTAAAGTGAATGATGAGACAGGATTAAAATAATTACTTCACCAGTCAAAAACATAGCCATAAATCATGCCCTGCACATATACTATATTAAAAAGCTTTCTTCAAATGTCACTTTTTCCTATCAGAGTAATCCTACCACTTAGTACAAGACTTATTTATGAAAGAAAAACATCTAGTGTGATTTACAATACTACTGTGAGCAAATTTTTTTCCCAGAAAGCTCATTAAATTCTCTTTACCTCTTAATGGTTTCATTAACATGCAAGAAGTACAGAGGGATTTTAAACCAAATAGTAAATTGAATATGCTTAAAAATCTTTTAAATTATAAGAAAGTTTGGAAAATGATGGGAGGATGATGCTTAATCATGTCACCTTAACACAGCTCCATGCTCCCTAACACCTTCTGCACATTCTACTGTCATGGTTGCTGACTTTTCTCATGTGCATGCTTTTCAATTTTACATTATTGCAATCATACATGGCACTTTAAAAAAACATGTAACTTTAAAACGTAAGTATTTCTTCATGTTGCCACAGGTCTTCACTATTACACTTTTTGATGGCTGTGTATTCTAACAAAAGGATGCATCAATAATTCAGTCACCCATTCCTCTGCTCTCAAGAAACTAGACAGCTCCCCAATTTTCACTATTACAAATGATTCTGCAATTAACAAAGATCTGCATAAAGTTTATTAGTAACTTTATGAGCACAGTTTTTTTCTTCTTTAGGACTATTTACTTAGGCTAAATTTCCAGAAATATTAATTGTATAAACATTTTTATAACTCTGGATGTATTTGCCAAATGCTTTTCAAAGGGACTGTATCAATTTATATCACCATCAGCAATGCAATAATTTATCAGTTACACTGCAGTTTAAATTGTACTTTTTAATGATTACTAAACATTTTTCTATATGTTTGCTTAACAAACATATGGTGTTTTAATACATTGCCTGGTCACATCCTTTAGCTAGCTATCTGTTGGGGTCTTAATAGTTATATGAATTTTTTATGTCACATATTGTTTATGTTTATTGTCTGAATTATTTTTTTATAACGTTTCCCAAACTTATTTCCCCACAAAGTTTTTCTTGCACAAAAAGCTTTACATTTTTATACACTTAGAACTTATGGATCTTTTCCTTTATGATTTCTACTGTTTCTTATAACCACACAAATATTCAAAATACTAAGTTCTTTGTTTTTCTATAGTTCTATGAACACTATTTAACTTGTTTAACACATTTGGACATTTTTTTAGCATACAGTATTAGGTATGGGTTAAAAAATTATTTTTGCTAAATTTGTAACCAGTTATTTGAATACTGTTTATCAAGTAGTGTTTCATATTGCTACAGTTTTATAGTTAAAATAAATAGGAATTACTTTTTAAATAATTAGGAATTATTCTTAATTACCTCCTAAATTATTTTAGGAAAAGTAGGAATTATGTTAACTACAAAACTGGAATAAACTTGGAATAAAATAGTTAAAATGAATAAAACTGGAATTTAGGAATAAAAATAAGGCTTTTAAAAGTTCTCTACAAAACCTAGGTATAAAGAAACATAATTTGGAAATAGAGCATTTCTTATTTATATATCAAGTGCAAAGTTATGGTGTTATGAATTAAATTACATCCCCCAGACCAAAAAAAAAAAAAAAAAGATATGTTTAAGTCCTAACTCCCAATACTTGAGAATGTGACCTTATTTGGAAATAGAGTCATTGCAGATGTAATTAGTTAGGTTAATATAAGCATACTGGAATAAGGTGGGTCTCTAATCCAATATGACTGGTCACATGAAGAGAGAGACACAAAGAGAACATCACGTGAGGACAGGCAGAGATTGGAGTTATGCAGCTAAGCATAACCAAGGACGTCAGAGACTGCTAGCAAATCAGCAGAAGCTAGGAAGAGGCAAGGAGGCATTCCCCGATAGCTTTTAGGTGTCTGCTGACACCTTGATTTGGGACTTCTAGCCTCCAGAACTGTGAGACAATACATTTCTGTTGTTTCAAGCAATCCAGTTTGTGATACTTGTTACAGGAGCTCCAGAAAATGAATACAAGTGGCAACAACTATAAAAAAATACGACCAAATTATTGACTGTTAATGAAAAAAGTTGTGTTTCTTGCTCCAGTAGACACTGTAGATTGGCCAATCCCATTCACAGCCTCCTCTTTCCTTACATTCTTCCTCCAGAATAATTTTTCAGCCTTCCCCACAGTTCATGGTGGTTGTGTGGCCCTTCTGTCTAAGAGGTATAAATGGAAGATTCTGGGGAAGGACTTTCCTTCCTGATAGAATTACAAAGCCTCACAAGGAGAAGGCCATGACTGAAGGAACAGTTGCCCTTTTGACACTGAGAATGAAAGCCATGTAACAAGGATAGTGGAGCAGGAAGACAGATGAAGCCTGTGTCATTAGATACATCTCTAACCTGTTTAAATTATTACTTGTTGGGTTTTCTGTCATTACAACCAAATACTGGGAAAAAGAGAAATCAAACTTATTGTCTTTTCAGTTTTATAAATGGTCATAGAAAACTTCACACCAAACATCAAGCAGGGTCTCCACACATCTTCTGACAGAGGATTTCTACCTAGCAGACTCCTGCTCTCCCTTCAAGCTCCGGTTCAGGTGTTGCCTCTTTTATGAAGCTTTCTCTGGCTCCTCAAACACACTTCCATACACTTTTCTGCTTTCTCCATTAATATCATTTACACACCTTTAATTTTAACCCTAATCACATCATATTGCAATTATCTAAACTTCTTTCTCCTGACTAGGAGCTCCCTGTGCACAGAGCCCCTATTTTTTTTTTTTTTTCTTTTCATCTTAGTACTACCAGCATGTAGGATTGAACCTGGAACTCACTAGATACTCGGTAAATGATTGTTGAATGAACAAAGGAATGAGAAAAGTCATTGAACCTCAAGGACAGGAAAACTGAAAGGAAAGGGGGTCCAAGAGCACCAAGACTGTGCCAGGCTTTTAATCATCAAACCTTTTTTTTTTCCACATACTGAAAGGAAAACCTGACAGACATACCCCCAGAATCTTTAAAAATGTCATCTCACTTATAATAACATTTTGATTTAGTGGCTACATGTGTGTATATTATTTTTATTTCATTGACTATTTACTCTGTGCTAGGCATTGTGCTAAAAGTCTTAACATTAATTTTCTCATTGAAACCTTCTGAGGCAGTGGTGGCTCTAGATGACTTTTTATAAAGAAAGGGTTTTTATAGTCGCAATTTGGTTAGAAGCGGATTAATAAAGTACCTCCTGGAACGCTGTATTCACCTAGCTGGCCCTCTTTTTTTTCACTTAGATCGTATATTTATTGGGGGTGGTCTAGGGGAGCAAGCTGATGGAGATTGCTGTGGTGGGGGAAGATATGAAACAACCCTAACTCCACCTTAAAGGTATCACTGCTTGCAAAGGTAGTATTACTTTGATTACTGCTTTTCACAGATGTGAAAGCTGAGACCTAGGAAGGTTAAGGAACACACCCAAGCTTAGTAAATGATGGTGTGGGAGTGGACCCAGGCGATCTGCCTCAGAGCCCTGCTTTGAACTCCTATACATACTGTCTCAAGCAGGTTGACTCCAAACTCTCACAAGTGAAGCTGAAAGATCCACTTTCTAACAAAGGGGCCGAACGTGACCAAAACAGTACCATACACAAAGTACAGTTGTGAACAGCCTCTTAAAACCTGGTGACATCTAAAATGATTCCAAGCTTGCTATGTCTGGTCTTTATAAATATATTTTTTAATTTTTACTTTTTTATATAATTTTTAAAGGTTACTTTCCATTTATAGTTATTACAAAATATTGGCTATATTCCCCATGTTGTACAATACATCCTTGAGCCTATCTTACACCCAACAGTTTGTACCTCCCACTCTCCCACCCTTATATTGGCCCTGCAACTGGTAACCACTAGTTTGTTCTCTGTATCTGTGAGTTTGCTTCTCATTTGTTATATTCACTAGTTTGTTGTATTTTTTAGGATTCCACATATAAGTGATATCATACAGTATTTGTCTTTCTCTGTCTGACTTATGTCTCTTAGCATAATGCCCTCCAAGTCCATCCATGTTGCTACAAATGGTCTTTATAAATATTTTTAACTTTTTATAGCTTCAAAAATTTATCTCTTTCTTGCACCCATTGGTCCTATTTCTTCAGTTCAGTATCTTTCAGAACAAATCCAATCTCTCTTTCAGTGGCTACCCTTCAAATATTAAGGATGGCATTATGCTCTCCTTGAGATAGGGTTTGTGTAAGCGAAATATCTTAACTTATACCTCATATGTGATTTAAAAATTTTGTATTTTTGCGAAAATTAACAAAAGAATCATGCATTTATTCACAAAAATTTAAATGATATAGAAATGTAAGAAGACAATATGAAAGTCTCCCCATCACCAAACTCCAGTCTCCTATTCCTACTCTCCAAGAGTAACAGTTGCTGACAACTGGGTGGGCTTTCCAGAGCTTTTTCTATCAAATCTAACTAGAAATAGAAATATATATGTATTATATATGTGTGTGTGTATACGTGTTTATGTATGTATGTGTGTGTGTGTGTGTCATTGTGTGTATACACATTTCTTTTTTATATACATGGGATTATACTATCCACAACCTTATAAAACTAGCTTTTTTCACTGAGTAATATGTCATGGACACCCTTCCATGTCAATACATACAAGACTTACCTCATTCTTTTTAACAGATGCATAGTATGAATGTGCTTTCACTTAACTATTTCTTCATTCAGTTTGTTTGTCTCCATTTTTTCCTATTACAAACAGTGGTGTAGGGAACATTCTTGTACAGGTGGTCCTTGCTTTTCTCTCAGATAGAGGTGGATTTACTGTGAGGATCAGGAAGCTCAAGCTTCATGGCCCTCCACATGCATGGGCCTCTTCTAAGGCTCTGGGAGGGGCCATGAAGCTTAAGCTTACATTAGCTGTCAAAAATTGAGAAGGCATTTGCCCATTTTTAGTGTTGGGGCACCTCTTCCATGCTCCATGATTTCTTAAAGATTTTTAAAAAGATGACTCATACAGGCTCAGCTAATCCTGCCTGTACTTCCTAACTTACTCAAAGAAATGCTTTCCACCCTCACCTCTGCATTAAATGCCTCTTCTTAAGATCACCAACGACTTCCCAATTGCTAAATGTAATGACCACTTTTTGCTCTTCTTTTCCCTTAAATTATTTGCAGCACTCAACAGTGCTCTATACTCCTAGCTTAAAATTCTCTCCTTCCTTTACTTCTGAAATAATTCTGATTCTCCTCTTGTCTTAGGTGTTACCATGTCAGTCTGCTTCTCCTTCTCTGCTGGCTCCCTAGGTGTGCTTCCCAGGACCCCATTTTTCTTACTCTATATCCTTTTCCTGAATGAGGACATCCATTCCAAAGATTTGACTGTGATTAATTTGTCAGTGAGGGCCAAAGCTATGCCTCTAGCCCCAGACCAAGAGCATCCAAATGCTTATAAGACATCTCCACCAGTGTCTCCTGAACTCCTCAAGTATAAATAGTCCAGAATTGAACTCATCTTCCCTTGACAGCCTTCTGTATTCTCTTTGTAAACTAATGACATCATTATCCACCAAGCTGCTGTCATCTCTGACTCCCATCTCCATCTCATCTAACCACACCCAACCAGGCACCAAGCTCCACAGGTTCTGCCTCTGAGACTCCCTCCCATCCACTCTCTCCTCGTTCTTATCACTCCTGCTTCAGGTCAGGCCTCAGCCTCTGCTCTGGAATAGGGCGAGCGCCTCCTCACCAGCATCCTTCCCACAGGGCTTTCCTGTCATCTGTCCATATGGCTGATGGGGGTAGATTTCTAAGTCTAGATCTGACTATGTCACTTCACTGAATACCCACGGCATACAAGGTCCAAACACCTCCTTTTGGACTCATTCTATGCTACTCCTCTACTCAAACCATATCCTTTAACTCCAACTGCACTGACCTTTCCTAAGTCCATATCTCTGCCTGAGATGCCTCTCTTCCCTTTTCTACTTATTCGCTCCTTACAAACCCAGCCTGTGTATCATCTCAGAGTAGTCTCCCCAACTTTTCCCAGGCAAAGGAAACTGCACCCTCCTTTCTGTTCACTTGGTCTGTTGTATGCTGCTAGGTTGCACCACTTTTCCCACCATATTGTGAGTTCCTAGAGGGCTGAATTACGTGCTCTTTCCCATGTCCTGTATCTAGGACAATGTTCGCCACTGAGTAGGTGCTCAATAATGTCCGTGGAATGAATGAAAAGGAAGAAAGAAAATTACTGTCTGTTGAGTCAGGCACTGTGTTAGGCAGTTACATATATATCATTTAGTTTAAAACTCTAAACAACATTTTGAGTAAGTGTTATTTTTCTCCTTTGGATAGATGAGGCCTGGAAGGCTCTGAGAGACTGTTTGTTCAAGGTCAGATATGCTTGTAAAATGCAGCTCTAAGACTCACATCAGGTCTGCCTGACCCTAAAGCTCAGGCTCTTGATAGAAAGTAAAAGCTGTGATAATCCTCCTGACCTAAAACCAACAGCAAATATCATTCACTTTTAGAGTAGGAGGCATGAAGTGATAATAGGATACGTGTAGATGAACTTTTCATTGCAATTAAGTACTGTAAGAGAACTCAAGGAATATTTTTAAAATATACCATTTATAAGAAAAGTAACCGGGGAAGATATTTTCCCTAATAGTCTTTTCATGCGATTCTAACTTTCCAACCAGAGAATCGCACAGACCCAGTGGTTCTCACCCTTCTTTCATCTAAAACATTAACCAGCCCACAGAGTTGCCAATATGAAGGTCTTTAAAAAGCACAACTATACTTTCCCTGACAATCTAGTATCTCTAAAGTCTTTGGCTTCTCACTAAGGAAACTTGGTGCTTGGTTTTGGTTTTCTTTAAAGTAATTTGAATAAAGTATCTCCAAATTACAATAAATGTTAGGTTATTGAAACCCCATGGTTTTAGAAAAAAAAAGGTAGAAAGTTTCTCATGGGAAGGTGTTCTAGGCTAGCTTAAAGAACAGGCCTGGCAAACGTTCATCTCAGCACAGAGTGTACAGATTTGAGGGAGGGAGTCTGACAGGACTTCATACACCTAGGTAGTAAAGATTTTAAGTTATCTAATGGGCTTTACTGTAGTAAATACTGATTCAGCTTCCAAATCACTAGATGGAATCGTAAGAAATTTGTTAATGTTTCTCTTTCCTTCAGCATCTCATTTTTCTGTAAGGTTGTGAGACAGGTGAAGTAGCCATTCAACTCAGGTGACCTCTGAAACATCATAGAATTTAATATTGTTTAAGGAAAAAAAACTTCTAGCAATATCTAACTTGGTAAAGTTATAAACACACAGTAAACATCCATGATACTGCTATGCATATCCTATCTGAGCTGAACTACTCCCTTTGGTAGATGGAATCCATATTCTCACATAAACTGAAAATGCTAAACTGTAAATAGCTTCCCCACAATTTGCTTTTTGCTCTGATGCCTCAAATGATTTCATCATAATTTTAAGCAGAGTATAATATCACAATTGACGTTCACCAGCATGATGCCCTCTAACTGTTCTACAATCAGTTTTCTTCTCAGTCTGATTCTCAATCTCTTTTTAAAGCAGAAAAATTCTTAAACATGCACTGGGAACACATGTAGGGTTATAATGGTCATAAGTGTCACTACAGTGTTTACAATGCTATGGAACAGAATAGTCTGACACTGAGCAAAGATAATTTCTTTTTCTGGCCCTTTGGTAAGAATCCGTCCTCCATCACAGCCAGTCTCCCTGCCCTTTCAAAGAGAGGATTAGTAAGGAGTCCAGAAGTTTTTCATCTTTTCTATTCATTCTCCACATTAACTCCTTTTAGTTTTGTTGTTGTTGTTTGCTAATGGATTTTGTGAATGAGGACCTTGTCCCACTCATTTTTGGTTTTCTTTAAGACTTCTTTTCTGTCTAGCGATTCTAAAACCTCTCCTAAACTTCCTGGAGCTATGCTACTTTCTCCCTTCTTGTGCTCACCATTTTTTTTTTTTTTTAACACTTGAAGTATATTATAATTTTATTTTTCAACTATGTCTCAATAAAGCTGAAAAAAAGTCACTTACTAAGGGGTCCCGAATCTTGCAGGCATGAACCTGCCTTAGCATCCCCCTACTGTACTGACTCATTGGTGTCTGATGAGAAGCATGGCCGAGGTGCCACTGTTGGGGTAAATCTAGAGGGCCCCAGCTGGGAGTCATGTGTCAATTACATCCCCTGCAGCCGGGGATCTGATCCTTGTGTTCACCTTTACACTAACCCTTGCCCCATGCCTCTTTGCTGTGATTCACAAGTGGCCCGAACATGCTGCCAGGTGGCATTTTGGGCAGATCTGCCATCTTAAAGCTTCTCACCATGCTGTATGATTCCATGGAGGCAGGACCAGAGGTAAAAGTTCATGTTTAGCTAATGTTTACATTGTTCTTGTTTCCTTCCGTTTTTCCCCCCCGGCCTCCTAATTACCACCACCCTCCATCCCCTGCCCCCAACCGTCTACTTTCTATCAAATCAAATCTGGACTAAGCTTGGGCTGTTTGCTTGCACTCCTACGTGATGCTGGGATTGCACAAGATGTAAAAATAACATTAACATTCAGACATGAACAACTTTTATGGATTTTGGAAAGAATGTGAGAAAAAAGCAAGCTTTTCTGTATCTTTCAATACAAGTCTGTCTGAGAGAACGACAGAACTCTTGCTTCTCCAACTCAGGGCTGAGCTGGTAATTATATATTTCAGAAGAATACCACATACAACTAAAAAAATCATAAAAAATCATAAAAAAAACCTACTAGCGTAAAAATGTGACATGACATGAAGCTCAATATAAAGTTGTTCAATGCACATACAGTAATTGCACCAATTACATTTAAAATATTTATTTGCTTACCAAAAACCTCAAGATGTAAAAGGCTAATTATCAAAAATGACACCAGTGAACAGTTTTACCCAAGCTAACCAAAAACAGAATAATATTAATAGTGCAAAGAAATGAAAAGAAACTTCAGTTTACATTTTGAATTAAAGTGTCAACTAAATAAAACAGCAAATTCATCAGCCTTGTTGTTCACATACATGGCTTCAACATTTGAAGAAAATACAAAAAGCCTTTTCCGCCTTGATAATCACTTTGACTCTCTGGAACTGTTTGAGAAAGGAAACTACATCAAAACTTCCATGTGTTAAGATAGGTTAAATTAAATGCATAATTCAAAAACATGTGATAATTTTTTAAAGAACACACAAGCCTAGTTAATGGTTACCACTCTGCGTACCACGATAAGATCAACTTATAGACTTAGGGGTCGTGGGGTCCATTTTTGTTTCCAAACACTACATAAAGTGTATTACACAAGACAGTTCTTTTTGGTACCTTTTACACAATATTTCTTTCAGAGTTTTTCAGGCCTAAAATTAAAGAATTATACACGATGACACTAAGGGGGCGATTTACTGCAATGACTGACATTCTCCACTGACAGCTTGAGATTGGATTCAAATTCCTCTGCACTAGTACAATTTGATCTCTATGAACAATTAAATAATGGCACATAGACGATCATAGTCATGTTAGTTAAAAACATCTCTGCCTACATTTATGCTTTGACTTAAAGTGAAGAAATATGAAGACACTGTCTTTTGCCACGAGAAGTGATCACTATTTGAGAGAATTGCTGCAACTCGCCTGCAATGAGCAGAGGCAATGTTTCATCAGTACCACCATCTCAACAATGTGTCATTATCTCTAGTTAGTCCACTTTATCATATTGTATTCATATCCATCATACCCACATAATATAGAAATGTTAACTGATCTCAGGTATGATACTAAGATCTTTCCAGGTTCATGGGGAAAAGGTATAACTGCAGAGTCACAGTGATGTTCAAATACAGAAACATTTCTGAATCATACCAGAAAGGTTAAAGGTTACTTTTAAATGAAGGATATTTACTTTTTTTTTCTGAGAAAAACACAGAAAATTTCTACAATTTTCAAAATTCCTAAATTCCTTTAGAAATATTTTACTCCTTCCCACCAGGTAATAAATAAGAACGAATATTTTAAAAGTTTGTCTTTTTAAATGTTTCTAGGACAATTTTACAAGTTAGGTATTATTTCCTTTAGCTTGAAAGGTCTCTCAGCTCATCTTTGCCCATCTAGCTCCTACTCATGTTATAAGAACTGGCTTAAGCTCTTTTTCCTCCATCGTACCCTCCCTCACTTCTCTAGCCCATAACAATACTCTTCTCCTTTGAATAACTTCAATATAATCCATCCCTTATTTTAGTATATAATTATATATCTTCTCTTGTATTATTTTTCAGCTGTTTTATATTGTGTCTTTGACTTTCCAGTAAATTGGATAATTTGAACTCCCTTACTTCTTACCCTCTCCATGCCCTACACAGTGCCCCAAAATCTATCTAACTGATTGAAATATCTTATTTTCACTAGTGTTTTCTAAAAAATATTAAATAGCCTAAATTTGGCAAATTAAATGGAAGAGCACCTTCAATATACTCATGGGAAATAATTTAATTGGAAGTTCTTTGAAAAGTATGATGGATGCTGAACAAAAATAAGGTAGTATGACATTTGTTGACTGATATACTAATAGTTATTTATATCCATAGTGTTCTATGTATGCGTTTTCTGCCAGTCTGTCTCTCCTGCCCATTTTACTGTCAGTCCTTTCAGAGTAAGGATTAGGTGTTCTTATCTTATGACCCATTAGGCTTACAGCCATGCCATGGACACAGCAGACACTCAACATGAGCCTTTTGCTTGAGAGTCATCCATGGGTAATTGTATGTTCTGTTTATTCAAAGAAACAATAACTGTTTCATGCACTGGATGAAATCCTTTACCAAACCTTCCCTGAACCTCAGTGCAGCTGGGTCCCAGCGTGTCACTTCCTTTTGTGCTCTAGGAAGACTGGACCCAAGGGCACCCCACCCCCACCCCCTGCAATCCTCCTGCACAGTAGTTCAGACACATATTTCAGGCTTGCCAACACCCCGATCAGAGCATGCCTTATTTCACAAACAAGAGAATTTGTATAAAGAGAAGGTCAGAGACTTCTTACAAAGTCACACACATAATCACAGACACACAATGCAGGGAAGCAGAAGGAACGCTTGCTGACGACCAGTCTTCTTTTCAAATACCTAGATCACACTCATTCCTTAAATTATAATAAATGTGGATGAAAGACCTGTACCCTTTTCAGCCCCAGGAAACAGGAGATCAGGAAGACACTCAGCTTAGACTCAACACAGCTGCCTTATGCCACCAGTGCCACTAGCAAGCACTTGAGACAATTCAAACAGCCCTTTATTCCTTTCTACCAGATGAGCCTCTATTTCCTCTACACCCTTATTTTCTCTCTGCCCATTCTTTGCTTACCCTTTAGGTTTGTTCTCATCTATTCCTGAGGCCTGCCTATACCACCCCTGCATTATTCAGACTGGTGCTCAAGATGATTTTTAGCCCACAAAGGTATAAAAGTATGTCCCCTTATAAATATTTTCCATTAATTATTTTTGTATAGGAGGCAGAAAAAATACAAACTAGTGTATCATTACCAATATACTATGTCTTTATGATAAGATACAAACTATTAAAGAGGTATGGAAACAACACAAGCCTTTAAGAATAGTATGCCAGAGAAGTCTTTCACCCAAATTCTGGGATGCCAGCTGGCAAGATGGGTAAGGATAGCTCAGTAGATGCCAAGAAGGTTACACTTAATATTGGTACAAGGATGGTATTTCACTTCTAAAGCTCTGGTTCATGTCTGGGATGAGACAAAATACAGTATTATAAAAATTCATAACAGTAGAACTTAACTCTATAACAGGAACAACAAATGATGGCCAGATGTATGTTTGAATCTACTGGTTTAGGTGGGTTGTTTTTGCAAGGCTAGGGCTATGCTATCATCTCAGCTGTGAAAAACTTGCTGCGCCTAATACATGGAAAGTCATGTTTGCCCAAGTAACGAACCAGACTGAATGGGCTCATGAGACCACATTCCCCTATAATTCTTTGAAAGGAACTTAAAAGAGTAACATTAGAAAAAGAATGTAGGCAAGCATGAATTACCTATGCTAGAATCTAGAAAAATTAGAAGTGAAGATAGAGAAATAACTACTGCTTTATTCTTGAATGTGATCTCACTGAGGGAAATGCTGACATTTAAAAAGATATTTGTATTTTCATACCATTACTTGGAAGATTCTTTAGGTTTAGAAGATAACGTGTGAGGGCTTCCCTGGTGGCGCAGTGGTTGAGAATCTGCCTGCCAATGCAGGGGACACGGGTTCAAGCCCTGGTCTGGGAAGATCCCACATGCCGCGGAGCAACTGGGCCCGTGAGCCACAATTGCTGAGCCTGCGCATCTGGAGCCTGTGCTCCGCAACAAGAGAGGCCGCGATGGTGAGAGGCCCGTGCACCGCGATGAAGAGTGGCCCTCGCTTGCCACAACTAGAGAAAGCCCTCGCACAGAAACGAAGACCCAACACAGCCATAAATAAATAAATAAATAAATAAAGTAAACAATGCGGAAAAAAAAAAGATAACGTGTGAGATAAAGGAAGCAACACAAAAATCACTCAGTGTGTTTCAAGATCAGAAGTGATATGTTCACCAAAAAAAGAAGGAGGGAGGCATCACTCGATGAAGCCAGAACAAGTGGCCTTGGTCACTCCATGTCAGGTTTACACCGCACACAACAGGCATATGGAACTAATTATTCCACGAGGTGGAGTGAGCTGGACATGTTCAGAAGTTTTGGGGAAATGCATGGCTGACAGATTAACGTTGGGATATTAAAGGAAGATTGGAAATATCTCTAATTTTTTCAATGTTATTATCACAGGAGCAAAGTATGCCCTCCACACAGTACTTCTTGGTCATTCTATTAGGGACAAAAACCTAAGTTGAACAATGGCACTATTAGTAGTAGTAATAGCAGCAGAAGCAACTAATTTTTACTGAGATGCAGGCACTGTATTGTGTGCTTTATTTATGTATGTATGTATGTATGTATTTGGCTGCACCAGGTCTTAGTTGTGGCATGAGGGATCTTCGCTGCAGCATGTGGGATCTAGTTCCCTAGTTCCCTGACCAGGGATCAAACCCAGGCCCCCTGCATTGGGAGCACAGAGTCTTAACCACTGGACCACCAGGGAAGCCCCTGTGCTTTATTTATATTATTACATTTAATTCTTACAACATTTCTATGAGGATGGTATCTCCATTTCATGCATGAGGAAACTGAGGTCTACAGGAGTTAGGTAATTTGCCCAAGTCACTAAGCTAGTAAATGGCAAAGCCAGGATGTGAAGCCAGGCTTTTGTTTTGCACCTGTAGGCTAAATAGGCAGAGGAGTTCAGGCTCTCAGATATTCAAAACAGTACCTTCCAAAGCAAAATTCTACATCGAATGGGAACGAAATCATAGAAGATATTTCTTTGTATTACATTGTTACAAATGATGCTTTAAAAATACTAAGAACCACTGATCATTTCAGTTATGATGGTTCTATTTAAAGTATTATTTCTATTCCATTTCACCAAAAGTCATATTATTGATAGTCATATAGTCATATTGTCTGTTTGATGACACATCAATAGTAAAATGACTTTTAAATTGTCTGTTGCTTAACGTGAATATTCAAAACCCAGGTATTAAGTGGAGGGATGTGTGTTCCACAAGGAAAGCTCAGTTTTCAAACAGGCGGGAAATGGATGCTCAGTAGGTACTTGGTCGCCGCCTCCCACCGGGTGAAAAGTCAAGACTGCAATAAAATCACGTCCAATCCCTGGGTCAGCCGAGTTGGGCTGGGGGATAGCTGTTCAGACAACCCAAAACATGAATCAATCCTAAATATTTACAAATACATTATAAGTTTTCAGTTATTCTGGCATCCTTAGATAATTCATAAAATTAACTCCTATCCCCAGAGGACCCAATCAACCTCTGTTAAATGAGGTGCCCTTAGAAATAGGTTGAAGAGAGTAAAATAGCCCTAAATTGAAATACCTCCATGGATAGCCCTCAACATGGGTAATCTCCATTTGGATTATTGAAGGTTGAGTGACTACAGATGGAAAAACTAAGCTTACATTTGCGTGATCTGCTTTCCCCACATAGTATTAACCAACAGGGTGGAGTTAAATAAGGGGCTTTAGGCTATCATTAGTATACAAATATTCAACCACAGAAAACAGGAGCTGGTGTTGAAAGTTACCCTACCATACATAACCATACCACTGCTACCGCTACACTTGTGTAGTGCTTTCTATGTACCAGGCACTATTCTAAGTGCTTTAACGTTTATCAAGTCATTTATTATAACCCATTACAATCTTCTGAAGTAAGTACCATTATTATTCCCATTTTATGGATGACGAAACTGAAGCACGGAGATTAAGCAATTTGCCCAGGTCTACCCAGCTAGAAAGTGGCAGAGTTGTGATTTAAAGCCATGCAGTCTAGGGACTTCCCTGGCAGTCCAGTGGTTAAGACTCCATGCTTCCAATGCAGGGGTCACGGATTCAATCCCTGGTCAGGGAACTAAGATCCTGCATGTTGCTCGGCCAAAAAAATAAAATAAAGCGCCAGCATCTGTTCTCTTAACCCACTACGCTAAACTGTCCATAAGAACTGAATAAAAATCCCTGGGAAATCTGAAGGATGATATTGCTGTTTGTGTAACAGGCAAACCATAATCTATCCACTACCTTAATCAAAACACACTGGAAGTTCAGATGAGCAAAATAAACTAATAGCTTCCCCACCAACTAGTCATTTCAGTCAGCCTGACCTGAATTAGCTTTGTTAATATTCCAAGTTGGCTTTGGGAATATTACCCAGTCTATCTAGTCTTGATTGGAGTATTTCTTGAATATCAAAGGATAAGTCTTGGTTGGTTTTCTTGTGTCTTGCTGCCTCCGTGTCAAAAACCCAAAGGAAATAAATGTAATTCAGGATATAATGAAAAGATCAAACCTGCCATGAAACAAACCATTTGGGGAGCTAATTTGGCAGTTCAGACAACCCAAATCTCCACCATTTGGGGACTTGGTCTTGCTAGTGACTACAAATGTGTTCTTTCTACCCCTCTGCCAGCTAAGAAAGCAAAACTGGCTGTCCAAGGCTTCTGCCACTGACCACATGTGCTGGAGTGGGCAAAGGTCAGGGAATGGCAGAGGTGATTAATCACACAATATTGGGAGGGTATCTCCTATTTGTCTACTTTTCTTCTGGACCAAAAAACATTTCTCCTGGGAGGACCTACACAGCTGACACACAGACAGTCAGGCTGCCTAAGATCCCATGCCATTTTTTTATAAGAGAAAAAAATCACAAATTATATTGCACCCTACAATTTTATTTTAGAGGAGAATTTCCTTTCCCTTAAGAGGTCTTGGCTCCATGTGAAAGATAATATACGTTCTATCTGTGACGAACTAGAAGAAACGCACAGTGTTTTGCCTTGGATTCTCATTAGGAAAGCTTTCATTTGAAGCAGATGGCAGAATTTTTGGCTTCTCATGACACAATGAAGTAACTTTAGTTTCTTTCCTCCTGTTTTTAACCTGGAATAATGACTGCAATAGGAGAAAGACAGTCTTTTAGATTTCATGGGGGAGTTCTGTGGATTCTCCTCAAATCTTGGGACAAAACACCTTATCTCAAATAGAAATTGAACAATATTGACTGATAGCCTGACTTTCCTAACACTGCCTTGAATCTGAAACAGAAGAGAAATATCTGTCAAAAGACACAGTTTCTGCCTTCCAGGAGGTGAAACCATAATTGAAAAGAAAGTAGATACAGTTTCACACACAAACACATAAATACATATATAAATTTGAGAACACTTTAATATGGTGGCTTCTCAAAAACAATAGAAACTCTGTAAATAAATGGGAGACTTAGTATTATTTTAAATAACCCCTGTCGTTCTGGGTATAGGAGTGCTAGTAGGCATCTGTTAAGTCAAATCTGACGTAGGAAGAGGTCTACTTTTGCTAAAACACTAAAGTAAAGAGGTTATTGGATAGCTCAGAAAAAGAATTAAACAGCTTATATATATTTTAAAATTGTAAAAGGGAATCTTGCTATTTTAGGCTGAAGTTAATATGTGTGGAGAGGGTAGAGAAAAGACTAGTTTCCTAATGAAAATGGAGACCTGAATAATATTTCTTTAAAACTAAACTAACATTGGGAAAATCCTAATTTAAAAAAAAAAGGATAATAAAAAACCAAAAAGCATTCAGTGAAAAAAAAAAATTCTCCTGACAGACTAATGAGGACTTTAATATGATAATCTGGTGTTTATCTGCGCTTTGCTTGTGCAATTGCAGTTTTCTCAGCTATTATGCAAGAGCTGTAAAATGAATACCTAATTGACTCCTGGAGAAAAGTATTACTACTGAAATGACTTAAGCAAACACATTCCGAACTAACAAAGTATTTTAAAATGATTTGAACTGAAAAATGAATGACAGCTAAATGACTGCCATTAACCATCCTACAGGTGCCCCCGGCCATGGCTCATTTTGTTTTTATCAAACACCCACTAGCCGTAGGCCAGCTTCAGCTGCAGTATGTCAAATACTTTGGTAACTTGAATTTTTCCCTCTCACCTGCCAAAATTGCCCGTGAACTTGCAGTACTACTCTATCTACTGCTAGGTGAACTCAAAACAGAGAATGTCCTCAGCTTCCGTTTCTAGAGAGATGTAATGTGCTTCAGTTGTTTGAAATAGGGTAAGTAAAATGGAACAAGAGGTAGGCACATTGGCCTCAACAATTATTTAGGCAGGAGACAAAATCAAAGCTGGAGAAGAGCTGGAAAAGGCAACTGAAGTCTCTCCTACTTGACATTAATAAGTTTTCTGGACGTGGATCTCCAATTCGTAGAATTTTATGTATCTTTTCTCTTAAACTACATAGGAAGTGTATATAGAAAGATATAGTCAGTACATTCTCATATAATTTTAGGAAGAACTTCTTTTATTCTATGAGATAGTATTTTTTAAAACCATAAATAGTAGTGTTGAGAGTTTGGAAATAGGGAACAGAAATGTTCCAGCCAGAAAATAAATCTGGAGCACGCTGACTACTTGCAAACCATCTTTCTTTCAGCCTTTTCGTGTCCCACTCCAGTCAGGTTCTCTGCCCCACCTAGGCAGCTGCCTCCGTGGTTGCAGAGACTCTGTGGAGCCGAAGCAGGCCACCTCTTCAGACATTCAGCTTTCCTTGGGGCTGTTTGTTTGCATCCATTCTCCAAGCTCTTGCAGACTTCCTGGGTCCTAACTCTGGTAATTCTGTTTTTCTGGCTTAGAGGCACCTGGTCCTAATTCTGGTAACTCTGTCCTCCTGGTTACTATCCTTTCAACCATGTGGCTTCTCATTCTGCCTGCCGTCTTCAGCTGCTCTGACTTAGGCTTGCCTACTAGCCTGTACTACTATTTCTGGGACCTCCAATACTACTCAGTTTTGTTTCCAAGGTCCAGCTTCTTATCTAGTATGCCGAGCCTTTATTTCTGCACTTCTGGACATAATACAGGTGCATCCGAAAGTAATTTGCCAAAGTGTAAAGTGATGACTTGCATGTAACAAAGTCAGTTCCACTGCAGGGAATGCCAGCTCCACACTGGATATTCTACTGCTTTAAGTCACTTGGCCAGTCTAGTGTATTGCATCTTAATAATACAACAAATGACCACAGTAGGTTAGAATCCTAACCTCTTCTAAGGAGCAGCCCCAGCTATATAATACTGGGATTGGAAGGAATCATATTAGTTCAGCTTCTTCTCTGCTTTTAAAAGCATTATTCAGCATGACTAGAATAAAAGTCATGTTTGGAATCTTTATAAAGCAGAATTCTGATCAGTTTCATTTCCTGAATGAGAATCTAGAAAGCTTCCCATTGCCTACTGAGCTACAAAGTGAGGGGTGTGAGCCTGGGATGTGCAAGATGAAGCATGGAATACAGGAAGAGAACACTGGAATATCTATGTTTATTTACATTATCCTGTTACATTTCTTTTTTTGTATATTTTTATAGAATATATAATATGCCGATATAGCAGTGCACATATAGTTTATTAATAAATGAATATACATATGCTGGGGTAAATATGCAAAAAAATTTATGGGTGTAATCAAAAATGTTTGGAGGACAGTGGCTTTTAGGACAATGACTACCCCTTAGAGCAGCATTTAAGGTACCTCACAATATGCCTTCAACCTGCCTTTTCTGCTACCTCACTCACAAATATTACCCTGATCGGGGCACCCTATACTCCATTCACACTGAAGTACTGGACTGGAAGTTCTATGACGGCAGGAATCATGAACATCTCACTCACACTTTGGATACCCAACCCTTAGCACATTGCACAGCATCTACTAGACACTGAAGATATATTTACTAAATGAATGATCAGTTAATAAAACAAGCTTTGTAAGCACATTGTGCTATTTCATATCTCTGTACCTTTCCACTTATTGTGCTGTTTGGAATGTCCTTTCTTTCAGCCTCAACCTGGGGAACACCTATAAAACTAGATTTCTTCATCAGTGCCTCTACCCCTACCATATAGTTACTTATGTCCTCTTTTGGGCTCCCATACATCTTTCTAATTATTTATAATACATGTTTGTCTTCTTTGATATCTCTCTGTATCCTCAGGTCCTGGCATGGTACTTAGCACATTGCAGGTGCTTAATAAACACTGTGGGATGATGTATAAGTGAATTTCTAAACAATTATTAATCTTTAAAAGGCATTAGAATGTTTCTGCTTCTAATGATGATCAAAAACAGTACAAGACTTGACCCCCCAACGGTAAACAACTGGACTAAATATATGAAACCACTGCTTTCAGCTACTAGACAACAGGTAGCACAGGACTGTGATCTCCAGGAGAAGGGAGAAAAATGCAGTGAGTCTTAAGATCACTCCAAGCAGAACATGGACGACTTGATGAGTTGAGGAGGTAGAGATGGAATTAGGGGAGGCTAAGGTGGCTGGAATTTGCAGGAGAGAATAGCAGAGAGGACAGAGCAATGCAAAAGCAGAGATTCAGAAATTTGTATAGGGTCCCTCTTGAATCTTTGCCTGAGCATTAAGCTGTGATTCCATAGAGTGACTCCGTGAGGCTGCGCAAAGAATGTCAGGCTGCAAGATGTCCCAGTTCCATCTAGGCATAGTGGAGAGATATCACTGAATACTGGAGGCATTCAGTGAAAATGCCAAAACATAAGACAGTAGTAGGGCTTAACTAGCCATAAAGTAAAGGCTACTCTAGACGTGCCCAACAAAGCTTAAAAACAAAAACAAGCCTTGAAAGCATCAAGCTCATCCATAAGCAACTGAACTGAATCTACTAAGAGAAAACAAAATTCAGACCTTCAACAATGTAATGTTCACAACATTGAAACAGACCCAGAAATGACAAAGTAATAGATTTAGCAGAACAAGAAGTCATAAAAAGATATTACAAACATATTTAAGGATTAAAGGAAAACATAAAAATAATGAGAGAAATGGAAACTATCAATATAAAAAAGGAACCAAATAAACTTTTAGAGCCAAAAACATACTACATTTGAGATTTTAAAAATTCACTAAATGGAGCTTAACATCAGATTAGTCAACGGCTGAAAAGGTTGGTAATAGTGATTAAAAACTCACCAAACTGAAGGAAAGAGAGAAAAAAGGATGAAAAAAATTGAACAAAGCTTTGGTGATGTGTGGGACAATATCAATTAGTCTAACATACACATAATTGAAGCCCCAAAAAGGACTGGGGAGAGAAATGGGTGAGAAATATGTTCCAAGAAATAAGTCCCAAATTTGATGAAAATTTTAAACCAAAACATATATGAGGCCAGCAAACCCCAAGCAGGATAATTACAAAGAAAGTCATATTAAGGCACATGATAGTCAAATTACTGAAAACCAGTAATAAAGAGAAAAATCTTTTTTTTACACTTAAAAAAATTTTTTAATTGCAATATAGTTGATTCACAATGTTGTGTTAGTTTCAGGTGTACAGCAAAGTGATTCAGTTATATATATGTTCTTTTTTAGATTCTTTTCCATTATAGGTTACTACAAGATATTGCATATAGTTCCCTGTGCTATACAGTAGGTCCTTGTTGGTTATCTATTTTATATATAATAGTGTGTATATTTTAATCCCAAACTCCTAATTTATCCTTCCCCCTCCCTTTCCCCTTCGGTAACCATAAGGTGCTTTTCTATGTCTATGAGTCTATTTGTTTTGTAAATAAGTAAGAGGAAATCTTAAAATCAGCACTTCCCCTCCAAAAAGACATAGTATATTCAGAAGGACAAAGATAAGAATTACCACCAACTTCTCATTAGAAATAATACAATCCAGGGAACAATGAAATGACCTCCTTAAAATGCTAAAGAAAAAGGCTATCAAACTAAAAGTCTTTATCCAGAGAAAAATATTAAAGAAAAAAATACCATTAACCTAAAATTCTATGTCCAGTGAAAAGAAACTTCAATAATGAAGGAAAAAATAAAGCCTTTTCCTGACAAATGAAAGATGACAGAAGTGATTGCCAGCCAACCCACATAATAAGAAATGATTAAAGAAGGTCTTCAAGTGAAAGGAAATTATATTACATAGAAACTCAGATCTATATAAGTGAATGAAGAGCACTGGAAATGGTAAGTATATGGGTAAGTATAAACATTTTTCTTGTTTTTAAGTTACTTTGAAAGATAACTGTTTCTGTTCTTTTCCACGGAAATCTTTAGTAAAAGGCAAAAGATTTATACAGCAGAAACTAACACAACATTGTAAAGCAACCACACTCCAATAAAAATTAATTAAAAAAAAGATAACTGTTTAAAGCAAAAATAATAATAATGTATTGTGAGGTTTATGACACATGCAAGTAAAATGTACAATACCAATAGCATATAGGACAGTAGAAAGAGTGGAAGTACATTTTTGAAGGTTCTAACATTATATGCAAAGTAGTATAAGACTATGTGAAGGTAGATATCAGTTAAAGTTATACAGTTTAAACCTTAGAGCAAACACTAACTTTAAACAGAGTTTAGTCACTAAGCCAATAGTAGAGAAAATGGAATACTAAAAGATAATTACTACAAAAGAAGACAGGAAAAAAAAGGACCAAATGCGACAAGCAGAAAACAAATAGCAAGTTGTAAACTTAAGCACAACCATATTGACAATTAAATTCAGTCCAATTAAAAGCAAAATTTGTCGGTGGGTTCAAAATCCAAGATCCAACTGTATGTCTGTCCATAAGAAATGTACACAAAATATGAATTGGTAGATAGGTTAAACATAAAGGCTGGAAAAAGATACACCATACAAACACTAATCATGAGAAAATTAGAGTAGCTATATTAACATCATACAAAGTAGACTTCACACAAGGAATATTACCAAGAAAAAGAGGGACATTTCATAAGTATAAAGGGATTGATTCATCAAAAAAGACATAACAATCATTAATATGTATGCAACAAATATAAGAGCTTCAAAATACATGAAGGAAGAATGACAGAAATGAAAAGAAAAATAGACAAATATGTAATTATAATAGGAGATTTTACAACTCCTCTTTCAGTAATTGATAGAACAAGTAGGCAGAAAATTAGTAAGGATGTAAAAGAGAAGAATAATACTATCAACCTACTTGATTTAACTGACATTTACAGAACAATACATCAAACAATGGCAAAATACATTTTTCTTTCAAGTTCACATGGAACATTCACCAATAGAAACCATATGAACGACCATAAAACAAGTCTCCATGAATTTAAAAGAATGAATTATCCAGAATCCATTCTCTAACCAAATTAAAATTAAGTTAGAAATGGTTAACATAAAGATGTCTTGAAAATTAAACACCACACGGCTAAATAATCCATAGGTCAAAGAATAAATCACAAGAAAAATTAAAAATATTTTGAACTGAATAATTAAAATATAACACATCAAAATTTGTTGCATATATAGTACTTAGGAGGAAAATTTGCAGCTTTCAATGCTTACATTAGAAAAAAAAAGAAAGGTTTAAAATCAATGACTTAAGCTTTCACTTTTGGAAGCTAGAAAAGGAAGAGCACATTAAAACTGAAGTAATTAGAAATAAGGAAATAAAAAAGATAAAAGTAGAAAGCAATGAAATAGAAAAGAGATAGACAATAGAGAAAATCAATGAAATCAAAAGCCAGTTCTTTGAAAAGATCAATAAAATTGATAAACCTCTAGATGGACTGACTGCTCAAGAAGAAACAAAAGAAAGAAATGAAATACAAATGTTGGGAATGAAAAAGGAGACATAGCTTCAGTTCTTATAGACATTAAAAGTGTAATAAGGGAATATTATAAATAAGGAAATTTGGAAAAAAACCCATGAAATGGAAAAATTCCTTGAAAGACACAATTGTCAAAACTGACACAAGAAGAAATAAAAAATCTGAAGCCCCTTGTCTATTTAATTGAATCTGCAAATAAAAACTTTTCCGCAAAGAATACTCTAGGCCAGATGACTTCACTGGCTAATTTTATCAAGCATTTAGGGAAGAATTACTATCAATCTTATACAAATTCTTTCAGAAAGAGAGAAGAGGAAAGGACACTTGCCAATTTATTTTATGAGTCTAGCAATACGCCAATACCAAAACCAGACAAAGAAACTACAATAAAACTTCAAGAAAAATATAAACCATTATGAGTACTGTGAACATAGATGACATAATCCTTAGCAAAATAATAGCAAATCAAATTCAGTAATATCTAAAAATGATACTATCTTATGACAAAATGGGGTTTATCTCAGGAATAAAAGGTTGGACTAACATTAGAAAATCAAATGTAATTTACCATATTAACAAAACAAGAAAAGCTATATAATTGTCTCAAAAAATACAGGAAAGTGGTTTGACACAATTCAACACACATTCATGACAAAATTTCGCAACAAACTAGAAATAGAAGAATACTTCCTCTTTTGATAAAGGGCATCTACAAAAACCCCTATACTTAATATCATAGTTAATGGTGAGGCTAAATGCTTTCCCCTAAGATCAGAAACAAGACAAAGATATCCACTTTCAACACTTCTATTAAGTGTTGCACTAGAGGTCCTGGCCAGCACAATAAAGCAAGAAAAAGAAACCAAGGCATACAAACTAAAAACTATGAAGTAAAACTGTCTCTATTCATAGAAGATAAAATCCTGTAAATTTAAAAATCCTATGAGACATGCTCTCACTCCCTCTTGCGAGAGCACCAGAATCACAACTAACTGCTGAACAATCATCCACAGGAAGACACTGGAACTCAGGAAAAAAGATACCCCACATCCAAAAACAAAGGAGAAGCCACAATGAGATGGTAGGAGGGGCGCAATCACAGTAAAATCAAATCCCATAACTGCTGGGTGGGTGACTCACAAACTGGAGAACACTCACACCACAGAAGTCCACCCACTGGAATGAATGTTCTGAGCCCCACGTCAGGCTTCCCAACCTGGGGGTCTGGCAACGGGAGGACGAATTCCTAGATAATCAGACTTTGAAGGCTAGTGGGATTTGATTACAGGACTTCGACAGGACTGGGGGAAACAGAGACTCCACTCTTGGAGGGCACACAAAGTAGTGTGCACATCAGAACCCAGGGGAAGGAGCAGTGACCCCATAGGAGACTGAACCAGACCTACCTGCTAGTGTTGGAGGGTCTCCTGCAGAGGCGGGGGGTGGCTGTGTCTCACAGTGAGGACAAGGACACTGGCAGCAGAAGTTCTGGGAAGTACTCCTTGGCGTGAGCCCTCCCAGAGTCCACCATTAGCCCCAACAAAGAGCCTGGGTAGGCTCCAGTGTTGGGTTGCCTCAGGCCAAACAATCAACAGGGAGGGAACCCAGCCCCACCCATCAGCAGACAAGCAGATTACAGTTTTACTGAGCTCTGCCCACCAGAGCAACAGCCAGCTCTACCCACCACCATTACCTCCCACCAGGAAACTTGCATAAGCCTCTTAGATAGCCTCATCCACCAGAGGGCAGACAGCAGAAGCAAGAAGAACTACAATCCTGCAGCCTATGGAACAAAAACCACATTCACAGAAAGATAGACAAGATGAAAAGGAACAAGATAAAACCCCAGAAAAACAACTAAATGAAGTGGAGATAGGCAACCTTCCAGAAAAAGAATTCAGAATGATGATAGTGAAGATGATCCAGGACCTCGGAAAAAGAATGAAGGCAAAGATCGAGAAGATGCAAGAAATGTTTAACAAAGACCTAGAAGAATTAAAGAACAAACAAACAGAGATGAACAATACAATAACTGAAATGAAAACTACACTAGAAGGAATCAACAGCAGAATAACTGAGGCAGAAGAACAGATAAGTGACCTGGAAGACAGAATGGTGGAATTCACTGCTGCGGAAGAGAATAAAGAAAAAAGAATGAAAAGAAATGAAGACAGCCTAAGAGACCTCTGGGACAACATTAAACGCAACAACATTCACATTATAAGGGTCCCAGAAGGAGAAGAGAGAGAGAAAGGACCAGAGAAAATATTTGAAGACATTATAGTCAAAAACTTCCCTAACATGGGAAAGGAAATAGCCACCCAAGTCCAGGAAGCGCAGAGAGTCCCATACGGGATAAACCCAAGGAGAAACATGCTTAGACACATAGTAATCAAAGTGGCAAAAATTAAAGACAAAGAAAAATTATTGAAAGCAGCAAGGGAAAAACAACAAATAACATACAAGGGAACTCCCATAAGGTTAACAGCTGATTTCTCAGCAGAAACACTACAAGCCAGAAGGGAGTGGGAAAACATATATAAAGCAATGAAAGGGAAGAACCTACAACCAAGATTACTCTACCTGGCAAGGATCACATTCAGATTCAATGGAGAAAGCAAAAGCTTTACAGACTAGCAAAAGCTAAGAGAATTCAGCACCACCAAACCAGCTCTACAACAAATGCTAAAGGAACTTCTCTAAGTGGGAAACACAACAGAAGAAAAGGACCTACAAAAACAAACCCAAAACAATTAATAAAATGGTAATGGGAACATATATATTGATAATTACCATAAACGTGAATGGATTAAATGCTCCAACCAAAAGACACAGGCTTGCTGAATGGATACAAAAAGAAGACCGTTATATATGCTGTCCTCAAGAGACCCACTTCAGACCTAGGGACACATACAGACTGAAAGTTAGGGGATGGGAAAAGATATTCCATGCAAATGGAAATCAAAAGAAACCTGGAGAAGCAATACTCATATCAGATAAAATAGACTTTAAAATAAAGAATGTTACAAGAGACAAGGAAGGACACTACATAATGATCAAGGGATCAATCCAAGAAGAAGGTATAACAATTATAAATATATATGCACCCAACATAGGAGCACCTCAATACATAAGACAACTGCTGACAGCTATAAAAGAGGAAATCAACAGTAACACAATAATAGTGGGGGACTTTAACACCTCATTTACATCAATGGACAGATCAACCAACATGAAAATAAATAAGGAAACAGAAGCTTTAAATGACACAGTAGACCAGATAGATTTAATTGATATTTATAGGACATTCCATCCAAAAACAGCAGATTACACTGTCTTCTCAAGTGTGCACGGAACATTCTCCAGGATAGGTCACATCCTGGGTCACAAATCAAGCCTCAGTAAATTTAAGAAAATTGAAATCAGATCAAGCAACTTTTTTGACCACAACGGTATAAGATTAGAAATGAATTACAGGGTAAAAAACACAAACACATGGAGGCTAAACAATACGTTATTAAACAACCAAGAGAGCAATGAAGAAATCAAAGAGGAAATCAAAAAATACCTAGAGACAAATGACAATGAAAACACGACGATCCAAAACCTATGGGATGCAGCAAAAGCAGTTCTAAGAGGGAAGTTTATAGCAATACAATCCTACCTCAAGAAACAGCAAACATCTCAATCTAACCTTACACCTAAAGGAACTAGAGAAAGAAGAACAAACAAAACCCAAAGTTAGTAGAAGGGAAGAAATCATCAAGATAAGAGCAGAAATAAATGAAACAGAAACAAAGGAAACAATAGCAAAGATCAATAAAACTAAAAGCTGGTTCTTTGAGAAGGTAAACAAAATTGATAAACCATTAGCCAGATTCATCAAGAAAAAGAGGGAGCGGACTCAAATCAATAATATTAGAAACGAAAAAGGAGAAGTTACAACAGACACCACAGAAATACAAAGCATCCAAAGAGACTACCACAAGCAACTCTATGCCAATAAAACAGACAACCTGGAAGAAATGGACAAATTCTTAGAAAGGTGTAACCTTCCAAGACTGAACCAGGAAGAAATAGAAAATATGAACAGACCAATCACAAGTAATGAAATTGAAACTGTGATTAAAAATCTTCCAACAAACAAAAGTCCAGGACCAGATGGCTTCACAGGTGAATTCTGTCAAACATTTAGAGAAAAGCTAACACCCATTCTTCTCAAACTCTTCCAAAAAATTGCAGTGGAAGGAACACTCCCAAACCCATTCTACGAGGCCACCATCACCCTGAAATCAAAACCAGACAAAGATGTCACAAAAAAAGAAAATTACAGACCAATATCACTGATGAATATAGATGCAAAAATCCTCAACAAAATACTAGCAAACAGAATCCAACAACACATTAAAAGGATCATACACCATGATCAAGTGGGATTGATCCCAGGGATGCAAGGATTCTTCAATATATGCAAATCAACCAATGTGATACAGCATGTTAACAAACTGAAGAATAAAACCCATATGATCATCTCGATAGATGCAGAAAAAGCTTTTGACAAAATTCAACACCCATTTATGATAAAAACTCTCCAGAAAGTGGGCATAGAGGGAACCTACCTCAACGTAATAAAGGCAATATATGACAAACCCACAGCAAACATCATTCTCAATGGTGAAAAACTGAAAGCATTTCCTCTAAGATCAGGAAAAAGACAAGGATGTCCACTCTTGCCACTATTATTCAACATAGTTTTGGAAGTCCTAGCCACGGCAATCAGAGAAGAAAAAGAAATAAAAGGAATACAAATTGGAAAAGAAGAAGTAAAACTGTCATTGCTTGCAGGTGACATGATACTATACACAGAGAATCCTAAAGATGCCACCAGAAAACTACTAGAGCTAATCAATGAATTTGGTAAAGTTGCAGGACACAAAATTAATGCACAGAAATCTCTTGCATTCCTATACACTAATGATGAAAAATCTGAAAGAGAAATTAAGGAAACACTCCCATTTACCATTGCAACAAAAGAATAAAATACCTAGGAATAAACCTACCTAGGGAGACAAAAGACCTGTATGCAGAAAATTATAAGACACTGGTGGAAGAAATTAAAGATGATACAAACAGATGGAGAGATGTACCATGTTCTTGGATTGGAAGAATCAATATTTTGAAAATGTCTATACTACCCAAAGCAATCTACAGATTCAATGCAATCCCTGTCAAATTACCAATGGCATTTTTTACAGAACTAGAACAAAAAATCTTAAAATTTGTTTGGAGACACAAAAGACCCCAAATAGCCAAAGCAGTCTTGAGGGAAAAAAACGGAGCTGGAGGAATTAGACTCCCTGACTTCAAACTATACTACAAAGCTACAGTAATCAAGACAATATGGTACTGGCACAAAAACAGAAATATAGATGAGTGGAACAGGATGGAAAGCCCAGAGATAAACCCACGCATCTATGGTCAACTAATCTATGACAAAGGAGGCAAGGATATACAATGGAGAAAAGACAGTCTCTTCAATAAGTGGTGCTGGGAAAACTGGACAGCTCCATGTAAAAGAATGAAATTAGAACATTCCCTAACACCATACACAAAAACAAACTAAAAATGGATTTGAGACCTAAATGTAAGACCGGACACTATAAAACTCTTAGAGGAAAACATAGGAAGAACACTCTTTGACATAAATCACAGCAAGATCTTTTTTGATCCACCTCCTAGAGTAATGGAAATAAAAACAAAAATAAACAAATGAGACCCAATGAAACTTCAAAGCTTTTGCACAGCAAAGGAAACTACAAACAAGACGAAAAGGCAACCCTCAGAATGGGAGAAAATATTTGCAAACGAATCAATGGACAAAGGATTAATCTCCAAAATATATAAACAGCTCATGCAGCTCAATATTAGGAAAACAAACAACCCAATGCAAAAATGGGCAGAAGACCTAAATAGACATTTCTCCAAAGAAGACATACAGATGGCCAAGAAGCACATGAAAATCTGCTCAACGTCACTAATTATTAGAGAAATGCAAATCAAAACTACAGTGAGGTATCACCTCACACCAGTTAGAATGGGCATCATCAGAAAATCTACAAACAACAGATGCTGGAGAGAGTGTGTAGAAAAGGGAACCCTCTTGGACTGTTGGTGGGAATGTAAATTGATACAGCCACTATGGAGAACAGTATGGAGGTTCCTTAAAAAAGTAAAAGTAGAATTACCATATGACCCA
Organism: Balaenoptera acutorostrata; assembly: GCF_949987535.1. NCBI lineage: Eukaryota > Metazoa > Chordata > Mammalia > Artiodactyla > Balaenopteridae > Balaenoptera > Balaenoptera acutorostrata. The sequence goes on from NC_080075.1 coordinate 57,200,093, forward strand.
GCAATCCCACTAGTGGGCATATACCCAGAAAAACCATAATTCAAAAAGACACATGCACCCCAATGTTCATTGCAGCACTGTTTACAACAGGCAGGTCATAGAAGCAACCTAAATGCCCATTGACAGATGAATGGATAAAGAAGATGTGGTATATATATACAATGGAATATTACTCAGCCATAAAAAGGAACGAAATTGGGTCATTTGTATAGACGTGGATGGACCTAGAGACTGTCATACAGAGTGAAGTAAGTCAGAAAGAGAAAAACAAATATTGTATATTAACGCATATATGTGGAACCTAGAAAAATGGTACAGATGAACTGGTTTGCAGGGTAGAAATTGAGTCAGCGATGTACAGAACAAACGTATGGACACCAAGGGGGGAAAGCGTCGGGGGGGGGGTGGTGTGATGAATTGAGAGATTGGGATTGACATGTATACACTCATATGTATAAAATGGATAAGTAATAAGAACCTGCTGTATAAAAAAATCAAATAAAATAAAATTCAAAAATTATAAAAGATTAAGAAAAGAAAGTAATTATTGATATGTTAAAAAATAATCCTATGAAATCTTCAAAAAAGCTATTAGAATTAATAAGTGAATTTAGCAATGTCACAGCATTCAAGGTCAATATACATAAAATCAATTGTATTTCTATTAGCTAGCAATAAACAATTGGAAAATGAAATAAAACTACAATACCACTAACAAAAGCAACTTTTTAGAAAACATAAATAATAGGAATAAGTATGCACACTATAGTGGATGAACAAGATCCGTTTAGTAAAAACTATCAAGACCTGTTTACTGAAAACTATAAAACATTACTGATGGAAATTAAAGAGGAATTAAATAAATGGAGTGATATATTATGATTATGGATGGAAAGAGATTTAATATGTCAGTTCTCTCCAAATTTATCTATGGATTCAATGCAATTCCAATTAAAATAGCAACAGGCTTTTTTGGGGATAGGGATTGCCAAGCTGATTGTAATATTTATATGAAATTCAAAGAACCTAGGATATCCAAAACAACTTTTGGAAAAAGAAAACAAAATTAGATGACTTACACAATCTGATTCCAAAACTTATAAATCTATAATAATTAAGACAGTGTGGTATTGGCATAAGGATAGACATATAGGTCAATGGAGCAAAAGGGAATCTAGGAAGAGATCTGAACACTTATGGTCAATTGATTTCCAACAAAGATGCAAAGGTAATTCGGGGCGGGGGGAAGGATAGTCCTTTCAACAAATAATGCCATAACAACTGGATATCAGTATGAAAAAAAATGAACTTTGACTCTTATATCACACCATATTAAAAATAAAATCCAAATGTATAACATTCCTAAACTGAAAAGACAACAATTCAAACTTCTAGATGAAAACATAGGAGAATAAGATTCATGATGGTGGTGTGAGCAGAGATTTGTTAGGACACAAAAGGCAGTAGCCAAAAAAGAAAAAGGAAATAAAAAAGACAACTTAGCCTTCATCAAAGTTTAAAACTTTTGCTCTTCCAAAAACACTATAAAGAAAACGAAAAGGCAAGTCCCAGATGGGGACATATTTGCAACTCATATATCAAACAAATGACTTGTTTCCAGGTTATATAAAGAACTCTTACAATTTGATAAAAAGAAGGCATACAATTCAACTAGAAACTACACAAAAAATTTACACAGAATCTTTACACTTCACAAAGGAAGATATACAAACACATGAAAAGATATCAACATCAGTAATCATCAGGGAAATGCAAATTAAAAACATAATGAGATAACATTACAAAGCCACTATAATGGCCAAAATTAAAAAGAGTGATCTTACTAAGTATTGGTGAGAATGTGAAGCAACTGAAACTCATACATTGCCAGTGGGAATGTAAAATGATACAACCACTTTGAAAAACAGTTTGGCAATTTCTTAAAGAGTTAAACATATACCATACATATCATATTGACCCAGCCATTCCACTCCCAGGTATTATCCAAGAATAATGAAAACTTATGTCCATAAAAGATCCTGTACACAAATGTTCCTAAATGTTCCTAACAGCTTGATTCACAATAGCCTCAAAATGGGAACAATCCAACTGTTGATCAACTGGTGGATGAATGAACAAATTGTGGTATATACTCATACAATGGGATACTACTCCAAAGTTTTAAAAGGATGAATTACTGATACACAACAATATGGATAAATCTCAAAAAACAATGATTTGAGGGAAAAAAGGTACCTACAAAAGAATACATTCTATATAATTCCATTTATATAGAAATCTAGAACAGGTTAAAGTAATCTATAGTGATAATTACAGAGATCTGTAGTTTCCTAGGGCTAGGACTAGGGCCAGGGCTTGGGCATGACAACAATGGGACATGAGCAAACTTTTCAGAGTAATGGAAACTTTTTATAACTTGACTGGAGCAGTGATTACATAGATCTATACATTTGTTAAAACTCATTGAAATGTACATTTAAAGTGGGTACATTCATTTTATGTAAATTGTACTTTTATAAAGTTGTCTTTTAAAAGTTAAAAAAAAGCATTAGATATAAATAAGTGGAAGTTTTCCTTGCCATCTACCATACTAAGAGGAATGAGAAAGCAAGGCCATTTTGAAACCAAAATGAGTCACTTTGTAGTTTATCTTGGATTATACTTTATCTTTACCTTTGCCTGCCTGGAGATTGTGGACTTTGCTAGAGAATGATTTATATAAATAACCCCACCATCTACCATATTGTTCAAGCCAATGACTTAAAAGTCATACTTGATTCTTACGTTTCCTTCACCATCCCCCTCACACAACCAATCCATCAGCATGTCCCCATTTGAATTTCCAAATTATATCTAGAATTCATCTATCTCATGCCATTACTATTGCCGCCACCACAATCCAAATCACTACCATCTCTAAATTAGAATAATGCAATAATCTTTTATCAACCTTTCCCTATTCCATTCTTGCCCTTCATACAATCTATTCTCTATCTAAATCTAATCAATCAATCTAATCAATCTAATCTAAATCTAATCAATCTAAACAAAAAGAGTAATCTTTAAAAATACAAATTAGATCATGCTGTTCCTCTGGTTAAAACTCTTCAATGGCCTCCCATTGTACTTAGAATAAAATGCATACACTTTATGGTGGCCTGCTAGGCTCCTATATGATGCTGGCTGGCCTCAGGCATCTCCCCAAGTTCATTTGAGGCATTCTTTCCCTTCTTGCTACACTTCAGCTTTAACTAGTTTCCTTTCATTCCTCAAAAAACCAAACAATTTCCGTCTTTCAGGGTCTTTGCACTAGTTTTCTCTGCCTAGGATGTGTTCTCTAAGTTTTTCACTTGACTAGACTATTCTCACCCATTAGATCTCCGGTCAAATGTCACTTCCTCAGAGAGGCCTTCCCAGACCAACCTATGTAAGAAGCTTCCTCCTGTTCTTTACGTTACTTATCACAATCAGGAACACAGGTAGAGTCTTGGAAAGATAGCAATAACAACTACTACTACAGTCTCTAGGTCCTAAAGACTGTCATACAGAGTGAAGTAAGTCAGAAAGAGAAAAACAAATATCATGTATTAACGCATATATGTGGAATCTAGAAAAATGGTACAGATGAACTGGTTTGCAAGGCAGAAATAGAGACACAGATGTAGAGAACAAAAGTATGGACACCAAGGGGAGAAAGGGGGGGGATGAATTGGGAGATTGGGATTGACATATATACACTAATACGTATAAAATAGATAACTAATGAGAACCTGCTGTATAGCACATGGAACTCTACTTCGCTTTGCTGTACAGTAGAAACTAACACAACATTGTAAAACAACTATACCCCAATTAAAGAAAAAAAAAAACTACTACTACGTATATTGTTATATCTTCTGCGCCAGATGCCAGCCTCTGTTTGTAGAACTTTACATATATTAAGTCACTTAATTCTGTATGCAACCCTAGAGGCAAGAACTACTAGAATTCTCATTTTACAGATGAGAAAACTGAAGCACAGAGGAGTTGAAAAACTTGCCCACGGACATACAGTCAAGAAAAGGTGGAGCCTGAATTCTAAACCAGGCAATCTGGCTTCCAGAGTCCATGGTCTTAAATATTAACCTTGTTGCAAGAAGGAACCTTTTTATTTTGAGACAGAGGTTAGGAATTAAAGATTAATGAAGATATATTTAAATTAGGAGGAAGAAAGGACATTTGATATTACTCATGACTCTCTCTTTCACGGAGAACCAGAAGTCCAAGTCATCTATTATGCCTAATGATATTGGCTAGAGGCAAGGTTGGGGAATTGAGGAAAGAAGTAGGTATTTGAAATAGCTCCTGTGGGGAATCGGTAAACTGATCACCAGGTGGTACCAAGGGGTCACCTGAGGCTGAAAATCATAAATGTAATGGTGCAATCAACATTTATGCATTTTCCTTCAGCAGCATTTAGCAGTCCAGGAGCAGAGAAAACCAATTGTTAGCTTGATTATGTGGTTGGTGATTGGATGAGTAAGCATAAGAGAGGGTCAGGGGATGAGAGTTTTAAAGGTGCTGATGAGAGTGCTATTGAAATGCTCAGCTTGGCTGGGCAGGAGGAGGAGGAGTCAAAAATAAGCATCAAAGAACAATATAAAAATAGCTTTGAGGAGGGAAATGTGTGTGTTTAGAAAAAAGGAAAGAAACGTTATCAACATTTTAACCGTTGGTAATTCTGAGTAACAACAACGAATAATACCTGGCTCTATCCTTGATGAAATTATGGAATTATTGTTCAGTCTTTTCAGATGTGTTAATGGTATTGTGGTTATGTCATCTTTTAGTTAGGAACCAAAATATTTATAGATGAAACTTTATGCTTATCTTGAATTTGTTTCAAAATAATATAAGAGAATACATGAATGGGGATTTTGATGGGCAAGACTGGCCATGGATTATTGCTTGTTGGGACTGGGTGATGATTACATGGGGTTCTGACCAAACATGGCTATCTTAAAAAGCAGCAAGGAGAATCCATTTGAAAATATGATCTGATGTTGAAAGATTTATTTCCCATACATTATAATTGGTATCCCAAGCAATGTATACCTATGAAACCATAGGGTCAGAGTTCCAAATCCAGTGTTAAGTACATACACCAAAGATGCTCTGTTTGTAAATCAAAGTCTACAGAAAGGATTTAACTACTGTAGGTCTCCAAGGCTCTAGCCCTTGTCTCATTCAGCAAATGAGTTCTCTCTAGTAGCCTGAAATCATTTATACATGTAAAATATTGTCATTTTCATCCCTTTAGAGGAGTCAGCAATTACCAACTAATAACACCAGAATGTAGCTGTAGAAATTATAGAACTTTGTTACAAAATATGAATTATAAATGTGCACACATGTTTGCAGATGCATATGTACGTACCTACACAAATATAATCAGCTAAAATCATTCTCGTTTATAAAAATGAAGAGGTACAACAAATTGCAAATTATTGTAAATGAGTTATATGCCACGTAACTCTGCTGAATATCAAAAACTTTAAAGCAGAAATCTCAATTATCTATATAATGTAAAAGTACACCCATAATAGTTTTCTAAGGTTAGTAGAGGTTGAGACTATGCAGTAATCTTTAAGTGCAAATGCAGACTTGAGTAATGATATTTTCAATACCTCAAACAAGTATCCTGAAAAACTTTTCCAAGGTCAAAAATGAAGCTTCTCACAGATACCCTGTCTATATCATTTAAGACAAGATTAACTGCATTGTTAATACATACATGTTTTCATTCTTGTGTTTATATCCCTTCCATTCAAAGCTGCCTCAGTTTCTTGGATAAAAGGTCATGGAGTAAAAACAACGGTGGCTTCCCTAATCCCCACGGTTCCCAAACTATTATGAGAAGTAAGCAGATCTGAATATACAGTAGTCTGGAAGAGAAGCAGGATGTCAGAAAGGCTCCTTAACTTTATCATAAATGAAGTAATCAATAACTACATGAAACACTGTCATCAATTATATATGAAATAGAATAAAAGGTAGTTGTACAAAATAACTGCTTAGAGAAGCAAAAAATAAAATAAAATAAAAAGTAGGTAGAAGCACTGAGAGCCTTACTGCTGAACTCTGCAGAAGGCGCCTTCAAATAAATATTTCAAACCTTCATATGAATATTTTAAGCATGACAACTACACATAAACACACAGCCAAAGTGCTCAAAAACACTCAAGAAAGACTATTAAGTCATCAACTTGCTCCTGACAGGATCCACTGAATATGGCAACAGTGAGAAGTCAGGAGACAGTTGGAATCATTTCAAGACTGCTAATTTAACTTGTCTTAAAACCAACCAATGCTCAATGTGTCATCATCAATGTCATCTCATCGCAGTCTGAAAAGCCTTCGACCTAAAGCAAAAAGGTCCCCAAGTGCCACCCTTCTTGTCTACTGGTTGAAAATCTAATTGGTTCTGCTGACAGGCTTGGGAATTGGTAGGAAGGCTGTTCAGTTAATCTCCAAGGGCCAGCAAAGAGCTCAGTATCCATCTCTGAGCTTTGCTCCCTGGCTGTCGTAAAATGACTCTGATGGCAGTGCAAGCTCTTACGCTTCAGCTGTCTTCTGACTTCTGTTAAGTCAAATTCAATAAAGTTTGTCACTCAATAATCTGAGAGCTACCCAACAAAACCTCTTTGATCAATAACAGCTTGCCTGCTTGCACTTGGGAAGGTGACCTATTAAAGATTAAAAACACACCTGCTGCTTGAAGCAAAGAACATCTTTTTTTTTACTTTTAAATGAAAATTCATCCATTAAAAGCAGTTTAACTATTAAAAGTGTATATAAAGCATTGCATGGGAGAAGTAGGAATGAGATAAAAAGAACAGCTCAGATATACTTTCTTGATGTCTGAATAAAGGAAAGTTTGATATTTGTATGCTTCTGCTATATTTGCTTCTTATATAAGCCACCTTTATCCCATTTTTGCATTTCAGAATCACATACTCACTTATTTGTTGCCTGTGTACAGACAAAGCACTGGTACTGTAACATTTATTCAATCCTTAATCAAAACAAAGTAATCCCTTGTCCTATGTCATCTCCCTTTCTGCAGAAACATCATGAATGCTCATGCTGGGAAAATGCATTGTATTATTTAAAGTCACAACACTCTTTTTATTTAAGTGGTTTTCCTCACTCACCCACACACATTAGGTCAGGCTGTGACAAGGTAGAACTCCAGGCAACTTCAAAATTAAGATACAGCTCAGTGAGCCCAGGGAGCAATATAAATTATTGGAGAAAAGTAAAGAAATGTTAATATTTATATCTCACACTCAAGCCTCCCACCTTTATGATTAAAACTCTTTTAGAATTTTAATAATATAATTTTATAAAACATTCCAATAGAACTTAAAATTTAATCAAGATTTGTTCTTTTTTAAGAAACAGAAAATTGTAGAACTCTTTTAAATTTTTTTACCCAAGAGCAGAGAGCAGCAGAGCTTGGGCCTTTTCCCTTATCTAAGGAATGTATGTCTAGGATGCATTTTGTTTGCAATCCAACAATAATAATTGAAATGCATTATCATATTACAAAGGACACTATATAAATAGAGTAAGATGAAAACTTTTACAGAGCCACAATTATGGGTCAATATTAATAAAAGATTCTGCTAGAATGTAACTTTGAGTTTCCTGATTGTCAGCTGCTCTCACCATGTAGCAGATGAATTTCCCTGTCCATCTCTGAATGTATATACATCAAATCAGTCTCTTGTGTGGGTATTTTTCATAAAGTTTAAACATGTTTATATTGTAAGGCATTAATTTTCTCCCATGACATTCACGGTACTATCACATAGAACATATGTGACAGGGAGATATGGATTACATCTCCAACAGCCCCTAATAATTTCATCATAGTCTCTTTGAGCTCTGCAGCTTTTTCCTGATCTGAATTAATCACTTCTCCCCTTCACTGGCTATTATCTCCTTAGTTTTGTGCTTCTGGTTTTCCAGTTTCTATTTGAAATGTCTTCATCAAAGCAGCTGCATACAGAAACATGAGTTCATTTCTGCTTTCACTGGTCTTCTCCTGATCTGTGTGATATACATAGATCAAGGTTTTTAACTCCTGTATGTAGCAACACATAAAGTCCAGAAAGGCCAACCTAATCTAATTAAGGTTTTCTGACTAAAATAAGGTAATTCTTCATGTCAGTTGAACCCTGGGATGAGGTGACTCATTTCAGAGGATATCTTAGTTTGCTTAAATGTATAGTTATAATGAGGTTGAGCTGAGGACAAGAAATATTACTGCTTGTGATCAAGAAATGATCATCTTTTTTGGTGAATCAAAAAAATATATATTGTTGAAGGTTCTTCTATTAGTATACACATGGCTTGTGATTGAAAAGCCTTTAAGTCATCTAAATCAAATGACAAAATAAAGTGGGTTATAGAATATTAGAATTAGAGACAACAAAGGGACAGGTACTCACCAGAGCTCTCCTTCCATGGGAGAACAATTGCTTGGCAGATAAATGCAAAATTTTTTATAGGTCTAAAACAGGTTGGTATGTAAACAGGCACCTTAGGGTATGTTTGTAAAAATACATTACAGCATTTTAAAATACCAACAAGAATTGAAGTGGACAAGATTACTGTCTTTAATCTATATGCTAAACCCTGCCCAGACCATGTCTATTACCTCTCAAAGGCAATATGCCCAAACCATTTTTGTCATCTCATCTAAATACCAAAAAAACTTAATTTTTCTCAGTGAATGGCATCATCATCCATTCAGCTACCCAAGGCAGAAACCTGGGAATTACCTGGAGTCTTCACTTGCCTTTGGTTACCACATCTAAGCAATCACCAAGTTCTAGTGAGTCTCTCCTAATTCTCTCTCCGTCTGTATACTTTTCTCTATTCCCTTGTCTGGCTGCAGTCGTAGATCAGGTTCTAAATCATTATCTTACCTTGATTACCGCTCCTCCCTGACCCTGAAGGGTCTGCGCTTACATCTCTCTAATTCATTCTCTATATGGCAGCCAGATTTGTCACTGCCATGCTTAAAGTTCTTCAATGGCTCCCCACTGCCATCAAGATAAAGTCAAGCTCCTTAAAATGGTTTACAAGACCCTTTTTAATCTGGTCTCTGCATCTTCCCCAGAATCATGTTTCAGTGTGTATATACATATACCAATAATTTGCCCCTTTCTTTTACATGATCAATCTGCCACTACTATCTCCTATCCCGCCCAATCTGCTACTATTGTCCCCTTGCTCACTCCAACCAGCCATCTGGTCTCCTTGCTGTTCTATGAACATGCCAGTGGCTTTGAGTTTTCATTTGGTATTCCTTCTGCCTGGAGTATTTTTTCTTTCTGGAGAGTCAAAGGGCTTGTTCCCTTCATGGCTTTTCAGCATTTTATTCAAATGTCTCCTCACTGAAGCTTTTCTTGACGTCCCTATTTAAAATTGCAAGCTATGCCTCCCCAGCACACCCCACCCCTCCCCTGCCTTGTTTTTCTCCCCTGCACTTTTCAACATCTGTTATACTCTATAGTTTATTCATTTACTTATTTTCTATTTATCTTGCTCATAAGAATACAGGCTGCATGAAGGCAGAAAGTTTGGTCTGTTTTGTTCTCTGGTGTATCTCCTGCGTCTTGAACATACCTGGAGTGCAGGCGCAAATTAGAACTCTACACACATCCTCCCATGCCCTTTCAGGAGTCACACTGCCTGATATGTATTATGGCCTCACCTCTTATTGTTTGTATGACTTTGGAAAAATTATTTAATCCTTCTATGCCTCAGTTTTCTCATCTGTAAAAGAGAGAAAACAAATTCCTAAGGATATTGTGAGGGTTAATGAGATAATATTTGAAACATGCTTAGAACAGTGCTCAGGCTTCTAGTAAGTGCTCAGTAAATGTCAGCCGTTTTATAACCGCTACTACTGATTCATCTGTGAGCTCCTTGGGAACAGGGGATGTGACTTATTCACCTTTTTATTCCCTGGCGAGTTAAACACAATGTTTTGCATATAGCCCAGGTGATTTAAATATTACTTTTAACAACTGGTACGGCATGGGGTCCTGCCCAATCAGAATGATGCTGGCCTTCACACTAAAGTCTTGAAGACCCTCTACTGTGTCTTTTATGGTTCTTTTATTTACTGGATCATAAGGAGATCTAGAGGTTTTTGGAAGAGGGTCTGGGACTTTCAGAGCATGGAAGGTGGGATATGGCACCCATGGCAGTGCTATCTCCCAACTACTGTAGAAATAGTTCAATCTTTAAATAACTGGTATGCTTGTTCTGCTGTGTACACTGCATACTACAGACACTCAAATACTAATTATACAAATAAAAATAAATACATGAGTTAAATTTCACATCAGTGACACTGCTATGTTACTAAAATAATAGCAAATACCAGAATCTTATATTGCTCCCAAATAGACTCACTGAAATCTTATGTAAATGTAAAAGAACCATGGATTCTTAATATCCTTATACCCAGTCATCTTTTCCTTTTCACCATTACCCCTATTGCCACATAATGTGTATGGAAGAAATTTATATGCAGGCAGAAGAGATAGTAGATTGACAAAGACCTATTCATATTTAGAGAAATCCTGATTTAGGTTTTAAAAGCCAATAATGTTAATGGGTGAGAGAGAGAGAGGGTAGGGGGAGGGAGGGAGGAGAGAGAGAAAAAAGAGAGGAAGAGATTGAAAAGTAAGCTCAACAATAATTAAAATAGTCTTATTAGTTATCAATTCAATGAGTTTTAAAATCACTTTTGAGGCCCTGTCATGACTGCAATAAACATGTTTCTCAATTAACTTTGAACCTAACTCCTGAGTCAACCTTTCATCTGCACTTGGTCAATGATCTCAATCATTTTTTTGGTGGACTGGTCCAGTTGCAAGTAAGCCTTTTTCTATTCATGGACCTTAACAGAATAGGAACTAGTGAAGTACTGTGCTATACTTCCACAGCTGTGTAACTACTAAATAAGTATTTCGTCTTAAGAATAAGGATATATTTATAATTGTCCTACTAGTCAGAGTAAGAGGAAATACTACTAATAAAATTCCACAATCGGTATTTCCTCAAAGTTAACTCTCTTCTCTGCTTTTTTAAAGTACTGCCTTTAGTCAATAAAAACATCATTCCTGACAACTAAAGCTATGGTGATGAATGTGATGCTATCTTTACTGATTGGCAGAGAGCTATTCGAAATTTTCTAGAAGACTTTTAACTATTGATAGCATACGTTGACAGCTATTCCTCTTTAAAGCGACAATATATACTGGTTATTCTATTTCCTGAATCATAATTCCTATGAATTAACTTTCTTTTTTGTGTGATATTATCAAGTTTTGATAATTTTTATGACAACAGCTTCCTGTTAGTTTTCAACACAATTCGCGTACATAGAAGTTAAATAAAGGGCTTTTAAAGTTACATATTGAGGCATTATGCACAGTTTATTTGAAAGTTACCCAGGCTTAATGGGCTAAAGAAAATAATTTAAACTCCTTTTGTGGGTCCTTCAGAGCCCGTTTTTAAATTAAGTCTGTTAGGGATAGTGTAACTTACTTTGCAATTTCTTCATTTCTTTACTACTAATTTTAGCCAAAATTGGTCTGTATTCTCCTTAAAGTATCTAAGTATACACTCTTTAAATGGATTCAACTGAACCATGGAATATGCTTTCAGGTACATATGAAAACCCAGCTTCAGATAACATCCTAGGACCACCACCCTCCCTAAGCCCATCCGCCTTTTGCTCTGATTACCCTTCTGGACCTAGCACTGTTCTTGGACCCAATTTGTTAAATGTTTGTAGCTTTAAGCCTACTAACCTTCTCATCACTTAAGGGGGAGTAGAAAGTTTAGTTCTGTTTTATTCTTATATGTCAGGATTCTTAAAAATTGGAGTTGATGGGTCAGCTTCCAGGGATCCATGAATCCTGAAATATGTGCAAAATTCTGTATATAAATACAATTATTTTTCAGGGGAAAAAGCTCCATAGCTTGCATCAATTCTCCATAGAATCTCCAACACAGAAAGGCTAATACCTCTGTTTTTTGCCACCCTCACTTAAATAATAATGCAATTGGGGCTTACTACTCATACCTTATTTTTACTTTGAGATGTTTCATTTATTTTTAGCAAATACGTTGTAAGTGTAGCTTGTCAGTTTAATTGAAAGGGTACATTAGTTTGGTTGTACTGACAGTTTTTGTTCACTGGAACTGCAGATTTTGGTAATTTGGGTAATTTTCTTGTGTGAATCACAAATATGGAGGGAGCTTAAGAGCTTTTGGAGAGAGTCATCGACTTCACATGACAAAATCACTCCCGAATAGGAGAAGCCCCGAATTTCCTCAGAAATCCTTTGGCCCTTGTTCTCGGCTTCATTCTGCTTCCTAAACTTCTTCATCCCCAATCCTAATGCTTAATCAAATATTATCTTTCATTTTTATTTAAGTCTTTTGTGTGAATGTGCCTTTTCTCTTCAACTAAACTATAAGCTCTCAGGGGACAGAGACACTTTGAATTGTTATTTCTTTTCTCCCTCAGAGATGTGCACACTGCAACACCAAGTAGATGCTCAAAAACTCTCCACTAAAAGAATAAACTCATTTCTCTAGTCAGAAATGTATCCTCATCCTTAATCTATTCTATGTATGTGAATCAAGCCTTCCTCAGTGGGGAAAGAGAGGCCATTATTTGCTCTGACCTTTTTGTCTTCTTGACAGTCAACACCTTGGGCTAAGATGTCTTTGTAAGTTAACGAGGCGCACTGCAACTTTATACAGCAACTTTCTCACTAGGGTCTTACTTAAGTGGCCTTACAACCACTGTTGACAGTGGTTTCCAACCTATTTTCCACCCCCAACACAACTGACGGATGTTTGATGATTCCATCAGTAGCCTTCACTGCAATCGTAGTCCTCAATTCAGCAGGGGCGGGTGGAGAAGAGTAGAGGGCATTAAAAGCCTTATTGGTAATCCTGATACATCCTTCTGGAAATGAGTCCTTTCTCCCCTATTCCTCCCCAGCAAGCAGAGAAACACTCAATTAGAACAGTTAGGAAGACAAGTGAATTTGTTTATCAGAACACATTTTGTAATTTCAGAAACTGAATTCCACAAAAATACAATGGTCAAGAAGCACTTAGTAATTAAGAATTTTGACCATATTAGGACTCATTTGCAAAGAACCGAAATGCTTAAAATGGCCTTTGTACACCTCAGTGAAACTCTATGCCACCCACAAGTAAGAATAAGCTAAATTTTTTAGTTGATTAATCTCTCTTTTAGAGGTTAGGAACAAGTGGGAAAGCACTCTTCTTATATGTAATTTTCTCCTAAAATACCTAAAATGGATTGACAGGTATGACAAAAAAAAAAAAGTTAGATTGGGAATTGGACTTTCCTTGAATGAAGTAAATGAAGTACTTTACTCAAATGAAGCAGAGAAATGAAGACATTTGAGCTTTACGTTCAAAGATGGAAGATAATCTTAAAATATCAAAACTAACGATTTAGGGGCACCTGTTAGCAACACCCCCAAGGGGGTACAATCAGAATAATCCAGACTATAGAAAATTCTATAGGACAAATGACCCACTTTCTTTTGTAAATGATTGGCAAGAAAATAAAAAAGGAAGGAGAAGGAAAACTATGTTTAAGAGGTTCAGGAAAAACATTAGCCAAATACAATTACAATGTGTGGATTTTAATTTGATCCAGAGTCAAACAAAATGTACAGACACACACACACATACACACACACACATACAAACACACTGAGATACTCAAGAGGGAGGGAAACTTGAACTCTTTGTATATTGATAGCATCAAGAAAAAATATTTTAGATGTATTATTGGTATACAATTTATGGATGAAACTAAAGATGAAATGATTTATATTAAGGATAAAAGGATGATATTTGATTTGATATAATCTAGTGGGGAGAGAATGGTGAATGGAGACATAAATGAAAAAAGATCGGCATGCTTTGATTATTAAAGTGGGTAAGGGTATACTGGGCTCATTATATTATTGTCTTTACTTTTGTGAATGTTTAAATTTTTCATAATAAAAAGTTTTTTAAAAATAAAAATCAAATCCTGAGCATATATATATATAGTACTGTAATTCAGAGAAAAATAGAGGATAAATATTCAGAATATTTTCAAATTATAATTATATATGCACAAATACAGACTTCATTTAAAATGCCAATTAGGCATCTAATTGCATCAATTATATATTTCTGCTCTTAAATCACATAGCCGAGTGTTTACCTATTTTGGTTCTCATTATGGCACATAAAACACATTTCACTAAAAAATGTACCAATAATGCATAGTATTTCCTGTTCTTTCTGTACATTATAGGTAGACTTGACAATAAACAGAAAATTTTGTGTGTGTATAAACCATTCACTAATAGAACCCATAGCATATGTAAATGTCATACATGCAACTTAGCGTTCAGTTAAGAAATAAATACAGGTACTGCTAGTTTTAAAAATATTTTAAAAGATTCATATATGAACCTTCCTTCCCAAAACAACTTCCCAAAGAGAAAAACAGAGATTTCTCTATCATTTCACTGTGAGTTAAACCTTTTTTATGTTATATGGAGATAATGAAAAACATGAGGAAAATGTTCTTAAGAGTTAGAATGATCTCATCAGCATTACTGGGGCATTCTGAATGTAATCAAAGAGGTAATGGGAATAAAGAATATTCTTTGACAGATGAGCCTGCCATGTCATGGGAATTTGCAGCCTGTCTGCACAGAATGAATTTCCTATTGAGGCAAAATGTTCCCTCTGATGATAAAGGAACTGCTACCAAAATAACTTTTTAAAACCACAGAACTGTTACAAGAACAGTAAGAGGTGCTGCATGACAAATCATAATTATGAGCTACTAATACTGACAAACAGTTCAGAATCTATAGATGCAGGCTGAGCTTCAATGAAAGCTTCAGTATAGTCATGAAAATGGATGGGGGAAATAAAAATCACTGCCTAGAAACAGCTGCAATAATCTATTGAAAACAGTTGAAGACCAGACTTTCAGAGTAATCTTGGGGGTGATGGGTTGGGTCATACTAAGAACCTTCTAAGTAATTTATTCCACTTTTATTAAATAATTGAAATTCTATAGTAGGTACTTTATATTCTAAAGAGTAGACAATTGAACTGGCATCTAAGGCAATGGTGTCCAGATTTTTATAATTTCCTAAATAGTTTAATTTTTTTTTAAGTCTAAAGACCCCAACTTTGCTAAGAACATTATAAAAACAAACAATAACAGCAAAGATCTATTATCACTATCATTTCAAAAATGACATTTCAATTATTAAAAGCTGGATGTATTTAGCTTTATGACAAAGTTACCACATCATCTTCCTCTTTTTCCTTTCACTACTGACAGGCTAAAGTGCTCACACAGAATGCTTGTCATAGGCTAGTACTAGTCTGTGGACTGGCTTTAGATACCATCACTCTATAGTCTCTTCCAACACTGAGTGAGAATCATAGAATCTAAGATCTTTTAAGTCTCTAAGTGTTAGAGAAGCTGATCTTCTGGGTTACTTAAATGGAAAAGGATATTGGTCATTTTGAGAGGCAATTTTTTCAGCCAATCTGTTTCTCTGAACGATCACATATTATCATTTAATTTCCTGACCATCTGTTTTCCTTTCAAATCACTTGACAAAATAGGTATTTTAGACACATAGTTTATTACAGCATTGGGGATTACTTTTGGCTAATACTTTAGGGGCTCGTTTAAAAGTCTAGATTTTGGAAAACAGTAGATAGCTGAGTTTATAATATGCTTTAAAAGGTAGATCCAAACACTCCTAAAACACAAAAACATTTAATTGACGTTCTGGAGTAGTTCATCTTGAACAACACTCATGTTGAACTATTTAGTTTAGTATAGCATCAAATTCTTCAGTGATCATGAGCTACATAGAAATCTTACTTCCTTTTATATTTTTCTGATTAAAAGAAAAATTTGCCTATAGATTATTATAATTCCTATCAACAGAAACATTTTAAAGAAGCTCAATGTATAAAAGTATCTGTTTTCATTTTTTTTTTTCCTTGTGGGATTTTTTTTTTATTCAAACAGAAAGTCACAAAAATTATAATCATCCTCATCAGTTCACTCAGTCCCATGTAATTAATTTTTTTTTCATCTTGATCTTTTGTTAGCACTTTTATGAATTCATCAGTTTTCCATTAGAGTTCTGAAAATGCTTATTCATTCAGTTCAGCCGTATAGTCAGTTATCAGAAACTTGTACTTGTCTGAGTCTTTTCCATGAATTCCTTGAAGATGAAACCCTTTTTTTTTTTTTTTCAAACATCTTTATTGAAGTATAATTGCCTTACAATAGTGTGTTAGCATCTGCTTTATAACAAAGTGAATCAGTTATACATATACAATATGTTCCCATTTCTCTTCCCTCTTGCATCTCCCTCCCTCCCACCCTCCCCATCCCACCCCTCTAGGTGGTCACAAAGCACCGAGCTGATCTCCCTGTGCTATGCGGCTGCTTCCCACTAGCTATCTATTTTACATTTGGTAGTGTATATATGTCCATGACACTCTCTTACCCTGTCACATCTCACCCCACCCCCTCCCCATATCCTCAAGTCCATTCTCTAGTAGGTCTGTGTCTTTATTCCCGTCTTGCCACTAGGTTCTTCATGGCCTTTTTTTTTTTTTTTCCCTTAGATTCCATATATATGTGTTAGCATACTGTATTTGTTTTTCTCTTTCTGACTTACTTCACTCTGTATGACAGACTCTAACTCCATCCACCTCATTACAAATACCTCCATTTCATTTCTTTTTATGGCTGAGTAATATTCCATTGTATATATGTGCCACATCTTCTTTATCCATTCATCTGTCGATGGACATTTAGGTTGCTTCCATGTCCTGGCTATTGTAAATAGAGCTGCAATGAACATTTTGGTACATGACTCTTTTTGACCTATGGTTTTCTCAGGGTATGTGCCCAGTAGTGGGATTGCTGGGTCGTATGGTAGTTCTATTTGTAGTGAAACCCTTTTATAGGAACATTTTTGCAAAAGCATCAGAGTACACCCAGAACTGTCTGTAAATGACAAAAGACTTAAAAATGACCACGGTTAAAGATTTGATGAAAGTTCATTAATAATGCAATTGACAAGGAAATTTAGTTACTTCTGAGATATACATTTTAAAGTAATAACTAGAATTATGACTTATAACGTTATACCAGAACATATAAGATTTTTAGAAATTTCATGTAATGCCTGAAACATTTATGTTAACATATTTCCATACAAATAACCCAAAGAAAGTTTAGTATTAGTTGTTTTATTTGTTTGTTTGTTTTTTTATACTGCAGGTTCTTATTAGTCATCAATTTTATACACATCAGTGTATACATGTCAATCCCAATCACCCAATTCAGCACACCACCATCCTCACCCCACCGCGGTTTTCCCCCACTGGTGTCCATACGTTTGTTCTCTACATCTGTGTCTCAACTGCTGCCCTGCAAACCGGTTCATCTGTACCATTTTTCTAGGTTCCACATACATGCGTTAATATACGATATTTGTTTTTCTCTTTCTGACTTACTTCACTCTGTATGACAGTCTCTAGATCCAACCACATCTCAACAAATGACCCAATGTCGTTCCTTTTTATGGCTGAGTAATATTCCGTTGTATATATGTACCACATCTTCTTTATCCATTCGTCTGTCGATGGGCATTTAGCTTGCTTCCATGACCTGGCTATTGTAAATAGTGCTGCAATGAACATTGGGGTGCATGTGTCTTTTTGAATTGTGGTTTTCTCTGGGTGTATGCCCAGTAGTGGGATTGCTGGATCATATGGTAAATCTATTTTTAGTTTTTTAAGGAACCTCCATACTGTTCTCCATAGTGGCTGTATCAATTTACATTCCCACCAACAGTGCAAGAGGGTTCCCTTTTCTCCACACCCTCTCCAGCATTTGTTGTTTGTAGATTTTCTGATGATGCCCATTCTAACTGGTGTGAGCTGATACCTCATTGTAGTTTTGATTTGCATTTCTCTAATAATTAGTGATGTTGAGCAGCTTTTCATGTGCTTCTTGGCCATCTGTATGTCTTCTTTGGAGAAATGTCTATTTAGGTCTTCTGCCCATTTTTGGATTGGGTTGTTTGTTTCTTTAATATTGAGCTGCATGAGCTGTTTATATATTTTGGAGATTAATCCTTTGTCTGTTGATTTGTTTGCAAATATTTTCTCCCATTCTGAGGGTTGTCTTTTCGTCTTGTTTATGGTTTCCTTTGCTGTGCAAAAGCTTTTAAGTTTCATTAGGTCCCATTTGTTTATTTTTGTTTTTATTTCCATTACTCTAGGAGGTGGATCAAAAAAGATCTTGCTGTGATTTATGTCAAAGAGTGTTCTTCCTATGTTTTCCTCTAAGAGTTTTATAGTGTCCAGTCTTACATTTAGGTCTCAAATCCAATTTGAGTTTATTTTTGTGTATGGTGTTAGGGAGTATTCTAATTTCATTCTTTTACATGTAGCTGTCCAGTTTTTCCAGCACCACTTATTGAAGAGACTGTCTTTTCTCCATTGTATATCTTTGCCTCCTTTTCATAGATTAGTTGACCATAGGTGCATGGGTTTATCTCTGGGCTTTCTATCTTGTTCCATGGATCCATGTTTCTGTTTTTGTGCCAGTACCATATTGTCTTGATTACTGTAGCTTTGTAGTATAGTCTGAAGTCAGGGAGTCTGATTCCTCCAGCTCCGTTTTTTCCCCTCAAGACTGCTTTGGCTATTCGGGGTCTTTTGTGTCTCCATATAAATTTTAAGATGATTTGTTCTAGTTCCGTAAAAAATGCCATTGGTAATTTGATAGTGATTGCATTGAATCTGTAGATTGCTTTGGGTAGTATAGTCAGTTTCACAATATTGATTCTTCCAATCCAAGAACATGGTATATCTCTCCATCTGTTTGCATCATCTTTAATTTCATTCATCAGTGTCTTATAATTTTCTGCATACAGGTCTTTTGTCTCCCTAGGTAGGTTTATTCCTAGGTATTTTATTCTTTTTGTTGCAATGGTAAATGGGAGTGTTTCCTTAATTTCTCTTTCAGATTTTTCATCATTAGTGTATAGGAATGCAAGAGATTTCTGTGCATTAATTTTGTATCCTGCAACTTTACCAAATTCATTGATTAGCTCTAGTAGTTTTCTGGTGGCATCTTTAGGATTCTCTATGTATAGTATCATGTCATCTGCAAGCAATGACAGTTTTACTTCTTCTTTTCCAATTTGTATTCCTTTTATTTCTTTTTCTTCTCTGATTGCCGTGGCTAGGACTTCCAAAACTATGTTGAATAATAGTGGTGAGAGTGGACATCCGTGTCTTTTTCCTAATCTTAGAGGAAATGCTTTCAGTTTTTCACTGTTGAGAAGGATGTTGGCTGTGGGTTTGTCATATATGGCCTTTATTACGTTGAGGTAGGTTCCCTTTATGCCCACTTTCTGGAGAGTTTTTATCATAAATGGGTGTTGAATTTTGTCAAAAGCTTTTTCTGCATCTATTGAGATGATCATATGGTTTTTATTCTTCAATTTGTTAATATGGTGTATCACATTGATTGATTTGCGTATATTGAAGAATCCTTGCATCCCTGGGATCAATCCCACTTGATCATGGTGTATGATCCTTTTAATGTGTTGTTGGATTCTGTTTGCTAGTATTTTGTTGAGGATTTTTGCATCTATATTCATCAGTGATATTGGTCTGTAATTTTTTTTTGTGACATCTTTGTCTGGTTTTGGTATCAGGGTGATGGTGGCCTCATAGAATGGGGTTGGGAGTGTTCCTTCCTCTGCAATTTTTTGGAAGAGTTTGAGAAGAATGGGTGTTAGCTCTTCTCTAAATGTTTGACAGAATTCACCTGTGAAGCCATCTGGTCCTGGACTTTTGTTTGTTGGAAGATTTTTAATCACAGTTTCAATTTCATTACTTGTGATTGGTCTGTTCATATTTTCTGTTTCTTCCTGGTTCAGTCTTGGAAGGTTATACCTTTCTAAGAATTTGTCCATTTCTTCCAGGTTGTCTGTTTTATTGGCATAGAGTTGCTTGTGGTAGTCTCTTTGGATGCTTTGTATTTCTGCGGTGTCTGTTGTAACTTCTCCTTTTTCATTTTAATTTTATTGATTTGAGTCCTCTCCCTCTTTTTCTTGATGAGTCTGGCTAATGCTTTATCCATTTTGTTTATCTTCTCAAGAACCAGCTTTTAGTTTTATTGATCTTTGCTATTGCTTTCTTTGTTTCTGTTTCATTTATTTCTGCTCTGATCTTTATGATTTCTTTCCTTCTGCTCACTTTGGGTTTTGTTTGTTCTTCTTTCTCTAGTTCCTTTAGGTGTAAGGTTAGATTGTTTATTTGCGATTATTCTTGTTTCTTGAGGTAGGCTTGTATAGCTATAAACTTCCCTCTTAGAACTGCTTTTGCTGCATCCCATAGGTTTTGGGTCATCGTGTTTTCATTGTCATTTGTCTCTAGGTATTTTTTGATTTCCCCTTTGATTTCTTCAGTGATCTCTTGGTTATTTAGTAACGTATTGTTTAGCCTCCATGTGTTTGTGTTTTTTACGTTTTTTTCCTGTAATTCATTTCTAATCTCATAGTGTTGTGGTCAGAAAAGATGCTTGATATGATTTCAATTTTCTTAAATTTACTGAGGCTTCATTTGTGACCCAGGATGTGATCTATCCTGGAGAATGTTCTGTGCACACTTGAGAAGAAAGTGTAATCTGCTGTTTTTGGATGGAATGTCCTATAAATATCAATTAAATCTATCTGGTCTATTGTGTCATTTAAAGCTTCTGTTTCCTTATTTATTTTCATGTTGGTTGATCTGTCCATTGGTGTAAATGAGGTGTTAAAGTCCCCCACTATTATTGTGTTACTGTCGATTTCCTCTTTTATAGCTGTTAGCAGTTGCCTTATGTATTGAGGTGCTCCTATGTTGGGTGCATATATATTTATAATTGTTATATCTTCTTCTTGGATTGATCCCTTGATCATTATGTAGTGTCCTTCCTTGTCTCTTGTAACATTCTTTATTTTAAAGTCTATTTTATCTGATATGAGTATTACTACTCCAGGTTTCTTTTGATTTCCATTTGCATGGAATATCTTTTGCCATCCCCTCACTTTCAGTCTGTATGTGTCCCTAGGTCTGAAGTGGGTCTCTTGTAGACAGCATATATATGGGTCTTGTTTTTGTATCCATTCAGCAAGCCTGTGTCTTTTGGTTGGAGCATTTAATCCATTCACATTTAAGGTAATTATCGATATGTATGTTCCTATGACCATTTTCTTAATTGTTTTGGGTTTGTTTTTGTAGGTCCTTTTCTTCTCTTGTGCTTCCCACTTAGAGAAGTTCCTTCAGCATTTGTTGTAGAGCTGGTTTGGTGGTGCTGAATTCTCTTAGCTTTTGCTAGTCTGTAAAGCTTTTGATTTCTTCATCGAATCCGAATGAGATCCTTGCCGGGTAGAGTAATCTCGGTTGTAGGTTCTTCCCTTTCATCACTTTAAGTATATCATGCCACTCCCTTCTGGCTTGTAGAGTTTCTGCTGAGAAATCAGCTGTTAACCTTATGGGAGTTCCCTTGTATGTTATTTGTAGTTTTTCCCTTGTGGCTTTCAATAATTTTTCTTTGTCTTTAATTTTTGCCAATTTGATTACTATGTGTCTCGGCATGTTTCTCCTTGGGTTTATCCTGTATGGGACTCTCTGTGCTTCCTGGACTTGGGTGGCTATTTCCTTTCCCATGTTAGGGAAGTTTTAGACTATAATCTCTTCAAATATTTTCTCTCGTCCTTTCTCTCTCTCTTCTCCTTCTGGGACCCCTATAATGTGAATGTTGTTGTGTTTAATGTTGTCCCAGAGGTCTCTTAGGCTGTCTTTATTTCTTTTCATTCTTTTTTCTTTAGTCTGTTCCACAGCAGTGAATTACACCATTCTGTCTTCCAGGTCACCTATCCGTTCTTCTGCCTCAGTTATTCTGCTATTGATTCCTTCTAGTGTAGTTTTCATTTCAGTTATTGTATTGTTCATCTCTGTTTGTTTGTTCTTTAATTCTTCTAGGTCTTTGTTAAACGTTTCTTGCATCTTCTCGATCTTTGCCTCCATTCTTTTTCCGAGGTCCTGGATCATCTTGACTATCATTATTCTGAATTCTTTTTCTGGAAGGTTGCCTATCTCCACTTCATTTAGTTGTTTTTCTGGGGTTTTATCTTGTTCCTTCATCTGGTATATAGCCCTCTGACTTTTCATCTTGTCTATCTTTCTGTGAATGTGGTCTTTGTTCCACAGGCTGCAGGATTGTCGTTCTTCTTGCTTCTGCTGTCTGCCCTCTGGTCTATAAGTATCTGTTTTCTGTCACTGACATCATAATTTCTTAAGAACATAAGAATATACAAGACTCTGAAACGGAGCAGGGCCCTATGTCCCTTTCCTCCCATGTCCTCTGCCTGCCTTTTGTCTGTAGAAAAACTTTAGCCAAAGAATAAGGTTAATCAGAGAAGTGAGAAAATACAGAAGGAAAGGCAAACGGGACGAAACAGTAATAGTTTAGTCAGTAAGTAAAGTTAAGGACTTTTAGTTCCTTCTCAAGGGCTATAGATAATATTCTGAGCCATATCTTGTGAGCTGTCTTGTAAATACTGAAACCCTCACCAGGTGGAAAAAGTTAACTATATGATGACCAGACAGTAGCCATGACATAAGTTGCCACATTTCCAAGAATTGGCCTCAAAGAAATGGGAACAAACCAACCCTAGAACTGAAGATTAACTGTACTTAAAAACAATCAAGATGACGCTGGTCAGACCACTGCATGACCAATTTCAAGATGACTGTCAGAGCTGATTGTGCTGTTTCTACATGTAGCCCCCTCCCTCTGCCTATAAAAGTTCTTGCCCACTAGTTGCCAGTTGGGGGGGGTGTCAGTCTTTGGACAGGAGTCCACCCTCCCCCCCAGATTTACAGCATCCAAAATAAAGCAAACTTTCCTTTCCATCGACTTTGCCTCTTTATTGGCTTTTGAGCAGCAAGCAGCCGGACCCCACTTTCGGTAACAACTCTGCTCTGTACAAGAACTCACTCTCGTGTCAATCAATAGGACAAGCAAGATGTGTGATCACAGAGGAAAAAACCCACATCTCAAGAGTTCTTAATCACTGACCAAGAGACCTCAGATGACTCATCTCACCTTTCTGCGTCTTAGTTGTCTCAGGGTATTGAAATAAGTGACCACTAAGCGTCTTTCAGTTTTGACCTTTTGATTCTTAAAATTCTAGTGTTTTGTCTAAACAAACACAATGAACACCTTAGGAAACCACTTTTTCAATGATAGACCACACATTAATTAGTCCCAATTACTTTACATGGATAGACCTACAGATTGTCATACTGAGTGAAGTAAGTCAGACACAGAAAGACAAACATCATGATATTGCTTATATGTGGAATCTTAAAAAAAAAAAGGGTAAAAATGAACTTATTTACAAAACAGAAGTAGAGTCATGGATGTAGAAAACAAACTTATGGTTACCAGCGGATGGGGCGGAGGGAAAAATTGGGAGATTGGGATTGACATATACACACTACTATATATAAAATAGATAACTAATAAGAACCTGCTGTATAGCACAGAGAACGCTACTCAGTACTCTGTAATGGCCTATATGGGAAAATCTAAAAAAAAAAAAAAAGAGTGGATATATGTACATGTATAACTGATTGACTTTGCTGTACACCTGAAACTAACACAACATTGTAAATCAACTGTACTCCAATAAAATTTTTTTTAAAGTAATTAAGAGAATGAGGAAAATGTTTAATAGTGAGTTTAAATGCTTTAGTTTTGAAAAGAACTTCTTAAAAAAAAAACCCCAAAGGTGTTCAATGTTTAATAACAAGAGAAAATAATATAAGGAGAATGGAGTTTAGAGAATAGCAGGAAAGAGTTTGTTCAGGCAGGTGAAAGTATTTGATAATAAAAGTAACAACATGTTAGAACAAAGACTACAGATTTCCTCTTTCTGGAAACATAGTCTTTCCAAGAAAGGAAACTATCTAAGTGACCTCTTGAGATTTCATCCAGTTTTATGACTTTAAAAAAAAAAAAAAAAGTAATGGCATAGCTAATACTTATATGCAGTCAAAGAGTGTCAAAATTTAGCCCAAGGTTATAATTATGGACATGGATATTATTCCCTCCTTAAATTTAGGCTATGACAGAAACCTGGTAAATGGAAGAAGAAAAGACAGTATCAACAAAGGAGGCTGAGGGACTGTTAACGACAGAGTCAGCTAAATCATTGGCCAAACCTCACATAACTTCCTGAGTCTACTTAACATTAGGTTAGTTTCAATCTCCATCTGATAGAAAACAAGGAGAAATGATTTCCCAGAAGTCACCATAAAACTCTCTAAGAAATTTTAAAAATTAATTTTGATACAAAAAAACTATGGGAATAATCAATTTCATCCTACAAACTAGGAAGAGTTTGCATGAGTACGTGTGCATGTGTGTATGTGAGAAAAATTTGCAAGTTAAAGTACCTAAATTTGAAAGTGAAAAATATTGGGGGAGAGAAGGTTTCCTCTCAAAAACTTGGTCTCGGGCTTCCCTGGTGGTGCAGTGGTTGAGAATCTGCCTGCCAATGCAGGGGACACAGGTTCGAGCCCTGGTCTGGGAGGATCCCACATGCCATGGAGCAATTAGGCCCGTGAGCCACAACTACTGAGCCTGCGTATCTGGAGCCTGTGCTCCACAACTAGAGAGGCTGCGATAGTGAGAGGCCCGCGCACCGCGATGAAGAGTGGCCCCCGCTTGCCGCAACTGGAGAAGGCCCTCGCACAGAAACGAAGACCCAACACAGCCAAAAATAAATAAATAAATTTAAAATTAAAAAAAAAAAGAACACAAACTTGGTCTCATGATGGTGGTGGTATGTAATGGGATGAAGAAGCTGGGGACAGAGGTATTTTGAACAGAGTTTTAAACTCTGAATCTGAAAAAAGGATCAATACCTTTTTCATTTTGATTCAATGATAAATGTAAATTTCAGGATATGGAAATAAGTAACAGTCTTTCTAACAAAATTCTTCAACCAACAGAAGTTTTTTGTGAAGTAAAACCTAGGTTAAAATGAGAACATTGGACACTTTCCGCGACTCTTATTCATAAATGACCAAAAAGGGTATTTACAAACCATTAGTTATTCAAAGTCCACAGAGTACCAAATTGCTTTTGAAGGAAAATTCATAAAATTCCCATACTGGAATGAATCTCTTCCTAGCTTCTTAAAGCAAACTATAAGACAAACATACAAATTGTTTCATTGACCTTGATGAGGTATCAACTCCACCATTAATATAAACTCCTTCTCAGGAATACAGTCAACCCAACCCAAGCTTGGTTATTATACTAGACATTTGAGAACCCAGACTGAAAAAATACCAAAAATGTGTGTGGAATCTAAGCCCTAGATTCCCATTTTTGAGATTTTTAATGAGTGTATTTGAGATTCTTTTAAAAAAAACCCAAAAAAACTATGGTTTCTTTTATTTAAAAAAATTTACATAGATTGATCTTTAAATTTTAAGAAATGATTCCGACAAATTACTTTTCATTTTCATAGAAGATAATGGCCCTATTAAACGAAATAATAATAGGGCACGGATTAAATGGGCTCTAAAAGAATATGATATTGATGTATCTACATTTTCCAGCTCATTCATTGAAAGGATTAGCTGTAACTAGTGCAGTAGCTATAAAATGTTGAAAGAGGTGGGTTCCTGAGAACTGCCAGATGGTCAGCAAAAAATATCTTACAATAGGGTTATTAGAGCCCTTCACACAAGGACAGATATATCTAGTTTTGAAAGCTGCCAAGTATTATGAAGTGTTACTTTCATTTGTAAATAAACTATGAGTTATTGTCACAATGTTTAAGAAATGGAGAACAACAGAAATTTCTAACAAAGTCCCGAAGCTTCTCATGGCTAGGCAATTCTCACTAGTTTTAAGTGTTTTTCCACATAAATGTTAAAGCTAACTGTTTTGTAAATAATGATCAAGAACCCACAGGTGTCAGGATCCACAGAAAATACAGGATTTTACCTCTACATTGCTAACAGTTTTATAGTTGGTCAGAATTTAAAAGACATGCTAAATGGATGAGGCCTACCTACACAAAATGCATACATTTTTCTTAGGTAATTATGGCTTTTTACCGACATGTGCAATTACTCAATCTAATCATGCAATGCCAGTTAGCAACTTGCAAATATGAGGTTTGGCATATATACTGAACACCTGTGATAGGATGTAACTCTGTGAACCTCATATTTTGAAAACATGACTTTATCTGTTCCTTCTTTTTGTTTTCTTATATCTTCTAATCACCACCTACCACCCAGGGCCTTCAATAAGTAAGCTTCCGAGACAAGACCCAAAGGACTTCTGATTTTAAGCGTCCCAAGCTTGCTGCCATTAGGTTCTTCTGAGCTGAGATTTCGTATAATTTTCTCCTTTATATCATTATATTTCTGTTTTGTGCTAACATTCTAAATAGGTTCCACAGATTAAAAGTGCTGTATGATTAAGTCATACTTGTCAGGCTGTTCATTAGTGGTTCATTGAAGAGGACAATGCTAATTCCAGCAGGTAGTAATGGAATGTAAAAAAATGTATATAAAAATGTTGAATAAAGGCTTTCAACCAATTCCACAAGGAAAACTGGACCTTCATTTTTTTCCCCTATTTTTTCATAATTTATTTCTGTGTAACTTGGATTTTTGATTCAGAACCAAGTTTTTATTAAAAACGAACAGAAGGTAGGCAGGGGTTCTTAGGATTCATGGAAAGAATCTGGTGGGGGGGGAGTCCATGAGCCTGGAAGGAAAAAATATCCATATTTTTACTAAACTAACTAAAATTTAGCATTTCCTTCGATTACAAAGTAGGCTATGAATAATGATATTTTCATGTAACATTATAGTTGTTGCAGTTATTTCAAAATACCATTTAGTAGCTCATTCTTAATAAAAAATTACAATAATTACAATAGTTATTAAAGCTGTAACTAGATCATTATTTTATTGTATTAATAAGGAAGCACATATATTACTATATCACAATTGTGTTTTAAACATATTTTGATAGCTGTATTTCAACGTAATTGGTTTCTTCTATATTTCTATAATTTTTTAAATACATTTGAAACATTATTTTGAGAAAAGATCCATAAGCATCACCAGATACCAAAGGGGCTCATGGCATAAAATGGGTTAAAATCCTCTGAGCTAAAGGGAATATAATATATATGCTTACACACCATCTACCACATAATATTATGTTTCCACTTCCTACTGGAACATAAATTAGAATTAACAAAGAGCCCAGAAAGTGACATGTTTCCTATATAAGGTGGTGATATCACTGGCTGGTGAACATTATTGATTATAGATTCACCATAAAGAATTATGGGCATCAGATTTTAAAAAATGATTCTATACTTAGTCAACCAAAATAGAGGTATGTAAGTAGTTAATGGAAGCTGTTATTCACAAATTAGTACCACCTTCCTAGGATCAGATTTAGTTACAAAAATAG
The DNA here is from genome assembly GCF_949987535.1 of Balaenoptera acutorostrata. Lineage (NCBI taxonomy): Eukaryota > Metazoa > Chordata > Mammalia > Artiodactyla > Balaenopteridae > Balaenoptera > Balaenoptera acutorostrata. Next base: position 57,227,871 of record NC_080075.1, read on the forward strand.
TTAACCAGCCTGTGTGAAAGCTGGACCTTTATGAAAACAGTCACAGCACAGTTCATCAAATATGTTACAAAGAGATCAACTAGTCAATTAATATGCACTTAGTAAATTGCCACAGAAAGCTGTTCTCCAGAAGACAAAAAGACTAACTTGAATCTACTGCATAACAAACAACCTCTAAGGTGACTTTTATCAGGGGAAATTTCAGAATTATTGAAAAGGATTTTAATCATTCCAAACTTTAACAGAGTGAATATTTAATCAGTAACATGGGACAACTCATTTTCCTTATAAAAATATAATTTTCTCTAAAAAGTTTGATTTCATGGCAGATTAAAGCAAATGTTCAATTTTCCATTGGTTATGAAACAGAAAGGAATCTATATGCATGCTTCTAAATACTAAGTAAACTTTAGACTTTTTTCAATTCTCACAATTCTGTCAGAATGACCTCCTGACAGAGTTTTCTGCATGGAATTTTCTGGGGGAGAGAGTCCCACAGTTCAGTGACACAGCTCTGTGATGATGCAAACACAGTTCAAAGATGAAAGTCAAAAAAAAAAAAAAAAAAGATGAAAGTCATTGGCTGATCATGATCCCTTTACCTCTTGAGAACTGCCACTTCCCTGGCTGCTTGATGATTGGATTGGACTTTAAGAGATCACATTTTATCAAATCAGTGGTTTCAAAATGTGGATATACCACAGAATCAGATGGGGAGCTTGTTACAAACAGATTTCTGATTCACCCACAGAATGAGATTCAGTAGGCCCAGATGGCATCACTGGTGTATTCTACCAAACATTAAAGGAGAAAATAATACCAATTCTTTTCAAATTCTTTCAGAAAATTGAAAAGGAAGACTATTGTCTAACTCATTTTATAAGTTACCTGATACAAAAATCAAAGATATTATGAGAAATCTACAGACCAATATCCCTCACAAACACAGATATCCTGTTACCACTTCTGTTCAACACTATTCTAGAGGTTCTAGCCAGTGCAGTATGGGAAGAAAAAGAAAAGGTATCTAGATGGGAAAGGAATAAGTAAAATTGTCACTATAGCACACAACATGATTGTCTATGTAGAAAATTGTACAAAAAAAGCCATTAGAACAAATAAGTTTAGTAAGGTTGCAGGAAACAAGGTCAATACACAAAGTTAACTGTATTTCTATATACCAGCAACAAACTATTGGAAATTAAAATTTGAAAATAAAATTTACAACAGCATTGAAAAATATAAAATTCTTAGGGATAAATCTGACAAAAGATGTGTAAGACTAGTACATTGAAAATCACAAAGTATTGCTGAAAGAAACATAAAATTTAAATTAATGGAGGGATATACCATGTCCATGAATTAGAAGACAATATTGTTGAGATGTCTATTCCCCCCAAATGATCTATTGACTCAATGCAATCTCAATCAAAATCCTGGTAGTCAAATAGAAATTGACAAGCCGATTCTAAAATTCATATGGAAATGCAAAAGACCTAGAATAACCAAAACATCTTTGAGAAAGAAGATCAAGGTTGAAAGTGATATTACCTGATTTTAAGACTCACTATAATGATACAGTAATCAAGAAAGTGTGGTTTCAGTATAAAGACTGACAAGTATAATATTGTGATTTATAACAAGAAAATATATTGGATCTTCATTCCTGTTTCTGGTGCTATACTAGACGTTCTAAAACCCTAGGAATTTCCTAAGTGGTGAGAGAGATAAAGGTGTCTTCTGTATGTTAATGAGGTGACTCTTGGAATGCCTCTAGGTCACCTAAGGATGGGGGCTGGTTGCCAGAAGAACCAACCACGTGATTGGAGGGTTGGAAGTTTCCCTTTGGGGAAGGAGAGGAGCTGGAGGTTAAATCAACCACCAGTGGCCAATGCTTTATCAACCACGCCTATGTAATGAAGCCTCTATAAAAACCCAAAAGGATGGGGTTTGAAGAACTTCTGGATTGGTGAACTCACGGAGATTCAGGTACAGTGGCATTCTCAGAGAGCATGGAAGCTCTGCACCCTTCCCACATTCCTTGCCCCATGCATCTCTTCCATCTGGATGTTCAGCTGTATCCTTTATCATATCCTTTATAATAAACCAGTAATCCAGTGAGTAAATGGGTTTCCTGAGTTCTGTGAGCCACCCTAGGAAATTAATCAAACCCAAAGAAGGGGGACTTCCCTGGCAGTCCGGTGGTTAAGAATCTGCCTTACAATGCAGGGGACATGGGTTCGATCCCTGGTCAGGGAACTAAGATCCCACATGCCGCAGGGCAACTAAGCCCACGTGCCACAAATACTGAGCCCATGCGCCTCAACTAGAGAAGCCTGTGTGCTGCAAACTACAGAGCCCATGTGCCCTGGAGCCTGCACGCCACAACTGGAGAAGAGAAAACCCACACGCCACAACTAGAGAGAAGCCTATGCACTGCAAGAAAAGATCCCGCGTGCCTCAATGAAGATCCCACAGGCCGCAACTAAGACCAGATGAAGCCAAAAATAAAATAAAATAAAAATATAAATAAATAAATCTTAAAAAAAAAAAACAAAAACACCCAAAGAAGGGGTCATGAGAACTTCTGATTTATAGCCAGTTGATCAGAAGCACAGGTACCTGGGCCTGCATTTGGCATCTGAAATGGAGGGTGGTTTTGTAGGATTGAACTTTTTACCTGTGGAATCTGATGCTATCTCTGGGGAGATAGGGTCAGAATTGAGTTGAATTGTAGGATACCCAGTTGGTATCCTGAGCATTCTTGGTGGTGTGGGGAGAAAATCCTCCCTCCACACACTGGAAATTAGGTCTCAGAACACCCTTTAACAAGTATACCAATGGAACCCAGGAGAGAACCCAGAAATAGACCTACGCATATATGAACAACTGATTTTTGACAGAGGTTCAATGACATTTCAGCGGAAAAAGAATAGTCTTTTCAACAACTAATACTGGAACAACACATATCCATATGTAAAGTAAGAACATTGATCCATACCTTGTACCATATAAAAAATTACTCAAAATGGATCAAAGACCTAACTATAAAACTTGAACTCTAAAACTTTTATAAGAACACACAGGAGAAGACATGTGTAATATTGGGTTAGGCAAAGAGTTCCTAGACGTGAACAAAAAGCATGATCCATGGAAGAAAAAAAAAAAAAAAAGGATGAATTGGACTTCATCAAAATGAAAAACTTCTGCTCTTTGAGAGACACTGTTAAGAGAATGAAAAGGCAAGCTACAGACCAGGAGAAGATATCTGCAAATCATCTATCTGCTAAAAGACTTGTACTGAGAATAAAGAACTCTCAAAACTCAATAATAAGAAGACAAATGTCCCAATTAGAAAGTGGTGAAAAAAAAAAAAAACTGAACAGACACTTCACCAAAGAAGATATACAGATGGCAAATCAGCACATGAAAAGATGCTCAACATCTCTGGTCATTTGGGAAGTTTAAATTAAAACCACAATGTGATACCACTACACAGCTACTAGAATGTCTAAAATCAAAGAGCCTCATCATTTCGACTGTTGGCAAAACTCTCCCACAACACCTGCTGGGAGCGTAAAATGGAACCACCATGTTGGAAAACAATTTGATAGTTTTCCCCAAAGTTAAATATATATCTACCATATGATCCAACGATTCTACTCCTAAGTATTTACCCTAGAGAAGTGAGTGCATATGTCTTATCAAAAGCTTGTATATAAATGTTCATAACACCTTTATTTGTAATAACCAAAAACTGGGAAGAACCCAAATGTCCATCAATGGATAAATGGATAAATAAACTGTGTGTGTGTGTATCTCCATACGATGGAATACTACTCAGCAATAAAAAAGGAATGACCTATTGAAACACACTACAACATGGATAAAATCCAAAAATAAATATACTGAGTGAAAGAAGCCAGGTGAAAAAGAGTACAAACTACTTGATTCTACTTACATAAAATTCTAGAAAATGCACCTTAATCTCTAGTGACAGAAAGCAGATAATGGTTACGGAGGGGTAGGAGAAAGAACTACAAAGGGGCATGACAAAACCTTTGGCGATGATGAATATGTTCATTATCTTGAGTGCGGTGATAGTACCATGGGTATATAAATAAGTCAAAACATCAAATTATACAATTGAAATATGTGCAATTTATAGTAGGTCAATTATACTTCAATAAGGCTGTTTTAAAAAAAATTCTATCCAAGCAGTCCTGACACTGTCTGATTCTGGAACCACTGCACTAAACCAAAGCCTTGGACACCTATGCCACCCTTAGGCAGAAGGCTGTCTATTCTGTTTTCAAACAGCTTCCAAGAAATAATATTTCAGAAACTCTGATAACATGTTTTAGTGTTTAATGATCTCAATAGTAAAAGAATTCTTCCTTCACCTAACCAAACTCTCGCTGCATTTAAGCTCATTTGTTTTACAAGCTCCCCTGTGAAAATTAAAATAAAACAAAACAACTGCTCCATAAACTTATCCTGACAATCTGACATACAGCTGTTACTCAACAAATGACTATGAAATGAAATAATACCTCTGTACAATTTGAAGAGTGGTCTCTCTTCTCTAGTCTGAACTTTAAGAAAACATCTATTCATCATCTTACACATTTACAGTGTTTTTCTCTGGACCCTCTAGCTTCCCTGCAGTGTAAAATTAGAATAGTCTGAGAGTTGTGATTAAAACTGACTATTACAGAGTAATGACTCTGGACTCCTCATGCTTGCAAATCATATTCATTTTTACACACCCTAAAATTATGTGTTGCTTATAAATAACAACACAGAATTGCTCAGCCATACATGGATTCGGTTTCACTATTGACTCCCAAGTCATTTTTTGTCGTATTTATGACCAAGCTGCTCCTATCTTGTATCTATCTTTGGTACAGCTCATGATGCCTACAGCATACTATTTTGAACTGGGTCCTATTGCCCTGCATAGAATATATAATGAATGGTTCATTTTCATGGTTTAAGATCATTTCATTTAAACTATAACAACTTTCCAAAGTACTCGTATCAGGGCTTTCTTTGGGACAAGATTTATGGTTGATACTGAGCCCTTGGTAACCATTTTCAACTGCGACTTGTCACTGAAGTGGACCCCTTCCTACAGGTATACACTCTGGACTGGACCACATCCTTTGAGTTAGTGCTGAAATGTCATGTGTGACTGAATCAAAATCCCTTCTGAAGTTCAGATAAATTACATATCCTGCTTCCTAAATGTTTGTATAAACTGTCAATCTCTTGAAGAAGGAAATTAAATCGATCTGGTACAATTTGCTCTTTGCAAAGCCAGGAGAATGACTACTCAGGGCTTCATGCTCTCTTGTGTGGTGACTAATTGATTGTTCAATGATTTCATCAGGCATGGACTCTTTAAAGGTGTCAAAATTAACTTGTTTGGCTTATAGGAGGTATAATTTGCTCCACTTTTAAAACGCTGGGCACTAAAGCTGCTTTGGTTTAATCAACAAGCCTTTTTACTGTTTTTTATCATTTCATGCAGATACCCAATTTCCTACTTTAGACCACAGCACCTCCAGGAACTCCATCTTGCTTATCTTCTATTGCCTTATAGAATTGAATACTATGCTTTATGTATAGGTAACATAAATATTTGTTGACTTGAATTTTAATTCAAAAAATTATTGTTGCATTCCTTAAGTATTTTACAATACACAGTATCAGGTTAATTTTAATTTAGTGTCTCCCATTTTAGTTCAGCATTCTACTCAATAATTTAGAGAGAATTTAATATTATCCATAAATTAACAGCAAAAGTTGTTTCTATAGGTAGGACTTGTGTTTATAACTGACTTTCATTTGCGGATGAAAATGATTTCAGTGTGGGCCATTATTCATATATGGTGAATACAAGGTAATATCCCAGGCCCTCTGGCACACTTCCATGTCTCACAAACTAAAATACACCACTACTTTCATCTTACCCTATGGGCAACAGGTTAAGGAGCAGCATTGCAATCCATAATCTCATCGGATGGGGTTATATTTTATAAACTATTCAAGTAAGATATAAACATCACTGAGGATACTTTAAGCAATTATCTGAGGTCAGCTTAATGAAACATTTTATTAACTAACAATAAAAATAATAATAGTTCTTTTTTATTGAGAATTCATGTGCCAAGGATGTTTCTAAATCCTTTACTACCATCAGATCTTTTAATCCTCACAACAACCATGTGATGAAAGGCAATACAATTGTCTCCATTTTACAGATGAGGAAATTGAGGCTTAAGGTGATTAAATAACAGGTAACAAGCTGTTAACAAAGGAGGGATTTAAATTCTTGTCTGTCTTACTGGAGAGCCTAAACTCTTCTTCACTATACTATTCTGCCACTTGGAGGGCCTACTAGGTGATAAGCAAGGTTCTAGGTACCAAGAGAGACAGATGAATCAGTCATAGTCCTGGCCCTCAGGGATCTTATATTTGGTGGAAAGAGAGAGATGGTTCACTGCAAGGGTTTTCCCTGTCATTCTGCCTCTCTCTATAAAGTGATATTTTTGTCTGGGCATCCTTAAGGATTCTGTCTTAGGTTACACGAACATGAGTGCACTAGAGATTTCTGCCCAACTCTTGGGAAGCTCTCTAAATAATTTCCCCATGCACAGATGTTTCCTTAGGGATGGTCGATCTCAGCTATCCTTTCTTTAATTTCATATTCTCATTTGCTTTCACTTCTTACTTAAACCAAATGTCTTCCTTTTTCACATGCATATCTGAGTTTCTCATTAAACAGTGCTGCTTGTATAGTCTGAAGAATTGTTGCTCAGAGGTCTGAAATTCTTAATTTAAAAAATACAGGAATCTCTAAGACTTCTGGCAGTGAGCTTACCCAACAAAAAGAACAAGGTATGAACAAAGTGTTAATAAGGTGTCATATATAGGCCAAATTTCTTTTCTCCACAAACATTCCTTTTTCTACTGCTCTGTTGGAGCTAATGTTGATTAGCCAAAGGGAAAAAAGTTTATTTTCCTTTTCCTTATTTCTCTTTGGAATACTCTACTCTGACTGAGACTTATGATGTAGCTGATTTCAGACATACTCAGGTCACCAGCACCTACCTATAAAGCCCATTCAGGAAGACAGAAATTTGACAGACAAGAATTTGAGCAAGAACAATAGTCTGTTTTTCTTAATTTTTACTATAAAATAAAATTTTTCTAAATCTTATTTCTGTAACAATAAATTTTTTTCCAATAATTTCCCAAGCTGAAAACCAGGGCTACATTTTGTTTTTCAGAAATGGATCTCTTTATGTTCTGTATTTACCTTCTCAAATGTAATCCTTAGTATAAAGATTGGTGAGGCCTTTAAAACTGTTTGAACCAATTTCAATTTGTGACAGTGTGAGAATCAGAGATGGCTAAATGTTATCTGGGCAAACATGGACAATTCCAGAGGAGAAATGTTATTTGAAAAACATTTCACATGTTACATGAAAAGACACAGGGGCAAAACAACATGCAGCGTTTCAATCTTTGAGATAGCAGACCTGACCAGAAGAGACAGGACTTATTTTAGAATACTGGAAAATATAAGAGTTTAGCTTGAGGGGTAGGGTGAGGGTGGGAGACTATGATTTGAGGGAGGGGAGAAGATTTTGTAGGGCTATGAAGACCAGAAATGTTGGGACTTAAAATTGTTGGCCAAAGGGACCCACTGTAGTTTTGCAAAGGAGAGCAGAGGGAAGGCCATGGGCTTTGGAATCAGATAGAACTAGGCACAAATTCCAGTTCTATTTCTGGAAGCCTTAGTTTTTGTTACATAAAATGTGGTTAATGAGACTTACTTCCCAGGATTAAATGAAATCATGTATGAAAGGGCCTACTGGAGTGTCCCCAGTAACAGCTAGATTCTTTTCCTTTCAAAAGAGTGACAGGAAGAAAATGAAATGTCAGATTTATCTGGCAGGAGTGGAAAAAATTGAAGGTAGTGCTTGGTGAAAGAGAAAAACCAAGTTAGGAGATTGGTGCAGAAAGGCAGGTTAAGGTGATGAGAATGTGGCAGTGAGAAGTAAAAGAACCAAACCCGAGAGACATTCCTACAAGATAAAAAATACCAAACTTCATGAAAAAATAGATAAAGAAGACAACAAAGAAAAGTCAAGATAATTCCAAGATTTCTAGCTTAGGCGCTGGAAGAATGGTGATGGAAACAGAGTTGAATGAGGGTGAACAGAAATGATGACTTAGGGTGTTTTCCTTTCTGATATGTTGGGTTTGAGGTAAAGTTAGGGCATCTAAGAGAATATACCAGGAGGTGGTCGGGAATATAACTAAAGTCAGTGAACTAGTGAAATTTCTAAGGAATAGAGAAAAGAAAGAAAGCTAATGTTGAGCCTAGAGCTGAGAAGATCCCCTCTCCACTCTGATCATATTCATACCAACAACCATATGTTCATCAAAATTGTCTTTCTAAAACAAAAGTCTAAAACATAAACCTGATCTTGACACCCTCCCCTCCCCCATTAAAAACATCTTCATTTTGCCTTTGAAGTCCAAGAATATAACAAAGAAATACCCAAATCTTCACAATATAATCCTAGCCTACTTCCACAGCACACCTCTCCCTATCTGGTCTCTCTCTCTCCTTCCTCTCTCCTCCATCTCCCACCTATCAAAACTCCTTACCTTCCTCAGAATATGCCATAGCTTCTGCATCTGTATTGTTATTCCCCAGAGAAGCAGTGGAATGAAAACAGTATAAGAAGAGGGAGAAGAAGGGGGAGATTGTAGTCTAATTTTCTCCACCTCCACTCTGGCCACTCTGGCCACTCTGAGATACTACTATACTTCCACATAGTAAGTGTAGGCAAAGACATTGAGCAACTGGAACCCTCAAGCACTGCTGGTGGCAATGTAAAAAGATAAAACCATTTTTGGAAAAACAATTTGACAGTTTCTCATAAAGTTAAATATATATTTCCTATATTATCCATCCAGCAATTCCACCTCATATTTTCATTTCAGAGAAATGAAAACATATGTCCACATAAAGACTTCTCCAATAGTGTTTATAGGTCTTGTATTCATAATCACTATAAACTGGGGGAAAAAACCCTCAAACGCCAATCAACAAATAAATTAATAAATAAACTGTGGTATATCCGTAAAATAGAATACTAATCAGTAGTAATAAAGAAAACACTACTGATACACACAAATCATGGATGAATCTCAGAAATATCAGGCTGAGAAAAAAAAGCCAGACACAAACTGTATATACTACAGGAGATCATTTATCTGCAACTCTAAGAAAGACAAATCTAGGGGCCTGGTGAAAGTCATGGGTTATACTCCGGGAAAGAGCACAAGGGTATCTTTTTTGGGTAGCATAAATATCCTATATATTGATTGAGGTGATGACTATGTGGGTATATATATATATATATATATATATATATATATATATATACACACACACACACACGCACATACATATATACACATATATGTATACACTTACATATAATATATATGTACACACTTATACATCACATATATACTTAGATATACATATATGTACTTAGACATACACTTACATATGGTGTGTTTATATACTTGTCAATTAATATTGCATAGAATATTAAAGTGAAAACTGTATTAAACAATTAATTATATAATTAGTTGCTTAATGTCTGTCTCACCTCTTTCCCATCAGGGGCTTTGAGAGCAGGGATTATATGTGTCTTGTTCACTGACTGCTGTCTTTGATGCCTCCCACTGTGTCTCATGTATAGTAGGCCCTCAATAAATACTTGTTGACTGAATGTCCAGTCCATTCCAATCCAGATTTGAGTTCCTTCTACATTCAAAGCATAGTATTAAGCAATGAAGGAAATATTAAAATAAGTCAGATGTGAAGAGCTAACAATACACTAGGATCAGTACACAAATAATGACTATATAAGTATTACATGTGTTTTACCTTTTGGGAGGAAAGTCTGAAAAAGATAACTATTTTCCTTTAAATATTTCTCTGGTAGTCAGTTCATATTTCAGCAGCCATAAGATAAAGGAAAGGAATATGCACACAAATTAAGACTTCTCTTGAAAGGCTTGAAATCCCAGAAACTGGGAGTTACTTTTTAGCTATTTGTCCATTTTAGGTAAGATATCTGTTAAGGAGTACTCAAACAGCTGTTTTCTTTGGTGCTCACAGAGATATAAAGTGCTAAATACCTCAACTCCAAGCCACCTCTGCATGTAACTTTCATGTACTTCACCCATTATCTCCTGCAATATTTTAGGTAAGAGATCATTCGGTCTTTTAAAACTAAGACTGTAAAATAGTTTTCAAGAAGGGAAAAATCATTGCCTAATCATGATTCAACAGCTGCAAAATTTAAGACCAAAGAAGAATGTGGTACAGCAGTACCTGCTTATAGGACTACTTGCTGTGAAGATGCCTTTAAAATACAATGAGCAGGTAACCACTGACCTTTATAATACAATCTTCGAGTAGTTGGCAGAAAGAAAGAATGAGACAGCTTACTAGACACAACCAAGAGCATTTAGAGATGTAGAATTATGTGTAAGTGTCCCTTCATCAAGATTACTATTCGAATTATCAGTTCCAAAGTGTTAATATTTTTATGGCACTACACTGTTAGTAAAGTACACCCTTTTTACATTTTTCTTTTCAGAGAGAAAGGGTGAATATGCCATTGTGAACACTGTCAGATTTTTAAAAACACATGTGTGGAGTGATTTGAATATCAAGATAGGTTTCCATGTAGTGGAAAGGCCCAGTCTAGACATTAGGGTCTGATGCCATACTGTAGTTACCTACGAGGGTAGAAGATTTCAAAGTGTTAAGAGTAGCCAGACTGAAAAAAGTAAGAAATGGCAAAAGAAATGAGTGTGGAGAATCTTCCCACATAAGTAAAATGTTTCATTAGAAACATCTAGATTTTAGACAGTCACCAGCTATAAAATTCACATTGCTCTTTATATAAAATGATTTTGCCTTTTAAAATAGTCCAATGCTAGACCCTGGCTTTTGGAATGTTATAAATATTTAATGGCTCAAATAGTCTCAAAAGTTACCCAACGCAATAATTTATTTAAATAACATTAAGGCCTTTTTTTTTTTTTTCTCCTGATCTAGATGGATGAAACATTAGATCTTTCAGCACACACATATTTAATGGTCAGGTCGTATAACCTAATAAGGCACTGCCATAGAACATAACAAACTTGACTTATATTCAGAGGAAATAGACTTAATTCCTAGCTCTGCGGCTCACTGATCATGAGATTTTAGCCCATTTGCTTAGCTTAATGTAGGCCTTGATGTTGCTATTGGTAAAATCAGAATATTAACTGACTTGTCATAATCCTTTGTCCACGATAAAGTGCTATATATACAGAAGGGCTCATTATTATCATCAGCTAGATGCACACAGGCTTTTCATCATTATATTCACATGGAGAGACAAATACAGAAAAGGCAAAGTCTTTGAAAATTTCTCCTCTTAATATCACCTGAAACATGCTTGTACTTTCTAGTTTTCGGACTAGCTATATTCTGACATTTGTGTAGTCAACCACAAGCACAGCAAGCAGGATGGCATTTATCTTTTATAATAATACAGAGTGCTCTATCGTAAAGTAGGGTCACTGAAATGAGTAATAATCCCACCAGTGTCTAAGGTACAACCAGCAGGGTCCAGGTCAACAGGCAAGCAGCCGATAATTTGCCCAACAACACTGAATTTCATCTGCCCACAGCCTCTATCTACTGATTATACAATCAATACACCTCAGATGAGAAGAGCTAACAACTGACCCGGGCAGATCAATGCTAGCGAATAAGCGCTTCATGACAAAAAGTTTGATAATTACCATTCTGAAGCCGTGTAAATGTTGTTTCTATTGTAACAACATTCATGATGATACTGCTATGATTGCACTGTTATTATAGGTTTAATGTTAGGCAATCAAGCTACAGTGGTCTAGATATCAACAAACAGCAGCAAAAGAAAACATCAAATTGTCCCTATTCTTTTGACACTGTAGCTGAGAAATTTTTCTATGTTAGTGGCCCTAAATGAACAATAATAAGTGACAATTTAGTGAAAAACACTATTTTTACATCTTACAAAAGTCATGCAATATAGATTGATATAAGTATGATTATTTCTAGGACCACTTGAACCAGGGGATTAAAATAAATTCAGTCCTGTGACCATGGTTTTCTTTCTTTCCTTTTTTTCCCCACGTACATCATTTATAGAGGATTTATGTAAATTTTCTCTGTATTCGTAATTTTTCAAGCATTAGTACAGTCATAAGTATAGGGCACCTTGGCTTGATTTAATTATCATCGTTTCTATTACAATACACTTTATTTTTTTTTAATTTTATTTTTGAGCCCTGATTGCTAGTTCATTCTCAGTCATTAACATTTAGAAGAACTAGTCATTACTGGTTTTCAATAGCTGCTTGGGTTCCTATAAGCACTTAGAGTCTTAAAACACAGAAATGGAAAACAGGTATTTCAAAGGTAGAACAAATTATGACTCCTAGAGTTAGGGTCCAAGAAGCCCTAAGGTGTGGGCACTGAAGCACACAAATTCTTAACTTTCCCATTTGCTTTTTAAAAACCACAAGGAATTGGATTTAAAAAAAACAACAACAACAAAAAACTAGGACACCTCATTTCTGTAAGATGCTTGTTCACATAGAAAAGTGGGAACCGATTCCAAAATGAAAGGCTTTTCAAAAGAATGGCAGTCTCTTTGGGCCATAATCATTTCTACGAGGGTATGTCTGACTTTCAATTTGTGTGACATACATTTTTAATTGTCACTTCCATAAATCCAGGCCCTGGCTGCACCCAGACAGCAATAAAGTTACCTGTCTGCAACTTGGTTTCCACATCCCTGAGTGGCCAAATCTCTCACTGTCTGGGGTAAATCAGCCACCTTTCCATGTAGATAAGAGATACGGGGGAGGAGGAGAGCAATGCTAAAGAGTTTGTCAATAGCTCAGGAGAGAAAGGGCAAACCAAAAACCTTTTGTGGGCAGCAGCGCGAGCAAGATTTCCAGCGTGCTCCAGGGGTGCTGTTAAATGTCTTTTTCAGCAGTATTCTTTTTCTTTCCATGCAGCTTCTACCTCGCAATGGAGTCAAAGAATATGATGTATATTAAAATACTCTGCCTCTCAGATGGGGTTCATTTTTATTCAGGGACAATTTTGCTGACTGACAGGTAAGCGTTTGGTGCTGAAATTGGACCTGTACAAGAGCTTTGCATTTCATTTGCTCCATTACACCAGTGCATGAATTACTGGGCCTCCACGTTGGCATCTTTCCATTACTTTCAAATATCTGACATGAGCAAAATGACTCATCTGACATTTCATGTAACAAATTTGTTCCAAAAAGAATAGAACATTATTATACTATTTTATATACCTGGGAACCACAACCTTCCACCCTAATCTGACCAGAAATTGTAAGTGTATAAATAGTAGCTGATATCAGAAAACACATTGCCAGTGACAGCTGTAAAATACCACGGCAAGAAATAGGTCTGCTTTATTGCATTACCCACTGTCACTTCAACCTACTTCCTGAAATGTTAGCAAACTTTAGTCAAAGAGGTAGCTTTGTATTTTGATTTTGTTTCCACCACTCAGTAAACTTTGAGGCATTATTTATGCCAATGTACCGATGCATCAACTTTTCACTTTTAATCAATTGCTTTCATATGTGTTCATTTTCCTTACAGTAACACATTTCTTGAAACAGTACAGATAACTAATAGAGTCAAGGAGTTAAGAGGCCTGTATCAAATAGTCACTCTCAGTTGTAATGCTATTGTTTGCTGACCAGAACAGAATTATTCGGTCTCTAAATTCTTCTAGCTCTCACTTTCTCTTTGAATGCTTTTTTTTTTTTGGCAAAAATTATACAGACCATGACTCACAACCTTAAGACAGCTCATTTCAAAACTAACATCACACCCAATTACCCAATTTGCCTCGCAGAACTAGAAAGGTGTTTCAATTCTTTGCTGAAGGCCAGTGTTATCCTAGAGAGCCTTGCTCCAGGTAGAAAATTAAAGAGGAAAGAATCCTCAGCTTTATGACTCAGCCAAGAGTTTTTCCCACCTCTTCACTTAAAAATACCTCAGTGACACATTACAATCTGCCATCTCAAGCTGAAGATCACAGATCTACACTCAGAGAAGGGTTTTTCTAGGTGACAGTATAACATTTCATAAAGTAGCAGCATAATTATGTGACAGTAAAATTTTAAATATCATGTTCACTGTTAGTATGAATACATCAAATTAATACAGTATTATTTCCATATGAAATTATTAGCTTCATTATTGTATAATAGTATTTTCTTTAATAAATGGTCTCTTTTATATTGTAAATGTTAACATACTTTATATTATGGTATATCCTTCTTAACAATGTTAATTTACCTTCAAGCATTATTCATATGCTGAATTTATATAAAGCTATAATAGAAAAAAATGAGACATTCAAAAAGTCTCATTACTTTTGTCATTATAACTCATCTGTATTAAAAAAGCATCTGGGAATTCATGGTATTTCCCTGGTACAACCAGCATCAAAGTGATTTGCCTACTCTGGGGAATCATTTAACTAGAATGCTTACAGAAGATATTGCATATTTGAATAACACATACCTTTGAAGAAACAGTATTAATAAATGGTCCAAGAAAGCATATCTTTTGGAAATAAACTCCTTAAAAATATGTCCAGCATCAAACACAAGCATTCTTTTCACAGAAACTGAATGAATGAATGTTCTTTGCAATATTTTTGTCTTGGTCATGACGAGTATTGAAGATATGGGGCTACTTAAGTGTCAGTGATTATCTTTTGAGTTGCATTTTTAGAACTGTGCCAGTGAGGCTATTTCTGAGCAAATCCTAAGCAGTCTCTAGCTTCAACAGTGCACTTACTATTATTCTTTTTTTTTTTTTTAATTTTATATTTATTTATTTATTAATTTTGGCTGTGTTGGGTCTTCGTTGCTGTGTGTGGGCTTTCTCTAGTTGCAGCAAGCGGGGGCTACTCTTCGTTGCGGTGCGCAGGCTTCTCACTGTGGTGGCTTCTCTTGTTGCAGAGCACGGGCTCTAGAGCGCACGGGCTTCAGTAGATGCGGCGCGTGGGCTCAGTGGTTGTGGCTCGTGGGCTCCAGAGCGCAGGCTCAGTAGTTGTGGTGCATGGGCTTAGTTGCTCCGCGGCATGTGGGATCTTCCCAGGCCAGGGTTTGAACCCGTGTCTCCTGCATTGGCAGGCGGATTCTTAACCACTGCGCCACCGGGGAAGCCCTTTACTATTATTCTTGACTCCCCTCCCTCACTAATCCTAACATGCTAATCCTCAGACCTGGGTAATCTCACCAACCACATTCTCCTCACCTGCTCCTGTGATTGTTGAAAGCTATCAGCGTAAGTCACGAAATCACATTGACTTTGATCAGTGATCACCTTCATACTGGACCCGCAGGTAATCCAACAGGCTTTCTATTTTTCTCACAATAACTATCCTTCACCATTCAAACTTGCCCCTGACTCTTCATTTTCAGCAGGTGACTGCCTCCCAAATCACTGAAATATATTGAGGCCACTGAGTACTACATCCCATAACTTTCATCTTCTTTACTTCAGATTCCCTGGGTCTTCTTTTGCTTCTGCCTCCTCCTTCTTCTGTTTTTTTTATTTCATCCATTCTCATCTTCTCTGAGACCTACTCCACCATCTGTGCCCTATGTTCAACATCTCTACAGGTATGCTCAGATCTTCCAGATCTGGATATTAGGTCTCCAGGAAGGGGGATGCCTAGTGGGTACCTTAGAATCTGACCCATGCTTTATAAGTCATCGAAAAATATTTGCTGGGAAATTAAATGAATGATTGATTACTGAAATAAGATCCTATAAGGGTTTCATGCTATGTGAAGACATAGGCAAAAAAGAATAGCAACAAAAATTATAAAGATATTTATAAAATAAATATAACAAAAATGGGCAAGATTTATGTGAAGAAAAATATGTAATGCTACTGAAAACATAAAAGAACACAAATAAATGGAGAGACATGCCATGTTCCTAGATGGAAGCATTCAATATTGTAATGATGTCATTTCATTATCAAATTACTCTATAAGTCAATGCAGCTGCAATCAAAATCACAATTTGTATAGACAATATATATACATTTTGGGGGCATTCTTGCTGCACTGGCATTTGGGGCCTCGATCCTGGAGAGACTGTCACTCCCAGGGCTAGCTAATTCTTAGAGAAAGCAAACAACTCCCCTTGCAAGAGTGCCTTTGATATACAAATCAATCAATCCAGAACTCACACCTGCAACCAAACCTTTTATCAAATTCTCACACATCAAATCAATATTCTCCCTGCTATAAGTCACCCCAGGGCCAGGTACTGGAAAACTAGGGACCACCCCCATAGCCCAGAGCCTACCAAAATTATTCAAACTATCCAATACTAAGCTTAGTCAACATATCTACCCTGCCTCACCCATTCCTTTCCATGAAAACTCCAATAAAGGCTCTGGGCCACGCCCTCCCCTCTCCTCTTCTGCCTCCTTTCTGACCCTGGTGCTTTCCAATGTGGCCCTGCCTCCTGTTTCTAGAGATCCATGAGTATAAGCTTCTTCTTTCAGGACAGTCATTTCTGTATTTGCATGTTTTACCATACAGGATTAAAACAAATCCTAAAGCACATTCTAATATACAATTTGTATTTTTTATTCAATAAACAGATTCAAATGTTCACCTGGAAGAATAAATAAGAAAAGTCAAGAAAATTTTAAATAGAAGAATAATGAGGGGGACTTCCCTGTGGCGCACTGGTTAACACTCCACGCTCCCAATGCAGGAGGCCCGGTTCAATCCCTGGTCAGGGAGATAGATCCAACACATATGCCGCAGCTAGGGGAGCCGGCAAGCTGCAACTAAGGAGCCCACGTGCTGCAACTAAGATCCAGCACAAACAAAATAAAATAAATTAAAAAAAATACTTTATAAAAAAAAAAGAATAATGAGGGACGGATTTGCCTGATCAGAAATCAAAACATAACTATAGGGTTTCCCTGGTGGTGAAGTGGTTAAGAATCCGCCTGCCAATGCAGGGGACACGGGTTCAAGCCCTGCGCCAGGAAGATCCCACATGCTGTGGAGCAACTAAGCCCGTGTGCCGCAACTACTGAGCGTGCGCTCTAGAGCCTGTGAGCCACAACTACTGAAGCCTGCGCACCTAGAGCCCATGCTCTGCAACAAGAGAAGCCACCGCAATGAGAGGCCTGAGTACCGCAACGAGGAGTAGCCCCCGCTCACCTTAACTACAGACAGCCGGCGTGCAGCAACGAAGACCCAACGCAGCCAAAAGTAAATTAATTAATTAATTAATTTAAAAAATCAAAACATAATTATAAACATATAGTAATTAAAGCAGAAACAGTCAAATCAGTGAAACAGAACAGAGCATCCAGAAACAGACACACTTACATATACGGATATAGTGTATGATAACGACTCCATCTCAAAATAGTGAAGAAAAGATTAGCTATTTAATATGTTTTGTTTGAACAAATAGAAGACCATATGGAAAAAACACATTTGGAATCTTATATCATATGTAAAACTAAATTCCAGATAGAATCACAGAGCCAAATGTTTAAAAAATTTATAGAAGTACTGAAGAAAATTTAAGAGAATATTTTTATAATATGATGGAGACAGCCTTCCTAAACAAGACACAAAAGCCAGAAGCCTTAAAGGGGGACTGCATAAAGAACACTAAAGGATAAGATAGCTGAAGGAAAAGATATGAAGCATATACAGCAAGCTTGGCATGGGCTTCCATGACCCTCCATGACTTATTTCCCATGATTCCCTCATTTAAGTTATGATGAATTAGGCTGGCCATTTGGTAAACATTGCTTTTACTTTCCAAGTGCTTCACCTTTGCTCATTTTCCCTTCATCTATGCATGTCAAAACCTTTCTGGCCCTTTAAGTTTTATCACAAATATACCTTCCCTATGAAATCTTACCTTAACTCCCCTCCCTATTACCCCTAAGCCAGAAAATAATCTTTACCTCTGAATTCCTATAGCAGTTTTGTTCATCTTATGAGCACAATGACAAAAATAATGTCTTACACATACCTAACTCATCTATTAGGCATAAGGCTCATTGAAGGCCTAGACTGGGTCTTATTTTTGTGCCCTCCACAGGTCTTAGCTCCTTCTATGGCAGTGTTTCCAAAGTGGAATATATACCATTAGTGGTAGGCAAGATAGATGAGCATTTTTAATTTTAATATTGTAATGTTATTTTATGAAAATTTTCTATTTATAGGAAATGATATTGATGTTCTATTTCAGTAGTGAGTTAGGATTTTCAGCATTAAATGGGAATGAAATTCTGACACATATTACAACATGGATGAACCTTGAAGACATTATGCTAAGTGAAATAAGCCAGTTACAAAGGGCAAAGACTGTATGATTCCACTTATATGAGGTACGTAGAGTAGTCAAATTCACAGAGACAAAAAGAATAGTTGTTGCCAAGGACTGAAGGGAAGGGGGAATGGGGATTTATTGTTTAATGGATATGGAGTTTGTTTGGGAAGATGAAAAAGTTTGGAGGATGAGTAGTGGTGATGGTTGCACAACAATGTGAATGTACTTAATGAACTGAACTATACACTTAAAATTGGTTAAAATGGTAAATTTTATGTTATATATATTTTATCACAATAAAAAATATTTTTAAGTAGCAGAGTATTTGTCAATAATTCATGAAGATAGTTCATAAATGAGTGACATGTCAAACACAATGTTCTAATGATTTATTTCATATGTTAATGTCATCTCAATATAAGTTCTGCAAGACCTATAACTTCTATTTCTTTTTGTTTATTCAAACCCAAGATTATATCAAAGAATGCCTTAGAACAATGCTATATGTATAACATTGATTATGAATAATTGTGCAAATAAATGGAATGATAAAGTAGTTACTTGTTATAGAAACAAGAGAATACACAGGACTGCTACATATAGGTATTATATTAATTTAAAAAAATGATGCATAGCTACTAACTGTGAAAAGAGCTGACTAGATTTAAACTAGAATAATGTTTAAGTTTCATTTGCATAAACCTGTCCATGTGTGTTTAATTGAATGCATGTTAATATACTAATAAAACGTGACCTCAAATATTATCCTAATGGGACAATTTCGTCCTTCCTTCAAGTTTTAAGGAACTGTCTCCTCTTTTACCTCACCGCTACAAATTCTTTATTTTTCTATCTAAAACAAACAAACAAAAATAAACCTCTAGTTAAAGTCTATATCTTTCTATGTCCTATACAAATCTACCTTTTTATTCAAATGTTATCTCAAATTCCATTACATTGGTTAAAAGGACTGGATTTAAAATATCTGCTCTAGTTCCCCCAAAACAAAAGAAAGATTGCATTAAACGTGGTTTTGTTTTTTGATCCTAAAATCTCTTTTAACCTTGCCACCATGCTCTGAATCTAAGCATTCATGAACTTCAGATTATCTAACCTTTAGCTCAAAACATTTTTTATCTTTTATTTTTTGTATCAATAAGTACCTATCTAAAAGTACAATAGGACTAAAATACGGTAGGTTGTCTTTTGAAGTTAAAATATGTAACACTCTGATATCCTACCAATCTCTGTTGATCTTCTTAAAACTTGGTCCCCAAATTCATGTATTCCTAAGCTAAGTGGAATCACATTATACAGTAGTACAGATTGTTTTCAAAATAGCCTGTGGCCTGTTTTTGTTGGTTTGCTTTTAATCTTTTAAAAAGCAGAATTATTTACACCAAACTATCTAAAAATTAGGCAACTTTGATCAAGTCTGAAAAAACAGGAGCAGATAAGAACAGCCATCGGCATTAGTAGTTTCCATCGTAGACTGCTCCTGTTGCGGTTAGTATCAATAACAATAAACAGTTATTTAGCTCTGACTGCACAGAAGGAACTGCCTTCCCCCATGTAAATGAACAGATATCTCTGTTATGGGGAGACTCAGATAACAGTATTTTGTTAAATTCCTGGAATGCAATTGTTTGAAAGAAGATGATAAATCTATTCCTCTCACAGATTTAGCATTGCCACTGGGATTTCATCATCGTTCAGTTATAAATTAATTGCACAGTAGATTTATTCATCTATCATTCTCCCATAACAAGTCTGATCATGATTGCTTTGTATGTCTCCATTTGGCACACTGGGGTTTTATTCGTTTAACAAGATTATTTATTAATCAGGCATTTATTGAATAAGGTTTAAAGGAACTCAGTGGGTCTGAGACAGAATGCATTAGATCTATCGTTAGGATTATTTTTATTTCAGGTATTCCTTTAAGTGGGCCTCATTGTATTTGGGGGAAATATTACTCATAAGATGGGCATTTTCTCTTAAATACATTTATCCTGGCTTTATGAAATACCTGATATGGGGATAATCTAGTTAAAAAGGAAAAAATTAACTATGTAGCATCTCTATGAATTTTGTATTTAGAGGGTAAAAACCACTCCTAAATTAATATCAGATAAAGGAATAATCCTAGTTAAGAAATAAAATCCTCCTTGATCCAAATGGCAACTTTAAAAAAAAAGGTAACCAATAACTATAAAAACTCACCATACAAATAAGATCTGCCAATTGCTATAAAATACACATTATCAAACTGATATGCCATTTTGCCTTATACCAGGGAAAAATTGCCATTGCAACAAAAAGCATTTTATTTGAGGACTAAATGAGTAATGACTGCACTTGAAGCTAACGCACAGAGGAAATTGAGGAAAGAGGATTGGCAATGACCGGGGCTCAAGCTTCTCTTGGTAACTACACTCCTTGAATATTCGAATCCACATTGATCGTGCCAGCCACTACCTCCACAAAGAGAGAGGAAAACTGAGAGAAGAGATGGGATGAGAGATAAGAAAAGAGGCAGAAAATTATGGAATTTCAGAGTTGGAAGGGATTTTACAGAACTACTGAGGGAGAGTAATAATAGTAATAGTATATAGATTGGGAATGTAAAGTTATTAAACAAAACTCATCTTTAAGTAGGAAAAAAATCAAAGTGACTCAGAATCACTTGAAATGAATATATTCCATTGGATTACATATGCAAGTTTAGTGAAATACTCCAAGAAAAATCATCATTCCTATAATAAGCTGTAAGAAGCCTATGATATTTGTATCTTGATTTATACACTTTTACCATGTAAGCAGAAATATTGCAAGTAACTTAACTTAGAACTTTTGAAAATGAAAAACATTTATTTTGAAGCAGTGAGATGATATTATCACCAATTATTAATAGTTTTCCTATTGAGTTGTCTCTGGGTACAATTGTTCTATGAATAAAAATCACAGGAGAGTGTGATTTTTATTCATGAGAGTCTCTCAGAACACATACATAGTTTAAGGCTCTGTCTAGAATTAATCTAAGCAATCTAAAAACTGAGGTAAGATGGCCAAATGAAATCCTGAGACTGTCCTAAAGATTGGCATTTCAACCATCATCACTGCTTCTAAGCCAAGACTTGACCATTCCACCTTATAAATATATCTTGAATGCTTCCACTCCTCTCCCTTCTATCTCTTCCACCATTGTCTCCCTTGTTGCAGTTCTCTTATCTGGGCTTCAGCAGTAGCCTCCCCCCGGGGCTCTCAGAATTCACACCCCATTCCAGCCCTGGTCCCTTATGCACTCTGTAACCAGACGGTTCTTTAAAAGTACCAGGCTGTGCGTGTCATTCCCCCAGCTTTGCACCTTCAATGCCTTCCCATTGCTTTTAGGATGAAGGGCAAAACCCCTGCCATGGCCCATGAGGCTCTGCAAAGTCTGGCTCTTTCTCTTTCCTCTCCTGTTTTGCTTACCTGCTCCAGCCAAACTGGCCTTTTTAGACTTTTAGTTCCTTCAGTACAAAGCTCCTTGCTATCTCAGAGACTTTGCAAATGCTCTGCCAGCTGTCTAGAAAACTTTGCCCCACTCTTTTGCCAGTGCATCCTTTAGGTTTATGCTTAACTGTCACTTCCCCAGGAACGCATTCCTTAGTCACCCCAGCCCCACCCTAGCAAAGTTGGCTCTCCTTATTATAAATTCTAACAGCAACTTTTATCACAGTTGCAAGTAAACAACCTTTCCAGGGCTTGCTTGTAAACTACTACATGAGGGCAGGAATGGTATTTTGCCTCATTCACCAGTTTCCCCAGGGCTAAGTAAGCACTCAATAAAAATCTGCTGAATGAACAGTTCTAGATCCAAGAGGAGAGCAGTGAGTATCAACTTTGAAGCCAGCTTCTATGGCTGTGCTGGTGAAGAAACAGTTAATGCCTGGCTTGTCTAGCCAGGTTGTGCCAGGGCAACAGGCCTAACTGCAGAAGAAACCTGACCCAGGAAATCCTCTCCTTTTATCTTCTTCCACTTCTCATCCCTCCCATATCTGTCTCTGCCTAACAGCAATCCTTTCCTTCCAGAAAACAAGCTGAGCCCTAAATTGAGCTTCCTCCAAAAGGGACCCCACTTCCATCAGTGCACTCGCCTAGACAATGGTACTCAAAACTGTGCGTGTGTGTGTGTTGTATCCTTTCTCTGACTTCATGAGAAAGGATTTACAAGAGAGAGAAGGGACACTCTGCTGAATGAACATAATTTTTCCATCACACTTGATAGCTGTTGCTCTGTGCAGTGCTTAGGGCAGAAATATGAGTATTCCTGCTCGGCAAACATCATGTCCACGCAGAGGTCACCCACAGCTCTGTGGTCCTGTGGAGAGCGTTTTAATATGCCACTGACTGATGGTTGCATTGCATGTGTCACATAAGCCTGACAGAAGGGCTGAACTAATGTCAATTAGGACAGTCTTAGAGTTCTTTGGACAACCCAAAGGCTGAGCCAGTACTATTAAAAGAGCTGCAGGAAAATTTCTGTTCCTCTATTAAATCATCCCAATAATTCCTTACTGAGAACCATAGACTTGACACTCTTTACAAACCTACAGAGGAATCTGCTGGTCAACTGGTAACTCTCATTAGCGGAATTTACTTTTGGAATACCGGCTCCCACGGTAGCTGTCCTTCTCCCTCAAGCTTCTGACTGTGGCTATACAATGACACTCCAATTCTGCTTCTGCTACCACTAGGTGTTTAACCCTAGAATCTTGTCTCCCTGAGAAATATTTACAGATCAGGGCCCAACTCTTAAATATACATTTACATTAATCCTTGTTATAAGCATAGAAGGCAGGGTCAGCTGAGATGTTTTAACATGCATGCTTTCTGTTTGCCTTAATTTTATTTATTTATTTATTTATTTATTTTTTATTTATTTATTTTTTTTTTATAAATTTATTTATTTATTTATTTTTGGGTGTGTTGGGTCTTCGTTTTTGTGTGAGGGCTTTCTCCAGTTCCGGCGAGGGGGGGCCACTCTTCATCACGGTGCGCGGGCCTCTCACTGTCGCGGCCTCTCCCATTGCGGAGCACAGGCTCCAGACGCACAGGCTCAGTAGTCGTGGCTCACAGGCCTAGCCGCTCTGCGGCATGTGGGATCTTCCCAGACCAGGGCTCGAACCCGTGTCCCCTGCATTGGCAGGCAGATTCTTAACCACTGCGCCACCAGGGAAGCCCAATTTTTTTTTTTTAATTCAAAGCACCCTTACCTGATCATTCTTACACAACTCCTCAAACTGCATCTACTCATCAATGTCAAGTGGAGTTCTAAGACTGCCAGTTGAAAGGCCTAGATTTGTGTTGATTCTGCCACAACTTAACTCCTTTCCTATGGCTGATTTTTAAAAAAATCATGTTAACATATTTCACTGTTGTGGGGAAGAGGTTGCCTGATCCTTCCACCATCAACTAGAAGCCCCTACAGTGGCCTTGTGGTTCATAGGCCTTTAGGACTGCCCCTGTGTGAGTCAAACAATAGCTCACATAGGATCCAGCAGACAGATTGAAAAGAAATTCCAAATTCTGCCCCAAAGGACTAATTGAACTTAGCAATTTGTTCTTTTTCATAAAAAAAACAAAAACAAAAAAAACTTGTAGTACCTTTTTGTAATGCAATAATAAGCTACAATGTGGATTTCTGCAGAATTCTGGAACAAAGCCAGAGCAACAAGAGCTCTTTTTCTTGAGGAATAAGACCCATATGTCAAAATTTATCTAGAAACTCAATTTGCCTGGCTGCTTCATTATGCTAGGAGAATAACTACAAAATTATATTACTGTTCATTATGGCCAGGGGGACCTTAATTTATCATGATTCGTGCCAGCGTAGTACAGTAGCCTCAGCAATGGCTATTGCTGTATGGAGATGAGCCAGTCTCGTAATGGTTACAAGTGGATCATAATACTATACTTGGTTTTTGCAAATGTTTAATTGACATGAAATATTCAACAGCCGGTAGAGATAATTTGTAATCCTCAATTCCTTTTTAGTCCCATCTAATTTACCCAACAGATTTATGGGCTATATATACCCACTCATGCACTCACACACAAACACATGTTGTGGTAGGACAACACAATATTGTATGGCAAACTACCTCTGTGTGAAAAGAGCGGAAATAGCATTATCAACTTTTGAAAATTCAGCCTTCCTATTTATTTTTAGGGTCAAAATAGTAACACTTGTGGCATGACTAGGACTTGATCGCTTGTTAACAAGACAGTGGGGAGATCTTTTAAAACAGTAGTTTTGGCTGAACATAGAATTACCTGGAGAGTTTTTTAAAAATTCCAAACCGAAGCCATACTCCATGTCACTTAAATTAGATTCTCTGGGGTGAGATCTAGGCATCAGGTTTTTTGTTTGTTTGTTTGCTTTTTAAGCTGCCCAAGTGACCTCCTATTGCACAAACTTCAGAACTGCTTTAGAATCTGTTCCTGAGGTTTGTTTGTTTGTTTGTTTGTTTTTGTACAGTATAAATTCAGGCAATATTAAATTATACAGTCCTCACATATCAGTTCTGGAAACAATAATCTCATGTAATAGTTTCATTTTCAAGAAGGGAAGATAGAGACCCAGAGAAGTCAAGTGACTTTCTCAAGTTCTCTCAGCAAGGTAGTGACAAAGTTTTACAGCTACATCTTCGTGCTCAAATCCAGTGTTCTTTCCAAGATACCACATTTGCCTGACTATTCACACTTATTTTTCTTAACTTTGACTTCTTTTTCGGATCTAATTTATAGATTAAAAAATGTTTGAAGGCATTGCCATTAAGCCATCTCTGCCATATAGTAAGTGAATGTAAATTAAATTTAAACGATTTGGAAGGGGCCTCT
The DNA here is from genome assembly GCF_949987535.1 of Balaenoptera acutorostrata. NCBI lineage: Eukaryota > Metazoa > Chordata > Mammalia > Artiodactyla > Balaenopteridae > Balaenoptera > Balaenoptera acutorostrata. The sequence continues at coordinate 57,253,292 of NC_080075.1, forward strand.
TGACCAGAACTATGCTAGGAAATGCAAGAGATACAAAGGTGAGAATCTACAATCTAGTAGAAAAAAATCAGGACAACACACAAGATTCACTTATAGCTAACGGTGGATACTTGCATAGAGGTAATAATACCACAAGGCCCAGCAAAAAGTTAAAGTACAATATTTATCAGCTTGATAAATAATCAGAATGTAGGCCTTTACACTCTGAAGAAAGTTTAATCAACTAATGTGCTTTGAACATCAACTGTATTAATAATGTTCAACTATTGATTCTATACTCTCCCTTTAAATAATTATCTTCACTATGTTTCCCCTATGAGACGGTATCAGGAACACAAAGGTAATAGTCACAAAATGAAAAACAATACAACTATTAAAATAATATTGTAGAAGAATATTTAATAACATCAAAATGGCTATAGTATATTTTGAAGTTTAAAAAAGTTAGATCATAAAACAGTACTTGTAGTATAATCTTTTTTTAAAAATATATTAATTTTCATACATACTTGTGGAAAATATATCTCAAAGAGTAAAGAGTAGATACCTGTAAGTAGCAGGGTTATAGGATTATTTTTATAATAAGAAAAAAAATATTTTAAAAGTTCAGTAAAGGGAAACTTTTGTGAGGTTTAATTTAATCTCAGCCTTATTTTTCTCTTTGTAAAACAGGAATAATAATAGTTACAGCGCAGGATTGTTGTTTAGATCAAATGGTATAATGTCTGTTAAAATTTTTAAAAATTTTTGTATATTGTGAAATGCACTTTGTTATTATTTTTATTCATATCCCACCACCAACACCAACACCACCAGTACTGATGGATGCAGGTCCTCTTAAGCAGCCTAGGCAGGTGGGAATTTCATATTTTAAGAGCATGGCTTTGGAGACAGATGTGAATCCTGGTTTCTCGCTGTGTGACCTTGGGCAAGTTTCCCAACCTCTCTAAGCCTCATTTTCCTCATCTGTGAAATGGAAATAACAATGCCTATCTCACAGGGCTATTGTGAGGATTAAATGAGTTAATACTTGTATTTAGCATGTAAATGAAAGCTTGTAAAGTATATATTAGTTATTATTGTTGTTAATAACTGTGCTACTGTTGTAATAATAATTATAATTGTACCATGAAGCAAATGGATTAGAAGAGAAAGGAAGAAAAGCAGAACTAGTTTATTGTAAAACTGCTCTGGATCTGAAATTCTGATGCAAAACACAGGGTGAAAAGGGGAGCTGTTAGCCCCTCTCACTAGCTCAACACATCAGAGGAATCTTGACTCAAAGTCAGCAGCTATGTGGCAAGTTACAAAGCCCTCAGGAGAATATTCCAATAAACCTCCTACCAACTTGATCTTGTATTTTCATTCTGTTCAAGCTCATTACCTGTAAAAGCAACTCCACCACCACTGCTACTTCATCACGACCACCATCACTACCATCACTACCCTAAATGGAGGCTTAGTTTTTTCTCCTACTTACATTCTTCAGCCCTGTCCAGGGCTCACTTCCCTACTTGGTCACTGTCTGGTGATTTCCCAGACTTCCCCTAAGCAATCCATACCCTCCTGGCCTTGCACCAGATAATTCCACTTCCCTGTACATTTAGAAGCATCAGATCTATTTTACTCTGTCACAAGTGACTAAGGAGGCCCAATGTGACCAGCTCTTAAGGTTTGTCATTAATGTCTTAGTTGCCACTTGCCCTAGACTCTGTAAATTGCTTCCTGTATATCTTATAGCTTAAGCTAGCAAATGGAAAACTCCTGATGAAGGATAGAATTCGCCTCCTGAAAAGAAGGCAGTACATGGCTGAACTGACGCAAAATGGGAATATTAATAAAAAAGGCCTAGAGGTATGACTTAGAAGAATTATATTGGGAGAAGTCACTAGGTCATCTCAGGAGAAAACAACAGGGAAAAAAAAAAGTCAAATGCTTATTGAGATGATTAATTTTATGTGTTAACTTCACTGGGCCACGGATGCCCAGATTAAACATTATTTCTCAGTGTGTCTGTGAGGGTGCTTCTAGATGAGATTAGCATTTGAATGGGTGGACTCAGTAAAGTAGACTGCCCTCCTCATTGTGGGTGGGCATCATCCAATCCCTCAAGGGTCTGAATAGAACAAAAAGAAGAGGAAAGGAGGATTTATTTCCTTCTGGCATGCCTGCTTTGCTGTGACATGGTCTGCTCCTGCCCTTGGACTGGGATTTACACCATTAGCTCCCCTGGGTCTCAAGGCCTTCAGACTTGGACTGGAATTATACCACCAGTTTTCCCGGGTCTCCATCTTGAAGACAGCAGATGATGGGACTTTTAAGCCTCTATAATCATGTGAGCAAATTCCTCATAATAAATCTCCATATATATTTTATATATCTCTCCTATTGGTTCTGTTTCTCTGGAGAACCCTGACTTACATACCTATATATCAATTCATAGAGATGACTAACAATTAAATTGTATGTTAAAAACATATTCATCGGGCTTCCCTGGTGGCGTAGTGGCTAAGAATCCGCCTGCCAATGCAGGGGACACGGGTTCGAGCCCTGGGCCGGGAAGATCCCACATGCCGCGGAGCAACGAAGCCCGTGCGCCACAACTACTGAGCCCACGTGCCACAACTACTGAAGCCCGGGCGCCTAGAGCCCGTGCTCTGCAACAAGAGAAGCCACTGCATGAGAAGCCCGTGCACCACAATGAAGAGTAGCCCCCGCTTGCCGCAACCAGAGGAAAGCCCGCGTGCAGCAACAAAGACCCAACACAGCCAAAAATAAAATAAATAAAAATTAAAAAAAAAAAAAACATATTCATCTACATAACAATCTAATACAAATAGGAAAGAAGAGAGAAAACAGTGAGAAAGGAAAACAGTAAATGATAGTCTTATGAGAGTATATATACTATAAATTACCAGTCAGATGGAGAATTAAGATGATCTATTTCTAAATCTAGATATGAAGTTGACATTTTTTTAGATGTAGCAGTGATGGGGAGCTTCATCTTGCCAGACTTATGCTGGAAGGTTGGTGGGAACCTATAAAACATGGTGTCAGAAAGGTTAAATTCCAGAATGCTGAAGTTTGCAAGAAGAAAGAAAAAGATGATAAAGATTACAAAAGGTTGTTTGGAACAACAAGATAAACAAGAATGTTACAGAACCAGTGTCCAGGGTGTGCAATGTAATAGTAAAGGGAGACAGGAAGAAGGCAGTACTTACCAATTCCTTTTTTTGCTCTGATTTAATTTTCTCTCTGGGAAGGGTAGAGTAAGAATCAAAAAGAAGGACTCAAAGCCCCATCTAAGATGTAAGATAGTAAGAAAACAGCATGAAGTCACTTCAAATGAATTCAAGTTTGCAATCTGAAACCAACTACATCCCAGGGTATTGAAACAATTGGAGGGCGAATGTGCAGAATCAATATTAGGAACTTTGAGACATCCCAAAGAACAGGGGAGATGCCAGGAGAATGGAAATGTACATAGTCTATGTTCAGATTCTTTTAAAAGGTATATTAGGTAACACTATAGCCAAAGGGCACCCCAAACTATAGATATTAATAAATGAAAGTATGCCAAACTCATCTTATATCCTCTTTTTTTTTTTTCTTATTTGATAGATCAATCAGGCTGTCATTAGGAGAATGCCAGAGTATCTCCTGATTTTAGGAGGACATTTAACTAAGCCTCAGGAAGTTTCTGATGAACAAGATCAAGAACAACAAGCCAAGTTAGTTGGTGGATGTCAACTGGTCTTAGTAGAAACTCCCAGAATTGTGTGTTTAGATCTAGCCTATTCAAAAATTTTATCGACAACTTGGAAAGAGACTTCAAGAGCAAAATTTTGGACTATTCTTCCAATAGTAAGGTTAGTTAATAATGTGGATGATGAATAAAAATTTGAATTGATTTCGATTGGCATAAAAATGAGTTGGAGGGACTTCCCTGGTGGCGCAGTGGTTAAGAATCCACCTCCCAATGCAGGGGACACGGGTTCGAGCCCTGGTCCGGGAAGATCCCACATGTCGTGGAGCAACTAAGCCCGTGAGCCACAACTACTGAGCCTGCGCTCTAGAGCCTGCAAGCCACAACTACTGAGGCCAGTGTGCCACAACTACTGAAACCCGTGCACCTAGAGCCCGTGCTCCGCAACAAGAGAAGCCACCTCAATGAGAAGCCCGCACACTGCAACAAAGAGTAACCCCTGCTCTCAGCAACTAGAGAAAACCCGCGTGCAGCAGCGAAGACCCAATGCAGCCAAAAATTAAATAAATTAATAAATAGGGCTTCCCTGGTGGCGCAGTGGTTGAGAATCTGCCTGCCAATGCAGGGGACACGGGTTCGTGCCCCGGTCCGGGAAGATCCCACATGCCGCGGAGCGGCTAGGCCCGTGAGCCACAACTACTAAGCCTGCGCGTCTGGAGCCTGTGCTCCGCAACGGGAGAGGCCGCGACAGTGAGAGGCCTGCGCACCGCGATGAAGAGTGGCCCCCCCTCTCCGCAACTGGATAAAGCCCTTGAACAGAAACGAAGACCCAACACACCCAAAAATAAATAAATAAATAAATTAAAAATAATAATAATAATAATAAATAAATAAATTTTTTAAAAAATGAGTTGGAACCAATAAATTCAAATTCAGATAAAATTTAGCAGGTAGAAATATAAAGAAGCTTATTTATCTTAAAACAATAAATCAAATACCAGGTATAAATTAGAGAATACTCAGCTTGCTAGCAGTTCAAATGACAAAGAAGATGATACTCAATATCCATAAAGTGCTTTATCATGAACCAATTTGTAACTCTAGTTCAACCAACTGTTTCAGGCACTGTGCTAGACTCTCACCTACTCCTTAATTAGGCTTCGTTAAGTAGATAAAGGGTCCAGATGCACAGATGCAGTAGTCCGCTATACTGGACCCTGTGCAAGACACATCTTTCAAAGGGATGACAGATTTGGTAGAGAAGAGGGAGAAAAGATGAAGACCACGTTAAAAAAAATACATTTTGTGCAAAACAGAACTTCTTAGTGTGAAGAAATAGAAAAGCCATGAGAGTTATCATCAAATGCCTAAGACTCTCATGAAAATAGGGTGGGGCTCTAGAGAGCAGAACAGAGTGTATATTATAACAGAGAAGTATATTTGGGCTCATTCTGGGGAACACTTCCTCATGTCTGCAACAGTTTAACCATGTGCATTTCCTACTAGTGAAAATGCTCACAAATCTGTCAAGATATTTATAGGAGGGGTTCCTGCAATGGGGGGAAGCTAGAATAGATGACTGTCCAATCCCTTCCAACATGATCATGCCATGATTCTGTGATTACTGCGTCCTCATTAAAACAACGTCATCACTAGGTCGTGCTCTAACCCAACAGCTCTCAAGTTGGATGGCTTTCGTGGTTCTAAGCCCTTGAAGAATCATCTGTTGTAGATTCTGAGAATTAATTAATGAGTCTCTCTGAACCCTGTCTATTGAAGATGGACTTTTGTCTTAGGAAACATTCTTTGAGGCTACAATAGAAGATAAAAGCATTCCCTAGATCCTTCCGTTTGTGTATATCAGCCCATCCCAAGGTCTACACTTAGCCAGCATCCAGGAAGCTGTGACAGTGCAAAAGAGCTTTTAAAGAAACCTGACAACACTACTGCAGTTGATCATCTCAAGGATAAAGTCATCACATGAGTTTTCTTTTAATGCCAGTCAAGGTCCTGCTAACAGGTATTTTAAATTGACTGATGTGTGGTGGGGATGGGCAACTTAAGTTGGTATAAAGCAGAGAGCAACAGCTAATGTAATTCTTAAACTTCCTCCTATCCCTTAATATATTATTAGTCTCCCTTAATATGTTATTATATATTAAATAAAAGGGACACTTGTCTATCCCTTATATCTGACAAATAGCAATATGGAACAGAAAAACTTTGAAAACAAAAGTGCCTTGAAAAAAATCATCTCTCCACATAAAGTGATCGTCTGCTGGTAACAAGCAAATGGACAGTGAATCAGAAATATGGGACCAACCATTCTTTTAATTATTTGAAAAACTTTTTTTCCCCAAAAAACTTTTTAAAAGAGATTATTACTATTGTTACTGTTTCTATTTTACACATGGATGAAGAGAGGGAGGGAGGAAGAGAGGGAGTGAGAGAGCGAGAGAGAGAGGGAGAGGGGGAAGGTGGAAATAAATTTAGTAACTTGTTTAAGGTATTCCAGCAAGTCAGCTCAAGATCAGGAGCAACATCACCAGACCATCCACTAATATTCCGCTTCTTCAAAAAAGGATGGCCAGGGCTTCCCTGGTGGCGCAGTGGCTGAGAATCTGCCTGCCAATGCAGGGGACACGGGTTCGAGCCCTGGTCTGGGAAGATCCCACATGCCGCGGAGCAACTAGGCCCGTGAGCCACAATTACTGAGCCTGCGCGTCTGGAGCCTGTGCTCCGCAGCAAGAGAGGCCGCGATGGTGAGAGGCCCGTGCACCGCGGTGAAGAGTGGTCCCCGCTTGCCGCAGCTAGAGAAAGCCCTCACACAGAAACGAAGACCCAACACAGCCATAAATAAATAAATAAATAAAATTAAAAAAAAAAAAAAAGGATGGCCAAACACACAGAAGGATTGACCTCACAGAACCACAAAATTAAGTGCTTTATTAAACATGGTTCAGTATTGCTTCCTATTTATTTCACATTAATGTTATTTCCTCAAATGAGGGAATGCACTAGCATTTAAACACAGCCCCTCACCACCCCCCCACCCCCCCACCCCCGCAAACAGAAACAAAACAGAAAACATTCGCAATTCTTCCTTTCAATGCTGTTCTCTAACAGAGCTATGAATACAATTGAAGTAATACCAAAAAAAAAAAAAAAGGCAGTTATTACCATTATAATTTCCACTGGACATTTCTGTGACAAATAATACTTGCAAACCACATTATCATTAATTATGAATGAATCCTATGTCTAGGTAAATTAATAAAGAAGGCGTTTTCTCAGTGAAAAGAGACGAAGCAAACCGCATTGGCAAGAGAAGACAAATTTTTGCATGCTGTTGCATTCATGGGGGTGAGGTGGGGTGGATATTTTCTGAATATTTTCTCCCTGAAATAATATTACATCCTCCTAACTTGCATCTATCTTTTAATCGCTTTTCACTTTGCAATGAAGATGCCACTTACGACTAAGACAGCTATAACCCTGCACTCTCCCCTTTCTGCCGCCCCATGTCTGGATTTTCCTTTACAGACAAATCAGACTTCCTTTCCTCCCATTCACTCCTCAACCCACTGAAATCTGGCTGCCACGCCTTATTACCCCTGGAAGCCTCTCTGGCCAAAATCAATAATGACCTCTTTGTTGCTAAATTCAATGGACACTTTTCTGTCCTCATCCCACCCAACATCTCTGCAGGATTTGACATGGTTGACCACGCTTTCCCTCTGGAAAGTTTCTCCTCTCTTCGTTTCTATGACAACACCTTCTCCCAGTTATCCTCCTCTCTGGGTATTACTTTTCAGTCTGTTTCCCATGTTTTTATGCTACTATCCACCCTTCAAATTAGTGATCACCTGAAATCTATCCTCAGTTCTACTCAGTTTTCTTTATTCCTCTTCTTAATGTAATCTCACCCACTCTCATGGCTTTCACTCACATGCATATTTGAAGAAGACTCCCAAATCCATTTCTCCAGCTGAGACCTCTCTCTTGACCCCCCGACCTTCTAAACAGCCAAGGACCTACTGGGGCAGCTCTTCTAACTGGCCCACAGACTCCAAATACTCAATATACCTAAACTGAAACTCACCCTCCCATTCCACCCCTACTCTAATTTGTTCTTATCTCCTATAGCCTCTACTTCAGCATTACCTGTCAAACAAGCCAGAGACCTGGGAGTCACACCTGATTTCCCTTCATCCCTTATCCCACACATTCGAACAGTCACCAAATCCTGATAACTCTTTCATATGAGTTCTCTAATCAGTCCCTTTTCTCTCCCCGTCCCCATTATCAATACCCTTTGTTTAAGGTCTCAATGATTTTTATCTGAACTATGTCAACATCCTCTGATGGTCTCCCTGCCTCTGGACTAACTCCCTTCCCAATCTATCTTCTATGTAAATGTCACAAAAATATGCATTTGAAAATGTGAATCACTGCTATGCTTTTATACAAGACTGTGTAATATAGTTCACGCTTACCTCTCCAGTTTCTTCTCTCATTGCTGCCCACTTTCCACTTTTTTGGCAATTCCAAGACTACTCTTGCCAAGTAATTTTACATATGCAGTTTCCTCTGCTCAAACTTACCTATCTCCCCTACTCCCACTTCAACCAAAGCTCCCTTCATCTGGTTAATTTCTACTCATTTGTTCTGTTTTACTTATCTTATTTAACAGACCATAATACTGCACTTGCTACTTACCAGGCATTGTTCCAAGGGCTTTATGAATATTAACTCATTTTTACCCTCATTTTATAGATGAAAAAACAAAGCACAAAAAGGTCAAGTAACTTGTCTAGGGCTACATAGCCAACAGTGGCAAAGTCGGGATTCAAACCCTGGTGTTCTGGGTCCAGTTTCCACTTACTTAACCACCAGGAAGACTTTTGTGCTCCTACATTATCCAGTGCATACCTCTAGCATAATGCTTGACTAACTATTGGATTTTCCTACCCTAATGTTCCCTCTCATCCATGAAACAGTTTCTTCTTTTTTTTAAATAAATTTATTTATTTATTTATTTATTATTTTTGGCTGTGTTGGGTCTTCGTTTCTGTGCGAGGGCTTTCTCTAGTTGTGGTAAGCGCGGGGACCACTCTTCATCGCGGTGCACGGGCCTCTCACCATCGCGGCCTCTCTTGCTGCGGAGCACAGGCTCCAGACGCGCAGGCTCAGTAATTGTGGCTCACGGGCCTAGTTGCTCCGCGGCATGTGGGATCTTCCCAGACCAGGGCTCGAACCCGTGTCCCCTGCATTGGCAGGCAGATTCTCAACCACTGCACCACCAGGGAAGCCCCCATGAAACAGTTTCTTGAAGGCAGAAATTATATTTTATTCATCTTTGAATGTCTAATGGTTATCCCAGTAACTGCTACTGAGTATACAGACACTAGATATTTGTTCAATGAATGAATGAAGTAGCAACAAAGGTCACAATGGATAAACAAACCTCCCTGAAACTTAAACAAGTATCAATTTCTTAAGATTCTCCATACTTCTTTATTTGCAAGTCACTTAATATTAATGCCTAGAACCTATTTTGTAAATTTTGTGTTTTACAGTACCAGAATACCCAACCAAACAATAAAGGTAACCGATATGCTACTAAATGAAAGCTACCTGGAAAGACAGATGTCTTAAATTAAACTCATTAAAATATCTTCATTTAGTAAATTATTCTTTTTATTTTAGTATAAAATTACAGTTAGAAACTCTATCCAAGCTGTGAAAATAATTGCTATCATTTATTAGAAAAGAGAGAGAAAGGATACAACTGTTGAATATCTTACCATCCAACTCTGGTAGACCACAGAGAAGAAATACCATTCTCAGAGCACACTTCTAACAACAATAAAAAAATTGTGTCATACCCTGAACAAAAGGATGCCTGCTATGTCCTTTTAATGGATAAAATGATATATGACAGAGGTTAAAAGTCAACTTGTCTTTTCTTGGTAGTATTTATAGATAGTCACCCTAGAATCACAGCACTTGCATGAGAGAACAGAGTATAAAATGAAGAAGGGTCGTGTGCTATCTACACATGACCTTTCAGGTCAACAGTCAACAGAGTGCCAGTTGTATCTTGGTCAATTACAGGTACTTGAATAGCATGTGTTACTTGCTGAAGACGTTACAGACTTTCAACAAAAGATTCTGATGTCCCATAAAACTTTAAATCATAGCACATGTCTGGTACTTAATTTCTGTGATGAGGGAGTATTCTGACCTTGAACTCTTTTGCTAAGCATCATTTTACCTCATGCCAAGTAGAATTTGGCATGTGGATGTTGCCCAACAAATGTCTGACATGAAGAGTCACTAAATTTTAATGAGTCCAAGAGAGAATTTCATTTTTCAGGCTAAATATCTGAAAACCTCTGCCTGTCAACCAGAATAAGCATCACAAACCTATCTCGTAAGCCCAGGGTAACTATACGGTCTGGTGTCCTGGTTCATGCCGTTGTTCTAGCACAATTATTAATAGCACCCTCTTTCACTCCTCTAAGTGTCCCTATTAGAATGACAAATTATATGGTCATCCTAAATATGCCCTGTCTGTAACATGCACAGAAACAGATGTAAGACATCAGGCAGTCCACACTCATACTACCCAGAGGAATAATGAAGAATGGAAAATCATCCTCAATCACATATACACAAATAAAGCTGAAGATTTATGACAGTTATAACAACAATTTCAGTTCAGTATTAATATTAATATTACCAACACTGATAACGCATTAATATTCCTTATACTAGGTAAGGAAACTGTAGACTAAAAAGAGGTCTTTTATTTTCTTTCCAACTCTCCTATTCTCTTCCTTTCAAATGTTTATCTCTTTCTTCTAAAATTATTACAGATTTGTCTAATGACCATCAGGGGGAAATGTCCTGCCTAAACTACATAAACTTATTCTGTCCCCAAGGCTGAATAACGGGAGGCAAAGTAGCCCAATGGTTAAGAGGCAGGCTCTGCGGTCAAACAGACTGGTTTTCATATGTCAACTCTATCATCATACACTGTGTGACTTTGGACAAATTACTTAGCTTCTCTGTGTCTCAGTTTCCTCATTTATAGAATGGGAATAATATTAGCAGGACAGTTGTGAGAAATAAATAAGGTCATGTATGTAAATTGCTTAGCATGGTTCCTGAAACATAGTAAGTGCTTGATAAATGGAAAATACAAAGGTGAGTAGTTGTTTCAGACCTCATACCTGATTCTGAGCACTGCTATAGTATTTTGTGTGGAACGACCCCAGCTGTACAAAATTTTAGAGTTGTTATGGACTGTAAAGCTTACCAAGTAAAATCTCCCATTTCTATAGAAGAATGGCAAGCCCTGGATAGGTAAGTGACTTAGCTCAGTTTGCACGGCTTGCTAATGAGAAAGCCAGAAATAAAATGAGGTTTCTTCAAAAGATTCTCTTCTGAATTTTATTAAAAATATTCATAAGTAATAATGACTATAGGCAAAATGTCAGTGTGTATCACTGTGAACATATATCCATAACATATGTTAGAAACCTACATTGCACTTTGCCATAAGTTAAACTGGTTCTGATACAAATGACAACATATCATTAAGGAAAGTTCTTCATAGCTATACGAAGGTAGATCATTTATAGGCCTCAGTTTTCTCTTATGTAAAATAGGAATAATATCACATGATTCCCAGGGCTGTTATGAAGATCAAACGAAGTAACGTGCAAAAGCACTTAACGCAGTGCTTTACTGTGATGTCCCAAAGTTTACCATGATGATAATGATCTCTATTTTTCCACACAAATTCATCTATAGTGACACAAAATTTCACAAATCTTTTCCATTGCTGTCATTTAAAAAGCATTCTTTGGTTTAGAGCCCAGCCAGAATGTTCTGAAGAAAGCATGGCCTCGATGATAATGGACTGGCTATGTTCCAGTGTCTTTTTGTTGGGAACTCTATTGCAACAGAATATTAAATACAGATCACAGGTGACCCTGATAAAACTACTCAAGAAGGCAAATTTGACATCTTTCTTTCTTATGCATAAAACTCCAGGGTGCTTCAAGGCCCGACGGTAATGGGCAGAGGAATACAAAGGGCAACATGCATAATTCCCTTCGGTAATGGGCAGAGGAATACAAAGGGCAACATGCATAATTCCCTTCAGAACTTCTAACCCTTCCAACATTACACATAAGCCATCTGCTGAGAGTCACCTGGACGCTGGGAATTTAAGGTCTTCGTGCTCAGGTTTCTGGAGTACATTTATGAATTCAATCACGCCTTATATAAGGCATGCCCACCCACTAGACGACATGAAGCCCCCCATCCAGTTCTTTGACTCAGCAATCTCAGAGAGAGAATGAAGATCCTGCAGATGTGGGTTTCTGCCCTATTAAATAGTACTATGTAATCTTGTGATTAGATTACTGCTATGTACCCTACCCTGAACTCTGGAACTCCTGGAATTGTGTGGCTGAGTGGAATAGATGGAATAGTGGAACAGATAGCTTTTTACAGAACAAAACACTGAAGAAACTGCTTTAAAAACAATTGACTTTGTCTTGCAAGTTGTCATAGATTGTGTACAGGAATTTAGGTAGACAGACATTCACTTATGGGTAGTTTAAAACTTTAGCCCCAAGCCCCATTCTTGGCAGTCCCTGTGAAGATATACAGAGAATATACATATGAGATCTACAGTTTCCTTTATATCTTGCAATGGTCCTCATGTGCATCTTTAATCAAAGTATGAGGTAATACATCATTGCCTTAATCCCAAATTAAAAGACAAGTGGAAAAGAGGGAACCACAGAATTCAACTCATCCAGACACTACAAGCTTTCAGAGAGCATCTTTAGTTCAGAAGACAGTGAAGAGATGCTCAACAGATATTATTTAGTAATGACTTCTTTCCATATTCACCATATGGAGGTAGAAAAAAAGATATGAGGAGTTTTACCTCAAAAACAAACAAACAAACAAACTCATAGAAGAAGAGATCAGATTTGAGGGGGAACTGGAGGAAGGCAGTCAGATACAAACTTCCAGTTATAAGATAAATAAGTACTAGGGATGTAATGTACAACATAGCAAATATAATTAACACTGCTTTATGTTACATATGAAAGTTGTGAAGAGAGTAAATTTTAAGTGTTCTCATCACAAGAAAAAATATTTTTTCCTTTTTTTTGTATCTATATGAGATAATGGATGTTCACTAAATTTACAGTGGTAATTTCATGTATGTAAGTCAGATCATTATGCTGTACACCTTAAACTTATACAGTGCTGCATGTCAATTATATCTCAGTAAAACGGGAAGGGAAAAAAAAGATATGAGGAGCCTACAAGCTACCTGTTCATTGTCTCCCCAAGAGCCTAGCTTAATGTTAACTTCATAGCAGACATTCCATAATTGATTTAAATCATTTACTATCTCCACATATGAAGTTTTCATGTATGCATTTTATATGTAAATGCACTCAAATGGTTGTCAGTCTTAAAAATATATATGCTGATGTTTTTGTGCTGACACTGTCTCTTTAGCAAGGCATTAAGAATGTGACTGCCCCGACACACTCCTTTTCCTGGCAGCTCCCTTCCCCGTTCCCTGCCTTCCTTTTAATATTTCTGCCAAGTCAAGAAGATCAGAATGAATCTCTCATGTTTTAAAAATCCTAGAATCTAAAGCTAATAAGAACTATACACTGAACAGGGAAAGGATGAAGTGAAGATGCTCTCTACATAACACCGTGACTTTTAACACGACAGAGCTGAGTCTGGGACAAAAATATAGGACCAAAGTTCAAGAAGTTCAAGAAGATCCATTTTGTCCTAATATGAGAGCCCAGGATGGGGTGTGGTTGGTGGACATCACATAGGATGTAGGCTAAGTGGGGTTTCAGGGTTTGGGGTTCTTAAGATAAGCCAATAAACAAAAGGATAATAATCCTCTGGCAAGAAATGTTTTTAAAATACATGAGTAGTTCAAGAGGTTGTGGCAGATGGCTTGACAGGAAAAAACTGAGTCTTCCTGCTGTGAGAGAAGGATTCTTCTCTTCCCTTGAGGCAAATTTTGTTTGCCACTCAATGCACATTTTCAGTGTTTGGGGGATTACATAACTATAATCAAGGTACTCTTGCAGAGAATTCCCCTGGGGGGTGCCTGAGTGATTAGTCACCAGAGTCCAAAGAAGTGGACAGAGGTGGTAAACTAAAGTAAGCAAGCCTTAGTCATTCACTACCTTCAGAAGATCAAAACCATCTCTTTCTGCAAGTGAACTAAGAACATCTTCCTCCAACAGAAAGAAGAACTTAATGGATGACCCTGAAATGAACATAGGATGTGAACACAGAAAAAGGAGATCACGTTTTCTTCTGACATAGGAGGAAATGAAAGCGGAACAGGCAAGAGCCAAAGAGAGACGATGTATTAGTTTTCAATTACCACGTAACAAATTACCACAAATTTAGCAGCTTAAAACAGCACCCACTGATCAGTTCATAGCTCTGTGGGTCAGAAGTCCAACACGGTGTAGATGGGTTCTTTGCTCGGGGTATCACAGGATGAAATTGAGGTAATGACCACATTTTCTCATCTGGAAGCTCTGGGGAAAAATCCATGCTCATTCTTGTTGTTGGTCAAGTTCAGCTCCTTGCAACTGTAGGACAGAGGTCCCCTACTCCTTGCTGGTTGTCACCCAGGGGCTGCTCTCAGCTCTCCAGGCCACCCACTCTCCTTGCCATGTGGCTTCTTCCATCTTCAAGTCAGCAAACCTTTCCCATGCTTCCAATCTCTGACTTCCCGTCTCTGACCTCTAGGTCCAGATTTAAAGGGTCAGGTCCACACAGATAATCTCCCTGCCTAAGGTCAACTGATTTGGGACCTTAATTATGACTGCAAAATCCTTCTACAGCAATACATAGAGTAGTGTTTGACTGGATACCTGGGAGAAGGTGAGTGTACACCAAGGACCAGGAATCATGAGGGCATTTTAGAATTCTTCCTCTCACAGAAGACACCTGCTATCAGGGCTCATGGTTTCATATGAGACCATGGCTTCCTCGTTTAGAAAAACAGGGAAAGAACCAGTGCAAACCAAAGCACTTAGAGAGAAAGGGGTCTTGGACAATGGCAGAGATTTCAAGGCTCTGGATTCACAGAGAACTCTAGATTGGGACCAAAAGTGGCATGTATTTGTCAAACATTCATTCTATGACATCCAACAGAGTCAGGAATGAGGCAGGAGGGGACTTGGAGCTGGCTGTCCCCATAAGACTATGCCAACATAGTAGGGTGCTAAGTAAATATCTCCTGAATGAAAGAACTAAGCCCAGTTGGGGGCAAACATTAATTAATGTTAGAATCACAAATCTAAACCCAGCATATTTCTATTCTTTTGTCTTTCTTCCATTTCCCTAAATCTGTAGAAAAATGTCCTGAGCTAAGGCTTTTCCCCACTTCTCCGTCAGAATCAGAGTGACAAATGTGCCTCTGATGGCCAAGCATGCCAGTGGCGGGGACAGTGCTGCAGGAGGGAGGGTCAGGGATGGCTATGGTGATGATCGCTTGCCACCTGAGCTTCACTTCCATACCATCCCCCTGACTGCACTATGGTTAACCAAATTAGGCCTTGATGGATAAGGAAAAAGAGAAGGAGAAGTAATATCATTTGAGCAACTCCTGTGTTCCAGACACTTTACATAAGTTCTTAACTCTCATACTAACCTTATGAAATGGATATTATTTCTAATGAGGAAATTAAGGTACAAAGATGGGATCTGAAACCCGGGTCTTTCTTTCTGAACCCCAACCACTGTACCAATCTTGTTCCACGTACTGTTAACTGTTAACTTGTAATGATTTCATTCACAGTCTTAAGTTTTAGGTTCTTCTTTCACCTACTCTAGGTTTCACCTCTCCTACTTTTCTTACATGAACCTTGAATTCCCAACCTGATCAATCCCCACTGAGGTGCTGTCCTCCCAAACCAGTCTAGACAGCTTTTATTCTTCCTTCTGTTGAGCTAATTTCCAAGTGGCTGCCTAAAGGCCCAATAAGATTACTGATACTGGAGTGGAAGTTTCTGTACCCGGATAATGTTCTCTTATTTCTAGTGATTCACCTTTTCTTTGGGGACCAGAGAGAGACTTACGAGCTTGAGTCTCTTCTGCCCAATCAGGTTCTCTTTACTCCACCCACAAGACCCCTCAACACCAGACACATTTTGCAGAGCCGGGCAAGCTAACCCAAGAGACTTATCCTCATTTACCCTTAGGGATTTACAGTCTATATTTTAAAGTGAAAAATCCCATGAAAAAGACAAGTTTGCAGAGGGAGAAATGAAACTAACACCAAGTGATGTGTCATTTCGTGGTCCGGTCAGTCTCTCAGTGTGCACTGCGCTGCAACAGCATTAGGGAAAATTAAGTGAGAAAACATTACAACAGCCCAGGGACACTTCTACCTAAATTTTGTGATTACATTTTAAGTGCTCTCTGTCACAGATATCATAAACTGATTAAATCATTTCATGCCTGACCCCTACTGACTATGCTAAGTGAAAAGAGAGGGCTATTAATAACTACCCATTTCTGACAGCTGCCCAGGGGCAATGCTGCCTTTTGCAGCAGTGAGATGACTCCCCAGCTCACTTACTGAATGCTGAATATTGATTCATATTATGAGTGTTGTCAAACACAGAGTGCAGTGCTGCAGATCCGTAGTGGCAGGTCATCAGGAATAGCATTAGCAAATGTCAGGTCAGGAATCAAAGGCCTGCTGGATTCTTTAGGGATGAGATTTATCGATTCCATAAAATGTGAAACAGATCAAGTACTTGTGATGATGGAAATGGTCGTGGCAGAATGAGGCTGAGCCTTCTCTGATGTAGACCTCAGGACAGATGCAGCACACAAGTGACTACGGAAGAAAATGCTAAAAGTTGGAATGCCTGGGACAAGGACAACGGCAGCTTTGGGCTAAGGAGATTTTAGGGCTAAATGTCAGATCTCAGATGTGAAATTGGTCAAAGGTGTATGTGGGCTGTGTGTGTAGGGGTGTATGTGTGTGTGTGTATGTGTGTATGTGTGTGTGTATGTCCTAGCAGTCTAAGGTGTTTTCAACAGGCAAATCTATAAGAATGTGATTAGATGCCAATGAACGTTACAAACATAATTCTGTATATAAAAGGTGCAATTTGTTATTTTACTGACATTTCCTTTTGAAGATATTTAAAATATATCTAGCTTCTGGATTTCCATCATTACAATTAATTTTTGAATCAAATGCTCTCATATTGTTACTCCATTCTTGCATTATTCCACAAGGTGTCAATTAAAACTGCGCCTCTATAATTCCCTTCTCCCTTCTGGTCCCTTTATCTTGATATAGTTTTTTAAAAATGCCCTAGACTAGAAGTCAGAATACTAGATTCTTTTAATCCTTCTGCCATTTATCTTGTGATCTTAGGCAGTTACAACCTCCCTGCATCTCAATTTCTTCACCTGTTAAAAAAAAAAAAAAAATCCCCCCCAAAAAACCAAACAAGAACTATACGTGTACTAGTGCTACAAAAAGGTTTTGTAGAGAGGATCAATATCAGATCGCAAGTTTCATTACAGAGAGCAGGGTACATGTACTATCACTCATCTTAATGTTCTGAATACCTAGTAAAGTGACCGGCTCTTAATAGTTATTTACTTTTCAACTTAGCTAAATAAAAGATGGATATACTCTGAGACCGTAAAGGTTTACTAAAGTGTACGATGCTTTATTATTATGTGTTTATTTTCTAAGTATGTAATACTTGTTCTAGCATCACTGAAAATTTTTTTTTAATTTTTATTGAAATATAGTTGATTTACAATGTTGTGTTAGTTTCAATGTTGTGTTGTGTCTACAGCAAAGTGATTCAGTTTTATATATATATATATATATATATATATATATATATATATATATATATATATTCTTTTTTAGATTCTTTTCCATTTTAGGTTATTACAAAATACTGAGTATAGTTCCCTGTGCTATACAGTAGGTCCTTGTTGGTTATCTATTTTATATATAGTACTGTGTATCTGTTCACCCCAAACTCCTAATTTATCCCTCCCCAGCTTTCCCCTTTGGTAACCATAAGTTTGTGCACTGGAAATGTTTTGGAACTCGTATTGCTAATACTAGAGGTTTGCAGAAGCCATACTTTGCTTTCATCTCTTCAAAAGCGCAAGCCACAAAGCCTTCTTTAATTTTGCCCCATATTGTGATGGAGCCTTGAGCTCCATCCGGGAAAGCTAGCAGCTGCCAAGTTCTAATTCTGTTTATTATATCTGAATAGGTAAATATAAGTTGGTTGTTATCTACAGCTTGAAAGAGTATCTGCTCTCTACAGAAAATGCGCTCTTTGGACCACTGTAGTATGTCCTCATTGATTAGCTTTTATCTACAAAATGCATTTCAGAAAAGTAAAGGAAACTATCCTTTAAAAAAAATTTTATAAAAACCTAGTCATCATTGGATTACATCAGCTCATCCTACCTTTTAACTAATTTTTAAGAGAAATTTACTTATAGTTTATTTTCTCTTTTCTTCAGTCTTACTTAATTCTACATTTTCCTCTGACAAGAAAAGAAAGAGAAAAAAATGGTATTAGGATCTCATCCCCTGCCCATCAAAGGATCACTCTAGTCTTGTTTTAAATGGGTTGATGAGAGAAAATGAACAGGTGCTACAGGTTACTCAGCTGTTCTAAAATTAAAGATTGATATTTTTCCCCTTGTTCTATTAGCAGACCTTTAGTGACATGTTAGCACTGGATAATGGTTGCAGCAGTTTAAGCCTCATGCTGTGATTTTTAACAGAAAGCCTAGCTACAGCAGCAAACAATGACATCTCCCCATAGCCAGTAACCTAATAAGGAAGCAATTGCAGCCTTAGGCAGTTTGACTAAACAGCAAGAGAAATCTGACTTCCAATGTACTGACTCCACTTTAAAGACAATGGCCTGGCTTAATTAACACTGTATTCATTTGTAACTCAATCAATTTAGAATTTTCATCCTTTAACCATTGACTCTGCCAGCTTAAAAAGAAAAAGAAGGCTCAAGCTGCTGAAAATCCCTCTTGATTTGTATAAATAGGCATTTCTGAACCAGCAATAGAATAAATAACCCTTGACGTTAATTGCTAAATTTCCCAATGGCCAGGTAATCATAAAACCATATTTTAAATAAGAAGAGAATTTCATTGATTAGTTTAGGAATAAACACGGGATATATTTAATGTAATACCAAAATTGAAATTATTTTCTCATACCCTTCTTTTCAGGGGCACTAAATTAAAAATACTAAGCGTTGCCCCAAACATATCTATTTCAAATTATTATCTCCAACAGTAGCCTAATAGATTATGTCTGGTGTACTTATGGGATTTCATCACCTTCATGTGGCCTATCTTGGTCCCTTGGATTTGGTGTGACCAATATACACCACCCTCTAAACAGAAATTAAAATAAATGCTAACTCATATTATTCATCTACATTGATTTTCATTTTAAAACAAAACAGTCAACAAACAAAGTTAATTAGATAAAACTCTAGACTAAAATAGTATTATGAATACTCATAAGTGTACTCATAGTTCTCTTATTTTAAGAGAAATAAAATACATGATTATCGCATTAGGTCAACTATGTTGTGTAAATATCTGATAAAGATTAGAATTTGCTGCCTTGTAAAAAACTGTTTTTCCTGAAAAATCTTTTCATTCTACAAAATTATGCACTAAAAAATAATACAGGGACTTCCCTGGTGGTCCAATGGTCCAATCAGGGGGCCCAGGTTCGATCCCTGGTCAGGGAACTAGATCCCGCATGCTGCAACTAAAGATCCCGCGTGCCGCAACTAAGACCCAGCGCAGCCAAATAAATAAATAAATAAATAAATATTTAAAACAACAATAATAATAATACAGCTTATCAGAAAAGTGGTTCAGACCACTTAAAACTTTTAACCAGAGAATAAAATGAAAATAATAACAATCCTAATAAAAGCACTAGCATAGTTTACCTCTGAGGATATTTACACTTAGCATATAGCCAATTCTTTACAGCTTTAAAACTAAATATAGATCCTAGAGGGCATTTGATTCTAAAGAGATCATTTGCATTAAAAATTAGAAGTATGGGGACTTCCCTGGTGGCGCAATGGTTAAGAATCCGCCTGCCAATGCAGGGGACACGGGTTCAAGCCCTGGTCCAGGAAGATGCCACATGCCATGGAGCAACTAAGCCCGTGCGCCACAACTACTGAGCCTGCGCTCTAGAGCCCGTGAGCCACAACTACTGAGCTCGCGTGCTGCATCTACTGAAGCCCACGCGCCTAGAGCCCATGCTCCACAATAAGAGTAAGCCACTGCAATGAGAAGCCCACGCACCTCAACGAAGAGTAGCCCCGCTCAATGCAACTAGAGAAAGCCTGTGCGCAGCAACGAAGACCCAACACAGCCAAATATAAATAAATAAATAAATTTATAAAAATTAGAAGTATGAAAATCCAGAGCATAGCATTCTTCATTAACTCACTGTTTTAATACAGAGGAAATGTCTTTGCAGCCCCTTCTGTGCTCACAGCTACACAGAGGGCTTATCACAGCGTAAGGGACAGAGGTTCATAAAGCCACTAAATGAGCCACTATTTGCACTAAAGAAAGGCACTTCTGTAGATTTTCACATTTTCTCATGAGGTCTTCATAAAGTGCTCAGGTTTTCTCTTTAACTGGGAGAAAACTTGCTCTTAATGGCTTCAAAACACTAATCAAAAAATGGGGAAATCGTCCATAAACCAACTATTTACCAACTAGTAAGAGATAATTTGCATCAAAGAAACTATGTGGTTTGAAAACCACATTCTCTATGATAATAATAAAAGAAATATGGCTTTCAAAAGCTAATGAGGAGGGTGGGGAATGAAGGAAGAAGGGAAATGGAATCCAAGCTCTCTAACCCGGTACCAGGGTCTCCATCATCTGACCATTAGTCTGGGTTTCCAGTTTTAACTCTCACACACAGCTCTCCAGATGAAGCCATGATGGATTGACCTTCTATTTGGTCCTTGCCTTATGCATCTGTTGGGGCTTAGGGCAGGCCACCCCAAAATATTGATTATTATGAATCAAAGTTACTTAAGAAATGGCCACTGCAAGAGGGACACCTTGACCCTCCTCTCTGTCGCCCTGAAAGCAGGAAATAAGTCTCATGTGAAAGGTGTGCTCCCTGCATCTATTAATCTGTTTTATGTCAATTTCATTATTAGTCTAGCCACAAGAACTTAAGAGGGATAGAGGGGGAAATTTCCCCACCCCAACACATTCCATAACTGCTACCCTGAGACTATAGCCTCTCTGAATACCATGCCTACCTCTAGGCCAGGCAGTAGTCCTACTTCTTCCATGAGTTCCCCTCCTTCCTACTTCCTCCTCTGACCTTCTGTCTTACAACTAATTCATTTAGTTCCTTCTATGTAATGCCTTGACCTGCCAGCCAAGTTTATATATATATGTGGAGAGAGAGAGAGAGAGAGAGAGAGAGATAAAAAGAGAGACAGAAAATCTTATCTCCTTAGTTAGACTCTCAAGTTGAGTGGAGGCCTTCATTGTCATTTTCCTCCTTCTACTTTTCTGTAACCAAGTGCCTCACAGTGTTTATGTATGGCAACAGTTCAATAAGTATTTGTTCCAGATTTTTTAGCTGATTTTTGAGGGCCTTGTATAGAATTGTATAATGACCACTTTACATTTGATAAGTATACTCCAAAAGACCCGAAAGAAGTTATGGAACGGTATCTAAAAATAATTTATGCACACAAACTTAGGTTTGAGCTGATTATATTCACAGAGATGAGGAGGTGGTTACTTTCTGAGGCTGTTCTGAAGCAACAGTCTTAGTACGAATATATATGTATGTTTAAATAGTAAAAATTCAGTAATGTAGGATATAAAATTATATACAGAAATTAATAGCCTTTAAATACATATAAAATAACCAATTCAAGGATATAATGGTAGAGAAAACTCCCTCTTAGTAGCAACAAAAAAGATAAAATATGAATAAACTTTACAAGAAATGTGCAAAATTTATATGAGGAAAACTTTAAAATACTCCTGAAAAAAATGAAGAGTAAACTTGAACAAATGGACAGCCATCCCCTATACTTGGACAGAGAGATTCAACATCATAAAGATGTCTGTTTTCCCTAGTTAATCTATAAATTCAATGCAATCTCAGTAAAATTCTAACAATTTTTTATGAAACTAGATAAGTTGTTACTAAAGTTTGTATAGAAAAATAACATGCAAGATTAGTGAGAAAAACATTGGGAAAAAAAAGCTATGAGATGGGACTAGATGGGACTATGATCTGGTAATTAATACCAGATATTAAAACATAAGATTAAAGCCTCTATAACTAAAATATTGTGATAATGACAAATGAATAGACAAACCAGTGGAATAGAATAAAATGTCCAGTAATAGACCAAGTATATATAAAAATTAGTATATAAAAAAAGGTGACACATCAAATCACTGAGATAAAGGTGGACTTTTTAGTAAATAGTGCTGGGGTAACTGGAGAGTCATTTGGAAAAAAGATAAAATTAGAAACATATTTTGCATCATACGTAAGAACAAACTTCAAATGGAGCAGAGATTTAAATGTAAAAAATTATACCATGTAAGTAGTATAAGAAAACATGGGTAAATTCCTCTATAATCCGATAGTAGGGAAAGACTAACCATGACTCAAAATCCAGATGTAATACAAGAAAACATTTGTAAATCTGACTGCATAAAAGTTAACGAAAATTAAACTTTTGCATGGCAAAAAAAAAAAAGAAACACAAACACTATAAGCAAAATCAATTGGTAGAAACATCTGTAACATATATCAAAGATAAAAGATTCTTAAAAATTGAGGGGAGGAAAGATCTAAAATCACACTTACATTCGATAGATATCTCTTAAACATATGAAAATATGTTCAACTTAACTCATAATAAAATAAATACAAATTAAAACTACACTGAGATAGCATTTCTCACCTATCGGATTGGCAACAATTAAAAGGCTTGACCAAACATCTGGTGGCAAGGCTGAGGGGAAGCAGGCACTCACATACTGCTGGTGGGAATGGAGGCTGGACCGACCCTTATAGAAGGGAATTGGGCAATACATAATAAAACTACATTTGCATTTACTTTTTCACCCATCTGTCCTACCTCTCAGAATTCACCCTAAAGAAATATCTGAATGATGCAAAAATACATATGCACAAGTTTATTTACTGCAGCGTTTTTTGTTAAGTTCAAAATATTTGAAACAATCTAAATGTCTATACACAATAGAGTGGTTAAATAAACCATGATATATCAATGCAATGGAGTAATACGTAGCTATAGAAAAAAGAATGAGGATGATCTGTATGAACTGATACAATGATTTCTAGGATATATTGTTGAGTGAAAAAAGCAAAGTTCAGTAGTATATATAGAAAGGTATCTCTTATGTAAGAAAGAAGATAAAATAAGAAAATAAATATACCATTTTTTTTTTGGCAAAAGAAATATAGAAAGGATAAATCAGAGACTAAGGAGATAAATTTCCTAGAGGAGGTGTGTGGGGATGGAGTGGAAGAGTGGTGGAGGGCAGAGAGCAGAATGATACTTTTGAGTATTCCTTTTTGTAAACTTTCAACTTCTGTATCCGTGGTAATACTTTATGCATTAAAAAAATAAAATACCACAAAACCAACAAGGATGAGGGGAAAACCTTAAAATGCAACGCAAATAAAAACAAGTGAACATTAACTGTATTTCAACTAAATAACTGCACTGAAGGTGGCGGCAGTTGCGGGGGTGGTAATGGAGGGACTAATTTTTGAACACAATTATTTTGACTTCATACCTCAGTCTAAAGACAAAAAGAACTATAAACAAATATTGAACTCTAGTAAATAGGTTTGGTTTTTGCAGTGTTTATGGGTGAGCAATGCTCAAACTATTTTCTATATACTCTAGGATTCAGCAAATGAATAAATATATCGAGGATAATGAGAGCCGAGTTTTTCAATGATAAAGGAGAAAGTTACAAATATGGAAAGGCAAAAAGCAGTAATGAGCACGGTGGTGTTGGAATGGGATGCAGACATCAGTATGAGTTGATATATATAAATATGAATTTTTTTTTAGCTTTGTCCCCACGAGGGCCTAAAAGCATTAACATCCCAGGAACAATAAGCACACCTAGAACCCATATCTGGGTTTCTAAATAACATTTTCCACTAAAAAAACCCAGTGTTCTTTAGAGGACTGGTTGATTCCATGACTGGGGCAGGGAAAGCATAAAATGAGCCTAAAATACCTTGTTGTATCAGAAAGTTAAAAAGTGTACTAAAAGTGATAGGGCCGTGCCAAAACGACAAAGGGGCTTGAAGTCCCAGCTTGAAGGGGCTCCCACTGACCAAATCTGACTGGGACAATTTGAGCATCAGAATAAATAATGAAAGCAAAAGATTTTAATCCATTGAATAAGATAAGAATCCATGAGTCCATACTAAAATGCATGCATACATACATACATACATACATGGGAGAGGGGAAATGGGAAACTCTTCCGAACAACAGAATGTCAACCAATAAATGTAGAAGGAATGTTTTGGACAGTAATTTATTCAGACATGATTCATCAATGTATGCTAAAATTAATGGGTGAAAGTTTGATGGGGAACAGTATTTTCAAATAGTCTCAAAGTATCTCTCCACAATTACCCATTAATTATGAAAGAAAAATAGCAACTGCACAGTAGAAAACATGGAAGATATCGCCTTATACAATGATCAGAGTCAACATCACCGGTAATGGGACAAACCAATATGATGCCCTGATAGACATCATCACTTCTGTGATATGCCTGCCAAAAGTTATAACCTGAATCTGATCCTAAGGAAACAGAAGACAAACCCAGATTACAGGACATTTAACAAAATAACTGGCCTTTTTTTACTGTTCAAAAATGTCAAGGTCAAATGAGATGAAGAGAGGCTGAGGAACTGTTCTGGATTAAAGGAGACTAAATACACATGACAAGTAAATGCATGATCATGAATTGGATACTGTGTAGGAAAAATTGCTAAAAGAAAATCATTGAGATAATTGATGAAATCAAGTATGGATTATGGGTTAGATAATAGTTTTGTATCAATGTTAAATTTCCTGACCTTGGTAACTGTACTATGGTTATGTAGGAGAATATTCTTCTCCTTAGAAAATTCACAGTGAAGTACTTAAGGGTAAAGGGATACCAAGTCTGCAATTTTCTCACAAGTTAGATAGATGATATATAAAGATAAATAGATATGCAGATATTAAATATATATAGATATTAAAAGATAAGCTATATAGAGAGGTATTACATATATATTTATATAAAGATTATATGTAAATATACAAAGAAAGAGAGAATGTTAAAGTGAACAGGGAAAAATATAAATAATTGGTATTTCCAAGTAAAGGACACAGGAGTTCAAGTAAAGGGTATGAGATTTTTCTGTAAGTGTGAAGCTAAAAAATTGTTAAAGTGTGTGTTGTATAAATATAGAATTTGTGTATGTGTACGTGTGGGGGACATGTGTGTGTGTAAAAACATGGCCAACATAGTTCTTCCCTGGGGAGGGTATCACAGACAATGATCATTTCCCAGTGAGAGACTCAGGGTCAGTTAGAAGATAACTTTGAAGGAGAAACCAATCTATCCCTTCGGAAAGGAAAGCCATCAGAATACACTGGTCTCCTTAGTGTAAAATAAAAATAAAAGGAAAGAAAAGGATGCAAACGAGAACACAAGAGAATAGATGTACCACAGACAGAATCAATCACCCATGTGAAGTCTCTCTGAAAACCAGTTATCAGTAAGAGAAGAAAATATTCGTAGAAATCTAAGATGGCAGAATAAAGAGTAATCATAAGTCCTGCTTTGCCCAGGACATCCCGATTTATGCCTGTGGTCCTGGCATGTTATTAATGGGGCCCCAAAGTGTTTTTTTTTTCAATTAATTAATTTTTTACAGTAGGTCCTTGTTGGTTATCTATTTTAAATATAGGAGTGTGTACGTGTCAATCCCAAACTCCCAATCTATCCCTCCCCCCAACCCTTCCTCCCTGGTAGGTGTTCAAGTTTTGATGATAAAATATATGATCATTCCACAGACAATGAACTATACGTCTTTCATTTTTGTAATAGTTTTTATTTTATTTCTTCTTCCTCTTTCCTGAGCTTTTTGCAACTCATGTTTCATTTTCTTCAGTTGAATCATTATATCCGCTCTGATTTCTTATTTCTCTAATCCTGGTCTTACTTTACAGAAGCAAATACTTCATTAAGTTTTTTTGGTTTTGTTCCCTCCTTTCCTTCCTTCCTTCCATCTATCCTTCCTTCCTCCCTCTCTCCCTTCCTTCTTTCCTTCTTCCGTCTTTCTTTTTTGCTTATTTTTATTTATTTATGTCTTAAATTCATGACTAATTATTGTTCTTGCCTCTACTCTACTTCAACACTTCTCTGGTGTTTATTTGCCACTTGTTTATTTCTGTTTCTTTCCTTCATTTTCCTTGTTTTCTGTGTTGATCCTGCTTACTCTTTTTTTTTTTTTTTAATTATTACTCATTGTTGAGCAAGGTGAATTTCCCCAAGGCCAGCTATTTGCGGGAGGTTCAAGCTGGGGAGAGCCAGAGCCACGGTGCAGGCTATTAGGCTATTAGGATCTCTAATAGGACATAAGATGGAATAAATTCTCTCAGTCCTTCCTTCCCCTGAGCCAAATGAAGTTAGCACTCCAGGGCTGTTCATGATATAGTATCTCTTTCCTCAATCCCACCTTCCCAAAAATCTGCTTCCTACAACATGCTTCACTCCATCCTGCTTCTCAAGACTTCATGCCAAAAATTTTCAGGAAAGCTCCTAATATCAGCCTATGCATCCATTCCCTTATTTTAAAAATGAGATTATTGGATTTGTCCCTCAGAGTAAAGGTGGAGGTAACTACTATCTTTAATGTAAAGATCTTTACTCTGCCATTTAAAAACTGTATTTCTAACACACAAATGTGATCTGTCACCCTGCTAAAAAAATCTTCAGTGGCATGCAATTACCTTCAGAATAAAAGTCAGATACTTAAACATGACCTTACAAAGTCCTCATAAATTTTTTCACCTTCTACACTTCTCTTTTCTGTATCCGCAGTCAATGTGCCTTAATAGTGGTGCCTTCCCTGGCTCCCACAGAAAAATAAATTTGCCCCCTTTTGTGTTCCCATTGGAAAGTATGCATCCTATTATACCTATTATGCTTTGTCACTATTTATTTGCATGCCAGGTTTCTCCAATATACGTTAAGCTCCATGAGGGCAAGCAAATTGTCATATTCATCTCATGTACCAAATACAGAACCTGATATGTAGTAGGAACTCAATAATGTTTGTGGCACAAGTCTAAGTGTATTCCAAGTGCTACAGCACGCAAGCAGATATACAAACTTTTAGATTTCTGGATTACTTCCAACCCATGGTTCCTATTGTATTAACTATTTTCTTTTCCTGCATATCAGGTTTACTTTGCTTTTGAATTCATATGCCTGTGTATCTGTCAACATAATCTATATGTGGTAATATTAATAATCGTGATTTTTTTTAGACATTTGTACATTGTAACTTTGATCAATAAAACATCTTATTGTTCCAACATATTGACACTTCAAAAGCAAACAGCTAGCCTCTCTCTATGATGTAAGTACTATTTTTTAGCGACTAATTGATTAAGATATTGATAAAAAATGAACTAGGGCTTCCCTGGTGGCGCAGTGGTTGAGAATCTGCCTGCTAATGCAGGGGACACGGGTTCGAGCCCTGGTCTGGGAAGATCCCACATGCCACGGAGCAGCTGGGCCCGTGAGCCACAATTGCTGAGCCTGCGCGGCTGGAGCCTGTGCCCCGCGACGGGAGGGGCCGCGATAGAGAAAGGCCCGCGCACCGCGATGAAGAGCGGTCCCCGCACCGCGATGAAGAGTGGCCCCCGCTTGCCGCAACTGGAGAAAGCCCTCGCACGAACCGAAGACCCAACACAGCCAAAAATAAATAAATAAATAAAATAAATAAATAAGAAAATCCTTTAAAAAAAAAAAAAAAATGAACTAGTCGGCAAGAAGCCATATTTAGAAAATGCATGTACATACATACATACTACACATAGAAGTGCAGGAAAGCACTACAAAGAATAGAATCAAGAGTTTTAATTCTGAATTACTATGATATAACATTTGTTTTAAATTAGTTGAATAGTCTCTAAAAATATCCTTTCCTGCCTTTTATTTTCTCATGCTTAAACTCTTACAGAAGATGCCCTATAATGATGATATAGCACCACAAAAAATGCATAAATTATGGTCTTCTACAGTGTACTCAAAAATATTTGGCTTACTTTTCTTAAAGGGAACCTGTATGTAACAGAAAATACAAGGATATTCTCATGATATTAAAGGTTTATCAAAACTGCCATGACATAGACAAATTTCAAATAAAATAGATACCTATACGTACCAAGGAGATTTGTGGTATTACTATTTATTTTATATTAAATAGATATATCAATATATGATGTTAAAAAACAATAACCATAAACTAGGTTAAGGAAAAAGGGATATATGACTGGAACCAAAACACTTGCTCCTGTGACTAATAATTCTATGGCCTCTGATAAACTATGACTATGTCAGTTGTCTTTTTCATTCAAATGAGATTTTGTCATCTACATCTGCACAGCAGTTGTGGGCTGTCAGCTAGGACATTTAAAGAACCTTAAAACAGCTGGGGGCTTCCCTGGCACAGTGGTTAAGAAGCTGCCTGCCAATGCAGGGGACATGGGTTCGAGCCCTGATCTGGGAAGATCCCACATGCTGCAGAGCAACTAAACCCATCAGCCACAACTACTGAGCCTGCGCTCTAGAGCCCACAAGCCACAACTACTGAAGCCCATGTGCCTAGAGCCCGTGCTCCGCAACAGAAGCTACCACACCACAACAAAGAGTAGCCCCCGCTCGCTGCAGCTAGAGAAAGCCCGGGCACAGCAACGAAGACCCAACTCACCCAAAAATAAATAAACAAATTTTTAAAAATTTTTAAAAAATCAGCTGGACTATACAAAGAAATTCTTTATAACATGGTTGTGCAGTCTCAAATTATACCATAGTATATTAAACGAGGCAATTTTAAAATGGAAAACAATATAAAATATTGTGTAAGTAGAGCCATATATTTTTAGTATTTGAACTCCATGTAACCCTGGTGTACTGGACCCAGTATTTAAAAGGAGACCAGTTGAGAATTGGGTTTAATTCTTAATCTTAAAAACGGAATGGAACAAAAACTATTAAAATTCCCTGGAATAATCTTTACAAGAAAATGTTTATTAACTACCTAACAGTACAATCCAGAGAAGGAAGAACTGATCCTCAGTTTATCTTGTGACTAGAAAATGAGATTTTTATAAGCTATAAATTAAAAAAAAAATCAGTCTCTGTTCTTTATACAAATATATATTAGTATAAAGAACATATATTATATATAACATATATATATTAACATATATAGTTACATATATTATAACATATTATATATGCAATATATATATATATGTATCAGGCCTCCAACAAGTTCATATGCACAATGGGGAATGTCTTTGTCATCTCTTGTTCTAAGGCCATCACACTATAAAATTATTAACAATAATTTTTAAAAAGAACCTAGACCTGGAAATATTGTGTCATTGTCAGAGGTTAACAAATACTTTCTACACGTTAAAATTTCAGAAAGATTTTTAAAATAAGAATTTAAATGACTTCTTAAAACACATCAGAAGCAAAGCTAAGAGAATTCAGCACCACCAAACCAGCTCTACAACAAATGCTAAAGGAACTTCTCTAAGTGGGAAACACAAGAGAAAAAAAGGACCTACAAAAACAAACCCAAAACAATTAAGAAAATGGTCATAGGAACATACATATAGATAATTACCTTAAACGTGAATGGATTAAAGGCTCCAACCAAAAGACACAGGCTTGCTGAATGGATACAAAAACAAGACCCATATATATGCTGTCTACAAGAGACCCACTTCAGACCTAGGGACACATTCATACTGAAAGTGAGGGGATGGGAAAAGATATTCCATGCAAATGGAAATCAAAAGAAAGCTGGAGTAGCTATACTCATATCAGACAAAATAGACTTTAAAATAAAGAATGTTACAAGAGACAAGGAAGGACACTACATAATGATCAAGGGATCAATCCAAGAAGAAGATATAACAATTATAAATATATATGCACCCAACATAGGAGCACCTCAATACATAAGGCAACTGCTAACAGCTCTAAAAGAGGAAATCGACAGTAACACAATAAGAGTGGGGGACTTTAACACCTCACTTGCACCAATGGACAGATCATCCAAACAGAAAATTGATAAGGAAACAGAAGCTTTAAATGACACAATAGATCAGATAGATTTAATTGATATTTATAGGACATTCCATCCAAAAACAGCAGATTACACTTTCTTCTCAAGTGCACATGGAACATTCTCCAGGATAGATCACATCATGGATCACAAATCAAGCCACAGTAAATTTAAGAAAATTGAAATCATATCAAGCATCTTTTCTGACCACAACGCTATGAGATTAGAAATCAGTTACAGGGAAAAAAACGTAAAGAACACAAACACATGGAGGCTAAACAATACGTTACTAAATAACCAAGAGATCACTAAAGAAATCAAAGAGGAAATCAAAAAATACCTAGGGACCAATGATAATGAAAACACGATGATCCAAAACCTATGGGATGCAGCAAAAGCAGTTCTAAGAGGGAAGTTTATTGCTATATAAGTTAGAGAAGAGCTAACACCCATCCTTCTCAAACTCTTCCAAAAAATTGCAGAGGAAGGAGCACTCCCAAACTCATTCTATGAGGCCACCATCACCCTGATACCAAAACCAGACAAAGATGCCACAAAAAACGAAAATTACAGACCAATATCACTGACGAATATAGACGCAAAAATCCTCAACAAAATACTAGCAAACAGAATCCAACAACACTTTAAAAGGATCATACACCATGATCAAGTGGGATTGATCCCAGGGATGCAAGGATTCTTCCATATATGCAAATCAATCAATGTGATGCACCATATTAACAAATTGAAGAATAAAACCCATATGATCATCTCGATAGATGCAGAAAAAGCTTTTGACAAAATTCAACACCCATTTATGATAAAAACTCTCCAGAAAGTGGTCATAGAGGGAACCTACCTCAACATAATAAAGGCCATATATGACAAACCCACAGCAAACATCATTCTCAATGGTGAAAAACTGAAAGCATTTCCTCTAAGATCAGGAACAAGACAAGGATGTCCACTCTCACCACTATCATTCAACATAGTTTTCGAAGTCTTAGCCACGGCAATCAGAGAAGAAAAAGAAACAAAAGGAATACAAATTGGAAAAGAAGAAGTAAAACTGTCACTGTTTGCAGATGACATGATACTATACATAGAGAATCCTAAAGATGCCACCAGAAAACTACTAGAGCTAATCAATGAATTTGGTAAAGTTGCAGGATACAAAATTAATGCACAGAAATCTCTTGCATTCCTATACACTAATGACGAAAAATCTGAAAGAGAAATTAAGGAAACACTCCCATTTACCATTGCAACAAAAAGGATAAAATACCTAGGAATAAACCTACCTGGGAGACAAAAGACCTGTATGCAGAAAACTATAAGACACTGTTGAAAGAAATTAAAGATGATACCAACAGATGGAGAGATATACCATGTTCTTATATTGGAAGAATCAATATTGTGAAAAAGACTATACAACCCAAAGCAATCTACAGATTCAATGCAATCCCTATCAAATTACCAATGGCATTTTTTTTACAGAACTAGAACAAAAAATCTTAAAATTTGTATGGAGACACAAAAGACCCCGAATAGCCAAAGCAGTCTTTTTTTTTTTTTTAATTTTATTTTATTTATTTTTTTATACAGTCAAAGCAGTCTTGCTGGAAAAAAATGGACCTGGAAGAATCAGACTCCCTGACTTCAGACTATACTACAAAGCTACAGTAATCAAGACAATATGGTACTGGCACAATAACAGAAATACAGATCAATGGAACAGGATAGAAAGCCCAGAGATAAACCCACAAACCTATGGTCAACTGATCTATGACAAAGGAGGCATGGATATACAATGGAGAAAAGACAGTCTCTTCAATAAGTGGTGCTGGGAAAACTGGACAGCTACATGTAAAAGAATGAAATTAGTACACTCCCTAACACCATACACAAAAATAAACTCAAAATGGATTAGAGACCTAAATGTAAGACCAGACACTATAAAACTCTTAGAGGAAAACATAGGAAGAACACTCTTTGACATAAATCACAGCAGGATCTTTTTTGATCCACCTCCTAGAGTAAGGGAAATAAAAACAAAAATAAACAAATGGGACCTAATGAAACTTCAAAGCTTTTGCACAGCAAAGGAAACTACAAACAAGATGAAAAGACAACCCTCAGAATGGGAGATAATATTTGCAAACGAACCAATGGACAAAGGATTAATCTCCAAAATATATAAACAGCTCATGCAGCTCAATATTAAAAAAACAAACAACCCAATCAAAAAATGGGCAGAAGACCTAAATAGACATTTCCCCAAAGAGGACATACAGATGGCCAAGAAGCACATGAAAAGCTGCTCAACATCACTAATTATTAGAGAAATGCAAATCAAAACTACAATGAGTTATGACCTCACACCAGTTAGAATGGGCATCATCAGAAAATCTACAAACAACAAATGCTGGAGAGGGTGTGGAGAAAAGGGAACCCTCTTGTACTGTTGGTGGGAATGTAAATTGATACAGCCACTATGGAGAACAGTATGAAGGTTCCTTAAAAAATTAAAAATAGAATTACCATATGACCTAGCAATCCCACTACTGGGCATATACCCTGAGAAAACCATAATTCAAAAATGAACATAAACCCCAATGTTCGTTGCAGCACTGTTTACAATAGCCAGGTCATGGAAGCAACCTAAATGCACATTGACAGGCGAATGGATAAGGAAGATGTGGTACATATATACAATGGAATATTACTCAGCCATAAAAAGGAACAAAGTTGGGTCATTTGTAGAGACGTGGATGAATCTAGAGACTGTCATACAGAGTGAATTAAGTCAGAAAGAGAAAAACAAATATTGCGTATTAATGCATATATGTGGAACCTAGAAAAATGGTACAGATGAACCGGTTTACAGGGCAGAAGTTGAGACACAGATGTAGAGAACAAACGTATGGACACCAAGGGGGGAAAGCAGTGGCTGGTGTGGGTGGTGGTGTGATGAATTGGGAGATTGGGATTGACATGTATACACTGATGTGTATAAAATAGATGACTAATAAGAACCTGCTGTATAAAAAAATCAATAAAATAAAATTCAAAAATTCAAAAAAAGGAAAGAAAACCACATCAGATACCATTCTCTTTCCTTTTCTGTAATATATAAGACAGGAGCATTGGGGAGGAACATCACCCATGACCATCAAAAACACTAAATCATTCATCAAGTGAAATGTGTCTTGCTTTAGAAGTAATAGTGATATTGCATGTGTTTTGGCCCTTTAAGAAACATAATAAAAGTATTCAGTTGGAGAAAATGCATTGACTGAACATTGACAAAGTCCAGTGC
The DNA here is from genome assembly GCF_949987535.1 of Balaenoptera acutorostrata. NCBI lineage: Eukaryota > Metazoa > Chordata > Mammalia > Artiodactyla > Balaenopteridae > Balaenoptera > Balaenoptera acutorostrata. Next base: position 57,286,887 of record NC_080075.1, read on the forward strand.
TGTTAGAATCATTCACATCAAATGCATCATCAGGGATTTTCTAGATAAAATGTCAACAATGTAGCTAATCTTTTTGGTTAAACAATGCTTTTAGAAGTGCCTTAAGAGCTAAAATGAATATCCAGAAATTCTTTCAAATGCTATAAGGCCATTAGTAGACTAACACATTGGTCAATAATTTAATTCAATATTTTTAAGTCATCTCAAAGTCACATAGTGGTAGATTTTTTTGTTTTCAAAGCATCACACTTGTTATTGATACGCTATATAACAGATAATACATCCTGAATTTTTCTTTGTTTATTAACAAGCCCTTGTAATTAACTTGCTTTTAAATCATAAGTATGATACTATTTTAATTTCCTTCACATTCTCTACCCTATCATTTGAAATCACATTAAGCTGACTCTTAGAAGGCCACCTGGTGTAATACTATGACATTGAAGTGAGCTGTTCTGGTGTGCAGGAAACACTGACAGTCTTCTATGCTAAAATCCATTTCTCTAACTGATGACAGAACTAGGGGAAATTAATTTTTGCTATTCATAAATACCTGACAGGTTTAATGTAAATGTTTTGAAAAAGACCTCAGCATATGCTGCACATACATTATATATGCAGCACTGCACTGGAACACTGTATTTGAAACCCATTCAATTTCTAGATCACTACTGCTGAAACTGTTGAAATTTCTCAAATTACTCACAGATTGCAATTTTCTCCATATACATGTAAATAACAACAGAAGTCCCCATGAAACCTTTCAGTCACTGGAAAAATCAGCAATTTGACACTTAGGACAAATTTCTTTTATAGAAATACTATGAAAATGCAGGTAAACCTGACAAATCACTGAGTGTTAGCCTGGCTCCCCTCCTGTGGTCAGAGCCAAGGAACTTATTCGAAGGAGGCTGCGTTCATGTTCAAGGTCCAGAAGGGCTGCTACAGAATGGCTCTCACCTTAGAAACAATCCTAGCCCAAAGCAGATGACTTGGACCTCTTTTATAAAGGTGAATATGTAATCATTCCTTAGGATGCCATACATAGTCCCAGCGATACACACAAACACATTCGAGTAAGTATATATGCATAATAAAGGCCCTGTGCAGGTTCAATCCACTTTATGTATTAGATATATTCCTGGAAAAGTCCTGTGTAGCTACACAGGGAAGCTTTTTTATTTATTAAATTCTATGGGTGAAAATCATTTGAAACAGAATCACCCTAAACTGATCCAATTTTTAAATTTTATGGTCATTTTCAAGTTTGAGTATCAAATAGAATAATAACTGCCATGGATTGAAACACATCAAATAGGTTAAAAAGCTACGAGTTCATATTGATACTAAAAATACAAACCAAATATAACCTCCTTGGTCTCCTTTAGAGCATGCTAGGGAACTGATTCATTATTCTGAAAAAGGGTAGATAAAGGGAAAGAAATCAAGCATTTAAGCTGCCTTTCCTATAAGAACTGTACTATAGGTTATCAATAAGAGAAAGTTTCTCTTTATGGAAGTATTCCAGCTAATAAGTGAAGAAAGATAAAGGCATCAGAATATCACCACTTTGGGACTTCCCTGGTGGTCCAGTGGTTAAGAATCCACCTTCCAATGCAGGGGACGCAGGTTCGATCCCTGGTCGGGGAACTAAGAGCCCACATGCCGTGTGGCAACTAAGCCCACGTGCTGCAACTACTGAGCCTGCACACCACAACTAGGAAGCTGCATGCCGCAACTACAGAGCCCATGCGCTATGGAGCCCGTGCATAACTAGAGAGCCCGAGCGCCACAACTACTGAGCTCATGAGCCTGCATGCCACAACTAGAGAGAAGCCCACACACTGCAACGAAAGATCCAGCGTGCCGCAACTAAGACCCGACACAGGCAAAAATAAATAAATAAATATTCAAAAAAAAAAAAGAATATCACCACTTTGCAAACCCCTAATGAAATAACGGCCACTAATATCACAAAACAGAGACAACCAGATACTCGGTTGAAATGAAAATGCAGAATACCACCAATGGAATATTCTTGCCAAAAAAATGAACCTGAATCAGATCAAGTTTTTTAAGCTAACTACCAGTGTACAGGAGAAAAATATATTAGACAATACCGCGGAGGTGCAATGAGCAAACCCTGAATGTGAAAAACAACAAGAAGAACCACCATTTTCTCTAACAAATAAGACTCAAGGGAGAGGGGGAAACAACAGAGAGGAAACCGTAGATTAAAACCATAGATTAAAATGCAGTGGGTGGATGTTGTTTGGATCCCAATTCAAACAAACTGACAGCTTTTTTTTTTTTTAAAGTTGATACATTCAGGGAAATTTGAACAATGACTAGATATTTGATGACATTAAGGAATTACTGGTAATTTTTAAGGTATGATAATGGCATTGTGTTCATTTTTTTTCTGAAAGTCTGTATCTTTTAAAATACATACTGAAATATGTATGGATGAAATGAATGATGTCTGAGAGAGCTGGGGGGAGGGTCGCAACGCATAGAAGGATAGATGAAAAGAGGCTGACCATGTATTGATAACTAGGGAACAGGCAGCTATACGAGGATTCAATATATTACATGTTGTGCTCCCTACCATTGTGTATTTTTGAAAGTTTCTCTCTATTATAGCGTATTTTAAAAATTAATTAACTTATTTATTTATTTTTGGCTGCTTTGGGTCTTCATTGCTGTGCGCGGCTTTCTCTAGTTACTGGCGAGTGGTGGCTACTCTTCGTTTCGGTGCGCGGGCTTCTCACTGTGGTGGCTTCTCTTGTTGCAGAGCACGGGCTCTAGGCATGCAGGCTTCAGTAGCTGTGGCACGCAGGCTTCAGCAGTTGTGGCACGCGGGCTCAGTAGTTGTGGCTCACGGGCTCTAGAGCACAGGCTCAGTAGTTCTGGCGCATGGGCTTAGCTGCTCCATGGCATGTGGCATCTTCCTGGACCAGGGCTCGAACCCGTGTTCCCTGCATTGGCAGGAGGATTCTTAACCACTGCGCCACCAGGGAAGTCCCTGTAGTATATTTTTGAAATTTTCTATTATAAAAAGCTTTTTTTATTACTGATAAAATAAGAATTAAGGAAATACTATTTTCTTGTTAAATTCTAAAATTTATTGCCTGGCTCACTGTAAATCAGGACATGACCATTTGTTCTAAGGAGAGGGGAACTACAAAAGAAAAGAAGAAAATGCTTATATCTATGACAGTCAATAAGAAAATAAAGAATGAATTCAGCTAAACAACAAGGACCTACTGTATAGCACAGGGAACTATATTTAATATCTTATAATAACCTATAATGGAAAAGAGTCTGAAAAAGAATATATATGTGTATATACACAAACACACACACACGTACAACTGAATCACTTTGCTGTCCACTGAAACTAACACAACATTGTAAATCAACTATACTCCAATTAAAAAAAAAAAGAATAAACCTAGCTGAAGAGACTGAGAATTCCTACTAGATCGTTCCCAATTGGTTGGTTGGACTAAATTATCTCTAAATCCCTTTCCATTATGATTTTCTGTAACTCTACAGTTTTAAAAAGAACTATAAGGGATAAATAGGTGAAACACAGAGGATTTTTAGGGCAGTGAAACCAGTCTGTATGATACTCTAATGGTGGATAAATATGTCGTTATACATTTGTCCAAACCCATAGAATGTACAACACCAGGAGTGAACACCAATGTAAACTATGGACTTTGGGTGACAACATGTTGTGGAGCTTCATCGATTACCATAAATGTACCACTCTACTGCAGGAGGTTGAGAGTGGGGAGGCTGTGCATATGTGGGGGAAGGGGGAAGATGAGAAATCTCTGTACGTTTGTTCAACTTTGCAGTGAACCTGAAACTACTTTAAAAGATAGTCTATTTAAAACAAAAGAAAAAACTTTACAAAACACTCATGAACATGCTGTACAAAATCAGAATACTGCTGCTTCCTAAAGCTCTATAAGTGTCTCCAAGTGGAAACAATCTTAAAGTATTTCAGGACATTAAAAAAGATTTGGGGTGATGGCCTAGGGATGGGGGCTTGGGAGGAAATGGAGAGTAACTGCTAATGGGTGGAGGGTTTCTTTTGGGGTGACGAAAATGTTCTAAAACTGGTTGTGGTGATGGTTATAAAACTCTGTGACCATACTAAAACCCACTGAATTATACACTTTAAAGGGGTAAATTATATGGTATGTGAATTATACCTTAATAAAGGTCTTATTAAAAAAACAAGTTTGGGGCCTTTTATACCTATATATAGAAAAAAAAAAATAGAATATTACCTATGAATATCCTTAGCATTATACATTTTCTAATGTAGTAGCTATTAATTTTGTAAGATTATTTACATTTATATTCAATTTACTGGGACAAAATTCCAGTCTGAAATCTTGGAAAAGACACATACCGCTTAAGACAACAGGTTTGGGATCTGACAGACCCAGGTTTGAACTCTAGCTCTGCTAATCATTAGCTGCTGACCTCAAACAATGAATTATTCTCTTTCAGCCTCAGTTTCTCATCTATAAAATAAGTACAATGATTCCCACCTAATAAAATTACGATAAGGGTTGCATGACATAGGATGGTGTAAAGCGTAACACTCAAAAAGTAGAAATGATTATAATCTTTCCTGTGAAAATGTGCAGTGAAATTTTCAAAAGGAAGGAATACTTTTTCAGTATTTAAGACAATTTTTCTAATGGTTGCAGTTGGATGTTAGTCATCAAGAAGCTAAATATGGACAGCTTTAATAACAGCAATCTAATTTAGTATATATTTGTATCATCTAGCCTGAAATGTTTTATAAATGTCTAAAAATATTTCTAGTACTACTGCTACTTCTATTACTATAGCTACTACTATTTGCTGAATATCTTAATCTCACTTATTTTCATATAAAATAAAAGGTTTTAAATGAATAGTTAATGAAAATAATGCAAAGGGATGTTTAACAAGCTAAATTGGTTATTTTATTACGATACTTTGCACTCATGCAGTCTCTTAAACTATTTAAAGTAAAAAAAAAAAAGGATCTTAGGAGGCATGATGTCTATTGTTTAGAAGAAAAACAGAAAAAGAAAATCATTCATTCATTTAGCAATTCCACAAATAATTGCTTAATTCCAAGCATGATGCCAGACCCAGCGGATTCATGATGAATTCTGCCCACCAGGAGCTCCCAGTCTATTGTCATACACAGGTCAGTAAACAAATAATTCCAACAGAATGATATAAGTGCTAACAGAGGGATATGCAAAGCTTTCTAGAGCATAAAGTCAGGCTTAGCAAACTGCAAAAGTAAGGAATCCTCAGTACCTTGGAGCATCACTGATTAGGTGAAGGACAGAACTCTCAAGCTCTGGTGTTTAGTTTATTTATTTACCAGATATGTACAGGTACTGAGGATACAGAAGTAAACAAGGTAGACCTAAGGTTCCCCAAGGAGCTTCCAGTCTAACAAGGGAAGTAGACAATGTAAACAATTACATTAATGTTTAAAGTGTTAGACTAGGGCAGGTAATGGGTGTTAACAGGAGTGCATGGCAGAAGAATCTCAAGGCAGTTAAGTTTGCATTGACATTTTAAATTATTGTGGACTTCTGTGAGACAAGCTATTTGAGTTATTGAAAAATGCTATTTTAAAATTCCTGTTCAACTTCACATGTGCCATTCTGACTCAGTTAATTTCCAAATTTAAAAATTTCTCCTCTTTTTTGCAAAGGCACTGTCCACTTGGTGGATTATCAGCTTAAAGTTTTAAATATTAAGCTGATTGCTGACTATTTACCTGCTATCTAGAAGGGTCTTACTTTATTTCTTACAATATAAATTGGTATGGGCTCAAACAATATGAAGCAAGCAAAGCATAACCCTAAAACAACTATATTTGAGTACTGGTATCACCATACTCCCCCATTAGCATGCATGACTGACAAATGACTCAATTAAGAGCTCAAGAAATGGGTGTCATAAACTTGTGCTTTTCTACGCTCATGGAATACTCACAGATTCTTCTGGCCAATACACCTCCGCCAATTCCATTCACATTTTAAGTGATTTGCACTGACAGGATAAGAAGATCTGTATGAGGTTGGCAGTTTCCTTCTCTCATTGGTACCAGAAATACCATGTACCAGCTACCCTTGGGGAATTGGGGAGTCCAACTAGCTTCTCATACTTTATCTCCCTGGAAGTTAAAACAACAAACCATATATTGTTTTATAAGCATTTCCTTCAACTTTACTCCTTACCGATACAGTGCACTTGCAGGTTGAAAATGCTCTCCGACATTCATTCCAGCTTTTTATCCTGTTTATTTCTCCATTGTGTTCTTGTCCTCTTTTCAGATTTTACAGCTTGAGATATGTTATGGATTTCAGATGTCTTTAGAGCTAACAACCACTGAACAACAACAGCAAAAAATGAAAACCGATACTAAGGGAGGCCCAGAACATACTGCTTTATGATGAAGAAGATGATGAGGGAGAAGGAAAGAGGAAGAGAAGTGGAGAAGGAAAGAGAAAGAGAAGTAGAGCAGGGTTCCCCAACCCCCAGGCCACAGACTGGTACCAGAACCCTACTGTGACTGTGCATGTGAGGGATCTAGGTTGTGCGCTCCTCATGAGAATCTAATGCCTGATGATCTGAGGTGGAGCTGAGGCGGTGACGCTAGCGCTGGGGAGCGGCTGCAAATACAGATGATCATTAGCAGAGAGGTCTGACTGCACAGAGACCATAATAAATCAATTGCTTGCAGACTCATATCAAAACCCTATCAGTGGGGGGCTTCCCTGGTGGCACAGTGGTTGAGAATCTGCCTGCCAATGCAGGGGACACGGGTTCGAGCCCTGGTCTGGGAGGATCCCACATGCCGTGGAGCAACTGGGCCCGTGAGCCACAATTGCTGAGCCTGCGCGTCTGGAGCCTGTGTTCCACAACGAGAGAGGCCGCGATAGTGAAAGGCCTGCGCACCGCGATGAAGAGTGGCCCCCGCTTGCCACAACTAGAGAAAGCCCTCGCACAGAAACGAAGACACAACACAGCCATAAATAAATAAATTAATTAAAAAAAAAAAAACAAAAAACCCTATCAGTGAGTGGCAAGTGAAAACAAGCTCAGGGCTCCCACTGATTCTGCATTATGGTGAGTTGTATAATTATTTCATTATATATTACAATGTAATAATAATAGAAATAAAGTACACAATAAATGTAATGCGCTTGAATCATCCTGAAACCACCCCCCCACCCCGGTCCGTGGAAAAATTGTCTTCCATGAAAACGGTCCCTGGTGCCAAAAAGGTTGGACACCACTGAAGTAGAGGAAGAGGAGGAAAAGGAAGACAAAGAAGAAGGAGGAAGAAGAAGAAAAGGAGGAAGATGAGAAAAATAAGTAGAAGACCATTAGCAAAAGGAAGGCAATAATAATAATAATAATAATAATAATAATAATAATACCACCTTTGGATAGAAATGCTCTCATCCTTAATAAAATACATAATATCTTGAAACCTGCATTTAGCCCTGGAAGGAGAAACTCCTGGATGAGGCATGGGTGGGAGTCAGGGTCTGGGGTGTTGGAAGGAAGCTACTGGACCACAAACCCAGACTGTATTACCCCCCAGAATTTTACCATTCCTGGGGTGATTTTAAAACATGAACCCCAAATCTTTTGATACTCTTCCCATCAAGAGGTGTATTCTATGTCCCCTTCCCTTGAACGTGGGCAGGCTTGTGACTGCTTCAACCAACAGAGTTCGGTGGAAGCAATACTGTGACTTCTGAGGCTAGGTAAGAATCGTCATACAACCTGTGCTTGATCCTTGCTCCTGTAATACTTGCTCTCTGGAGGCCTCCTTGCAGGACCCTCCCTCCTAGAACCCAGCACAATGCTGAAGAAGCCCAAGCCACATAGAGAGGTCATATAAAGGTACTCCAATCAACAGTACCACTTAAGCCAGCCTTTAAATGGTCCCAGCTCAGGTATCAGACACTTAAGCAAAGAAAGCATCTTAGAAGACAATCCTCCAGCCCTCAGCCATTCAAGTCTTATCAGCAAAGATCCAAGACCATGGAGCAGAGAAGAGCCATCCCTGCTGTACCCTCCCCAAATTCTTCATCCACCAAATCTATGAGCATAATAAAATGGTTGTGGTTTTACACCACTAAGGTTGGTATGATTTTTTAATGTAACGAAGATAACCAGAACAAATTTAGCTGCTGGAAGTATGGTACTGTTGTAACAAAATCTGAAACACATGGCATTGGTTTTGGATTAGGACCCTAGAGGCTAACAGTGAGGGCTTAAAGGAAGAATGTACCAGAGATGTCACTGGAACCTCCAGGAAAGTAGACCTTTGCTGTGTAGTGGAAGTGTTGATGAATGGAAGTATTGCATAGTGATTTTAAATGCTTTGGTTTCCTTGTGTACAAAATAAAAACACTATAATAGAAACTACCTCACTGGGTTGTTGGAACCAAATGAGATAATGTTATGTTGAGTTCTAAGCGCAGTGCCTGGCACATAGTAAAAGTATTTAGTAAATATACATCTCCTATGCCTTATGTCAAAGATTTTTTTTAATCCAAACCATGCTGACTCAACGATTTCATTTAAGTCTTTGTGGCAGAAGAAATTCACTCAAGGCTTGTGCTTAATTATCTTTAGTAAATTATTCTTGATACTTTGCTATACATGTACTAAGGCAGACAGAGAAAAGCACTTAATAAAAATGAATATAAAGTATTTTCACTTATTAGATGGTCTTTCAGTTCAGAGGAGAAGAAAATCATGATGAAAAGTATACAGGTTCAAAATTACAAACAGGAAACCAGCTGTTTTGAAAAGAGAAACATTTAAGTAATACACATAATACTCTCTATGAACACATATCTCTGCTTCAAAATACGTTCCAAAGGAAGAGTTTATGTCTCAGCTTATTTATAAACACATGTGCAGGGGAAAAAAAGTTCAATTTCCATCCGTGGAAGGAAGCAATCTACCTCACCATGGATCTGGAACAGCTTTAACAAGTCTGAGATACACAATAGCAGCAATTTCAACTTTCCTAGCACTCTATTATGGAGAAGCATCTCATGGTGTCTTGCGATAGTATTAACAGTTTATCCATCTGAGAGGTTTAATAGTTAAAAATCAGTTCCATATCACTTTCATCATATTTGGCCCTAAAACAGCTCAGAAAAGTAGTGGCACCTGTTATACTTTTTCGGCACCATTACAAAATAAGAGCAGATAACAAGGAAAGATGTATCATGTGGGAGGTGTGTCCTGGACTGTCTTTTCCCCCAAAGCTGCAGCCTATCTTCCCATTTCAGTTTTCAACCTGCACTACTTCAGCGTTGTCTCTTCAGGATGACATGTTCAAAGACATTCTTCCTACTCACACTTGTCACGAACACGCACTCACTCGATTTCATCTGGGTACGTCTACCCAGCTAAGCTCCATCAATCAGAAATATACATTGTAATCAGACAGTGAAGGACACTTGTATTCTGAAGAATACCCATGTATCATTTACCTTGAGGTCCTACAGGTTCAAGTGGGAGAGAAGTGGCTTTCCCACACACCTTTGTTTTTTGTTTTTTGTTTTTTTAAAAAACTCTTTGCAAAGGGAAATAGTTTAAGGTGGGGGGTTGAGGTTTGTATAGGGGCAATTAGAGTAAATAACTTAATTGTGTTGACTAATTTTCCAAAAATCTATTTCTATTTGCAAGAATACATAGTAGATTCATGTTTTCTATCGTCACGCTGGATTATTCCTCCTACTTTCACAGCAGCTGTTCTAGAAGTGACCTTTAGCAAACATTATGTGTTTTATTTTCAAAAACAAGCACTGCAGATATCACATTCATATGCAACATACCTTGAAGGTATGCAGAAACCAATCAAGTCAGTAACATATAAGGAATAGTGCAAATAGTTATACCACATGACAAGTGTGACTACACATAATGGCCCCTTGATGATCCTTCATGACTAGACTGACCAAAGAGACAAGACTTGTGTTTTGGTCTAACAACAACAACAAAACACCACATTTACTCAAAAAAAAAAAAGTGTTTTCTTTTTTCTTTTCCATACTCCTACATTGCTTCTCCTCTAAAACTGAATAGTGGAGGAAGATCTGCAGCACTTCCCAAATTTTCCAAACCCTAGCCCCACCCCCTAAGCCCCAACAAACACTAGCTAGCACCAGAGTCAAGATGGGTAGGTAATTTATGAAGTGAAAAGGAAAACGAAATGGTTTCCTAAGAAAAGCAAAAGAAAAAAAATTCAAGTATATGGGGATGGCGTATTGAAAAATCACAGTGTAAAACATCATTCACTTTAGGAAACAAATTAATTAAACTGTTAAATGTCAAACAAGACCCCTTATTATTCATGTCAGTGAAATTTCAACTCAGTAGAAGGTGTGATAGAGATGTCACCTAATTGTTGATGATCTTTCCAACTAAATTGTTCTCACACAGTAGCATCAGGGCCTCGAGAGATGAAATATTTATGGCTGTCAAAATCTTTCTCTTGGGGTTATCCATTTGGCCTGTAACGTAGGATACTGCCATTTTCCACTTTGTTTCCCATTACACCTTTCAATACTTTCTGACTACCTGGAGATTGCAAAAAGGCTGGACTGAGCTCTCTATAGGCTGCAAGTTAAAATCAGGAGCACCACTCCCTGCTGAGACAGTGTACAGAAATATTATAGAGTTCCGCGCAAAAAGAAAACCATCTCTGGGTTTTTTTTTTTCCTTCCAGAATAAAATCTCATACTTCTAAAAGTACACCACTGGAAAATTATAAGAGTCTGTTGAACAATTCAATGGTGGAAAATTATTGCTGTAATTTATCTAATTTTATATTTCATTAATTCTTAAGTTGCTCAGAAAGTAAATTAATCAAAATTTAAGAATTCCCACCAGACACAGTTTGTTTCCAGGCACAATGCATCTTCTCTGATGCATTTTTACGTTGTCTTTACTCCCCAAAACTTTAATTTTTGATTTCTTTAGTAACTGCTTTCAGTTATTCAAAGAATGTGCCTATAGTTTTTTTTAAGGAATTTTTAAAATCAGAAATTCGATTAACAAACACTTATGCACATTTATGATATAATAATTACATAATTCTTCTAATGATGATTTAAGGCCCTTCAAGATCTCAAAAAGCTTTCTTAATTATAAAGATTAAGCCATAGTTTAAAATATTTATTGTGAAGTATGTTTATTTTTTAATAGTACATAATAATACTTTTCTTTAAAAGTAGTTAAAATTAAGAATAGTTAAAATTAAGCATAAAGAATTTTTCCAAACATTCAAGGGTAATGAGTTAATAGTATGTCTCTTTAGCTGTGCCCAATACGGCCATTTTGATATTTAGAGAGGCATTCTTATCAAATAAAATGTTTTAACCTTTGAGAAAAAAGTGGCTTTTCTTGGTTATGTGTACTAGACATTAAACCCAAATCTCTTTCTCACCCTATCCTCTGTTCCCTGAACCACATTATCTGGCTAAGACTTGCGCCCAGATCAAAAGAAACCAACAAAAAATTAAGCTAGAAATGCATGCTAAAAATAATTCAATAGCATGGCTCCCCTCTGATCTAACACTGTGGCATTTACTTCATTAAGTGTTTCTAAAAAACTCCCAGTGGGAAAGGTACTTAATTTATTTACTGCATGAGTCTAACGAGAATTGTGAAAGAAATTTTAAGTAAACCGGCATGGTATGGAGGATTACTAGAACATTTGGTGCTCTATATGAGACTCTTTTTTTTCAACCATCGGCCACCCTGATGCATTTCTCCATAAGCAGTGAGACGTTTTTGTTTGGCTTCGAGCATATATTTCCTGATAGAACCTTGAGAATAATGAGAAGTTCTTAAGAAAAAAAAAATTAGCAAAGAAAATTGCTTATCTGTGACTCTTGTTCTTCAGACTCTCATTCTAATAAACGGAAGTCACTGCTTTGTATTCTCACCATTCTACTCGTCACAGCAATGCTCTGTGCTCTCGGATCACACACAGGTAAAGGGCCTAAAAACCCATGTAGCAACAGGCTAAATGTGTCTGCAGTTCATTGCTTTCCCAGAGGAGTTGGACAAAGAGCAAATGACCCCTAACTTATCTTCTCGCCTAAGCTTTCCTCTGTTCTTCCTAGCTACCTGCTACATGTTTCAACATGACGTGCTGTCATTTTTTAAACTCAGAATTTCTAAAACCAAAATGACCATCCTTCTTCCCACACCAATTCACCGTCCAAATTCCCTGACTCATTCATTGGTGCCATGATTCCCCCAATTTTTCAAGTCATATCTTTGGTTCATGTAACAAAGTAGATCTCGCAATTTCAGATTTTCCCTAGAAGATTTTCACTTGTGACTGACAGGTGAATAAATTGCCTGTTCTGTTGGTCATTTACCTCCCCCAAACCCCTGTGTTCTAGAATAGTCTACATACTTTGTAGATATCCCACCAGAGCCTGAAGGGCTACTTTGTCAGGCTCTGAGCACTCTGACCCAGTGTCACAAGTCTCTTTATACCCAAATCCAAAATTCCTCCTAACCCCTCCTCAGCCCCTGAAAAGCCTCTACTGGTGACCAGAGCCACTTTCCTAAAAAACTTTTCAGACACCAAAGCCAGCACCTGAAGAACTGATCTAGCAGGAGATTGAATCTCCTCTTATGGAAATGGGAACCACAAGTGAGGCCCCATTCACTTCTAGGTATAATCTTTGTAGATGATGTTAGGACTATGTAGACGATGTTAATCCTAGGATCCTCTGCTGTTTCCTAGCCACTCCCTTCTCCCATCCCTTAGAGTTACACACATAGAGATTAAAACATAAAAGTACATGGGGTTAGATCTATTTGCCATGTGGCCTAGTACAAATGAGCAGGTGGTCTTCACAGGCTACCCAACTTCTCAGAGGCTATACAGGCCTCATACCCAATACTTTCCTCTCTTGTGAATACACTAAACCATCCCTTGTCCCACCCCATAAATCATAGCAACCATATCCTACAATTACCTAACATACTCCTTCAATACATACTTAATTATCTTAAAATATTCCAGAGGGATATAGGGAGAAATCTAGGCATAAATTTAATTGATAAAGCAATAATCCTTGCACATATCTGACCTTGCACTTAATCTGTCAGAAGGCTCTCCTATGATCGTTCAAAACTATTTATTGAGCATCTACCATGTGTCTGGTCCTAGTCTAAGAACTAAAAACAGAGCAATGAATAAGACAGAAAAGGTCCCTGCTCTCATGGCATTTACAATCTCCTTAGTTCTTCCTTTGCCTTTCTTATCATGTCAACATCCTTTGCTTTGGAGTTAGACACCCTTGATTAATCTGCACAGCACTCCCTCTTTTGACTTTATACCTGGTACAAACTAGCAAATCCCATAAACCAGTGTTCACTTGCTCTCAGAACGAGGCAGCACTAGGCTTGCTTAGTCCTTAGAGAGGAGGGACCTTGGCTATATTTGGACATTCTGGGCCATCTATGTCATGCTATCCTTCTATCAACCTCTCTCTATCTAGCCAATCATCAAGGTCTGGCCAAAGGTATTTTTGGTACATTATTTGGCAAAAACTTATTAAGTAAATTTAATCGCACTCCTAAAAACATTTGCCCTTCTTGGATACAGGTCCTAACCCTGGACAACTAATTCAGTTTCTTCATCTCCTTTTGTGGTGCTTTTCATGCTGGCCTGTACATAACCATTCACCCTCTGATTTCTCTAAGTGCTGAGGGATTTTCTTTTTTAACATTTTCTCTTCTGTCTTGGAAGCTGGGGGAAATGTCTGTCCCAGCCTTTCTGGTGGTCTATTATAGACTGTCAGAATAAATCAAGCGCTGCAGGCTGCATTTAGAGCAAGGCACAGTTGGAACTGGCCCTGAGTCCCAAGAGGAGCTCTCCTTGCATGTACACCATGCACTTGAAACCAATCTTGCTTAAGTCTTATTGTACAAATATGAGAGGGAGTTTATAATATTAAAGCATCCATAAAGCAGGATAACCAAAATTTAAAAGCAATTAGGAGTAGAAGGGATATAACGCACGACCTGACAAATATAATTAACACCATCATAAGTTACATATAAAAGTTAAGAGAATAAACCCTAAGAGTTCTCATCACAAGAAAAAATTTTTTTTCTATTTCTTTAATTTTTTATCTATATGAGGTGATGGATGTTCACTAAACTTATTGTGATAATGATTTCATGATGTATGGAAGTCAAATCATTATGCTACACACCTTAAATGTATACGGTGCCCTATGTCAATCATATCTCAATAAAACTGGAAGGAAAAATTTAAAAATAAAAGCAATTAGAGAATTCCCTGGCGGTCCAGTGGTTAGGACTCTGCACTGTCACTGCCGGGAGCGTGGGTTCAATCCCTGGTCAGGGAACTAAAGTCCCACAGCCTTGCGGCGCTGCCAAAAAATTAAAATTAAAAATTAAAAAAAAAAAAGCAATTAGGAGTAGAAATACAATGTATCAGACAGCTATCTAGTTGCTACAACTGAATAGTTAAACTTAGCTCTGATATTCCTAGTTTGTTCATTTGTTCATTCATTAATTCAACAACAATTATTGAGTCACTCTTTTGTACTGGCCATACTCCTATGCTCCAAGCCCCCTCTCCTTTGGTCCCTACATAATTCTGTGTGGAAAATGGGGGTGGGGTGCAGGTGTGGGAGGGGCAGTGGGGCAAGCTGTCTGTCTGCAGCGGGCTACAAAGAAGAGCTGCCTGAGGGCACTTCTCCCTCTGCATGGCTTAGAACTTATGATCAACAGTCAGCACCAGCTATGAAAATAAACACATATAAGAAGTTATCAAAGCTCTCATCAGAATGTTTTTTAACTCCATGAAAAGGCATGACTTCTTGTGAATAACATTAACACCAAATGTAATTAAAGTTTTTTTCTGAACTGGCTCTACACACACAGATGGGAGGCAGTGTGTCTCATATCATTGCAAGTCCCTCAGGAGATCCTGGGAAAACTGACATTCATTTTATTTGCTTTGAGAAAGGAAGTTTGTTTACATTTATTTTATTTTAAGAAAAACCCCAAAATACAAATCAAATTAAAATTCAATTTTAAAGAAGAATAATAAAACCATCTTAAGTTAGCAATATAGTATACCTTTCAAAATCTTATACAAAAAAAAATCTTATACAGGTATAGATTTAGGTATAGATATGTTTTCATGTCATCTTTAACCAGTTGGACTTCCAATATTGAAAAACTACTAGCTTTATTTTATTGTAGTTCATACACATCATATCCCAGGAATTGAGGCAGTGCAAAAAAGGCAGAGGACTCTTGAAAAAGGCTAGCAATAATAAAAGGGTAGGAAAAATGTTCTTTAAATTTCAGTAATGTAGGTCAGAAGAAGAGGTATACTGTCAAAATAAGATAAATGAAAATACAATTTTGTGCCATGTTTAAAATTCATCCATAAAAGCTAGATAATAATAATAATAGCTGTCACTCACTGAATGCTTACAACATGCCAGGTGCTTTATGTGTGTTTTCTTATTTCATCTCTACAGCAAGTCTATGATTTATTAGCCTCAGTTTATAAAAAAAATGAGACACAGAATGGTGAAGTCATTTGTCCAAAGTCAAAATGTTGGTTAAGGAGAGGAGCTAATAACTTTATGCCCTGTTTTTAACCATGACACTACTGCACCCTTAAAGAGAAAAAAACATAAAGAGAAAAAAATTTTGTTTGATGTACAAAATTATATAGAAATGGCCAAGGATCAGATGACTTTTGTCCTGCAAGGTAGTGGCAGCCTGGAGTCTGAGCTCCTTGGGAAGCGGTAGCACCGGGAACCACAAGTGCCACAGCTGACTTAATTAAGGAAGGCGATGGGAAGAGCAACTTCGCTGGGCGCACCCTCCTCCACCCACCAGCAGAGAAAATTCTCAGAATGTTGTATTTCATATCTCACTGTTCTAAAGTCTGAAATTACAAGGAGATACAAGAGGCAAAACCTAAGTATGCAAATTGTGTAGTGATGTTAGAAGAGAAGTGCTATGGAAACAAGAAAAATAAAAGCAAGGCAAGGGAGATGGGGGGAGGGGAAGTGAGGACACACACTTCTTTTGGGTAAGGAAAAGAGTCACAGTACTATATCCTGTAGGTGGATATCCACAACGGTCCCTTGTAGGCATGGATGTTTGTTCCCACTTCCCCCTTCTCACTGTGGATGAGATCTTGTATTAGGGCTTTCATCAGGGTGAAGTTCAGAACTTTCAACCTGACACTCAACCTTTAAGTTTGAGGAAATCATAAAGTCATGCTTTCCTGCAGTGAGAACAAGTCCATTGTGTATGAAGACTCAGGGTTCTTAAACCATGTAGTGGGGAAACTCCCATCCTGTGAGCAGTTTTCCTGTAGGTATTCTGCCCTGTATACCTACTCACTCCCTGGCTCTGACTGGCCGTATGCAAACTGGTTTAACCAGTGGTGTTTATCCTAGGCAGGATTAATACCTAGATGTTTACTCTGCTATTCTCTGCCATGTGGCCATAGGTTTACACATATACAAATCAGACAATCCTCATACGTTACTACTGAATAAGATACTGTAATTCTCATTAGAATCTAGAATCACAATTCATACACAAATATGCTCTATACAAGTGCTTCTCAAAGCATGGTCTGCCCAAGCCAGTTCGAAAATTGTTTGTTACTGGTCCAAAACAAGGTAATTACAGAAAATGCGTAGAAACTTTTGACATTACCACAATGTTTTTACTGTATTTTATGAAAGTATCAGCCCACAAGTTTTGAACATTTAAAAAGAAATCCACTCTCAATGGTCCTTCATCACAGTTAGTTTGAGAAACACTATTCTGGAACATTGCTACTCAAAGTTTGGTCTCCATGTAACCGAGCAGGACCCTACAGGTCTTTCCTGGGACAGACCCCGTCCCTCATATCCTCTGCTTTAGCTCCTCTCCGAAGTACCTAGATAATAGTATCTGATGCACATTACCTGAGTTGTTTCACAGATGCTAAACCCCTCACCAAATAGAAGAAATTGTCTACTTGATGACCATGAGCACATAGCCCCCAGACCTACTGGTGCCTAAGGATTGATAATGTTAACCCCTGTGACACTGCCCTGTTACCTCACCATCAAGCAATCAGAGAATTACGCCCAAGCTGATCACGTACACTGCGACCCTCCTCCCTCACCTTGCCTTTAAAAATGCTTTGTTGAAACCCATCAGGGAGTTAGGGTTTTTTGAGCATTACCCATCCCAGACTCCTTGTATGGCTGCTTACAATAAAGACTGCACTTTTCTTCACCACAACCTGGTGTCAGTAGATTGGCTTTAATGCGTGCGGGTGAACGGACCCAAGTTTTGGTTCAGTAACATCCAGACTGGCAATGAACTGTTTGTTACCAGCCTGTGACTAAATTCCTTGCATAGAATGAAAACTGACTGTGTCAATAGGCACACTGCTTAGTTCAACAGATAATTTTTTTATAGCATGACTTTCTTGACGAAGGAAGCAGAAAGTTGATTCCATTCTATACAAATTCCTAATTTCATTGCAGACTTGAACTTTGAGTAGCACTGCTCTACACTTCATCAATAAAATGGGGATAATGAAAATACCTATCTCAAAGGGATATTAAACATTTAATTTAACATTTGTAGAGTGCTTATAAAAAGCACTAAATAAATACGAATTATTAATCATTATTACTATTATCAATAGAATTTCTAAAATGATGAGGAAATCAGGGCAAACAGCATAAGAAAAAAATGAGTCTAAGTCAGGATAGTTACAGAAAAGGCATACCACATAGTACAGCATACCAATATATAGCCTACCGATTGATTCAGTGTTTTTTTATAGTCAATACAAAGAAGAAAATGTAATGTGTTACATGATTCATAATATCCATAAGATTTTTTTTTAAGTGCTCCAAAGAAGTACAACCAGTCCTTGTTCTGAATGAAGGTCACTAAAGATTTAAGGTCTGAATTCCAAAATTGAAATTAAAACTACTTTGCCTTTTGCCTTCAATTTGTAATGACAAAAAGAATTTACTGAAGCAAGCTAGAAGTTTTAACAGACTTGTTATAGAAGAAAATTTAGCCATTAATCTGTCATTTCAGTCAAAGCTAAGCTCATTAATAACTTCTATTCAGCTCCAAACTGCCTTCATTTTTCTATTCCTTTCTGATGATAAGGACCCACATATTCAAATTTCAAAAAAAAAGTGAACAAATTTATGAATTCCACAATGAGCAGGTAAATAATATTGAAGATAATGCTTTTCTGGTAGGCACTACCTTTCTAAATGCCTTGTGAGCTTTTAAAATTAAAACATTTTAAAGACTATGTTTGCCATTCTGTCACACAGTCATTTTTATAAACATTTCAAATTTGAAAATTTTTTGATCAGCATAAATTTGCAAGATAAAAATGATACCTTGATTATTTAAAGTAATATTAGCTAACACATTTTGAAATATGACAAAAAGCAAGAATGGTTTAAACAGAGTTAATTTTGGTGGAAAATTAGTAAAGCAGACTCAGTACAGAAACCCAATTTGGTATACGAGATGCATGTCTTGAACTATTTATACTACAAGAAACACCTCATGTTATTACTCATCACTAGCACTAAAATTTTGGGTTTGTGGGTATCTATATTTATAAAGTTCCCCTGCAATGAGAAATGGGGCTTACTTCTGACCAGATCATAATCAGGAGTTTAACATAATTTCAACCCCAACAAATAAAGAATAAATTACATGGATGTTGACTAAAACAAACTGCTATTATCCCTGAATGTCAAAAATCAAGTATAATCCAGAACAAATAAGAAAAATAATATATTTAAATAAAAATCTCTGAAAACTGTTTCATATACCAGGAAGAAAATCATCCATTTATATTACAAAATCCTTAAAGAATGAGAAAACCTCTTGAATAGAAATATATATATTCTGCAGAAGGGATGAGGTATACAAGTAGTTCTCAGCTCTTTCTCCTTGAATTTTAACTTTCCTTATTCAGTTATCTCCCTTTTATACTCCTACCATTTAGCCATTTAGTCATTTTCTGTTCCCTCTTTTCCTTGGAACAAGCACAGATTAAAACTTCTTGCTTTTCCTTAACTTATCTGAGACACTTTTAAATGCACTGTATTTAAAAACTTAAAGGAGCAAATGGACCTCCATCAGCAAAAAAATGAATGTCAACCAAAACTTCACACCATATACAAAAATTAACTCAAAATGGAATATGGACTTAATGCAAAATATAAAACTATAAAATTTAGGCAAAAACATAGGAGAAAAAATTTCAGGATCTACGGGTAGGAGAAGAGTTCTTAGACTTGACGCCAAAAGCATAATCCACAAAGAGAAACAGATAAATTGGACTTCATCAAAATTAAATATCTTTGCTCTGCAAAAGATTCTATTAGAATGGAAAGATTAGCTGCAGATTAAAGGAAAATATTTACAAACTAGATATCCAACAAAGAACTAGTATGTAGAAAATATAAAGAATTCTTAAAACTCAATGGTAAAAAAACCAAAAAAACAAAGCCAATTAGAAAATGGGCAAAAGACATGAACAGATGTTTCACCAAAGAGAATATATAGATGGCAAATAAGCACATGAAAAGATCTTCAACATCATTAGCTGTTAAGGAAATGCAAATTAAAACCGTAATGAGTTATCACTATACACCTATTAAAATGGCTAAAATAAGAAATACAATACCGAATGCTGGCAAGTATGCAGAAAAACCGAATCACTCATACACTGGAAATGAATAATGGTATAGTTGAAAAAGTCTGGCAATTTAAAACTAAAATGCAATTGCCATACAATCCAGCAATTGCACTACTAAGTATTTATGCCAAAGAAATAAAAACTTATATTAAAAAAACTGTACATGAATGTTCATAGCAGTCTTATTCATACCCCAAAGTGGAAACAACCAAGATGTCCTTCAACAAGTGAATGGCTAAACAAACTATGGTACATTCATACCGTGGAATACCAGTCAACAGTAAAAAGGAACAAACTATTGTTACACACAACGAGGATGAACCTTAAGGGAATTATGCTGAGTAAAAAAAAGCCAATACCAAAAGGTTATATACCATATGATTCCATTTATATAACATTCTTGAAATAACAAAATTATAGATGTAGAGAACAGATTAGTGGTTGCCAGAGATTAGGATGAGAGGAGGTAGAGTGGTTATGAAAGGGTAAAATGAGGGATCCTTGTGGTGATGGAAGTGTTCTGTATCTTGCCTGTGGTGGTGGATACGCATACCTACATATGATAAAATTGCATAGAACTAAATACATATGCACTTGCACACATACACAAGTGAATAGATGTAAAACTGGAAAAATCTGAATAAGGTTGGTAGATTATATCAATGTCAATTTCCTGGTTGTAATATTGTACTATTATTTTGCAAGGGTTACCACAGGAGGAAACTAGGTGAAGGGTACACGGGATCTCTCTGAATTATTTCTTACTACCGCATGTGAATCTATAATTCATTCAAAATTGTAATTAAAATAAAAGGAAAAAGGAAACAATAAAAAAAGTTTAAAATAGTTGAACTAACATAATAATTATTTCTGATCTTAATAATTCCAACAAAAGCAGCAAAAAACCTTATTAGATTATTTTAGGAGAGGGCTATCCTTCTAAAATAATCACTATAGATTGGCCAATGTAGCACATTAAAGGTGGCCTCAAATTATTTGATAATGGTACCATTGAGAAGTAAAGTCCATTTCCCTTCCCCTTGAACCTGGGTGGGCCAAGAGAATATGGTAGAAATAACACTGTGCCAGTTTCTGGGCTCAGGCCCTAACATACTGGTAACTTTTACTTCCTGTCTCTTGAAACACTCATTATTGGAAGCCAACTGCCATGTAAGAAATGTGACTACCCAGAAACCACCATGCTATAAGAAAAAAAAGGTCAAGCCACGTGGAGAGACCCTGAAGGATGACAACACATGTGGAGATAGAGTAGCCAAAGAGCTCTAAGGCATTGGACATGTGGGGAAGAGCCATCTTCTCTGACCAGCTGAGCTTTTCCCAAATTCTTTTATTTATTTATTTATTTATTTATTTATTTTTGTCTGCAATGGGTCTTCGTTGCTGCATGCGGGCTTTCTCTAGGTTGTGGCGAGCGGGGGCTACTATTCATTGTGGTGCATGGGCTTCTCATTGCAGTGGCTTGTTTTGTTGTGGAGCATGGACTCTAGGCACATGGGCTTCAGTAGTTGTGGCACGTGGGCTCAGTAGTTGTGGCTCGCAGGCTCTAGAGCACAGGCTCAGTAGTTGTGGCGCACAGGCTTAGTTGCTCCGCAGCATGTGGGGTCTTCCCGGACCAGGGCTTGAACCCATGTCCCCTGCATTGGTAGGTGGATTATTAACCAATGCGCCACCAGGGAAGCCCACCCAAATTCTTAACCCATAAAATCACAAGCAAAATAAAATGTTTGCTTTAATCCACTACGTTCTGAAGCAGTTTATTATGCAAGCAATCAATAACCAAAACAGCTGACAAAGCCCACAGGCACTTTGCCTAGATGTCTTCCTTTAAGTAGGCTGGCCTCCAGATAACCAGGACCATCTTCTTTTCCGACACCCACATGCCTTCTACCAAAATACACTGCTTTCTCAAGGGCAGACATCTCCTCCTCCCCTCTTCTGATTGTAATATCTCCTCTCGCCTGGAGTCCTCTCTCACTCAGCTCCAGGTTCTAGCCTGAGGGATGTATCTATTCATAAGTCAAAAGCAGTGTTGACCTACACCCTGAATCCCAGCAAGATATCTACTCTAGTATCTTTCAACCTCTTTTTGTCCATGACCCACAGTAAGAAATGTTTTTTATAAGAATAAACACATAAACATTCACACATACCTGTAATTGAAAGAAAAGTTTCAAAAAACAATACTTACCCTTACTGTATGTGATAGATTCCAATATATTCTATTTCAACACAGTCTATTCTATTTCATTATAGTCTCAACCAGGAACCAATCTTTTGGTTACTTGGCTGGGGCTTTGTTTTGTTTTGTTTTTTTTCTTAAACAAATCAGGGCATTATAACTGTTGCACTATGAAAACAATAAAATTCCACATATCTTCTTATTGATCATTTTCCTGAAAATTATGTATTTTTAAACCCGTTCTATAATGGGAGAAGGATAGATGTTGGCAATCTAAATTTTGACCCTTAAAAAACAAAAAACTGAGCCATGAGTTGCTTTCCATTGTCTAGGAAGGAAAAAGCATGCTCCCATTTTAGCAGGAAGATCATCTCTTCCTCCTCTTTCTTCTATTCATAAAGCCCCTTCTGACATAATAAGAAGCTTCCCAGGAGAATCGGAGGTGCTCACTAGAAAAAAAATTGAATGCCAATGGCATCCTTATCTGGAACATTCTCACATTTCTTAATATTTATTAAATTCTTTCCTCAGGTGGACCTTTCCATTGTACTGACACTACTGTCTGCCCACTGCTTCTTGTAACTCGTTACTTTCCATATAAGATAAAGACTATGATTGTTCCTGGAGTCCTCTGTACTTCCCAGCCTCCTTTGCATTTAGGTTGTGCCCATGTGACTAGCTCTAGTCCAAGTAGTTCAGACCAAGGCAGCAAAGAACTGGTGTCCCTCCTTCATCTCATTCTTCTCCTGCCAATGTCACCATGGCAAACTTGAAACCCAAGTTCTACAAAGTACACTTCAAGGATGGAGATGATCACCCAACCTGCATAGGACTTTGTATGAGGAGAAACTGACCTTTGTGTTTAGCCCTTGAGATTTCGGTGTTTCTTGTGTATGGTTTTTGTTTTCACCGTAGCTTAGCCACATTGTACCCCAATAAGTGTACCTGGCTACTATGACAATGCTCTCCACCACTTCTCTCTCCTCTCTCTGACTCTTCCTTTGGCCTTACCCTTCCCTGCCGACTCCCTAAACATCAGTTGTTTACCAAGGCTCTGTCCTTTGTTCCCTGCTCTGTACTTTCTACCCAGTTCCAAGGTAATCTCATCCATGTTCATGATTTTAACAACTATGTAGATGCTAATGGTTTCCAATCTATATTAGGACTGTACTTTCAAACACTCAGCTGGGCATACACGCCTTTGGCTGTCCCAGAGGCACCTGTAACTCAAAATTTTCTAACCTAATGTTATAAGTTCCTGAGCACACCATACAAGGCTTTCCCATGACTTGGCCCCATCTAATTCTTCAATCCTGCTACTGGACAAATAGCTCTGGATACTTCAGTGATGCTACACTATTAGCAGATGCCCAACACCACTCAACCCTAACCAGTGTCACTGCTCATGCTGCTCCTTTTATCTTCCACCTTGCTTCATTTGATTAACTCTTATCCTTCCTTCACCTCCTCCAAAAAGCCTTCCTTGAACCTCCAAAAGAGGATATGTACCCCTACCTTGTGCTTCAGAGCACCTCATGCATTACCTTGATCTTGGCATTTATCAACACACTGAAATTCTCTCTCATGAGTCTGTCTCTTTAGCTACACTACAAATGCCTCAAAGACAGAGATCATGTCATATCCATCTTTGTAGCCCCATCACCTAGCACACCTAGCAAAGTAAGGCCTGTAGGTTGGCTTCTTATTTTTGTAAATAAAAATTTACTAGAACACTGCTACATTCGTTTGTTTATGTAGTGTCCATGGCTACTTGCATGCTACAGTGGCAGAGTCAAGTAGTTGTAATGGAGACCAAATGGCCCACAAAGCCTAAAATATTTACTATCTGATCCTTTAAGGAAAAGTTTATAAACCCCTGACCTAGCACAATACTTTGCACATAATTATATGCACAATAAGAGTTTGAGGGGGATAAAAGGTATATAAAAGTTCTTTAAAAACATGTATTCAGTAATAATTATAACTATTTCACAGCAAGTGCTTTTATGCCCCACCAAAATCTGCCCTTGTAAGTATAGGGACAGGAAAATTGAACAAACTCCTAGGCCAAAATTCAGAAAAGAGCATATAATAGGCATCTATTAAGTAGTCATTAAATAAATAAACTGCATTTATCTAAAGCCAAATATTTACTTCTTTGGAGTATAAGGTGAGCCAATTTCTTCAAAAAGTTAATTTTGGAAAATAGTTAAACATAAATCCAAAAACATTTATAAATATCTAAACTCTGAACTAATACAACTATATAAAGCTAAAGGAAGGGCCCTAAACTAAGTCTGGAATAAGTCCTACAGTCATCTTTGCAGTGTATCTTATCTCCCAGGGTGTTGAGGGAAGACAAGGAGGCAAAGGAAAGGTAGGACTGAGCATAGCAAACATGAGCTCTGGGAGTGTTATAGACTGAATATTGTGTCCCCCCAGAATCAATGCTGCAACACTAAACCCCAATGTGATGGTATTTGGAAGTGGGACCTTTGGGAGGTAATTAGGTTTAGATGAGGTCATGAGGGTGGTGCCCTCATGACAGGATTAGTGTCATTATAAAAAGAGGAAAACTTTCAGTTGTAAGATAAAAAAGGTCTGAGGAGCTAATGTATAATATGGTGATTATAGTTGATAATACTGCATTGTATGATCGACATTTGCTAAGAGAGTAGAACTTAAGTGTTTTCACACACACACACAAAAGGTAAATATGTGAGGGACTTCCCAGGTGGTCCAGTAGTAAAGAATCCGCTTTACAATGCAGGGAACGCGGGTTCAATCCCTGGTCAGGGAACTGGGATCCCACATGCCACGGGGCAACTAGGTCAGCACGCCACAACTACTGAGCTTGTGCGTCTCAACTAGAGAATCCATGTGCCGCAAACTACAGAGCCCACGTGCTCTGGAACCCGCATGCCACAACTAGAGAGAAGCCTGTGCACCACAACGAAAGATCCCGCATGCCTCAATGAAGATCCCATGTGCCGCAACTAAGACCCGATGCAGCCAAAAATAAATAAAATAAATAAATTTTTTAAAAAAGGTAAATATGTGAGGTGATAGATGTGTTAATTAATTCAACTGTGGGAATCCTTTCACAAGGTATATCAAATCATCATATTGTACACTTTAAATACGTTACAATTTTATTTGTCAATTATACCCCAAAAAAGCTTAGGAGAGAAAGAGAGAGACAAATACAAGATCTCTCTTCTTCATGTGCAGGCACCAAAGAAAGGCCATGTGAGGACATAACAAGAAGGTGGACGTCTATGTACCAGGAAGCGGGCTCTCACCAGGAACTGAATAGGCCAGCACCTTGATTTTAGACTTCCCCAGCCTCCAGAACTGTGAGAAATACATTTCTGTTGTTTAAGCCACCCAATCTATGGTATTTTGTAATAGCTGTCCGAGCTTACTAGAACAGAGTGCTTACAAATAGAAGGCGCCAGTCCACTGGCTTTAGACAGGCTTCCTGTGGACCAGTGAGGAAACCTAGAAGCTAAGAATCTTTTTTTCCTCTTTTTTTCAGTTTGTTGCATATATCACCTTTGGGATGAGAAAGGTGATAGGAGTATTCCAACATTTCCCTCTCAAATGTCCTCTTCCCTTTCATTTGTCCATCAAATTTCAGCCTAAACTTCTCTGACATCTCAAGCCTGTTGTAATTTCTCTTTTCTCATTGAAGCCTGATACTGTTAACCTTTCCACATATCTTAGAACTTAAAATTACCCTGGCTTGCTAATAGGTTGCTTTAGATGTAGTAATCTGGTTTCCCAATAGACCATAAATGTCTTAGGAAAGAGTACTCTATCTTATGCATTATATCCTCTTTACTCTTGCTTTCCCTCACACTCCTACAACTATTAATCTTGAAATGCAGAGTTTCTAAAAAGGGTAGATCAGAAGTACTTCAATTGCTTCCTCTTGGATCAAACCTGAATGACACAAGCAAGGGAGGAGTTAAATAAATATCAGGAAAAATTTTTTGATCATTACACTAACAAACAGAAGTATAGAATATGGGAAAGGAATTTTTTTTTAAGGATGAAATAATCTTTTTGTGAATAGACTTTAGTTCTTTCTTTGCTGCATTTTTGGGGGGGGTAAGAAAAATAACATGAACAGAATAAAAATGCCCTCTTCAGAATTTAACAAATGAGAGTTTACATATAATATATGCTAAACAACTCTGACAGAATTATAGCAGAGGGAAAACCAGCAGTCATCAATCACCACAAAGACTAAAAATAATTAAATGAGTGAAAAAAGAAATGTTTTCTATCTCCCAAAATTGTATATGCTATTAGTTCACAATATTTTCATTTAAATATTTGCATTTAATTGGTTAAGAATATGCAACTAGAGTGTATTGTATTATAGATCATAATTATTGAATAAAGTTTTGCCTTCTCTCTTTTAAAATCAGTTTTCCTTAAGGGACAGTCAAAATCTCATACTTAAATTATTGTCTTGAAAGTGAATATGCATGATAGGCTACCAGTGTTCTTTTTCCTTTGAAATAAATACCTAATGAACCAGCCTGAAATAGTATCTGTACTATCAAATCGAGCCATCAAGTGGGTTTACGTTTAAGGGTTCTTCACTAAAAAACTGAGTAAGTCACAATTCTAATTAACATGGCAAACCAGAAAAGGAGAATACATTATCAACCATTAAAGATGATTAGTACATTGGACTAATTTCTAGGAGAATGGGGCACAGAAGGACTGAAGTGAAGGACTGGCAATTTTTAAAAGAAGTGGAAAGGGTGCAAGGGCATGGAAGATGGGGAAGACTTGGAGTGCAGAAAGGGAATAGGAGAAAGAGATCAGGCTGGAGAGTCATGGAGAAAAGGATCCTAATTGGGCAGAGGATGCACAAGATCACTGGGCAGGGTTTATGGGAGGAAAAGATAATTCAGTTGATGAGATATGGCTGGTAAGTTGGGAAACATCAATGGTAAATGTGTATCCATTTGATGATTTTTGCCAGAGGCAAGCCTTATATGACCTTTACATTTTCTAATGTACGATCTAATTCAGACATTCGAAGGGGCCTTAAATATATTCTCAAGGGTGAGAATTCCCTGGTGGCACAGTGGTTAAGAATCTGCCTGCCAATGCAGGGGACACGGGTTCAAGCCCTGGACTGGGAAGATCCCACATGCCGCGGAGCAACTAAGCCCATGCGCCACAACTACTGAGCCTGCGCTCTAGAGTCCGTGAGCCACAAATACTGAGCCCACGTGCCACAACTACTAAAGCCCACGTGCCTAGAGCCCATGCTCTGCAACAAGAGAAGCCACTGCAGTGAGATGGCCGCGCACCTCAACAAAGAGTAGCCCCCACGCGCAGCAACAAAGACCCAATGCAGCCAAAAAAAAAAAAAAAATTCTCAAGTAGAACCAGTGTTTGAATTTGTTTCGGTCATGGTTGAGCTAAAGTTTACATGGAAGTTATTTTACCAGTTGGAGAAAGTATCAAGAAAAGATGGAATAAGATGTGCTATATGCACCATGGTATAGAAAAGTTACACTTTACAAGTCCATTTCTTTATTCCTGCTCCAAATTACAGTTCTAGGTTCAACAGAAATATGTAGCACTTTCAGTTGTACCTTTCAAAATTGTGATGGAACATTTCTCTTTTCTTCTTTTACATTCTCTGGTACACACACACATAACATACAGTCACCAGTTCTATCTCACCCAATAGAAGGACCTAGTAGTAATAGCACGTCAATGCTTTCTCGAAAGATACTATGCATGGTTATAAACAAAGAAAAATAAACCACTGACTAAACAATTAACTAGGCTTAGTTTGGGAAAAAAAAAAAAACTACCCTTGCAGAAAGAAAAAGAACATTGTTATATATATGTATATAAAGATTAAGGTTTCTCATAAATATGTATATAATATTCACATCAAGTACATTCATATATATTAAGCAAATTGAAAGTTAGTACTAACTACAAGGCCCCAGAAAACAAAACAAATATACGTTTCAAAAAAAAGAGCTGGAGCTTCCTTGGTGGCGCAGTGGTTGGGAATCCACCTGCCAATGCAGGGGACACAGGTTCAAGCCCTGGTCTGGGAAAATCCCACATGCCACGGAGCAACTAGGCCCATGAGCCACATTTACTGAGCCTGCGCGTCTGGAGCCTGTGCTCCTCAACAAGAGAGGCCACGATAGTGAGAGGCCCGCGCACCGCGATGAAGAGTGGCCCCCGCTTGCCACAACTGGAGAAAAAGCCCTCGCGCAGAAACAAAGACCCAACACAGCCAAAAATAAAAAATAAATTAATTAATTAATTTTTTAAAAAAAAGAGCTAAGGAAATGGTAACAAAATATACTCTACATCTTTAACCTTCAATGAATTTGAGAAAATGGTGAAATGCTATATTTTTGTTGGAAAATGAAATCAACTATTATATGACAAAACAAATTAATGGATTGATATGCATAGAATTTAATATATGCAATAATCTGGATCAAGCTTTTATGATCTAATCAAAGAGAATTCTTTTTGTATAATCTTAGAAAAATATATTCTTTCTTACAATAATCCAGAAAAGTAATCTCATAAGATAGATGACTACAACAAATATCTTGGAAAATTTTATAAATATTATGGAATTGAAAAATAAAGCACAGAAATGCTTTTCAAAGAATAACATCTCATAGTTCAGACTTAAACATATTTAAAATAAGACATAAGCTCAAAAGAGTTTCCTTAAAGGAGGGTAATGCAAAATGTATCATGGAATTAATTGTATGTTTATATTATCAGCCTTAGATGGAAGAACTTTGGTTGATATTGCAAAACCCAGGCATGAGAACTAGATTAATGATGTTGAAGACACATGTAGAGACAGCAGCAACTTTGAACCTATATTCTGTGGCTTTGAGCTTATGTTTTAGTCAACAGTGTTGCAGGCTATTGTCCCTGTTCATGTATTTTAATATTTTCATCAAGTAAATCTTATTTGTATTTACTTCCTGAAGCTATGAAGTAAGCTATGAGGCTAAAATGAAGAGTGAAATTCTGAAAGTCTAGAATAGATAATAAATATGTACATGAAATCCAACTCAAGTATTGTTCCAATACGTAGTACAAATCTTCATATTCAATTCTACCCTAAGCATAAAACCAATGTGTCATCTCTATGAATGAAACATGGAAAGACTAATCCTGAGTAAGGACCATAACCATGCAAAAGTATCACAAAGCAGATTTTACCCAGTACTATAGCGCCAAAAGCCTTTCATGTGAGGCTCCTGCAAAATCCACATGGTTCCACAGGACAAAAATCACAGTCACATGTCAGAACCTCACATTCACTCAACTAGAAGATCTGGGACAACCTGAGTAATATTAGAAGAATTTCATCAATGTTCACCAGGCTTGTCAGAGGACAAGTACAGTAAATTCCCATTTTGTTGTAAGGACATGAGATAATGTATGATCTCTGTGATTCACAATAAGTATTTAAAAGACATACAATAAAATTATAATGACAAATCCCATTTTGTAAGAATTTTACTGATTTCTTACTATGTCCTTCACTCCAGAGAACAATTATGAAGTAAGCATGATATGAATACACTAGAACTTGAGACTATCTCAAAGCTTCAATTAATTTTAAATGATCAAACAACTTCACTGCTGAGAGACAAGAAACTATAGGTCTTTTATATGATCCTATAAAGTAATAGGCAGAAAGAGGTCACTCACCAAGGTCAGCATATGTACCACTAGATACATTCACATAAATGGCTGCAGACAGTGCTGAAGCCAGTCCTTGTTAGCATAATTACTTAAGTAGAATTTGCAGGTTTCTCCTTATATTTGCCCATTCTTGAGGATAAATGACTGATTATACGTATTATGTTTTCTTACAGATGTCAAAGAATTCAATTTAAAAAAAAGACTGAACATAGGTCATTAATCACATAACTACAACTAGTCCTAAGTAACAAGGTCTCTTACAAAGCAAGATATTTTGCAATTACGATGTGGTTACCTATATTTTTACCCCCACCCCCAAACATAGTACCTTCACTATGCCAACCCAAATGGGAGATTTCTGATTATATACTGGAGAGAAATTCTTTCCCCATGCCCCATCATCACCAACAAATTCAAGACCTGAAAGTGCTCAGGATAATTTGGTTATTTCCAACAATCTCATATGGGAATACTGGCCAATAATTAAGGAGATATCAGTTGCCTTAGCAACAGATTTGTTCCCAAATAAGCACTGTTTTCATTCAGCAGCCTTTAGCCAAAAGAGGAATTAAATCATTGAAATCAACAATTCTATTGTTTAGCAAACGAACAGCTTTCCAGGTCTCAAGAAAACAGACCCCTCACAGTTGGTCCAGCATTGCCCAAGGTAGCAGTTGTTTAGTTGAATAAGCCAACCTCTTGAATTACAGGATTTTATCATCAAAACCACTGCTAACAGAACTGCTAGCTTTTGCCAAAGAAACATGAAAAGAGAGAGAGCATCTCCTAAGTGATACTAATGAATATATTTAGCTTTATAGATCTTACTTAACCTTACATAGAGAATGTATAGGTGAGTTTCTATCTATATATATATTGATGCAGTTCAGTAAAAGATTAATCAACCCATTCCATTAGCTAATAAATAGCTTCTTACACTTCAATTTCTACATGTAAAAGCATAACCTCGTATAAGACAACTTATAAAATATTTTACATGGATCATCGACAAAACTAAGAAAATGAATTGCTACATTTCTAAATGTTGATATAACCCAGCCAACTCTGCAACCTGAAGTTGCATCACTGTACTGAAGTTGTGAAGCTGTCTAGAGAGGGTAAGCATTGCTTATTTTCTGATAAATAGTAATAATAATTATTATTAAATTATTTTTATATAATACTATTTATTATTATTAATGATAATGATAATAATAAAGGCTCACTATGACTGATCTCTCTTAATAGAAACACATACTTGAACTCCCAAGGGCTCCCAGGTTAAAACTCTTGCCACAAAATGCTTATATCCTAACTATACTCCATGATCACTGATGCCTTAATTTCAAGCTTTCTCCATAATGAATCACCTTACCTTTCCAATCTCACTCCACAACATGCCGCTCTACAGTCCTACTCTTCCTCACACAGGCCCCCACTTCTTCCCCACTGGCCTGGGCTCTTGATTTCTCTTCTGGCAAGAAGACTCCACCCTCTCCCCACAGCCAGCAAGGTCTGAACGATGTGTTAGAATCCAGTTCTGAGCCCTAGTACTTGCCTCTCTAGCCCTTCTCTGACTTCCTATAGCCCTTCATATTCTCTCTCTGTCTCTGTCTCTGTTCCCCTCCTCTCTTTTTGCTTGTTTCTTTAATATTTTTTAATTATAAGGATAATACATGCTCGTCAAAATAAATTCAAATAATATGGAGGTATGTAAAATAAAAAAAGAAAAGACCCTCTGGTTAGAGGCTTGATCCCCAAAGGTAATCTTGTTAATAATTCTGGTATGCAGCTTTCAAGTATATTTTTTGTAAATCTATATAAATATGTTTGTGCTTTCTTTTTGTTTGTTTTTTGTCTTTTTCACAGAAATAGGTCTTTGTTACTCTTTCTCTTAGCTTTTGTCATGCCTACATGGAGAAAACTGAGTTAAAAAGTTAAACACGAAAGAATGAATTCCTCGAATCCATCCCTTCTCACACAATGAGCTGTACACGTCCACTTTTTATTTCTTTTCCCAAGTATTTTGTTCCCTATACTATACTATTTCCTTTTCCATTTATGAAAAATGAACAGTGTCCAATACTATATCATTTATTTTTATGACTATGAAAAATAAACAGACTAATTATAAATGTCTAAATAGAAATGTCTAGTTATCTGTCAACATCCCCAGTATTAACTGAGGTGAAATACTCAGATAATAAAATTTAAAACCATAATTTTTGAAGATGTATGAAACCAGCTTTCTAATTTACTCTGGAGCCATTAAGACTGTATTTGGTTTTAATTCATATTCTGTCTCATTTTAAACAAAGGAATCATAACAAATGTACTGTATATATGAATAATAAATTAAATTAATTTTTCCAATTAAAAAACCCCAAACAAGAAAATGGCTAAGGTTTTTTGGCCAGCAGATAATTCCAGCCAAAGGCTGACACTTAACTTCTATATCCACTATTGCACTAATTATACAACAAATGATGCCAACAAATAGCACTGCCAGGAGCACCGAAGGTTCTCACTTACAAGTAAATGAGTGTATCAGAGTCCCCAGATGCCTACACATTAGACTCAAATGGCCAGTAGAATTGAGCATTTACATTACCATGTAATTTACATTACTCAGTGAAATGTCAATTCCCAAGTCCAAAACTGGGACTACTACTTTTGTGACTTTACAAATTTATCTATGATGAGATATAATTCAAAGTCATATTCCCTTAGGAATGTAGAAGACCACCAGATATTAATTAACTCTACCTAAAAGGCTTGGTTATCTCAAGTGCAGAACTGAAAAGCAAGGATATTCATCTCTCATCATCAGCTAATATTTATTGCATGCCTCCAAGGCATATGGCATCGTATAAGTTACTTATTAGGGTTGGCTCTTGGGGCTGTATTAGTCAAAAGTGGAAAATGCTGTTGTTGCTCTATGAAACATACATGAAATCTGACCATATTTTCTACTGAGCTCTACTTACACATACATAATAAAGTAGGGTGCCTATGTTTCTTTGAATCAGCAAGGGGTGTTTACCTTTAACCACTCGCTAGACAACAGCTGTTCTTCTCTTCTTCAAGTATTGACAATTCTGTGCAATGCTGTCTGAAAAATATGATTGTTGTATACTCTTTATTGTTATAGGACAGTAAGGGATCAATTCATTTAAAGAGCTTTGATTTATTCTAGAGGAAAAGTATAATAATGTTGGTTAAATTAATAGTCAAATCTTTAGATCAGTCAATATAAAGAATAATGTAAAATTGTACTGACGACTTTTACAACAGAAATCTGAAAAACTGCAAATGCTTTGATATTTTAAAAATTATACAGTTGGTTATGGTGCACTGCGGCCATGGCCTTATTATGAATACGAGAGGGAAAAAAAAACTTTGCTGAATTTAAGGTGTAGGATTATTTATTACTCTTTACTTTGAGCTACTCGATATTAGATTTCATAAGAAAATATGAGATACTGCCAAAAACATGCAGCTGTACATGGATGAAATCTAATTTAATCATTAATACAAATAAAATTGGATCTACTCAACAGCAGCCCAATAGAATGAGAGTCAAATTTTGGCTGGGGCTGTTTACTGGTGGCTTTCCTTGTGATCTCACACTAATGAGGAATAAGAAATGAACACATCACTGCTTGAACTACACTGTGACAGCGGTTAAAGAATGGGGCCTGACCAGATATTTCAGCCTGGGTCCAAATCTGTCTTGCTCACATTTGCCGGCCAACAACTCGTAGTGAGTAAGAATTGCTTAAGACTCGTATCCTTGGCCATGAATAAAAGAGAGCGTCAAAATGAACAACACAGGGGATTCCCTGGTGGCGCAGTGGTTGAGAATCTGCCTGCCAATGAAGGGGACACGGGTTCGCGCCCTGGTCTGGGAAGATCCCACATGCCGCGGAGCAGCTAAGCCCGTGTGCCACAACTATTGAGCCTGCGCGTCTGGAGCCTGCGCTCTGCAACAAGAGAGGCTGCGATAGTGAGAGGCCCGCGCATCGCGATGAAGAATGGCTCCCGCTTGCCGCAACTGGAGAAAGGCCTCGCACAGAAACGAAGACCCAACACAACCATAAATAAATAAATAAATTAAAAAAAAAAAAAAGAACACCACAAAGGTTTTTAAAAACCCAAAAACAGTCAAGTTACCAGAATCCAGTGACAACTTTTTTGACAATATATTTTTACCAACTCTTTTACATATTATCAAACTGTAATGAAAATTTTTCATTTAAAAATTTTACAAATATGTACTCGTCAGAGTCAGTCCTCAGTAATAATAAATATCAACTCTTATGGAAGGCTACAGAAGCATTTGTTTCTTAATGAAAGGTCGTGAGAGGATTTCAAACCTAAACATATTGCCCACGTTGATTTTACACGCATGTGGACATAATTAGCATCTATCTATCATCTCACTACACCTGACATCACTCAAGAGCTATTTCCTGAGCAACCACTGTGTGACATAGGTGAAAACACTAAGCCAAACAGGGCGTAGTCTCTGCCTTCAAGGAGCTCTCCAACCAGTGATGGTGAGTGTGTGTCTCACACAGTGAGAGGGAGACACAGAGTATTGCTCACAAGTGCTTCACAGAGGGGCACCTAACCTAGCAGGGGCAGGAGGAGAGAGAGGTCAGAGCAAGTTTCCTGAGGATGTTTTCAATTTTTCTAATTTACTAATTATAAATTTTATCTAATCCTTATTTGCCATAAAGGAGCCTCTCTCTCCTATCCTAATTAATATGTTTTAGGTAATTCTAATTCATATTCTTTAAAAAAACAAATTCTCCTGATACAATTTAAAGTGTTAAAGAAAAAGAACTTTAAAGATCTCTATTTTTTTTGCAAGAAGTGATCCTTTCTAACCTCCCAGTGCACTATTGTCTTAGAACCACAGTGAAGCTCCAGAAGAGCCGTTTTCTATTATTCCTCCACATCTTATCCTGTGATGCTCCTCAATCGTGTTAAATATAGCAGACAGACAAGTACACAGTATGAAGAGTAAACTGGCAAACTGCCCACTCAGGTAACAAAACACCTCACACCCTTTCCAGACAGAGAGCTTCCCACAGAATCTGCTGCAGAACCCTAGAAAAAATTCAGGCCACTCTAACAAACTTTTCAAATTGTAGGAAAATACAGAAACTGCTCTTTCTCTCTCTCTCTCTCTCTGTATATATATATATATATATATATATATATATATATATATATATATATGTGTGTGTGTGTGTATGTGTGTGTGTGTGTGTGTGTGTGTGTGTGTGTGTACACCTACCAATATTAACAGCTGTGCTGGTTTTCCTTTGTCTAAGAAAAATATTAACCCACCTTTTGTTGATGGCTACTAAATTGAATTTGTTGCCATTTTTAAGGGATGTAAAAGAAAAAAGACGGAACATACATATTATCAACTGTTTTTAATAACCCCCTTTCCCCAGATAATTTTATGCTACCCAAAGAGACTAAATCTGAGTCAGTACTTATGCACCTCATCCCTCCCAGCACCCAGAGATCATCACACCATCCTGCAGTGATCCTGCGCTGCCTTGGCTGTCATATTAGAACTTAAGACTTTTACAGTTAGAGAGGACCTGAGTCCCTGTGGCTCGGAAAATAAAATAGCTTGCCCAAGGTCACAAAGCTCATTAGAGGCAACAGAGGTATTAGTACCTATGTCTGCTAATCCCTTGACTCCTATGAATTCTCCACCAAAAGAACTGTCTCTAGTCCCCAAAAGTAACAGAAAGAATGCACTAAAATCTATTTTGCTCTGAATTTCTCTAATATCTGATTCACTTCATTAGATTAAAAACAATCTAACACTTTAAACGGCATCTTAACATTGAAAAAGTTTCCAGTTTTATGTCCTAGTTTTTTATGTTATTAACATTTCACGTTCTGTATGTGTTATCTCTTGGCCACACACATTTTTAAAATTTGGACCAAGTCATAGAAAATGAGAGTGTCTCAATTTTTATATCAACAGAGGGAAGGGGGAAAAAAAGTAAGGTGTATCTCTGTCTTACCCACCTAAACATAAAAGAAATATATTTAAATACCCCTCACAGAATTTCAAGATGACACAATTCAAAGAATAATAATAAATGCAAGTCACCAAGAGTTGACATTTCCATGACCTAAGCTTGTTGCATACTGTACCTCCCGCTCATGTCTACTGACATCCAGGAGTAAACCCTAAGGGAGTTGTTTTGAGTGAGGGTTTCTGTATGTCTCTTTGAATAGGAATACAAAGTGACAGAAAAATAACTCAAAATTGCTATAAAATGAATGGTATTTCCAAATGCACAAGCAAACAACATGCACTTTAATGTAACACATTTCTTCTTATTTGGCAGTAAGTTAAAACATACGTTGTTTGAAGTTTATATAAAAATGGATGAAAAGGTGTTATTTGTGTTAAAAATGAAACCAAATTACTAAGTGGTTTGAAATCCATGGCTTTTATTATCCAAATGTAGCCAGTTAAAAGTAATGTCACTTGAAGAGTAAAAATAAATTAGGGTTAACAGTTACTGGTTTGCTTGGGGTTTTTTTGTTTTGTTTTGTTTTTTTGATGAAGGAAATAAACAAAGTAAAAACCTCCAAACATATGCACTTAGTCATTACAATTTCACAATTTTCTTTAACACAATTCCAAAAAATAAACAACAAAGAAATTTAGTTACCCCTTAAAAATCAAGTACAAATATTTTTTCCTGAAGGCTTTTTCTTCTGTGAATTACCAAAGAAAGAGCTGTCAAATGCTTAGTCTCACTTCAAAAAGGAAAAGTCAGTCACAGCAGGTAAAAATCAGGTGGTCAAAACGTCCTCATCAACTTGCCCCGGGAAAAATTTCATCAAGAAGAACAACAAAAAGCAAAAATCATTATTATCAAAGAAATTATTTTTACCATCAACAGTTTGATTAATGCTTTGCAAAATAAATAAAAAATAAGAGAACATACTCTTAAGTTGTTTAGATGGAAAAGACAGAGAAGGAACAAGTTTTCAAACAGGATTGGAAGAGCAGAAGTTCAGAACTAAAACTTAAAAGCAAAAAGAAGTTTTGTTACTTGGTTTTTAAATACACAGTATATCCAAGGGTATGCTCCTTAAGCCTAAGATTCCTGGCATAGATGACTTTCTTCTAAAGTCCTTTTCTATAACTTATTTAGGATCCAAAGTAATTTTTTCCTGTTGACCACTGTTCAATATAGCAAAAAGTAAGATACAGTATGTCCCCCAAAGATCAGATTACTTAGCCCTAATAAATACAATCAAAGAAGCATGTTCTGTTACAAATCTTTAAAGTAGGTACAAATGCCTTAAGGAAAAGCCTTTATTTTATATATTCTTTAAAGAATTGTATCCCATTTGGGACCCTGGGAAAATATTAAATAAAAAGTATTTTGTCATGAATTGCATTATCATCACTGATCAGCACCAAAGACAGACCAAGTGGTAAAGAAGAGCCAACCTACAAACAAACACCGTCAATGGTGTTGGGTCCAAAGAAGATGTGTCAAGAGATGTCATCACAATAGTCCATCACTGTTTTTGCCCTCATTTATGTTGGCCAAATATACTACCAGGTGCAAAACACCTTAATTACATCGCTTACCATGATCAGTTGTGTTTTTTTTTAACTTCTGAAATATTTTTTACATTTTTATTCTTGTCTAGAAATAAGAAGAATTGAGAAACTTAGAATACTTTAGAAACTTTACAATTTAATAATGTCCATGTTGGATAGAAGCACTGACATAAAAAAATAAGTTAATGGAAGTTGATAACAAATTTAAGAGGAAATAAACTCTTAACCATAGACTAAGTTTCAATTGCAAATATGACCTGCTTCTGTTAACATTTCAAATAAATGTTAGAAAATATTAGTGAATATTCTTCTTTATTCTCACACGCCAGCATTCTGTAGACAAATGAGAACTTGAATGCTTTATAAGAGACATAATTTCATTAATCTTCACATAGTCTCTCTAAGGTTTATGTTTAATACCTGCCTTATTTCCTCTGTCCTTCAAAATCCAATGGGCAATAAAATCATAATTAAGATCTAGATGATAACAGTCTCACATCTGTAGTATTCAAACTACTAGCTAGTGTCTCATATTTCAGAAAGTTGGTCAGCTGGAATCTAGATTTAAGTTGAACCAATTATATGTCAATTATATCTAAATAAAGCTAGGGGGAGAAGATGAATCAATAAAGTTAGTAGAACTAAATCTGGCTATTTAGTTTATTTCAAAAAGAAATAAGGAAAACATTTTCTGAATTTCATGCTCTCCAAGATTTCATATAAATTTGTTGATAGTTTCAAATAATGTTTATTCTCATGGTACTTTTTTAAAAAAATTTATTTATTTATTTATTCTTGGCTGCATTGGCTCTTTGTTGCTGTGCGCAGGCTTTCTCTAGTTGCAGCCAGCGGGGGCTACTCTTCATTACGGTGCGGGGGCTTCTCGTTGTTGTGGAGCACGGGCTCTAGGTGCGCGGGCTTCAGTAGTTGTGGCACATGGACTCAGTAGTTGTGACTTGCGGGCTCTAGAGCGCAGGCTCAGTAGGTGTGGTACACGGGCTTAGTTGCTCCGCGGCATGTGGGGTCTTCCCGGACCAGGGCTTGAACCTGTGTCCCCGCCTGGCAGGCTGATTCTTAACCGCTGCACCCCCAGGGAAGTCCCTCTCAAGGTACTTTTAAGGCGATTAGTTACCAGATGGGTACAATAAGTAAAGAACAGCAGCAAGAAAAGTGCTTCCAGGCTTCACAGTCACAAAGAACATCAAAAAGAGGTCATGTGTATAGTCACAAGAGATACACTGACCAGGTTGAAAGACAAGCCATTCATTACAGTGCACTGAGAATTAATATTTTTATAAATTATGTAATCACCCCATGAATAGCTCAATTAAGTTAATTTTTGTACTAGAAGAATTAGTTTATTAAATTAAGATATTTAAAATATTCCACAATTTTTGAAACTTTGTTTTGGCATTTTCTTCACTTTTCAAATACAATGGAAACCAATGGTGTACTAAGGGGTAGGGCATGGTAGGAGTGTTCTACCCCAGTAGGGAGAAATATTTTTAACCTTGCCATTAAAAAAAAAAATGCTGCCACATGGTGATAATTAAACGCAGATCAGGACTTCCCTGGTGGTGCAGCGGTTAAGAATCCACCTGCCAGGGGCTTCCCTAGTGGCGCAGTGGTTGAGAATCTGCCTGCCAATGCCGGGCACATGGGTTCGAGCCCTGGTCTGGGAAGATCCCACATGCCGCAGAGCGGCTGGGCCCGTGAGCCACAACTACTGAGCCTGTGCGTCTGGAGCCTGTGCTCCGCAACGGGAGAGGCCGCGGCAGTGAGAGGCCCGCACGCCGCGATGAAGAGTGGCCCCCGCTTGCCAGAACTGGAGAAAGCCCTCACACAGAAACGAAGACCCAACACAGCCAAAAATAAATAAATAAATAAATTTATTAAAAAAAAAAAAAAAAAAAAAAGAATCCACCTGCCAAAAAAAAAAAAAAAGGAATCCACCTGCCAATGCAGGGGACACGGGTTTGAGCCCTGGTCTGGGAAGATCCCACATGCTGCAGAGCAACTAAGCCCGTGTGCCACAACTACTGAGCCTGTGCTCTAGAGCCCACGAGCCACAACTACTGAGCCCATGTGCCACAGCTACTGAAGTCCGCGCGCCTAGAGCCTGTGCTCCACAACAAGAGAAGCCACCACAAGGAGAAGCCCGTGCACCGCAACGAAGAGTAGCCCCCACTCGCCGCAAAAAAAAAAGCAGATCAACTTTCAATTTTATTATTTTTTAAAATTCTCTAATACCCGTTATAGCCCAAGACTGGATTTCCCCTGCCAGCCACTCCAGTCCTCAGCATGCCTTGCTGGAAACCTCAAAAAGTGGAAGTAGCTAAGATCTTGTCACAATCCCTTGCATACTCTGCATTTACTTATCATTCTTAAGTGACCTCATATTAGTTTCTTCTCTTCCTTTCATTCCTCCTGTTTGTTTACTTTTAAGCATTTTACAAAGGAGATAGTAAAGCTGAATTTAGATTTTTATTGAATTATTAGGCTGGAATGGGGAGAAATAAAACTAAAGTACTGTTCATTTAGTAAAATACTGCTTTCAGAACATGAGTTATAATACTCATGTACTCAAAATCCAAAACACTTCAAAATGAAAATAGAGCTTTTAGTTGCTAGAAAAATGAGAAGTGAACTGTTGGAAATCGCAAAATAATCTGTATGTTTTTCTTTTCTATACAACACGTGTGTGAAAAAGGATTCTTAATTTCTCTGCATTAAAAATAAAATATAATAACATAAACTGGATGTCACGCCTGGTATGCAGGTCTAATTATGATACACTGTCCTTATACTAAGTGGATATATGGTAAGACATTAAAAAATCCTTCTCATTGAAACCCCTTTTAAACTTCATTTTAAATTGAATTTTTCTTGTTCTCTATACAATAATCCAACTTTTCTAATATGTTACCAATATTTCTTCCATTCTGTTTTCAAAGCATAAGAATCACAACTGGTACTTCTCACAGCAATTCTTTTGTAAAGTTTTTGTTTATTTTTCTGTCAATGTTAATCCAAGTCTTACAATTCACTATATATCTCATGAATCCATTTTGAAGTTCTGTCATGACACCATAATATAAAAAGTATTCCATGGACGAATAGATCTGGAAACCACTAGACTACAGGAAGAATAAAAAGTTCCAAAATTAAATAGCACAACAAAAAAAGAAAACATTGCCTAGTGAAATCAGCTCAAATTTAGAAAAATTAACAATAGAGATATAATAAGTATTTTAAATGGACCTCATAAAACTAAGGCTTTTCTAGTTTGTAATACATATACTTGAACTTAAAAAACGTCCTGGAGAGGATTCTGTATTTCACAGTAACACAACTGAACATCACTTTACAAATTAGTTATTAAAATAATACAAATATTACTGAATTATATGCTACTGGCAAATTTACACATTTCATACCCCTAAAGATAGGCAACTGATACATATGGAAAAAAGAGTGTTTTCTGGAGATCTGATGCTATTAATGCTGGTAGGAGACATATATTCCATGCCATTCTTCCATACATCTAAAATATTTTTCATATAATTATATATGAAAAACCTCAATTTTAGACTTTCTTACATATTACAGAAAGCTTTACAAAGCTACTGTAAATATGAGGCAGAAACTACCTAAAACCCAAGTGTTCCATGATATAAAGAAAACACCTTTTGTGACCGCCTGGGGGGGTGGGATGGGGAGGGTGGGAGGGAGGGAGATGCGGGAGGGAGGAGATATGGGAACGTGTGTATATCTGTAGCTGATTCACTTTGTTATAAAGCAGAAACTAACACACCATTGTGAAGCAATTATACTTCAATAAAGATGTTTAAAAAAAAAAGAAAAGAAAAAAAAAGAAAGAAAATACCAAAGAGCATTTAGAATCTGGCCCGTAGGCCATATATGAAAATCTATCTACTAATGCAGAATTACTTCATTGAGGAAGAGGTGATGTCAAAGCCTCTAGAAAAGGTGACAGCTGAATCCACTGGAGAGCCACCATATTGAGAACTGTGGGAATTTCTAAATTAAAGGGCCTCATGGTCTTCTATTTATCTATGTGAATGCATAAAATGATGAAATTTGAGGACCCACATCCATTTCACATATCTCTTGATTGCCTTCACACAACAACCAATACAAAAGGAAAGATTTCATTTGTCTTCACTCTAGTTATCTGGTTTTGGCATTATCTTTAAATTAAACAGTTTATATTTGTGGTATGACACAGACCTCTGTTCCTAGGACTCCAATGTCAAAATCTCACTTTTTAAAAAGAGAGTTAATTTGACAGAAAGCATACCAAAGGTAAAAATATGAAATTCAAGCCTGGCTTCTTTATTTGATTTTAATTATGACTACAGTTCATATTTCAACTTTGTATAATAAAGGAAATACCAAAAATTCAAAACCTTTGAGACACTATTGTCCATAACAACTTTGTTAAAAAGTTATTTTCTGGTTTTAAATGATTCAAGAGCAATCTGAAAATAAAACTAAACTCTATGTTATCAGGAAAAAGAAATTATTTCACATATTATAGAGTAACCGGAGACTTTCAAGAAGAGGACACTACTACTTTGAGAAAAAGTAGTAGTGCTATGTTCTAGAATCAGGAGAACCAGGCCTTTCCAGTTTCTAATTTACTGTAAAACTTAACTACAACAACAACAAAAGGCAAGTGCCTAAAAAAGGGTCCTAAATTCTTCATCCTAATTTTAAGTGCTATCAAGAATTATATATTTCAAAATGATCGAATCTATCTATAAAATGGTTACACACAGGCACTTCTCATGTTATGAACATCTGACTTACATACATTCATGTAATTGTTTTATTGAGTACCAGGCACCATGCTAGGCTAGCACTGGGATTTGACTGTAAACAAGACAATTGAGTTACTCCCTCAAGAAGCTTACAGTGTCTGGAGTGGGTGGGAGTACCCATGCCAAGGATTCGTACTGTGGGAGCACAGAAGAACACCTGGCCCAAACTCATAGGTCAGGAAAGCCTTTCAGGGGAAGTGGTATCTGTGCTGAGCAACATGTGCTCAAAGCTCAGCGGCTATAAGTTCTATGACTAAAGCTCCTGGCCGTGACAACACTCAGGTCTATAAACACTATCCCATGAAGGTAAAGAACCACAGCCCACAGAGCCTTGCAGCACTATGACATTCTATGAACAACATCAGTACAAGTTATGAGTTTCTGGCTGAGTGAACAATATGGATTGATCTCCTCTGTAGACCACCTCTCCCAAATCAGAAAAAGAGCCTCCAGAGGTCCTTATCCACTTTCTGGCCAGTTTTCCCCCTGCTCTCTATTTGAAAAGCTTGAAAAAAAACTCCTGTCACCTCTCTCTCTCTCTCTTTTTTTTTTTTTACACTTGTTTGTTGAAGTACAACCTACGTAACAGAAAAACAGAGAAAGAATACTATCATCTCTGAAAGATTTATCTCAAAGTGAACACACCCATATAACCAACACCCACTTTAGGAAATGGAATATGACCAGCACCCTTGAAGCGTCCCTGGTGCCATTCCTCTCCTCCCCAGATGTAACCCTCACCTTGATCTCTAACACTATAGTTTTGCCATCCTTTAAACGTTATATAAATGGAATCTTATAGTAAGTATTATTTTGAGTTGGTGTCTTTTGCTCAGCATTATGTTTATGAGATCATCCAGATGTGTGTAAAAGTAGCTGATTCATTTTCTTTGCTTTTATCGTATTTCATTCTACGAATAAGTGCTTTATTCTAATTATTTATTTATTTATTCTAATGTTGATGGGCATTTGCATTTTTCCAGTGTTTAGCTATATGAATAATACTGTGAACATTCTTGTGTATGTCTTTTGGTGCACATTTACACACATTTCTGTAGAGTCTACTATACTTAGGAGTGAAATTGCCAGGTAACAGGACATACATGTTCAGCTTTAGCAGATACTGTTGAACAGTTTTCCAAATGGTTTTACCACTACCATATGAGTTTTAGTGCTCCACATCTTTATCAACACTTGGTTTGGTCAGTTTTTTTAATTTTAGTCATTCTCTTGGGGGTGTATCAGTATTTCATTATGGTTTTAAATTGCATTTCCCTGGTGACTATTTTGGTTTAGTATCTTTTTCTATGTTTATCAGCCATTTGGATATCCTGTTTGTGAAGTCCCTGATGATGTCTTTTGCATTTGTGAAACTAGATTCTTTCTTTTACCACTGGCTTGTAAGAATCTATCATATATTCTGGAAACAAGTCTTTAATCATAAATTATATGCATTGCAAATATCTTCTGTTCTGTAACTTGCCTTTTCCCTTTCTGAACAG
The DNA here is from genome assembly GCF_949987535.1 of Balaenoptera acutorostrata. Lineage (NCBI taxonomy): Eukaryota > Metazoa > Chordata > Mammalia > Artiodactyla > Balaenopteridae > Balaenoptera > Balaenoptera acutorostrata. Next base: position 57,330,643 of record NC_080075.1, read on the forward strand.
TGTCTTTCAGTAACAGAAGTTCCTAATTATAATATAAACCAATTTATCAATCTTTTCCTATATGGCTATGTTTTTAAATTCTGTTCAAGAAAGCTTTGTCTACCTCAGAGACATAAAGATATTCTTACATATTTTTGTTAGAACATTACTGTTTTATGCTTCACATTTAGATCTATAATCCACTTAGAATTGATATTTGTATATGATGTAAGGTAAGGGATTGTGATTTATTTTCTTCTATAAAGTTATCCTGTTGGTTCAGAATGTTTTATTGAAAATACTGTCCATCTCCATTTTTCTGCAGTGCCACCTATCCCATATTATGTTTCCATATATGCATGGGTCTGTTTTTGGACTCTATAATATTCCATCAGATGCTTATCAATCCTTACACCAATACCACACTTTCTTAATTGCTGTAGCTTTATAATAAGCCTTGATATCCAATAGTTTGAATCTTCCAAATTTCTTCTTTTTCTTCAAGATTATCTTGACTACTATTAGTCCTTTGCATTTGCATATAAATATTATAATCATTTGTCAATTTCTTCTAATGCTACCTCATCTGTCTCCCGCCCAATAACCTCAGGTCACTTTGGAATATGTTTCTCACCATTAGGACTTTGTGTAATAAGGAGCAGTAATTTCTGCAAAGAACACATGGGGTAGCAGTATGAGGTGTTTCAGACTGAAGGCTCATAGCACTGCTTGAGGAGCAATCCCCTGATTCTTAGAAATTTGCTTCAGTCCCTTAGAGATTTTGCATGGAAACATTTTTTAAGGAGGCAATTTTTCAAATTTCTCTAAAATATATTTTATGATAATTGCCAGCATCATATACTCCTAAAGTCTCAGAGGATATTCAGATGTTCCACTTACACCGCCCTTTAAAATTAAAGGGAATTAAAAAAACTTGAATTCAAAAAAATACATGCCCCCCCAATGTTTGCAGCAGCATTATTTACTACTGCCAAGATATGGAAGCAACCTAAGTATCCATCAACAGAGAAATGGATAAAGAAGATGTTTTACACACACACACACACACACACACACACACACACAATGGAATACTACTCAGCCATAAAAAAGAACAAATTTTTGGCATTTGCAGCAACATGAATGGATTTGGAGGGCATTATGCTAAGTGAAATAAGTCAGACAGAGAAAGACAAACACTGTATGATATCACTTATATGTGGAATCTAAAAAATACAACAAACCAGTGAATATAACAAAAAAGAAGCAGACTCATAGATATACAGAACAAACTATGGTTATGAAGGAGCAATATAGGGGTGGGGGAGTGGGAGGTAGAAACTACTGGGTGTAAGATAGGCTCAAGGATGTATTGTACAACATGGGAAATATAGCCAATATTTTGTAGTGACTATAAATGGAAAGTAAACTTTAAAAATTATATTAAATTTTTTAAAATAAAAAAATAAAATTAAGGAGAATCACAAAATTGTTAGAATTTTAGAATGCAAAGGGTTTTCCAGGGTTACTCTTCTTTTGGTTAAACCCAAATTTACTTGAATATCATTTAAAATGAAAAGACTTCTCATATAATTTTTGTTTTATATTTTTATGAGAACTGTAACAGCATTATTTTCCCTTAGAATTTCAGCTACATAAATACTTTCACATGTTCTTGTGGCTCTGAATTCTCAACACCCAACTTAACAAGCAGATTTTAGAAGCACAATGGTATATGATTAAAAGTTAAGAATTTAGGGGCTTCCCTGGTGGCGCAGTGGTTGAGAATCTGCCTGCTAATGCAGGGGACACGGGTTCGAGCCCTGGTCTGGTAAGATCCCACATGCCACGGAGCAGCTGGGCCCGTGAGCCACAACTACTGAGCCTGCGCGTCTGGAGCCTGTGCCCCGCAACGGGAGGGGCCGCGATAGTGAGAGGCCCGCGCACCGCGATGAAGAGTGGCCCCCACTTGCCGTAACTAGAGAAAGCCCTCGCACGAACCGAAGACCCAACACAGCCAAAAATAAAGAAATAAATAAATAAAGTAGCTATAAAATTTTTTTAAAAAAAAAAAAGATGGGTAGAGGGAAAAGATTTAAAAAAAAAAAAAAAAAAGTTAAGAATTTAGGATCCCAAGTTTGTGCTGTGCCATCAAGTATTTATAACTACTCCTGTACAGACTTTCTACACACAGAAGAGCAATTGTATTGTCTATTTCATATACGACACTCATTGGGTGATGACTTTAAGACTGGTACAGTCCATTAGGCTACAATGGACTTCAGGACAGGGACTGTTGGATACCTACACCTTAAAAATACTAAAGCTCAACAATTATGGCTGAATTCATGAGTAATTAATTTTGATCTCATCACTGGTTTTACAAAAGGACGTGAGAGACTGAGAAAAACACTTAAATTGAACGTGAAGTTGACTTTAAATGTTAAGTAGGGAGGCTAAACTTCACAATGGGCTTTTTTCTCCCCATACTGCCTGTGGGTAACATATCCCTTTAAGGTGAGAGAGTAGATGGGGCAGGTTGTCAGGCCTGAATGGGAAAATGTCAATTGCAGGAGTTTTCACTGTATTTTCATACAGTGCTAAGCACACGTCTTGCCCACAGCACGCATGCTATTGTATACTTGTTGATTTGATTTGAGAGCACTCAGAGCTGTAGCACTGGCATCATAATTCGTTGTGGTACAGTTGGTGCCTTTTACAATGTTAACTTTAAGCAGAGCCTGATTTTATATGCCCATGGCTAAAAAGGCCCTTTTTGTGGGTCATGGGACCAGGTGCCCATGAAGAAAATGTGCCATCCGTGAAAGGAGAGAACAATTCCCCCCATACTGTAATACTTGGCATGTTTATGATACTAACTGCCCTCTCCAATCATCACTCTTCCCTATACAGAAAGAAACATGCTCATTAATAGTACCCAAAGTGGATTTTACAGAGTTTCAGGCCCATGAAAGGACAGGGCTCTCGTAGGGTGAGTAATGAGACCACTTTTAGGATCCAGGAATTTGTTGAAAGCCACTCGGAAAAAAAGTTGCTTGGGGCCCTGTTCTTTTAAATTATACTACTCAGAAAGGAACTATGTTTATATAATAATATTTTAGCTAAACGTTTGTAAATAATAAACATCCTTACTTAAATTTACAGATTAAAATATTTTAAAACTTTCATTTATCTGGAACCCAAGCAACCATAAAGCTCAATCATTATCAAACTCTTTTAAAGTCCCCATAAACGGGATTCTAAAATAGCAATAGATGATCATAATGGTAATCATTCACGCTAAAGATTGCAATTGGACCTCCTGAATACCTTTTATAAGAAGCAACAATTTTTAGTATGTGTTTAAAGTTAAGTTTCTCTTATTATAGTCTAAAGCTTACAAAACTGATCACATGCACAGTGTGCATGTATAAACAATGGGTTAAACAGAAAAATTCAATTAATGAGAAATTCCATTCACCACCCACTACATAGAATCTAGGGTTTATTGTATCAGCTGCTTTCTCCAATTCACACCTATATGCTTCCTCTCTTGAAAGTCTTTCCCTATCAGTCAGTCATACTATTCTCTAAGCCCTAAAATTCCCCTCAGAATATGTAAGTTAAACTTAACCTGTCCTTTCAAACATGTAAACAGTTTCTGTGAACATCTTTTAGGTAACATTTTACTAATATTAAAGTTTGCTATTACTGAATATGAGGAAATAAAGTGCAAAATCATTTTAAAATAGATCAGCAGAACTTTTAATTATAAGGAATTGAAAAGAAATACTAATACTTGGGTTTACATGAGTCTAAACCATTCAAGCTTAACCAAATATCTCATTTTCTTTTTCCATAGTTATGATGCCTAAAATATTTTTACTTTATTTTTTAAGCCTACATACATTTCAATTGCTGAAAACAACTCCAAGCAATCATAATATCTCACTCATCAAAAGCTTTTTCATTCAACAAAATAATTTTACTTACAAAAAGTAAAATCAACTTTAATTTTAGAGAATATATTGTTAAATAGCAAGATAAATTCCTTGAAGGATATAAATCATTTTATTAAAATACTTCATAAAATTTACAAACTAGAGCTAAGTGATCACCCTTATGTTCACAATTATATAAGAAACTAAGAAAATGGAATTAACTTTAACATAGGTTTCTAAAAGAGAATTGCAAAAAGAAATGTAATTCATTTTGTAATATCTTGGTGTGTATCTGGCTGAAATATTTTTAGAGAACACAATGCCCCCAGATAATCGTAAGAGTCTTGCCTTAAGTGACGGATGTTGGCTATGCTTTTAGCTATTTGAAATATGCCAAAAATAACAGCAAGGACAAAAGAAATATATTTACAAATAATTAAATTATCATCATGCCATCAAAAATAGATTTCATATGCACATATAAATTAAGTGTATTCAAAAATAAACTGAGGGACTTTGCTGGTGGCGCAGTGGTTAAGAATCCGCCTGCCAATGCAGGGGATATGGATTTGATACCTGTTGCAGGAAGACCCCACACGCCACAGAGCAACTAAGCCTGTGTGCCACAACTACTGAGCCTGCACTCTAGAGCCCACGAGCCACAACTACTGAGCCTGCGCTCTAGAGCCCATGAGCCACAACTACTGAGCCCGCGTGACACAACTACTGAAGCCCACGTGCCTACAACCCATGCTCCACAACAAGAGAAGCCACCGCAATGAGAAGCCCTCACACTGCAACAAAGAGTAGCCTCCATTCTCCGCAACTAGAGAAAGCCTGCGCACAGCAACGAAGACCCAACACAGCCAATAATAATAATAATAATAATAATAATAATAATAATAATAATAATCAGACTTGTATTCTTGTTCCTAGTAGCTGCTTTAAAAACATGGGTTTGGGGCTTCCCTGGTGGCACAGTGGTTAAGAATCCGCCTGCCAATGCAGGGGACACAGGTTCGAGTCCTGGTCCGGGAAGATACCACATGCCGCGGAACAACTAAGCCCGTGTGCCACAACTACTGAAGCCCACACACCTAGAGCCTATGCTCCGCCACAAGAGAAGCCACCACAATGAGAAACCCGCGCACCGCAAAGAGGAGCAGCCCCCGCTCGCCACAACTAGAGAAAGCCCACACACAGCAACGAAGACCCAACGCAGCCAAAAATAAATAAACAAAATGAATAAATTTATGAAAAAAAAAACCCCCAAAAAACATGGGTTTGTTAGGTAGCAGACAATACACACACAATACACATATTAAGAGCATGGAAGGTTCCTAGCAAACTTTTTTGCTTTTATAATTCTGTTTCCTTTCACACCCATCAAATGTGATATGAAGATATATGTAACACTCATCATTCTTTATGAAAAACTCCATTCTGAACGTACAGGTGAATAAATGTTTTGATATATGGATGATAGATATAGGCATATATCTCTTAACTTGTATGATCCAAATGTTCCATACTTCATAAAGCTACATTTCCTTTATCTATAAGAAATACATACACACATATCTACATGATACATATAGTGCATAAAATATGTATGTTTTAATTTCAGAGTCAATAATGTATGCACTTCATAGAAGTAGATTAATTCCAAAAACTAAGATTCAATAGAGTTTATAAGGTATCTAATTAATAAAAACAAGTCAGTAGAGAATGGACTTGAGGACACGGGGTGGGAGGGGGAAGCTGGGGCGAAGTGAGAGTAGCATCGACATATATACACTACCAAATGTAAAATAGTTAGCTAGTGGGAAGCAGCAGCATAGCACAGGGAGATCCGCTCGGTGCTTTGAGATGACCTAGAGGGGTGGGATAGGGAGGACGGGAGGGAGGCTCAAGAGGGAGGGGATATGGGGACATATGTATGCATATGGCTGATTCACTTTGGTGTACAACAGAAACTAACACGGTATTGTGAAGCAATTATACTCCAATAAAGATCTATTAAAAAAAAAGTCAGCTCCAAAAGAAAAAACAGTTTAACCTCTTCCCTTCAAAATATATTAGATTCTCATATATTGAAGTTAATTTACTACTCTTTATCTCAAATGATAAATAAAAAGAACCTAGTCTTTCCTAAATTTAAAAGAAAGGAGTCCCATATTTTTATATTAATTTGAATAAATTATCATTTTAAAGTATCTGGATAATTTATTTGAGCAATAAGACAAAGGTTGCTAAATTTCTGAGTAAACATTTCAGAGGTAAGCTTAACTATTTTAACCTGAACCAAAAAATTAGTTTCATTTAGGATTTTGCAACTCTCTGTATTAAATAAAATAATTGGCAGGGAAAATTTTTTTAAATAATCACTTTGACCATTAAAATTAAATGGTCAATCTTTATAAACAATCTTTATTATAAACAATTTATATACAATCTGTATTATAAACAATCTTTATACCTAATGTGGAGTTTACTTTGGATAGTTGGAGGGGTGTGTGTCTGTGTGTGTGTGTTTGTGTAAATGACCAGCCATACTGATAATGACTCTGCTTCTTCTCAGAGGCAAAAGGTGATGGAATCGCTCTAAGAGTGCTTACTTCCTCAGTTCTGAGTTCACTAACAGGAAACCACAGTATATATTAAAGACGGCTACAAAATCACTCCTTATACGTGCTACAATTTAGTTCAAAGCCTCCTAGAAAGCTGAATGGCAATGTTAAACCATTAATCACTCAGCACCTGAACATGAAGAAAATTATGCTCATATAGCAACTAGGATTTCCTTCCCAAGATTGCAACGGCATTAAAAATTAACAATGGATTATTCTTGCAATTGAGGGGGAAAGAGGCAAAGGAAAAAGTGTTTCTATCATGTCTTCCTCTCTGGTTACCTTAAGACATATTTCATAACATATAATACCATAAAATTATGGCTGTGAACGCTTGTTTGGGGACATGATTTAAAATACAAAATGGAACTCAAAAGAAAGAGAAGCTACTTAAATCTTAAAAGAGACACTAAAGGGCTTCCCTGGTGGCGCAGTGGTTGAGAATCTGCCTGCTAATGCAGGAGACACGGGTTCGAGCCCTGGTCTGGGAAGATCCCACATGCCACGGAGCAGCTGGGCCCGTGAGCCACAGCTGCTGAGCCTGCGCGTCTGGAGCCTGTGCCCCGCAACGGGAGGGGCCGCGATAGTGAAAGGCCCGCGCACCGCGATGAAGAGCGGTCCCCGCACCGCGATGAAGAGTGGCCCCCACTTGCCGCAACTAGAGAAAGCCCTCGCACGAACCGAAGACCCAGCACAGCCAAAAATAAATAAATAAATAAATAAATAAAATTAAAAAAAAAAAAAAAAAGAGACACTAAAAACTAAACGTAATTTTCTCATGTATCACATTTCAAAGAAGAGCCCTTACAGTATAAAGATCCCAAGAGTTCATGACAGCTTTATTCTTAGACCCACAAATCAAGCCATTGTTAACAAGCTCTGAAACTGCAGGAACTGCTGCCACCTATAGGATCTAAACAATAATGACAGCGTTTTAATCAGCAGTACCCTCTACTGGGGACGGAAATGTGCTGAATGTGTAAGCACTCTTCTTAACAGCAGGTGGCCTCACTTTTGCTACAGATTTACCTCAAATACACTGGTTTAAAAGCTTTTTCATGTTTTGTAAAATAAACTTCAACTTCTGCCTGAATCTAAAGTTGCCAGGTGATTTGAGATCAGAAAAAACACAGCCTTGAACTTGGCAAATTCACTTCCATAAGCAGTTTCACAAAGTGTTCTCCAGTTGCTAATCTGATGTCACTTAGTGTCATGCTGTACCAACAAGGCCGCAAAAGAGAGGCGTTCTGCTGAGACTCAGTGCAAAGGGACAAGATTAAGGAAAATGTTTATAGAGTGTAAAAGGCCAGTTACCACAAATAGTCCCATCTTGCTAGAATTTATTATACTCTATAATGAAGTAACCATAAAACTGACAGTTTCTTGTGGTATTCTTAGGTAATTTTAAGCAAATTTAAACATTTAAGATGTTATTTACTGGATAAACAACAAGGTCCTACTCTAGGGCACAGGGAACTATACTCAATATCCTGTGATAAACCATAATGGAAAAGAATACATATATATATATGAGTTTTGCTGTACAGCAAAAATTAACACAACATTGTAAATCAAATATACTTCAATAAAGTTTTAAAAAATTAAAGTAAATTAAAAAGTTGTTTACTGTTGAGGATTCAAAATGCAAACCATGGGTAACAACGTGTACCAAAGAGGCCAACATAATTTTTCTTGGAAAAGAAAGTCAGTTAACTTTTCCATGTTTTTATTGCAACCACTGAATGACAAAAGGTTCCCCTTTGTTTTTATTTTGTCCATACTAATTAATTAAAACAGCTAATGCCATTGTCATTATTAAAGATTTGAGAGCATTTTATTTATTTATTTTTAATTAATTACTTTATTTATTTTTTGGCTGCGTTGGGTCTTCGTTGCTGTGTGCAGGCTTTCTCTAGTTGCGGCGAGCGGTGGCTTCTCTTTGTTGCGGAGCACAGGCTCTAGGCACGTGGGTTGCAGTAATTGTGGCATGCGGGCTCAATAGTTGTGGCACACGAGCTTAGTTGCTCCGCGGCATGTGGGATCTTCCTGGACCAGGGCTCGAACCCATGTCCCCTGCACTGGCAGGCGGATTCTTAACCACTGCGCCACCAGGGAAGTCCCTTGAGAGCATTTTAAATATTCAAAAATAAAAGGTGCTATAACCAAGCGCTGATGTAAAGAATTTCGACATATTCAGGAGCCAAAATAAAGTAGGCTTATAAAGCAAAGAAAATCTTCTAACAAAAAAAATTCAGTCAGAGTCAAGTAGCACTCATAGTATGAAAATAAATATCATACACTATACTGCTGAAGACATGCCATCAACTGACAATTTGAATTCAAAAGCAAGATATTGCAAATACTGAACTCCAAACTTCTATCTGTAATTACAGCAAATAGCAAGAAAAAAATATAGATTTAGGACAAAACAAGGAAACAAAACAACACTCAATCTGTAGCTATCAAAAAGTTAATTATTATTGAAATGTTGATTATTCCTAAAATATTAGATAGATGAATATTGAAAACTTTAGCCAACTATCCAGATGTTTATCAAGTTTCTGTAGAAAAAAAACCTGTTATTTGTTTTTGAGTATCATTCTGATCTTGGTCACAAAGTCACAGATTCCTAGAATATATTTAACATATTGCTCTTAATTTTACACATTAACTCTATGGTACATATAAATTCTTTAAGGCCACTGAAATAAATTGTCACTGCAGCCACACATACACCACGTTTGCCATTTATAGGACTGTACACTTAAGTATCATCCCTCCCTTTGTGTGAGGTAGCTTGTTAATCCCAAATTCTCACACTACCATCTTTCACCTGTGATGAGGCTTAACCCACATCTTCACCATCATGAACATACTGATAGTCCTGAATTTAGGCCTATCACCTTAATTTTTTCTTTACATGTTTTTACATGTCTGGCCACCAACTTCTTCAAGTGACTATGCTGTGCTACTGGCAAAAGCTCTGATTGTCTTTTAATCCCTTTCATAGTTGAGAAGTGGCAGCTAGGCAAGTAGAGGAACAGAAGAAGCTGTAAGTGCTCAAAAATGTACTAGCAGCAAAGAATTCTATATAACTGGGCTTTAAATCTGTACTTCCGAGTTTTTATGTTTTTTCTCAGCTACCTACTCGAGTTATTTTTGAATTATTTATTCAATCATTAGTTTCAACTTCAATTTTTGTGCAATTTCCAAACCATGGTGGGTAAGTATAGTTTTAAAATAGTTTTTATTTGTATTAGGGTTAAGCAAATTTATTTGATATATATTTGTACATAAGCATATCACTGTACTGAAACTAACATACCAGCTCTATAAATATCCACTGATTCTCAGGATGGATACATGTATATACCCTAATCCTGAGTTTCTCCAAACTTTATGATGGCATCGTGGGTTTGCTCTACTATGAAGTTCAAGTGCTTTATTAGATCAAATCTCTGAGTTCCCAATAACTCAATAATGAACTGTATCAAACTGGACTTTCATTGTATGTTTTTTAAAAGAAAGTGATTACTTAGATAGATAGATAGATAGAATTGTATGTGGTACTACATTTTCACAGTGTTTTTCAAATTTCATTTACATAGTCTTTTTATTTTCCTAAATTCTCTATATCCTCACTATAAATACTTTCTCAGAGTCTATGACCCAGAGCTATCTCTGATATAATTGTATAAAAACTCTGTTTTATTATTTCAGTATTAAGCCACTTGGATAACAATAATATTTATGATATAGTTTGTGCCACCATTTGTCATGTGCTAGGGGCTTTTTATTCATAAGCATTGATCCTTAGACCAGCCCTGTGAGATATTATACCCATTTTAAAGATGAGGAAACTGAAGGAAAGGGAAATGACATGACTTGCCCAAAGCCACCAAGCCTGTGGATTACAAATTAAGAGCTCTTTGCATTAATTTAATTGAAAACAAAAATAACTGAGTAACTGCTACATGGAACACATGATGCTACTGCATTTTTTTTTTACAAGACAGTTTATTTTACAAAACTGGGTTACTCAAAATTCTTAAAAATGCATAAAGCACTATAAAAAACTGAATGATATATATTATCACACAATAATCTCAGAGCAAAAAAAAAAAAGAATTCATCAGCTTTGTAGCAGATGCTACAAAGTCATTATATCAATCCCATTTTAAGAACACATTACAATATGCAAACCTGTAAAGGGACCCCATATTGATAATGAGTGGGATCATTTGAATTTGCAATATTCTTGACTTTCAAGGAATTAATAATCTCCTACATCATTTTTTTTCCACAACATACTTGTACCACTTTTGCAGTGTCTTCATTGTGAAAACACTTGGAATAAACAGTTTAAAACTGTAATTTTCTTTGTAGGTGCAGTATTAAATTGCAATATCAACTGGAGCACCAAAGAACAAAAGGCCTGAGGACAAAAGGCATTTTAGATGTCTTAAATATAAATATATATATTTTTAAATCATCAAGTAAAGTCATCTCATTCTTTTTTTTTAACCAGTGATTTAATTCTGTTTTACACAAAAATCAAATACAAGAATATTTCAGTCACCATACATTATATGATAAGAAACAAAAGAATAGGTTTTGAAGGATATCCTAAAGCCTCAGTTCTAAGGGACACAGGTAGGTGAGCAGGTGGTTCTCAGAGAGTGCAGTCACAGACTATTTCCCCTTCAGAAGTTCCTAAATGATGATGCATTTTGATTTGAAGGGTACTGTTGATATGCCCACCATATGCTTCTAGTATCTCAAAATGAAAATGAGATCATGCATGAGGCTTCCTGAATGAAATTTCCCTTTAAAATAGTGGGCTATCCAACAGGCTTCTTCCTTTTGGGGGCCATCCTTGTAATATACACCGGATGTTGCTAGCTCCGCTTTGGGAACACCAGTTGATTCTTTCCAAAAATCCTACTTATTCTTATCTATGTTTACAAACTCCTACTTTAAAATAAGGCCAGTCTTATATTCCTTTATTCAAGACAAGTTCCTAATATTTACTAAGAATTTCTTTCTGTTTCGTTAAGGCCTTCATTTATCTCATTTAAAACTTAAATTAGATATGAATAAAATTTATTAAATGTTCAACGGGATACAAAAGAACATGATGGATACTAAATTAACACCACATGCTATAGAAAGATTACATTTTGGCTCTTTCAATTACATATATTTTTGGTAAACACTAGAATCAAGTTTGTTCAAATAATAATAATAATATTCCGGAATTGCATCTCTCACATCATTCTTGTGCCTAGACAGTATTTCACATTGAATGTCTATGTTGTTGTTTATAAATATTCAGTTTACATACAGCCCTCTATGTACCAGGTACTGAGAAAGGCAAAGTTACTAGTTTGAGGAGCTTATATTTTAGAAATATAAGAGAGCAAATGTGGAAATAGGGCATTTCAATAGAGGGTGTATCAATGCATCTACAGTGGTGTCAATGCAATTGCTAGAGATAACATACAATGCTATTCGGAATACAGAGGAGAAGCACTTAGTCTAAAGAAGTGAGGAAGATCAGGAAAGACACCCAGCACAGTTGTTTGCTGAATTTGAATCTGAAGCAGTCACTGCCTTAGAGATTTTAGATCTAGTTGGGTTCACAGACATATAGGAATTAAATAGTAACAAAATATGTTGACCTGGTTATACATATATTTTTTTTCTTCAAATTACTCTAGCACATGACTAGTTTTTTCTTTCTCTCTATACTCTAAATTTCTATTAAGTTCAAGAGATATTTTACAATTCCAAAGAAGAACTATGATGCTTATTATGATGTTCATATACCACACAAGATGTGATGAAATGAATGGAGTTCCAAAACAGATCATTCTTCTTTTTGCCATGTGCTGCAAGTAGGCAGATAGCCTGTGCTAGAATTCATGTAATTGCTGCTCGACAGTATTCAATTTGGATGGTGCCTGACAGATAATCTCTAAATAGAACAACTGGTTCCAGTTTGCTGTTTGAAAGGCAGTTGAAAAGAAGAGCACAGATAAATGATGAGTACCCCATTAACCAAAAATCAGCCACAGAGGCAGAGGTCTATGATTCTAGCAAGTCTACCACCTTCTTGGGTAGTTGGATTTTCTCTCCATAAACTGTTTTAGATTTTGTCATTTAGGTTTCTACCACATAGTTTACTTATCTCATATTAAACTGTAAACTCCCCAAGGATAGAGGGTTGTTTTTATATTTTGTAACCTCAGAGTATCTACTAAAAAATTCCACACAGAGTAAAATCATGGGATGGAAACATTTCATTATCCAGAATGTGGACAATGGAATTTGTTGTAGATAACTTAAATTTTCTCTAGATATTTTTCCTCTAAATCTACTTTTTTCTTTTATTCCTTATATTTTATTTATTTTTAATTTTAATTTTTTATTGAAGTATAGTTGATGTACAACACATAAGTTGCAGGTGTACAGTACAGTGATTCACAATTTTTAAACTCTCTAAATCCACATTTTAAAATGTAAACTATTTTATGGAGTTATTTCTAAAATGTACTAGACACAGTGCTCTTTATAAAAAACAAGTTCTGCTATATAACCCACCCCTATGGTCCTTCTCCAGCAGTGGAATTATTTATTCAGATCTAATTTGTTAGTGATTCAATGTTTATTTTTTAAAACATAGATTATTAGCATTTTGGTAAATAAAATGTAAAATCTATTAATGAGGTTTCAATTATATAAACTATTTGGTTTATAACTGAAGCCTATAATTTTTCTTAAAGTGAAACTGAAAGGAAATGCCCATAAAAACATACTTTGGCCTATAGCAATCCATGTCTCTGGTTTTCTTTTTAGTAATAATTGATAGGAGGATGTACTATGAGGCAATTTAACTACTATTTCCCCAATGGAAACATTCCTTCTGCCCCCTCCTCCAAATCCAAGAGGAACTGAAAGAAACATCATGGTAGAGCTATCCATTTAGACACACTGCATTGGAAGAGCAAATGCTAAGTCAGCTTCTCCCCCATTTTCCTCTCCTCTAGTTCATTCCTCATGATGGTAACTAAAAAGGGCTGGTCACATATCAATCTCAGCAGAAGTAGGAAGAAAATGCGCACAGATTTAAAAGTAGCTAGGAAAAATACAACTTCATGATTATAGGAGGTAATAAATGTATTAAATAAATATATTTTATTATTTGACTCCAACATTTAATCTCATCAACACATAACTTGTTTTATCTGGAGAATCGAAGTCTGTCAAAACCAGGTTCCAAAATACTGTTTTCTGACCTGCATAATTTCAAAAAAGCAATCTCTTCTTTCTTATACCTGCCTGCCCTCTCTACCATCTGTGGCTCCTATATGACTGGAAGCACATCTTACTTTTTTGTATCCTCAGGGTCTGGCTTACATTAGCATCTATAAATATTTGTTAAAATAAAAAAGGAGATATGGAATATTTGTGTTATAAAATTTTTAGATAGTATATTTTAGTACAAAGAGGGTATTGAAGGCTGATACACAGTTCAAACCCTGTACAAGTTATTAGATTGAGCCTCACAACAATAATATTAATAACTACCATTTATTAAATGACTACTATGGTATCTACTTTATATACATTATCTCATTTAATCTTTATAACATGAAATAATAAACATTCAAATGAACTTCAAAAGCAAATGCCATGTACTGGTTAGAACTGTTTATTTTATTCTTTTGGGAAAAATCATAAATAATTCCTTTGAAAATCTTCACAACAACCCCTTGAAGTAAGGTACTATTTTTATTTCCTTTTTACATCTGAGAAAGCCAAGACTCATAGAGGAGTGACTGGACCAAAGTCACACAGCTAGTCAGTGGTTAAGCTTACTCCATCTAACTACCAGACTCCGAAGTCCACGTTCTTTCTAACATGTCAATTTACTTTCCCAGTGCCTACAAAATGGGGATAATAATATCTACCACACAGGGTTATCGTAAAGTTTACTTTAAAAAAAAATGTGAAAACACAATGGCTACCCACAGAGTAAACATTCTATACATATTAGCTTTCTTATTTCATCACCCAACTGATCCCCTTACTTTGAGGATCTATAATACCTAACAAATACCTAAATACCTACCATATATATTTTTATATATATATAAAATAAATACATATATATATCCCTTATATAAAGTCATATTCTTCTTACCTTCTATTTATTAGATCTCAGACACATGTACACATAAATATATATGCATGCATAAGTATATGTAGATGTCTATATATATGTGAGTGCATGTACATAAATATGTGTATGTATATGTGTGTATCAGCTAAACCAACTCCCATTTACCTCACTAACCTCTCCTAAACTCTATACCTCAAGTACTCTATTTACATGTACCATCCATAACATCTCAGTTCCTTGAGTTAACTTTTAATTATTGCCTTAGTTTAGAATATATAATGTTCCTGGTTATTGCTCATTATCTTTAAATTTAAATATGACTTTGTCCATCTTTGATTCTCTCAACAATTTTCAAAGCTTCAGTCAAGCTTGTGTCTCAGTGTTGGCCTCTTTGAGTTCATCTTAGTTGGAGTCCTTTAAGCTTCCTGAACTTAGGTGTCTACTTTCTTCCTCAGATTTGGGAAGTTTTCAGCCATTATTTCTTAAATAAGCTCTCTGCCCCAGTCTCTCTCTCTCTTCTCCTGCTGAGACTCCCATAATGCAGATATTGATCTATTTGATGATGTCCCATAAGTCTCTTAGGCTTTCTTCACGTCTCTATATTCTTTTTTCTTTTTGTTCCTCTGACTTGATAATTTCAAATGACCCTTCTTCAAGTGCATTGATTCTTTCTTCTGCTTGATCAGGTCCATTCTTGACTCCCCTCTAGTGAAATTTTCACTTTAGTTATTGTATTCTTCAGCTCCTGAATTCTATTTGGTTATTTTTTATAGTTTCTCTTTGATGGTATTCTCATTTTGTTCATGGATGGTTTTCCTGATTTCATCTAGTTGTCTATGTTCTCTTGTAGCACATTGAATTTCTTTAATATATTTTGAATTTGTTGTCAGGTAATTCATAGATCTCCATTTCTTTAGAGTCAATTTCAGGAGATTTAATTTGTTCCTTTGATTTGGGCCACATATACCATGTTTCCCTGTTTATTCCTGTGCTTTGTTATCTTTTGCTGTGATTTATGCATTTGAAAAAACAGCCACCTCTCCCAATCTTTATGGGCTGGCTTGGTACGGAAAACATAATCAAGAGTCAGCCCAGCTAGAGATTCTGGGGGCTTCTCAAACTCTCTATGGGGCTGTGACTTCTCTGGCTTTGTGTGTGTAATTTTCCAATTAGAAGGCTTTGCCATTTTCTTTTTCAGAAGCTTGTTGTCTCTTGCTCCCTCTGGTTTGTATCTGTGATGCTATAGGTTCTCTGGCACTGTAACAACCTGATGCTACAGGCTCTCTGGCACTGAGCTCTCTTTTGTACTCTGTGGTTCCCTGGCATCCAAAATATGCCAATTCAGTCAGTATTTAGAGTCAGGTGAGATAGAATCTAGTCACTGAGGCAGCCTCCAAAAAGCCAGAACTCAGAGGTACATTCCACTCTTCTCCTTCCCTCCAAATAGAGAAGCCATAAGTTGGGCTTTTCTTCCTGATTCTGAGCTATGTCAGCTTGGGGGAGAGGCTGACATGAATGAAATGAAACAGTTTTTCTTACTCATTTCAATATAGCTGTTCTTGGCTTTGAGTTTGCCTGTGGCACTGCAACCTCCTAACTGGTTTCTGGAGTTCTCATAAAGGCTTTTTGGACAGTATAATGTGTTAAATCAGTATCTCTGTGACCACTGAGGTCTGCAGCTTCCTATTCTGCCATCTTGCTGATGTCACTCTAAGCCATTAAGTTTTGAAGTAGTTTGTTATGCAAATCCAGGAACTGGAATAACAACTCAAATGACTGGAAAGACATTAACATAAGGACTGGTGGCTTACTGTCCACTGTAATGTGAACATTACAATAAGACATTCAACCAGACTGTATGTTTCCTGGCAGAGGAGAATAACATGCACTATGAAGAAGAAAGAAAGAGAGAAAGAGAGAGAAAGAAAGAAAAATAAGAAAGAAAGGAAGGAAGGAAGATGGGAGGGAAGGAAGGAAGGAAGAAAGAAGGGTGGGAGGGAGGGAGGAAGAAAGGAAAGAAAGAAAGAAAGAAAGAAAGAAAGAAAGAAAGAAAGGAAGGAAGGAAGGAAGGTAGAGGGGAAGGAAGGAGGGAAAGGGAAGGAAGGAAGGAAAGAAAATAAAGAAAGGAAGGAAGGAAAGAAGGAAGGGAGGAAGGAAAGGAGGGAGAAAGGAAAAACTTGAAACACCTCAAGCTTCTAGATCTATTAATTTATAGGAAATACAGAAGAAAGAGGTTCGTGTTAAATGATAACCTGGGTGTGTAATTCAGACTCTATAGGAAAATCTACAGGACAAGTAACTCAGTTTCTTCAACAAACTGCAAGGGGAAAAAATAAAAGGAGATAGCAAATGTATAGATTAAAAGACTTAAGAAGCATTAAAAAAAAAATTACCTAAGTTATATTTCTATTCATTCATATAATATTCCTTTACACACAGACACTCCTTAACAATAAATACAAGGACTTTATACAATGGCACACAAAATAAAATCTTTGGTCCAGCAACAATTTACGTGTGTGTGTGTGTTCACTGTAGTTTTCTTTGCAATGCCAAAAACAAAAGCAAGAAAGGAATTTAGGTCTATTATTAGGAATCCAATAAAAGAATGATAAATCCAAACAATAAAGTTAAAAAGTCATTAAAAATAACAATGTTCATATAGTATTCATTGCCCTGAAAAAAATCCAAAACCTATTGTTCAGTGAAAAAATGCATGTTACCGAATGATACACAAAATATAAACTAATTTATTTAAAATATATAAGTACCTAAATATTCCAATTAACTGGAAGAATAATTACCAAAATATTAACAGAATTAATAGCTTTAAATGATGAGAATATGAATTATTTTGAGTGATGAGAATGATTTATTTTTACTTTATTATTTATCCTACTTTATTACTTAACATACAATAATAATTTTAATTATTGTTCAAAATTCAACATGAGTGTATATGTATTGTATTTTAAAAAACTGTTTTTGTTTTATTTTTGTTTCTAAAAGAAACCATGGAATATGAGAAACCCTCCATTATTTCAACCATATATCAGTTTAATACTTACAAAATAATGTTATTGTCTCCTCCAAAAACACAGGCAGGGAGAAAGGAAACAAAATTGGAAATGGCGATATGCAAGTCTCTGCTACTCCATTTTACTCGAAACGTTTTGGAAGCAAGATTACATTCTATCTATTAGTAAATTCACTTTCAGAAGGAAACTGCTCATAGTTTGAAAATGAATTAACCCTTTCAGAACATAAGGGTAGAAAGCATTATGCAAGGATACACTATGAGCTCATTCTGATGCAATCCACTGAGAAATCCCACATACCTAGGGTAGACAGGCAATGGAACTGAGCAAGGCCAAGGAATCCTGGCTCTACCCTTAACTCATCTTTAGTAAGTGATCATATAGTCATTCTAACTGGTGCTGGATTATACACACAAGGCATATACTTATGGCACCAGAAAAGCATAAGTAGCAAAATAAATTTTAAAAAGAATTTGATATGGAATATTACTTTGGATATAAACAAATAATACTCACTTACATACATTCATTCAACCAATATTTATTGGGTACCCTCTATAGCCCAGGTTTAGTGCTAAGTTCAAGGAGAGAGTTGAACAAAATAGACACGTTCCCTGCCCTCCCAGAACTAGCATTTTAATACAGCAACATACTTCCAGCTAAAAAAACTTCTTCACATTGCCATAGAGTAATAGTGATTAAGAACATTGACTCTGGAGCCTAACTATCTAGGTTTTAATCCCACCTCACCCACTTACTAGCTATACAACTTTGGGCAAGTTATTTAACATTCTTTGCCTCAGTTTCCTCACCTGGGCATAATAATAATACCTCCTCTTAGAGTTTTTAAAATAAATTAATAAATGAGTAAAGTGCTTAAAGAGAGCTGGCACGTATATTAAGCACTCCAGGGGAAAAAGTCATACATACAGAACTTCAGTAAGTTTTTCTTATAGATATCAGTCTGGATTACAACAAGGTACACAAAAGCACTTAATTCTTCTTTAACAAAAGTATACTTATTTTCTTTACATTCAAAAAATTTTGAGACAGTCTAGAAATCTTGGGTTGAAAAAACAGCATCATATTTGATATCTGAGTCTATTTGGCAGAAACATGGTCAGAGTAGAGTCCCAGATAGAAAAGTTCCCTATAAGAACCCATCACACTCTGACATTTTGTCTTTGTTTACTTGTTTGCTGTGTTTCCCCTATTTTAAAAAAAAAAGCTCCAAGAGGACAACCACACTGCCAGTGCCCAAGACAATGCCTGAAATAAATGTTTTTTAAATGAAAGAACGGAGTTCCTACATCACAAAAATGTCAATAGAATTTGAAGTAAATGTTTTTGATAAGTCTGCAAAGCATTATAGTATAGACTCAAGTAAAAAGTATAGAACTTTAAGTATTATATATCAAAATAACTGTTAGTCAAAAACAGGACTGTTCTCCATAGTTATAGTATATTTAGATACAAAAAGTAAGGAGTAAAAGGAATAAAGAGTGGTGTGTGAGTAGAAGGCCCTCTTTTCTATAATACCAGAGTCCTCTTAGCATTTGTGCTCCATAAAAGTAAACAGTGTTTCTGGATTCTTTCCATTCTGGTGTTGTTCATTTTAATTTTTGCTATGAAACAAATTAGTTCATTTTTGCTTCTTTTGGAGAAAAAAAATGATCAAGTTCCTGTCATTTTGGTCATAATATTAATTTACAGCTACTATTTCAAAGCTCATGCATTAAAAGAAATCTGACTTACCACAGGCGGCAAGTTTTAGTGTTTGAACCAAATCACTAAAATGGCTCACAATTTTTTAAAAAACTTTTTTCACATTTCCTAGCCCCAAGATCCTCATTACCAAACTGCATAACTGTGCCTACAGTTTAATTCCAAAGAAACAACACTGAAAATCTTTCATTATGCTCTTTTCTTTTTTTTTTTTTTTTTAATTTATTTTTTATTTATTTATGACTGTGTTGGGTCTTCGTTTCTGTGCGAGGGCTTTCTCCAGTTGTGGCAAGCGGGGACCACTCTTCATCGCGGTGCGCGGGCCTCTCACTATCGCGGCCTCTCTTGTTGCGGAGCACAGGCTCCAGACGCGCAGGCTCAGTAATTGTGGCTCACGGGCCTAGTTGCTCTGCGGCATGTGGGATCTTCCCAGACCAGGGCTCGAACCCGTGTCCCCTGCATTGGCAGGCAGACTCTCAACCACTGCGCCACCCGGGAAGCCCTCTCTTTTCTTTTGAAACAAGTTATTTACATTTTTATGGAAATTATTTGCTGTGATTCAAGATTAACAACATAATAGAAGTAGTCACAGCTGTTTTTTTTCCCTTTTATGTTATCTATAGGTGGAAAAATGAGAAGCTTTGATTATGCAAATTAAAACAGAATCTATTATCTTCTTCCTGATCTATGTCCTGATCATAGAGGGTTTTTAAGCAATGTTAGTTTCGCACATTTGGAATCTCAGTCAGTTTACTGCTACTAACCAATGGGCTATATTTGCAGACTCTATCAGTTTGACCCAGCTTCCAGAGCTTAATGGTCCTCCAGGCTAAAAGAGAAAGCTGATCCATCAGGCTTGCATTAGCATAGAATCACACTCCAAGCTTATTGATGTGTGTTCAGCATAACTACCATCCCCAGAACCCAGCTCAGTCCATTATTTTCATTATATCTCAAGTCATTTGTATGGTTGTCTGCCCCAGTTAAAGCTCCAGCAAGACTGGTACTTTAATGAATTTGTGAGAAAGGAGACAAATGCCCCCTGAACTTTCAGCACTTTGCTATCAAGGCTTGCTAACATAAAATATACCAGTACTCTTAGGTCCACTTAGTGAGCAGATCAAGAATAGCCTATTGCAGGGGGGAAAAAAAAGTCACTTAGTACCCTATTAGCCAACAAGGAGTGTGATGATTAAATGATTTTTTTAACTGTAATTTTAAAGCACTGCTCTGATTTCTCCTGAAAGCTATTTATAAAAAAATAAATTTCATAACAGCTATGTCTTTGCTGTTTAAATACCTTTCTCTTTTAAAATACTGAACACACAGTAAAATAAATGTTCCCAATCCCAATAATAATACATTTCATCACCTAGGGAAATGTTACATTTAACCGTAACAAGAAAAACAACAATCTATAACAACGAGGCATTTAATGTGCACAAAACCCCATAATAAAGGATTTAATGTGTGCATAAACCCTGTAATGGGTTTGTATATAATCAGGCATTTGAGGTATACATAAAATCACTTTAATTGTAAATCTTTAAAATGAAAATAAAGTGCTTCCATAGCTGTTTTGAATATACAATAACCACTGAAATTGTAAAGCTGGTCTTCAAAACTATTTTTTATAAATTTACATAGTGCTTACAGGTGTAATTCTGAGAGAATCTGTAAAGGGAACTATTCCCAGACTTTTCAATTTTTTTTTTAATTTAGGAGTAATCTAAGATCTACAAAGGTGAAGTGACTAGCTCAGATCCCACAGCGAGTTAATGTAACTAAAACTCAAAAAGTTGGTGAATTTTCAATCTGCTTACCTGTCACTTAAAATTCAGTGATATTTTTGCCTCATTATTTGTCTTATTGCTATACTCGGGAAGTTAAAACCTAGTCTGAGAGCCTCAGTATCCCAGCTAGTTGCCTTCTTCATGTCCATCACTGTAGCCTGTGGAAACCTCATACTACTACAATTGGGGCAAAAAGGAAGAAAACATTTAAAATAATTTAATCTATCAAATATTGTTAGAGACATCTTCATCTGTAATCTCCTTTCATCAATTTCTCTCACCTCCCTTAGACAGATATTAGGAAGAAAACAGAAAGCTAACTTTTGCAAATTGTTAAAGCACTACATACACAAAAGCTGGTTGTTGGTGAAAAAAAATTCTAATACATGCAAAATGATCATCTAAAACTTCTTTCTAAATGCTGTTTTCAATTCTGAGAAACACGGTAAGACTAAACACACAATCTGATGAAAGTAAACCTTTTCGTCTTAAATGGACTGGTAAAGAAAGAAGCTAACATTTATTGAGTACCTACTTTGTGTCAGATATTATTTCTCTTAGATTTTCTCATTTAGTCCTCTGAAATGCACCACAAGGTTCAGTTTGATTACTCCCAATTTACAGAGTCTCAGGAGGTGACTCTGGCACTGCCTAAAGGTCACAAAGCTACTAGGTCCTCATTCTAGTCTCCAACCCCAGATAAATCTGACTCCAAAATGGGGCACGTTCTTCTTTATACCCTTGTGCATGCTGCTCTGTGCTTTCAAGAAAATCTTGGGGTTCGCTGTTAGTTTCCAAAGAGACTGTGTTATCTTATCCTTCCACAAGTCGTGGAGGAACTAGCTATCTCAAATTTGTAAAATCTGGACTTTCTGTCTTGAGAAGAAAAATTTTCAAGAGGAAAACAATTACTGAGACTGTGTAACCCATCTTTGGTTTCTCTCCTTATTTATTTCTTTTCAAATACTCTTACATACTAGGCACTTTTAAGAAAATGACTTAAGGCAAGTTGATATTAACAGAAGAAGCTCTTGGTCTTCCTTGGCTTTCATCTATTGCCCTTTCAGAAAGTGACAAATTTACAAAAGGAAAGTCATCTCCATTTTTTAAGTATATAAAAATACATCCACTCATATGTTTTTGTTTGTATGCAGAAAATGACTCTGGAAGGATACAAAAGAAACCAGTCATTGTGGTTGCCTCTAGGGAGGGGAACTGGGTTGATAAAGGCCAGGGATGGGAAGGAGATTTTTCACAGTATATACTCTTTTGGACATTTTGAACTCTGAATCATATACTACCTCCTCAAAACATACATACATACATACATACGTACATACATACAAACATAAATAAATCACATTCAACTGCCTTTATGATGAATGTTGATCAGTATCACTGCAGCTGCAATCTAAAGCAATAATTCTTATGAATTCTATATTTCACTAAGTATTTTAAACAGAATTTATTCTAACAATACAGCATAGAAGCTTGCTTGAATGAGTCAGAGATAGTATCCCAGGCACGAGCTTTGTATAAAACATACTCAGGCTGGAGAAAGAGGAGTCTCAAAATAGAAAAATAGCATAACTGATTACTGATCTCTCAGAGAAGAAGGAAAAGAAAAATATTTAGCTTGAGGATTTCAGCTCCAACTGTAGTCAAGAACATGACAAGGACAGGCAGGCTGCCTCAGCCAAAATAGTTTTCTTATGAGCCCTTTCTCACCAAGCATAGTTACCACTTTAAAAAAAAAAAGGGGGGGAGGGGAGTTATTAGTGGTGATTTCTTTCACTTTCCCTTAGTTGGTTTCCTCTAAAAGAGAGAGTGATGACATGTAGAAAGGTAAAGTTTGCTATAGCTAAATCTTTTCATTCTAAGGTCTTTTTGCTTCTTCTTTCACAAGAATGTACAAATTTTAATACATTTGAGAATTAGAGGTAAGAGGGCTTGATGGTCTCTCAAGAAAGATCTAAATATTCTCCTACAGCAAATAAAGAGTTAAATATTGTCTGCTAATCTATTCTTTACAATTACATAGATTCTGTTATTTCCCTTAGTAAAGGACTAGAAGGTTTCCCAACCCTACAGTTAGGGTGCTTCTAATTATATTTAACCTAAAACTCTTCTGTTATAATTTAAGTCCTCCAAGAGTAGTGAAAATAGTGAACACTTACTTTCTCATACACATACTCACACACACACACACATATCCTTTCATTCAAGTTGTACTTATCAAGTGTCTAATATGTACTAGCAATATATTAGGATTCATGTTGATCTGACTTTCACTGAACAACTATTTGAGTTATACAAGGTACAATTTAGGTTACAAAGACAGGCAGCATATAGCATGTTCTCTATTCTCAAGTTTACTAGAAGGGTAGAAGCCATGATTTCAACATTTTATAAATCCCACCCCATGCTACTTAATATTTATGGTTGATAAATATTAATCAACTAAAACTGAGTTCTTACTTTGACTTTCTTTTTCCAAAGTTAGGCTCAGGTCTTTAACAAGGAGCATTCCAGCTATAACAGATTCTGAAATTATTTTTAAAAATTATAAAAATGTAAGTATAAATACAAAATGAATCTTGAAACAACAACAATAATAGATTTCGTGTATTAAGCTCTTTCTAAACGCCAAGCATTGTTCTAAGAACTTTAAATGTTTAACTCATTTGATTCTTACACTAAACCTGGAAGTTGGATGTCATTTTAAGGAAACTGTGGCACAAAGTAGTTAAATAACTTGGTCAAAGTTATACAGCTAGTAAGTGATGACACTCAAGCCCAGGCAGTCAGGCTCCAAACAGAAGGTTTCTTAACTATCACACAATATTGATTCTCAAGACACTAGAGTTTACTACAAGAACGTTTCAACAGGTTTGTTTCATTGGACCATATCTCGTTAAATTCTTCCAGCTCCAATGGATGATAATTGGGTTGGAAACCTTCTCAGTATCTTGCAAACCACTGCCATATCATATTTTCCTCAAGCCCTCCATAGTGTATCATGAGTATACAATTTCTTTTCCTTTCCCTACACTGCCCGACCTGAAAGTACAGTTTAAATGGTGAGTAGATGGAAAATGAAACTAGATAATACAGAAAGCATTTACTGGAATTACCGGTGACTTCCTCCATCCTACCCATCTTCAAAGCTAAGCCTCCTTCTAAAAAATAGATCTCTAGGCTTGGTTTTAGCATCACCGGTCCTGCTTTCACTTTGCCAATGGTTTCCTCCCCATGAATAATAACACCAAATGTAATAAATTATTTTATTAATTCAACACCTGGGTACCTGGGTACCTTCTCAAATTATTCTGTGATCAAGGAAGTGAAAATATTCTTCAGGCACTTTAGCTAGCATCCCATGATGCCACAGAGAAGCAGGGCTAATGTGATAATGGCCTTCTGCCTCATACAAGGTCCTCTGTCAACGGGTAAACCAAGATTTCAAGAGGGTCACTTCACAACAAAATCAAGAGCCCAAGGTTCAGGATACAAACTGATGGCACTGTTACTAGAAATAAGCTAGATCCTGTTAGATGAACAATATCCTCTCTAGGTTTAAATAAAATGTTTATTGAGGTGCACCAATTGTTTCATGTCAAGAAATTCTTTTGATTCACTGACATAATACAATTCTAAAGAGTACAGTAGTGACCTAACACGAAAGCCTCTCCAAAAACGCTTGACTTGTACACAGATTCATTGTTACATTATGTTCGGGGCCATTATGTTTTTCAAGAGATAAGTAAAATAAAGAAATAGATCAGGAATAGAAAAGTCTACTGGCTATTAAAGATGACTTGTTTTATTTTCCTAATTTAAGGCATAGTCCCAAAGCAAAGCTAGCACTCAGGCGCTAGCCCCTTGGGGACCCAAAGAAGGTTCTCTGGAAGCATGGAAGGGTGGTAAAGACCCATGAATGGAGGTTTCTGGCAATATAGTTGGAAGGAATGACTGTGACAATTTTTAAAAATTTCCACCACTGCTATAGACTTAGGTTCTTTTATTGGTTGGGCCAGAAACATGACTGGCCCATTTTAGGTCAAGTATTTAATTTAATTATTTAACTCACCCAAATTTCATTGAATAATATATTGCTGTTTTGTTGTTGTTGTTGTTTTTTTCAGGCTACATTTAACACAATCCTCAATGTTGAACCTCAGATTTCTGCCTGAAAAGCCCTATAATTAGTCGCACTTGGAAAAAATAGCAATTAAATTTCTCAGACAAATTTTGCTCTAAACAGGAAAAGATGAAATAATTCACTCTGATTTACCCTCAGATTTTATGATCTGAGTTTAAAATACACCTATTTTATTTAAGAATTGAAGAACAAGTCTCTCCAACTTTTTCAAGAGTTGTCAAAACCAGATGTTACCATCCCCTTATCCCTGGTAAAAGAATTTCTCTAAAATATACAGTCGGGCAGATATTTTCCTCCTTTCCCTCCATGCTATTCTAATTGTTACTTCCATTAAGACAACGCTGCCTCAAGCCTTATATCCATGTCCAAAGACTCCCTTATTTCTAAAAAGCTACTTCTTTTAAACTCTGAAAGACTAAAAAGCAGCATCGAAAAACACCTTTTATAGCCACTCTCACAGTCGTTTTACTAGACTGAATATTTCACCCACGGCAGGAAAGAAAAAAAGGAAATTTGATTTTAAATCTAGGTTCTAGAGATGATGTCTCAGCAATTCATTAAAATATGCATTAAAAGCTGATTCCATACTCTAACAGTAACATCTGCCCCCCAAAATGGACAACAAAATTATCTTTTAATAAAAATGTGTGCTCTATAAACTACATGATACAAATTTCCTTAAACCAAATTGAATCCATTCTCTATACTAAAGATGACAAAAATTATCCCACTAGCTGAATTTCATTGCCAAGCTGTCAACCTGAATTTCTTCTGTTTAAAAATAGCTGTTCATTACATTCAGTAATGGGCTGTCAAAGCACTACAGAACTGAACCTGTATCATACACAGAAGCAATTGGGCAATGTGCATTATTACGTTTAGATTACTTGCATTCTTTACAAGACCCCTAGGCTAATTTTAAATAAGATGGTTCACTTGAACTAAATCAAAACCTATTTTATTTTACCTTAAAGCTAATACATAGTTTCCATTTATGACTCACTAGTGCAGCATTAATAGCAGGTAAGACAAAAAACTCATTGAATAGATATGTGAGCACAAGTAAACATGCACATATGTACATTTATGGGTTTGTATGTGGTTTTGCTCCCTATAGTCATATCTATTTTTAATAATAGATTATTGAATTACAACACTGGGCACACCAAATTAGATAATATTGCCGATATGTGAGCAAGCATTGTCGTCTCCATGAATACATGATAGGTTGTTAACTGGAAGCATCACTCCTGCAGCATATAGTCTTTGATATTTTAGCATAGCAAATCAATTAGACATCTTTTTAACTAGCTAATGTATAATAATTCACCATATGATTTAGTATGGGATACTGTGAACAACTATAAAAAAGCACATAAAACCCACAGCTGAACCATTCTTCTACAGCATGATATCATAACCCCAAAAGCATGCAATAACGGCTACAGGATATCAAAGAGATGGCAACCAAACTGATTACAGGTGACTTGTAAATATATCCAATGAATGCAAGGACCAGGTTAATGTTTTTTTTCCACAAGTCTTTATTTTCATTAATAAACAGAAGCTACTACATTAGTCTTGTGAGAAGAGAGACTACTCATGACATTAAAAATAAATTTTACTATAAAAAAATCATCTCTAGATTCCTACCTTGGAAAATAAAAGGTATAATGACTTACAAACTCATAGACTCCATTGTTGGTGAAGGTAAAATAAACTTCAGTATTCTAGCAAGATTAAACTTTGTAAGCCAAGTCTGCCACAAAGAGATTGCAGGGCAGTAACAACAGTAACATTTTTTTAAAGTGTGTTAAAATAAAGGAGGTGGGGGTGGGCATATACACTACACACATTACATTTCATCACTGTTTCTATGAGTCACCAATACGTCAGGCATATGTGTGGCAAACAGCTGAATGAAAACAAGAAGAAAAACATCCAAAAGACGCAGCTATTGTATTTACTTACTTTAAAGACAACATATTCTAAGATCTGAGATAATCAGCACTCTGCCTAGTTAAAAGCTTAATAAGCATGATTTACCGAGGCTCTTCACACTCCAAGGTACATTGGAAGTAACTAGGAAGAAAATTTATTCTGTATTAAACTAACTCAGGTCCTCATACACATCTACATCTTATTCCTAAAACTCTCCAAATACTTCATTTCAACATGGCCCCATTAACAACATGGAAAAGGATTCCAGCTAAAAATCTACTTTTAATGTAATTGCCCGGATTCAGTTAAAAATGCCCAAATTAGCTTTTCCAACCACCAACCCAATATGAATGGGATTCAGTGAACAGATTTACAATTAAGAATCAGTTTTGTGTTTTGCTAACTGATTAATATGCGATATTACCAACATAAATTATATTGTATCTGCATTGCTTTGTTTAAAATAAAAGAAAATTAAAATATTTATTATATTTTTTTCAAAAATGAAATGTTATTTTGGCTGTTTGGTCATGACATTCAATCAAAATAGAAAGCTTTTCCCAAAAATTTTATTACGAAAAATTTCGAATATATTGCAAATGTGAAAGAATTTTACAGAGAAGACCCATATACCCACCACCTAGATGTTATCATTAACATTTTGTGTAATGTTTTAAGTATTATATATCCATCTGAAACAGACATTTTTGATAAAAGATAAACATATTTCATTGGAATAAATTAAGAATAGGGACTTCCCTGGTGGCACAGTGGTTAAGAATCCGCCTGCCAACGCAGGGAACACGGGTTCGAGCCCTGGTCCAGGAAGATCCCACATGCCACGGAGCATCTAAGCCCATGCGCCACAACTACTGGGCCTGCGCTCTAGAGCCCGCGAGCCACAACTACTGAGTCCGGGCGCCTAGAGCCCATGCTGCGCAGCAAGAGAAGCCACTGCAATGAGAAGCCCGTGCACCGCAACCAAGAGCAGCCCCCGCTCATCGCAACTAGAGAAAGCCCGTGTGCAGCAATGAAGACCAATGCAGCCAAATAATAATAATAATAATAAATAAATAAATAAAAGAATAGCAAAAAGATTATAATGCTTTACCGAATAATGAACCTATAAGGATAATAGTTACTGCTTTTGATTGCAGCTAGAGTCTCATAAATGATCATCTCCATTTTTAAAAACAATGATTTTGCTTTGTTTTAATAGAGACAACTGAATCTAAATAATTCTGTGTTAGATTTTGACTGATTATTGTATCTTAATATGAAAGGCAAGATATGACAGTAACAGTGGAACATATTTCATCACTAGGAAAGAATAAGGTCCTCCAAGAAACAAAAATCTTTTGTTTGTTTTTGAGTTACAAAATGAGAATTAGGGTAATGATTTTTCTAATCATTAACGTATCAGAAACTAAAACTATTCTAATTCAACATTGTGTCTAATATAATACATGTATGTTAAGAAAAACAACTGTTCTATTTCAAATCTCTACTTCAACAGAAGAATACCACCCTTGGTACTCTCTCTAGGAACTAAATGTGCTTCTTTGGCTACAATAAAATTATATTTTCTTTAACACACCTAAGATTCCAGGAGATGTAGGGAGTTTACATCGCTTCTGCTTTTCACTTATTTTATTTAAATGGGCAATAAGTTTTAAAATTTGAGTCACTAACAAGAATGCCAGCTTAACCTCTAACTTTCGTTTTCTCAGATGAACACTTGCAAAGAATGTTCAGTACTGCTTCCTCAAATCCTTTGATTGGGCACTTCCTGCAAAACTTCAACAGGTCAGAGAGCACAGGGATTGAAAAACAATAGGTAAAGCACATTTTTAATGCTCAAATAATTGCTTATAAATTAAAGACTTAAGTGGGAGGAGCCCACTATTATTTAAATAATTTTTTAACAATTATTACTAGAGCTAGAACATTGTGATTTTGTTTTATTGAAATATTTTACATATCCCAAATTATTCTGGGCTCCACACAGAAATAGTGAATTGCACTTTTTTATTCTCCTTTTTCCAAATGATAAAAAAGTGTATGCTAATTAAAAGTGAATAAGCTTTTCAATATTTATCCTCCAAAGTTGAAAATGGCTTTAATTTGAATATTTGGTTTTGAAACTATACATGAGTATGCATGGGTAAAAGTGTATCTAAAAATATGTTAGTGTATACAAGACGTTCTTAATCACCATAAACTACGTCTAAGCAACTTTGGAATGCTTCATACAGCCTTTTAACATTTTTATTTGTTGATGAACCAACAATGTTTGGCATAATTAACGCTAAGATCTCCAAAACTCAATGACTGAAAATAATTGCTTCTCTTTTCTTTCCTGAGTACTCTGAAGCCCAACCTAAAGATTTAGAGCTGACTGGACAAATATAAAGGATGTCAAAAACAGTGACCACTGACATGCCATTCAAGGCACAGGGAAGAGAGTTCAGGCTTGAATGCTTCTAAACTGCTCATTGGTAAGATCAGCTATCAGTGAGATGCAGTGTAAGTCAGCATTATTCACTGAGCCTGCTATGACCTTAAAATCATTGCTCCTGGGGCATGTTCATCCACCAATTAGTTTATATGCTCACTGGAAATCCACTGCTCAGTAAATGCACTGGCCTCTCATTCCACAGTGTTGATGAAGTGTGTGTGATGGCTTTCTCTTCACAACTTGACCCCAAAAGCTGACCCATCTCAAGCTGAAGCATTCAAGTCACTTGAGCACTCCTTAGTTTTCAAGGATTTTGATACTTTACTTAAAAACTACCATAGATTTGACAAACACAAATGTTATGGTGACTATGAGATGACATACGTAAAACAGTGAAAGAACTAAATTTTCCAGTTTTATTCACAAAAGTGTTATGTCAGATATTTGTTAGTACTGTTGAAAGAAAAAATTTCCTTGCTGTTTTTAAACCATTATAATTAGCACAAATCTGCCAATCCTCTTTTCTAAAATTTTGAAAACTTTCTCCTTTTGGGCAGGGTCAAGTCCAATGAACAAAAGGAGGCATATTTGGAAAATAATTTTAAGATAACATGATAAAAGGCTGGATCTAGAAATGAGAAAAAAGAAAAAAGATGTCCAAGTTTTCTAAATACTGAGATATGAAAACTGAAGGTAGAGCAGAAATTCAATATTTGAGAAGAGACCAGTGGTGGGTCATATAAGTAAAAATGTCCTGAACATAACTGCAAACAGTTAAACAAAAGATCAGGGGTGGGAGGTATATCAGTGCAGAGATTGTTAGTTGAAATAACATGCCTGGGTTTATTTTCAAATAACTTAGGTTAGAGTTCAGAAATAAAACTGTCCTGATTCTTTCCCTTCAGGTTCCCACAGGAGGAGAAAATGTTCCCTTACTCTTTCCACAGAGTTAGAAGGAAACTAAGGGGTCAGCCTTGAACTCATTTCCAACCTGCTTCTTGGAAAATGATCCAATTGAGGTGTTTGTTTGTTTTAAACAGCTTTATTAAGATATAATTTACATGCTGTTAAAGTTCACCCACTTAAAGTGTACAACTCAATGGTTTATCATATGTTAACAGAGCTGTGCAACCATCGCCACAATCAATTTTAGAACATTTTCATCACCCCAAAAAGAAACTCCAGATCATTTGGCACTCACTCCCTAGTCCCCTGCCAGAGGCAACTACTAATCTACTTTCTGTCTCTATGGATTTGCCTGCTCTGGATAGTTCATATAAATGATATCATGAAATATATGGACTTTTGTGATTGGTTTCTTACAGTTAGCATAATGTTTTTGAGGTTCATCTAGGTTGTAGCATGTATCAGTAAGTCACTCCTTTTTATTGCTGAAAAATTTACCACATTTTGTTTATCCATTTATGATTGGGTTTTATAGCAATATAAAACAACTCATGAGAACAACAGTTTATAACACCTGCTTATAGGTCATCATTAGCGAAAAATCTCTTTACAGGTGTGAACTACATGTCACATTAGTTATATGTGCATTCTCAGTTGGATAGACTTGATTGACTTACAGAATTAGTCACATTGAGGTCTAAGATACAATACAGAAAGTTGCTAAATTCTAATAACACCAAGAATTAATAGTTCTGAAAAGTCAGTGAAAATATTCACACAGCAATACTTAATTAGTTAAATTAAATATATAACCTACTCCTGAGTATACAGTCCAAAGAAATTCTCACATAGCATCATTTATTGTGGTGGAGAATTAAAGGCAATCTAGGAGAGTGCATAGCCAAAGTGTGGTGGATGTTTATGAAATACTATTGATTCACCAGACGCAACAAACTGGATGAACATGCAGCATTGTGGATAAACCTTGTAATATAATGTTGAATGAAAAATATCAAGAAACTGAATACAATCTCTAAATAATACCCATTATATAAATTCAAAATACGTATCCCAAACAACAGTATGTATTTTATAAGAATACATTAAAACAAACAAACAAACATGAATAAAAAGACAAAGTGGCTATGCAGGGACCAATGATGATAGTGTGTGTGCCACAAACTGAAAGGTATGTTACTCAACACTCTAAGGTCACAGTAGATGTCTTTTTTGTATTACTTTTCAAAAATATTTGCTGCCCCTACTTAGAGAAGGATTACGCTTTTCCTCCCTATTGGCAACAGGTTCTGCCATGTAAATTTCTCTGGTGAGACCCAGTATGTACATATTTCACTGTGTCTCTTTTCTGTCTCCTACAATTGTTGCACAATTTGCTTCATCATCCCGCATCCTAGACTGAAGACAACATGGAACAGAGCCACAATAAACCCAAGATAAACATACAACATGAAAGAAACTTTGGTGTTGTAAGCCACTGAAGTTAGAGGAGTGGGCTGTTTGTTACTGAGCATAACCTATCCCATTATGACTGATATACTCACATACATCTACATGACAATTAAATCACTTCCAAGTTTATTTATCCAAAATTACTGTATGGCACTGATGTTATGGATATTGGGGGGGGGGTAGAAAATAGAGCTCGTACCTTGGGTATTATAAAATGAAATACATAAAATAAGAGGAGAATAAGAGGGATTAGTTTTTCTAGTGGAAAGCACACTCAATGTTGAGTTAAAAAATGTGTGTTTCAATCCCACTCTTCCTACTTATGAGTCAAATGTCCTAAGCCAAATCTCTTAACTATTCTGAATCTCAGTTTCCTTACCTGAAAATTAAGGAAGGAGGGTGTACTCTAAGCTCTAAGGTTTTTCCAATTCTGAGGTCCATGTTTCTATAACAAAGTAATATTTAGATGGGTCATATATGCACTAAGTAAAAATATAAATTTTAAGAAGATAAATAAAAATTATTTACTTGTCTTAAATGGTTCGATATACCAAAATTTTTCACTTTTCAGGATATGACATTAAAAAAAGAACACCTGGGTAACCAAGTATAGGCTGCCTTCATAAATGCTAAAATGAAGAAAGAAAAAAGAAAAGCCCAGATGTGAGAATCATCAATATATATGACAAAGAAGGTAAAGACATAGGTGTGGCCATAATTTCTTGTGGTTACAATAAAGAATGACAGAAGATAAACAGGAGAGCAAAGACTGTGATTGATGAAAGGCCTCGCTCTGGACCAACATGTGTGGATTTGATACCACCAGCCCGTGGCATCACACAGGGTATACAAGTGGTAGAAGACAGAGGTGGAAGAAAGCCACTGGGTCTGAACTTAGGTTGTTGAAGTGATTGAGAACATAAGGGAAAGAACAAATCCAGGAGACTCTGAGAATGAATAATCAACACCACTGAACCTGACACATAACTGACATTCAATAAGTATCTGATGACTGGATACAAATCCTGCAACCTTTCAACTAAGAATTTTACTTCCCCCAATATTTCCAAATCAAACACAAGACCAACTTATTGATGAATTATACTACCAAGACCTTCTCTCTTCTGGTAAACATCACCTCCCATGAGATTAAGATCCCAAATAAGCTGCTGTAGGCTTTTTCTACCATCAGGCAAAGAACAGGGTGTGCTGATGAACAAGCTACTTAATGCCAGTCAAGGCTTCAGGTGCTGCTTCATGCCCCCTTACCGATATCCCACACCATCACCAATCCTAGCTATAATGCTAGCTACATGCTATACTTAGCAGCCTCTGGATACTTTTACATGTTTAGCTACTTGTATATATGGGAGAAATATTGCTTAAAGGAAGAGAAATCTATACATATTAAGCTCTATTCACAGTATAGCAAATGATTTCTTGTCTCAAAGCTACATATGATAATGGACATTCTGTTATCAATTCTTTCTTTCTTTATCATCACCCAAGTGCCTCTTGCTTTGGGGTTAGTCATGTTTCAATCAGTCTCCTCTTCACACAATGATGTGTACTTCTTGGCCTCTTGTCATTATTGATATCTCTCATTCCTAATATATGTAGCCCTTGTTTGGAAGATTTGACTTTGGATGATAATTTAACACTTAATTTTGTATTAGTCTGTGCTATTTTTTGTTTGTCTGTTTATTTTAGGTCAAATTGTGAGAGTATGCAATGGCTATTTGGTCAGATGGAGAAGAAGGATGTCTTTCTCAGAGAGATAACAAAAGTTCAACAAAAGAAAGCAAGTTAGAGGAATGAGAGAGGATTCAAAGTATCCTAATTCTTCAACAGACGAGAAATCAATGAATGGGGCTATTAATATGTACTTAATTCTAATCAACATCTTGAAGTTCCTAATAGCATTTGGCCTATAATAGTGCTCGATACATTTCAGAGTTACCTTCCTAGGGTAGGTGGTATTTTATTATTTATTATTATTATTAGGCAATAAAACATAGTGGTTAAAAGATCCTCCAAGTCAAACCTTCATAGATGACTGCAGGCCCACAGATATCTTGACTGCAACCTCATGAGACCCTAAGCCAAATCACACAGTTTAGCTCTCTTGAGTTGCTGACCTCCAAAACTGTGTGAGACAATAAATGTTTATTGTTGTCTTAAGCCACGAAGCTTTGGGTTAGTTTGTTATGCAGTATCATCTAACTAATACACTCCACCCAGCAACTTCCCCCTACATTTCATTGGCCAGAATGTGTCAAAAGGCTACCCACAAGCTCTAAGGGTATCCAAATAGTATTTTCACTGAGCACATTCTTGTCCTAACCAAAACTTGAGTTTTGGTTCTGTTATTAAGGAAGAAGGAAGAGGAAATGGACATCAAACACAGCTACTTCAATTCTCACCTTCTACTTCTACTGGATTGATCCAGTCTTCTTTGGGAAGGAAAATTGTCTTCAGAGAGGAAGAGACAGATAAACAACGTAAAGAAGAAAATGCAGCCTACAGTAAGTAAGAAAATAATAGAGGATCTAGTGGCTGCTTTAAGAGTGTTTGAATCTACAGACAGGGCAATCTATATTCCACCACGCTAACTAAATTTAAAACTTGTATCTGTAATCCTCTGTTAGTAATCACACTGAGGAATCATGACAAATGGGAGAGAAAAAGGAAACAGAACTATAGAAATGCTATTGTTGATTTTTTGGAAAAGTTAAATAAGTATACATAAAAAACTTGAAAAGTAGCTTAACATTCATGATACAATTCTATAACAGATTATTAACTAGGTGCTTTAAACATGTTTAGAGACTAATGCAGTGTTCAAGAGCAGACAACAAACATTTGCAAAGAACAAGTGTGGGAAGTGTCAGAGGCTCTCTCTTGTTCCTAACCTTGCCCTTGACTTTTTGATATTTTTAATAGTGACTTAAGACATAAAAGGGATGCCTATCAAATGCTCATGTGACACATCTGGGAATGATACATATAATAACAGAATCAAAATTTTAAACGATCTTGACAGCTTACAATACTGTCATTCATACATCCGACAATTCTAAGAAGTTATTTCATGGATTTAATTTTCGTCTCCTCAAAAAAGATACTAAATTCATCAGGGCAGGATTGAATCACACACTGTTTCAAAACCTCCTATGGTATCCAACACAGTGTTGGGAACCTAGAAGGTATTTCATTAATATTTAGAGAACTGAGTTGAACTGTATCAAGTACAAATGTAGAAAAGTTTAGAATGAATCTGTCACCTATGCAACATAATATTCTCTTACTTTTCCCTCAGGCCTTATTATTTATCTCCTTCAAAGACCTCTTCAAAATCGAATTTTTCCAGCATATCCTTCCTGAGCTGCCTTCAGTCCTTTAAAGAAAGACTGCAATGGATAAAACTTTACAGGATATTTAAAAGCCTTTGCATTTTTTTCTTTATTTATTTTTATTTCAGTACTATGCCCAGTCTGTGCCATTAGATGTTAAGCTCACAAGGCAGCTTCAGAAGTGTTTTAAGCTTTCCCCATAGAGTGAAGTGAGAATAGATGCACACCCCCTCTGCAGAGCCGCACAACATAACATTTTCTTGTTACAATTCAATATCATTGCAGCAAGATAAGCACACTCCATAGTCTAATTTAACAGACATGAAGAAGTCAAGCTCTATTGTTCAATGTCACAGCCAGCCAGCCCTGCATGATCAACCTTTATTCTTTTCTGGCTTCATTATGAGGATGATGCCTTTCAACTGTAGTGACTAAATCTGTTAAACTACAAAGCAAGAAATTTATAGAACCGTTATAAGAGTAACACTGAACAGCTTAAATGTAAAACCTACAATTAAATTCCAAAACTAAGCACTTCACCCCCAAGAAAATGCTAAGTAGTTCTTCAGCAACATTCCTGATTTACATACCCCAAAGATGACAGGACCTATATACATACATGCTGCAGTGATTATTAATAGCAATTTCCTCAGGTAATGTTCACTGCGAAACACAGTAACATTAACCCGTGCATTACAAAACTAGTGAGTTGCCCCTTAGCATAACAAGGACAGGAACTATGTTTTTTCATTTTCAAAAAGCCTCCTTTGTCAGATGAAAAAGCCCCGAGAGTAAAATATTTCAGTATAGTTCAGTGATAACAATGGGTGTGCCATTAGATTACCATACAAGTGAATAAAGCACCAAATGATAGCGAACAGTTTTTTACCCTTTAGATTTTGATGTGAAATGAGTCTAATTATTTATTCATAGACTTTTCCTCTAAGGAGTTCAAGGCAGTATATTTTAAATCTTTAAACACATATTTCATAAGCTCTAAAATCTAGCAGGTAGGACAGAAGAACGTGTGACAGGGAAGAAGATAAAGGAAAGCAGCACAAAAGAACAGGTAGTTGGAAGAACTGAACCATGTTTCAAACATGAGGTGGGATGTTTTATTCATTCATTTATTCTTTCAGTCAAGCACCTATTGTAAGTCTAGGTCTGTGCTAGATGTTAAGGATATAAAAGCAACCCCTGTTCCAGAAGCTCACCAAACAGAGAGATGACATACAGAGTGATAATTACAATATGTGCCGAGTGCTACAGTAGAAGAATAAACTAAGTACTGTGGGAGTATAAAGGAAGGAGTCACTGGCCTGAAGGAATCTGGAAAGGCTTTAACAAGAAAGCAGCATTTCAGTTGTATCTAAAACACTAGGAAAAGTCTTTCAGAGAACTGAGAGGAAAATCTTCAAGGAAGAGATAGGGAGAAAACATTGCATTGAAATACAAGTTGTAGCAAAAAAGTTTGATCTGGGGCTTCCCTGGTGGCACAGTGGTTAAGAATCTGCCTGCCAATGCAGGGGACACGGGTTCGAACCCTGGTCCGGGAAGACCCCACATGCCGCACAGCAACTAAGCCCGTGAGCCACAACTACTGAGCCTGCGCTCTAGAGACCGCGAGCCACAACTACTGAGCCCACATGCCACAACTACTGAAGCCCGTGTGCCTAGAGCCCATGCTCCGCAACGAGAAGCCACTGCAATGAGAAGCCCACGCACCGCAACGAAGAGTAGCCCCCACACGCCACAACTAGAGAAAGCCTGTGCACAGCAATGAAGACCCAAAGCAGCCAAAAATAAATAAATTTTTAAAATTTAAAAAAAAAAGGTGAAAGGAAAATTCTGACTACCCAAAGAGGAATTCTGTGAAAAATAATGCCAAGATATTCAAAATGGATAATGAGAAAAAAAATAAGAGAACAAAGGTTCTACAATTAGGATCAGTATCAATAGTAGAGAATCGTAGGAGTGTCAGATTCTTCTATGAAAAATGAATGTCTTGAAAGCAGTGCTGTCTTAATAGATCTTTTTGATAGAAATGTTCTATACCCTCCCTGTCCAATATGGTAGCTCAAGCCACGTGTGGTTGTTGAGCACTTGAAACGTGGCTAGTGGACTGAGGAACTGAATTTTTAATTTAATTTAAATTTAGTTTACTTAAATTATATTTCAATTAACTTAAATTTTAAAAGCCGTGGCTTAGTGGCTATTATACTGTACAGTGCAGCTTAAGAGTTAAAGAGTTTGTGTATCTCTTATAGATGAAACAGTGGAAAAAGCACATGCTTTGAAAGTAGACCTGGGTTTCTAATCCCAGTAATTAACATTTACTAGCATTTACTAGCATGGCACCTTGGGGCAGGTTGAATGCCAGGTTCTTCACTCGAAATATGAGAATAATACTGTATTTTCTATCACAGCTACCAAGATCCTCTCTTTCCATGACTTCCCCGAGGTCCTGAGGTAACTTAGAGAAGCAAAGCCCAGTTTGGCTTTCAGAATCTTCAGAAATCTCAAGGAAATCATGGGCTGCATTAGAATCATGCAAGCAGAGGATACACCATTCGAAGCCTAACTCAAAGGAGTACATTTTCATGAGACCTACATAAGTCAACAATCCTTTTCCATTTCCTCCTACTTTGCCTCCAAACCCCCCCATTCTCACTCTGATCCTCACTATAAGAAGCCCTATCCCATGACGTAGAGGCATTTTATCAGAAAAAATAGGAAGCTTGAGCGTGCCAATGAGACCTTTGCCTCCAGTTAGAAAATGTTTATCTTCAGGGGTTTCATTCAGTAACTTTGTTGTTGGCTCCTGACATTTCCTGACTTACAGCACTGAGGAGCCCTGGAAAAGTTTTCAGATCTCCCAGCATACTGGCATCTCTTGAATCAGCACCAGCAGAGGGGGAAGCAACTAGAACCAACTCTACTGTGAAGTTTTTCTATGAAAAGGAACCAAAAAGGAAGATGGGTGGCAGGGGAGTAGAACAGTAGCTAGACAGGAAATGGGGTCTAGAGAGAATTATTTTTAACAAGGGAGGTACTATGGAATGTTTGTTTGCTGATGGGAATGATTATACAGAGAAGGAGAAATTAAGGATGTGGGAGAGAGAAGATTAACTGCAGGATTAAGTCATCTAGGCATGTGAGAAATACTGTTGTATGGAACTGTTCCCCCAGATCAGTTTTTAATGCTTTAATGACAGCTGATGGTAGTTTCAATTTGGGGCTCCAAAAGTCAGCTGGAAAAAAAGATGGTGCCTTCAGAAAAATGAAGCCAACTGAGCCAAGAAAGTACAGATACCTTTAATTAGAGCTGTTCATTCAGCACCTATCCCTTTGCTCAAGGAGTTATCAACCTAATAGAAAAGACATACAAAAATTACTAAAACAATTTGGTGAGTAAAATGATAGACGGGTGCACATTGTGGGGTATCCAAAAAAGGGGGCACCGACCAAGCTCAGGGAAGCACTGAAGTGATATTGTGCCAGTCTTCCTAGAAGGAGGGGCACCCGATCCGAGTCAGACAGGGTGTTTGGAGTGGGGATAAGAAGAGATAATCTATGCAAGGGTTACAGATGAGGCAAGAAAAAGCACACCTGAGTGGAGTTTAGTGTTCTGAAAGTATACTGAGAAGCTGGAAATGCTGAGAAATCATACTGAAGACAGAGGTAAGGAGTATATCTTTAAGGTGCTCTATACCATATTAGGAGCCTGACTTTATGCTACAGGCAAGTGTTTCATAAACATAAGCAATATTGTTTTTAAAAACTTTTAAAGGAAAAAAAATTGAGAACTACTCTGTTCACTTAAATTATTTTTGTAATTTTAATTATAAATGCACAAACATAAGTATAACCTCTTTAAATTTATAGCTTTTATACAACCATGAAACCAAAACACGTTTACAAATTAAAGACAAACAAAATTTCAAAACCAATTAAATTCAAACTGAGGTCATCAATTTAATGTGATGGATAATGTTGTTTTGCCGAAATTGGATTTAATAATAGGAGGATGTAAGTCTAGTGTTATCTTTAGTTCAAGATGAAGTACAGATGAACGGTTATGAGCATGAGCTTTGCAGCCAGGCTGCCTGAGTTCTAATCCCAGCTCCCCACTTATTATTAGCTGAGTGATCTTGGACAAACTACTAAACTTGTCTGTGCCTCAGTTCCTCATGGGACTAAAGTACCTTCCTCACAGAGTTACTGCCAAGATAATGTGAATTAATACATGTAAAAAGCCTAGAACATTGTAACAGTAAGCACTTAAATTTTAGCTGTCTATATTTTTAACTTCAATAAAACCAACAGAGGTGGCAGAAAAAAAGAGTATATGCCCTGGTGGATCTCTGGAGCAGATACTTTAAAAAGAAGACAGAGATGTCCATAAAACCAGAACACTGGAGAAGGCAGTAGTTCTCTGAATCCTACTTGGTCACACCTCCTAACGGTATTGACTAATAATAGTATAGTGAATGCGATAGTGAGAGGCCCGCGCACCGCGATGAAGAGTGGTCCCCACTTGCTGCAACTAGAGAAAGCCCTCACGCAGAAACGAAGACCCAACACAGCCATAAATAAATAAATAAATAAATAAATAAATAAATAGTATAGTGAATGAATCCTAAGTCCTTTAAAGCTTTATATCATGTATTGGGCTTCACACTGTCATGATTTGCTCATTTCTGACCACCATGTTGTCAAGTTCCAGAGAAACAAAATACAAAGATGAATGAACTTTAAAAATTCCAGAGGCTTGCTTTAGGAAACACTACACAGTATCACTGTCACCCCGCCATATCCACGTAGCATGATTTTGGATTTTGTTTTAAAAAAACAGAAAAATATATATTTATATATATATACACACATATACATATTTGGTTGGTGGAATTAAAGAGAAAATAGAACTTTAATCTCAAGTGACACTATTATCAAGCAGCAATAAGTTGAAACTTCATCATATAAAAAATATTTAATAACATAATGGTATTTAAAACACTAATCAGGTCTGTCCCTTGAATTTTAGAAACACTACCTTATAAAAGCTTTGCAAGTAAAAATGCCTCAACAAATTAAAATATTGTTTTCCTAGAAACTACACTGTAAAGATTGACTGGGTGAGTAAGTAGTACAATACAAAACTGGGAACAAATAACAGCCAATTATTTGGGTAGAAAAGCAGAGTATTAGAAACAATCCCATTACAGTACACAAAGACCTTCTGCTGACATCTCATCTTTAACTAAACTCCTACTGATTTCTGTACATTTTCTCAATTCTCTCTTTTTAGCTCTATCTCTATGTCCCATTGCCTCTTCCTAACAAATTGGCAAGATGTCATCCTTAACTTCTCCCCACATTCAGTTTACTCCTTCATCACATTCTATCAATTTTACCTTCTTAATTAATCTATGGAATCCACCCACTTACCTATCCCCATTGCCACATCCCCAAACTCTTAATTGTTCTCCCTGTTTGCTCTCCTCCATTCTTTTCTTCATGCTGCAGCCAGAGTGAAAATGTTTCCAAAACAGAGATCTGATCATGTCACCTTCATTAACTCCCTGCTGCTTTAGGGATCAAGTTCACTGTGTTTGGCATAGGGTACAAAAGGCCTTTTGCAATCTGGGGCTTCTGACCTTTTTAGCCTCACCTTGTTTCCTTCCCCAAAGGCTCTTACTCAAGACTCATTAAATAGGGAGTTGTGGCAACTCACTAAGCCTTCCTAGTTCACTTCTGGTTCTTGGCTTGTGCTGTTGCCTCTGAGTGGGACACACCTTCTCCCATACCTCCAGGTACCACTATAGACTTCCCTGCCTCTGAAAAGCCTTCTCTGACCTCCCGCAGGCCACATTCAGTGGATAATCCCAATATACTACAAGTGATGCTCTTCTCTCTCTCCCTCTCTCTCTCTCTCTCTCTCTCTCTCTCTCTTTCTCTCTCTCTCCCTCCCTCCCTCCCTCCCCCCCCCCATTAGACCATAAGTTACTCATGCACAGTACTGTGTCTTATTTGACACCCAGTTTCTGGCATAATATGCACTCAACAAATATTTGCTGAATTAATTTATCTTTCACTTAGCTTAATCTTACTACAGTTTTCTAAAATATCAGTTTTCACATGATATTGTTTCATGTTCACATGAAACAAAAAGCATCACATATGAACCAAAGGCACTAAACATGATAATACATAAAATTAATTCTAATTAGTTGAGGAGCTACTTTAAACTCAGGGACCTTTATTTTATTTTTCTGTTTATTCTTAAGATTGCTCCTAGAATTGCCCAGACATTGTTTCAGATTTTTACAGCCTACGTTTGTAGCTACAGTGTCCTCTTTTCAGTTCTATTCTGTTCGAATGAATGACTGTTATACTGAAGGATCAAACATTTCTTAAAGGACAAAAAATTTAAGTTTCCATTTAAGGGTATAGGTTTGGTGTCATATTGCCCATATTCAAATTCTGCCTCTGTAATTTACTAGTTGTATTATTGTGAACAAGTTACTCAACTTCTCTAAACCTCAGTTGCCTCTTGAAGAGTTTGCAAAGACTAAATGAGACAAGGAATGGAATCATTTTGGATGGAACCTGATACATAATAAATGCTCAGTCGACTTCATTTGAAAACTGCCTGTACATCTGACTTTGGCAGTTTGGTTTAGTGACTGAATTACACAGCGAACCATTCAACATCCCCTCTGTAGCAGGACCGTGTGTTTGGTCCACTGGATATTACTTTTTTAAAAAGGAAGGGCAGGTATGAACAAAAAGCCACCCTCACTACTTAAGCAATGACTCAAAATGTTTGTCTCTATAGTTTGATAATACAAATAATAATATTTACATTTTTTTTTTGGTCTTTTGTAAAGTCATTTATGAGGCTTTGGGAGCTCGTTTTGTCCTTGCAGCCAACTGAGGGCTGGGAGAAACGCTTTGAGAAGACTACCCTCCAAGAAGCAGGGAATGGAAGGCCACTGCGGCTCATGGGCTTAGCCGCACACCTGCCACCTCAGCAGACATGGTCTAGTCTGGTAAGAGATACAAATATCTCTTTACCTTCTTAGCTTGACCAAAACAATATGTACTGAGTTTTTCAAAAAGAACGTTACTAATGGCTTGAAGAAAAACAGAGAAATTTAAAAACACGGACACAAGGGAGTTGAATAAAAACACGTTTCTAGCCATAGGTTTGAAAGTCCCAGGTCCCCCGCCCTACCCCCAGGCCCCATCAAGAGGAAAACTGCCCCCCAGTGACCTTGCTTGGGGTCTCTTTAGGAAAGGGACTGGTGTCTATGTCCCTTAAGCTAGTTGAAACTAGAATGTAAATAAAGGAGTTGGAGAAAGGAACATTCATATCTAGGTAGATATAAACCATCAACAAAAATCTTAGATACCTGGCAACTACAGTTACAAGATGCTGTTTTCTTAAGAAGTGTAAAAAACCATTTTCTCAGCTATTCTTTAGTATTCCTCAATAAAATGTGTACTGTGAAAAAGGGAAACCAGGGCTTCCCTGGTGGCAGAGTGGATAAGTATCTGCCTGCCAATGCAGGGGACACGGGTTCAATCCAGGAAGATCCCACATGCCACAGAGCAACTAAGCCCGTGCACCACTACTACTGAGCCTGTGCTCTAGAGCCCGCGAGCCACAGCTACTGAAGCCCGCGTGCCTAGAGCCCATGCTCCTCAACAAGAGAAACCACCGCAATAAGAAGCCCGCGCACCGCGAGGAAGAGTAGCCCCCGCTCACTGCAACTAGAGAAAGCCCACGTGCAGCAATGAAGACCCAACGCAGCCAAAAAGAAAAAAAAAAAAAAAAGAAAAAGGGGAACCAGTAGTCTGCAATATCAAAAATATAGGGGCAAAATACTAAGCACACAAACAGCAAGCAGGTAAGATTTTTAAAAAAATAAAATTAAACACTCAAGGATGAAATTAAAATGGTATGTTAAAAATTCTGTAACTGTCAAAATCTACTTGTAATATAACCTTTCATTTTTGCTGTTATAAAATGAATAATTTCAAAAAGTTGAATCTTCCAGATATCTAAAAATCACTAAAAATATTAAAACTTTATTTTGATTTCTTTCATGAAAATCTAAGATGTCATGCTTTCATGCCTTCTCAAATAGGGTATAGAGAACACAATATGTCCATTTTCTTGATGTTTAAAAGTCATTGTTATAAATTATTTTATTGACTATAATTACATAGTCCAGAGAAAATATACAGGGCTTACTGACACTGTCCTAAATCAGAGATTGGCAAACTAAGAACTTCCGGTCAAATCTGGCCCTCTGCCTGTTTTTATATGGCCCTTAAGCTAGGAACGGATTTTATATTTTTAAAGGTATGTTAAATTAAAAACAAGAATATGTGATAAAGACCATGTATGTGTGGTCTTCAATGCCTAAAATATTTACTATCTGACCCTTTATAGAAAAAGTTTGCCAACCCCTGTGACTTTTGTAAATTAATCTGTTCTCTTTCTTTCTCTCCCCTATCTGAGGAGGCAGCGGCTCTGGAGTGAGAACTATTTTTGAGTCCTAGATTAACTACATGCTATCTGCATGCCTTTGGGCACTAACTTAACCTCCCTGAGCCTTTGTTTAATCATCTGTAAAATAGGAATAAACAGAACAACTTCACAAGATTTCTAGGAGGATGAATGAGGTACTATGGTAGACATTCAATAAATGAAAGCCATTATTATAATCATGTTTTATTAGACAAAGACTACCTATAAACAGAGGATACACAACTTTGAAAAAGGAAATAAGAAGGCAGAATTCAGTAAACTCTGTTGTAAATTTTCTTTAAAAGTTTCTTCTGCTATATAAATTAAAACATCATGAACTTTCTTTAACCTTAATATTAAACATTCTCAGTTCTTAAGTAGTAAATTTGACTAAAAGCTAAAGACATACCAAATAATAGCCATGACAGTCAAGCAACTTCTAAATTCAGAAACATAGTGATTAAGTCACTACTGGAAAGCCAGAATCTATTTTTGATTCACTTGGATCACCTTTATTTCATTTTACATTTTTTAACATCAAAGCAAAACATGGCATAATTTCAGGCACTGAATCATCATCAAACTGAGTTGCAATTAAGGGTAAGAAC
Organism: Balaenoptera acutorostrata; assembly: GCF_949987535.1. NCBI lineage: Eukaryota > Metazoa > Chordata > Mammalia > Artiodactyla > Balaenopteridae > Balaenoptera > Balaenoptera acutorostrata. Next base: position 57,375,371 of record NC_080075.1, read on the forward strand.
ATCATTAAGTTTTAGGTAATGCTTGCAATTGTAAGTAAGCAGTGCCTTTCTATTCTTCTGGAAAATGTCATTTAGGAGGTTTCAACAATTCTCCTAAACCTAGACTGTAAGTGCCATGCTTGAATTTTTTTTGGATGCATGCCCAACAATAAATGATCCACAATGATCTGAGGACAGCACTCCCATCCAAGAACTTAATCAGATTAATGATGTATTTGTTTTATAAAAATGAAGTACATTAAGCCTGAGAATACCTAATTTACATACTAAATGGTTGCTAGGGACCAAAAATACTAGTGGTTTTTATAAAACTGAGGTTACAAAATTGTCTATTGTCTTGAAATCTGATAGTAAATGGCAGTGAAATGCAAAATAATAAACAAATGTTAACTAGTAGTATTTATGTATATAAATTCATGTACAGTTGTTCAAAAGAACCTAACGATGCTCATATTCCAAAACATATGTGACCCCAAAGACCACATGATGCCATTATGTGAAGTTGGAAATAACAACAAACTTACTTATAATGTTTTCTAATTGATTTGACCTCAAATTGTGATTAACATTCTACTCCAATTTTTTCATCTGGGGTCCTAGTTTAATATATGCAAACATAAACAGTAAATTAGCAGTCTAGGTTTCTGCCATTTTTGTTGGAAACCTATTAGCAACCTTTATCGAAAAGGGGGAGGAGATCTTTCATAAAATAGCTGAATTTCATCAAGTCCTTAAAGGAGGAGAATTAACAGCATCTCTGGATGTCCTCTGATGTATCTCTCTCTCTCACACACACACACACACACACACACACACACACACACACACGACTACTTCATTCATTCAACAAACCTGTGTTTATTGAGCTTGGGGAGGCAAAATGAATAAGACAAAGCCACTGCCCTGTCTGCTGAGGAGATTGGCAGGTAAGCAGATAATTACAGTATAATAGGACAACTGTTACAATTAAGGTATAAACAGAGAGCTCTGGACACAAAGAGAAGCCAGCCAGCAACTCTGCTAGGGGACATGAGATAAGCCCCACAGAGAAAGTAACAGTTCACAGTTCCTGTCACCTGATAAGATGGAATGACATGTGCAGGGAACAGTGAGAGCAGAGAATGGGAGAGGGTGGTGAAATCTACAGGCCTGAGGATATCTATAGATTTCTTTAGTTAAAAAAAAAAAAAAAAAATTCAAATTTCATGTACATCAAGCAAGACAAAAAATTGAGGCTACTTTGAATTAGGTGAAGTATTTTTATACAGAAACTTAATTTAAATAACTTGTATTTGTATTCAGTAAATACTAGATGAGGAAAGACAGGAGGTTTAAAAAAACCTGAATTTTTAAAAAACCTGAATGACAACTTTATTTTATTAAACATGGAACTCTAAATTTAAAAAATAAGTTGAATTCAGGTTCAAATATCAATTTTTATAGGCCTTAGGAATATACATGCTACAAAAGTAAAAAATTAGAATACCTCTAGACAGGCATGGGATGAATATAGGTACATCAAATAGAAACAAGCCATGATATTTTTTGCTTTAAAAATTTGGAAAATGCTAGGATAAGAGTGATAGAAGGAACAAGAACTTGAAGGAGAGCATGAAATTAAATAGTTTATGGAAAAAGTTTGAAGAAACAAGAGCTAGAGAAACAGGGATTAAAATTATCATATCACCATATCACATAATCATATCACCATGAAAATAACAGACAGCATTTACTGAACCCTCATCTGGATATATGAAATGCTACGGAAAGTGCCTGCATTCTGTTCAGTGTTTGAAATGCTGGCCTTCCAGCTTGTAACCATCATACTTAGCTGAGGGCCTGCTGCCCAGCTGCCATGGCCAAAAACTTTGTTCAAAGAAAAGGGATGTTCTCCATGGCAGCTTTACTAGCTGGGCTTGGACTAAGTATCCATTTCCATGAAAGATTTTTCTGGTCCCAACCCAGTCAGACACATTATCCATTTACCCCTCAATATCCATACATATGCCCCCTTCTTACTGTTTTGGATAATTCACTCATTCAATGTAGTGGATTTATGGATGTATGTTGTTCTGTTCATCTTTATCTCTCATATATGTTATAAATATTATCTGGTACCTATTCACAATCTTTTTATTAAATATAAATTTATTTATTTTATTTTATTTATTTTTGGCTGCGTTGGGTCTTCGTTGCTGCGCGCAGGCTTTCTCTAGTTGCGGCGAGCGGGGTCTACTCTTCGTTGCAGGGCACAGGCTTCTCATTGCAGTGGCTTCTCTTGTAGCGGACCATGCGCTCTAGGTGCACGGGCTTCAGTAGCTGCGGCACATGGGCTCGCGGGCTCTAGAGCGCAGGCTCAGCAGCTGTGGCACACGGGCTTGGTTGTTCCGCGGCATGTGGGATCCTCCGTGACCAGGGATCGAACCCGTGTCCCCTGCATCAGCAGGCGGATTCCTAACCACTGTGCCACCAGTGAAGTCCCCCTATTCACAATCTTAAACAAAAACAACATATTTAAATAAGTTTATAGGAAGAAAAGGAAGCAGGGTACCATGCTTAAGGAACTTAGAGCATACTTTACAAGAAAGAAAAAGATAATTCAAGGAAACACAAGAGCTGTAGAACATTTAAATAAAGGAAACATTGTAAGCTGAGTTACGTACATAATAATATAGAGTTGCTGATGTATTACAACTTTTTTTATAGGTAGTGTGTGTCAATTTGCTAGTGCAATCATAGAGATAAAGAGTAAATATATATAATAGGATATGGCAAAGTCCTGGGCACCTAATGTTTCCTGATAATAATTCTAGTAGAGAATAAAAAATATCAAATATGTCAAAGGGTGGAACATGAATAGAGCAAGGAGGCAGATGATGCAGAGCAACCAGGCAAGGTTTAGGCAGCTGATGAGAGACATGTAGATCAGATTGCCAATGAGAGCATTATTTTACAAGGAAAACAAACCTCAGTCAAATGTCCTAAGATGTGTTAATATTGAAAGACAAAGATTTGTTACTTTTAGAAACAACAAATTCCTACAGAAGGATAAACCTATTGCTGAGCCATCTGCTATTTGCAATAGCATAATAAATTCAACAGATGGGTGCACCCCCTGTGTTTCCTATAAACAGATGGGTTTTTTTTTAACATCTTTATTGGAGTATAATTGCTTTACAATGTTGTGTTAGTTTCTGCTGTATAACAAGGTGAATCAGCTTTTAAAAATCTAAAATATCCTATCAATGGAGACCACAACCAACACCAAAAAAAAAAAAAAAATCCCTCACAACCACACAGCCCACAGTTGAATACTTGGTTTCTTTTCATTCAGCATACACATAATAAAGATGGCACTGCAAACCCTAGACTGCCATCCTTCTGTTACCATGAGAGCAACATCTTTTCTTTGTGAAACACATTTTGTGGAGACAAAGGAAGACTATTCAGTTGAACTGGTTAAACATCTTTTGTACCTGGAATGTTGACGATATATCTAGTTGGCAGGCAGAAAACAGTATGGCCAATAAATAGCTCACCTACTTCATTTATTTACAACACAAACACATGCACAGTGCACAGACGCCACCACACAATGAATGCATTCATATGTAAAAGTACACGGCAGAAACCTATTATAGCAAGAAACTTGATTCTAAGATATTTCCTTAGCTTTATGAGAAAATAATACTTTTGAATGAAATATTGATACCTGAAAACTTAAAAAAAAAAACCTACTCAGAGGACTTCCTTATATAACTATATTCAAGCATGTTCTCAAAAGTTCATCAAACATTAGCATTTATGCCATAATCAAGTCATTCATTCACATGACATTCATACGCATAGTAGTTATTTTTTGGTGAACAGTTTGTGGGTCAGCAAATAGAAAATATTTTATGTGGAACAAAGGCAAAATCAAAACTTAAGACAACTTATTTCTATTTAGTCCAAATATAAAGAGTTGTGAATTCTCAGAATGTCACACATTTCCATTCTTCTCATAAGAAACATTCTGGCTACGAAGCATCTTTTTGTACACAAGCTTATGAAAGTCTAAGAAGATCACTAAACACTTCTCACATCACTGACAACTTTGAATTGAAAAAAATACACTTAAAATTGACAAAGAGTAAAATAATAAAAGCTCCACTATATTTATTACTTATTATTTTAATTAATCTGTCTTAATTTCTATTATATCAGTCACAAGTGTCCACATCTTGGCCTACCTAAATCAATTACTTGCTTGGAATCTATTAATATAGACATTTATGTATACGATATGCCCTGGAAAAGGACACATAATGTAAATATATTTCAAGTCCATTGTATAAATATTCCAAAATATTTCAAATTGAACTAAAATCAATAAAAAGATATAAACCAATATAACTATAGAAGAAAATGAACAGGGTGTCAGATTCTTCCCTGCTACCTAGACCACAACATTAATGAGACAGCATACAAGGAAATACCTTTTTGATGTTTAATGATTACAGTGTCATGTTTCAATATAGCTGACATTTACCATGTGCCAGGCATTAAGCACTTTCATTTATTTCTCCCAATCGCCCCAGAAATCCACAGTAACATCTCAGTAAAAGAGTAAAATACTACTTTGAAAGCACATGATTTGATTTTTTTAAAAATCTACATGAAAAAGGCAGCCCAAACAGTCTCTATTAGCCATCAGAAGACTAGTAGTTAGTTAAAGAAATCATCTGGGTCTATTATAGAGGGAGAGTTAACTTAAAATTTAAGGCAAATTTGCTATATTCGTCTAAATGAAGACTTAGTCTGACCTCTATCTAAAGTATCAAAGTTTCCGAGAGCCATAAAATAATACACATCAATTAATCATCATCATCTACTGAGTCAAACATTGGAAAATAATGTCAAGAAGTTACCCTGTAATTACTTTGTGGCTCCTTGAAAACCCATTTGACATAATCACTCTCTGACAGCTGCAAGAGGGAAAATGTTCTATTTCTTCTCCCACCAGTACCCTCTTCTGAGAGCCAGGGGCACTGCTTCTCAGCATTTCCTGATCTGCCAAATGTTTATGAGGGAAGTGTGTGGGGTGCCTCTGTAATCAGTGCTCCCGAGGCCGGTCAGGGGTTGAGAGTTTCCAATCAAAGCTGTGGATTCAGGAGAGTTGCAGTCAGGGGACAGGCAATGGGCTTATTATTACCAGTGCACAGGGTGGAAAATTACTCAAGTACAAGAGAAGAGTATCTGGTTTTATCTAAAAGACCACTGGCACACTTCCCTCCCTTCTGCCTATGACATTATATTCCATTTACAAAAGAGACCTTCAGTATCCACTACATTGTAGTATGCTAAATGGGTTATTTGCCCGTATGTGGGTCAAGAGTTATTTTAAACTGTGACTCCTTCATGTAAACTAGGTGAGAAGTTACATCATCCTGAACCCATCTGACAAAGCCCATACTTTCCATCTAAGGTTTTCAGACCTAGGACCACAGCTGGGTTTTCTGCCTACACCTGAGCTGACAGAGGCTAACTAAAACTTGCTCTGAAATAAAGCACCGCCTCTTAGACAGCTCATGCCCAAGATGTGAATACAGTGCTCCATTTCTCCTTTGAACAGCTACCTTTGGGCTGCCATCTGAGGCCAGTTCTCCACCTCCCGAGGGGAGTGTCCTCTAGTTTTCCATTATAATTACCACTTGGTTTTCACCTGGCGCATCCACTGGAAGAAAGGCCTAAATTTCTGATAGCACAATGGGATGGGCTTAAGACTCCACTTTCTCAGCAATACAATATGAGAGGAGCCTAGAAAAAAATTTCCTGCAAAATAATCCTATTGTGAGAAATTTAAGCTTTATATTGCACTGAGAATACCTGTGCTCTTATCATGGATTTTTCATTTTTTTCCATCAGAAGAGATACAAGCTGGTGACAGAGCAAGATTTAGAAAGCCTATTGCATTAATGAAAATGTCATTGGTGCAGTATCTTATACCTCTACAGTAAAAAAGGGATGAAGTAAAGGCCAGGATAAGAAGAAAGTAATAAAGAAACTAACAAGACAACACTATAATAAATACCAGTTACCGGCCAGCTATTTTACCCAACTGACCAGGACAAAAAGGGGAAAAATCATTCATACAGTTTGGTACTTAAAATTGAATTGGGAAGCGCTAATGATAGTATTCAATTTTCCTAAGTTTCTGAGCGCTTCCTCAGAAGTTAGTACAAAGATAATTTATCCCACTTCTCAAATTAAAATGAAAACTTGAAAGGGAAAAAAAATCACTTTATCAAAAAAATGTTATTTACAGTATCTTCACGTTAAAAAAAACAAACTTATGCAGAAGGGAAAAAAAACCCTTTCATTAAAAAGAAATAGGTTAATTGTGCTGACCTAATTTAAGTCAGTATCATTCTCGCTTTTGTCCCCAAAAATGTCACTTGCATAATTATGAGTAAGAGAATTCTGCATGATTAAAAAATGACTTTACCGACTATTTCATAGCTGGCATTTAAAAGTAACTTTTTAATAATAATGTGCTACAACAATGATAATCTTACTAAAGCCTTACTTATTTACAGTGCTGATATCTCTTAGTACTTTAGCAAATCTTTACTAATTTAACATTACAACTTCATATCTTTTCCTAATCTCATGTAATTTACCCTACCTAATTCCTTGCTTCTGGATATTCGACATTTGCCACCCAATGAGTTTATTTCACTGGTCATTTACTTTTAACAGTAAAGCCAAACGATTTGAAGGGAATAATCTCCCTGCAAATCCAACATAGGAAAAAGACTCTTATTTATCCAGCATTTTGTGCCATGAATTGAAGCTTTACTGCAAAGAGTAAGCAATAAACAAAAACACCTCAGGGGCCTGGGAGGAGCAATGTAACCAATTACATTTAATTAAATCAAAGGATGGGAGCCCCAGGGTTGAATGAGCTGAAGAACAAATTTGCATTAACACCTAGCAGCCAAACAAGTAGCACTGGGTCTAGTCTGCAAGTACAATTGTTGCCATCTATTCTCTGCACTGAAGGGGGGCCATTAGCTAAATTCTTAGGCATTGTTTGTCCACTGATGAGAGGCTGCCTTCTCAACATTTCACTCCATCACACATGAAAATTGCCTACTAAAATAAACAGCTTCCTCTGAAAGCTCAGAAGCAAACATTATTACCTGACTCCAGTTTGCAATTTGGTGAAAACTCTTCAGGGCTGCTAAAGGAGAAAAAAAGAAAATGAAAGGTGTGATTCCAGGCCCTAACTTTACAGTGATGGAGATCATATGTTTGAGCAGATTCTTTTATACCGTCAGAGACCAAAAGGCAGGTTATTCCAAATGCTCCAGCAAGAGTACCTTTGTTCTAGATGGAATACATTGGCTTGATCCTACAACTGAGGATCTCAGACATTCAGAGCTGAAAGCCCACTCTGCTATTCAAGTCACAATTCCCAAAACAATGCTCTCTTTATAGAGAGCTTCTCCTTTGGTGACTTACTATTTTTATTATTTAGAGAATTTTGTCTTAATATTTTTATACACACACACACACACACACACACACACACACACCCCATACATGATATCTATCACAAACTCTATTTACCCTACTTAATGAGAGCCTACCTAATTATAAGTTAACCTAACTCTAGTAGGTTTTATTCTTTTGTCCTACACATTCCTTTTTTAGTCTCATTAAAATATTACACTCTCAAAAACAAAAACAAAGAAACTAAAAACAAAACCCCAAACCTTGGAAGGGTAACCCAGTTAAGTCATTAGTAGTTTCACTATGGTAGATGATGAAAAAGTAAATATGATCAAATAAAAATCAAGAAAGAGGCAAAGATACAGGTCTGGCTAAGGCTAATTCAGATTGAACAACCAACCAAAACTATAGATGGAATATGATTTGTATCTAGACATATTAGTTTGAATTAACAATATTGAAAGTTAAAAACAATTTTTTATATAAAACCACCTGAGTTACCAAGCTAACACATTCCACATTGCTTCAGTCAGCTTAATAGTTTGTAGGGTAGGGATGCCAAGTTGAGTCTAAGTGGGATTCCGACCTTTCTGGGCTGGTCAGGTGAACCCATCCGATGAGACCTGTTTTGGGCGCCAGGGCTCAAAGAGCCCTACAAAAAGGGCTAGGTCTTTGATTTAAGTTCAAGATGGCTGGAACAGAGATTCTCACAACCTATATTTCAAATCCCTTCCCTAGACTCAAAGCATTCTTAAAGCCCCCAGTGGATGAAGAAAAGACAGGAAAAGGCAAAATAACCTCTGTTCCCTCAGTAGCCGGGTTCAGTCACTCCAGCAGGCAGAGCACATTGCACAAGGACAAACACCTGCTGCCCTTGCTTTGATATCCTTGAAAGTCTGCGATAGTTTTACAAACTCACAGAGTCATGACAAACTTGCATCTAGAGTTGGATCCCCCAAATTTCTGGCTCCCTTACACAAGCTAAAGCCATTAAATCCTTTTTAAGGGAAAAAGGAAACTAATATAAACAAGTAACAAAGTAGTAAACAACAGATAAGGTTGCATAAAATCAAAATGGCTTTAACAGGGGAAATATGCACAGGACTGGTTCAGCCATTTTGTGAGCTAACAGAATTTTTCCTCCTGGGGAAGTGAAGGCAATTACATCTTCCCTAATTCCAAAGGCAGGAGGCTGGCACCTGACCCTCTAGAACCTCACCTCTGTGGTAGCTGAGGAGCCTCCTGGGGAAGAACCCAAGGTCTGTCGGCTGTTTGCACATCTAGTACATTAGTGAGATGAAGCCAACAAAGTATATGGGGCGGGGTTGGGGTGGGGGAGTTGCTGAGGAACCTTCTAAGAAGAAATTTGTCCTAAAAGCAAATAGACAAACAAAAAGTAGTGTGGGGCTTCCCTGGTGGCGCAGTGGTTGAGAGTCTGCCTGCCAATGCAGGGGACACGGATTCGAGCCCTGGTCTGGGAGGATCCCACGTGCCGTGGAGCGGCTGGGCCCGTGAGCCACAATTACTGAGCCTGCGCGTCTGGAGCCTGTGCTCCGCAACAAGAGAGGCCGCGATGGTGAGAGGCCCGCGCACCGCGATGAAGAGTGGTCCCCGCTCGCCGCAGCTAGAGAAAGCCCTCGCACAGAAACGAATACCCAACACAGCCATAAATACTTAAAAAAAAAAAAAAAAAAAGTAGTGCGAAGGAGGAAACCAGGCACACTGATGTCACCCTGAAGAGTTGCTGGACAAGAAGAATGACTCTAGTTGTTGAGCATCCTCCATGGGACTCACGAAAAAAAAGTGGAAGAAGTGTTTCACTGAAGATTCTGTACGAGAGACAGAGAGAAGCAGCACTTTACTGGAAACCTTCTAATAAAGAGAAACACAAAAGGGAGAAATGCATGCTCCCCTGCTTCACCACCAATCACTCCACATTCTATACTACCTTGGTATACTATCCAGTATACTGCCCGGAAGGAGTAGGACAAGAGACTACAGTAGGACAGGTGTAGGAATACCAGGTACAAGAGGCCCTGTGTGTGAGCATTTGTGATATTCTTGGGGGCTCTCAGGAATACTGCAGGGGCACATTGCTGAGGTCCTGCAAGAGCAGTAGTTCTAAGAGGCAGTGGAACTTTAATTATTATAATAAGACTCCATACCTCTAAGTTGGTGTGAAGCCTGAGAAAATTGGATACACACACACACACACACACACACACACACACTAATTCTAAAAAAATCTTGGACTGTGTTTGCTAAAAGAATTAACCAAGTCTACAAACCCTTCAACATTTTTATCAAAAAGGAAAATACATAGTCTGGTTTTGGTCATATATTTATTATACTATGAATCTAATATACATATCTATATGTAGATATATAGATATTTTTTGGCCACACCGTGGGACATGTGGGATCTTAGTTCCCTGACCAGGTATCAAATCCATGCCCCCTGCAATGGAAGCATGGAGTCTTAACCACTGGACCAGCAGGGAAATCCTGAATCTAGTATATTTTGCAGAGGTTATTTATTGCATATTGAGCTCCATGTTAATTTACATCTGAAGCCTAACTGTAAGTATTTTGTAGGCACCATTCTTATACCAAAGTGTTATTCATTTGCTTCCTAGTCATATATGGCTAGAATGCAGCATCAACCAAAACTCTCTTAAGTATCTCATTTTGGTGTGCTTGTTGGTAATCTGACTACTCTGAATCACAAGTACTCTTCAGTCTCACCAGACAATTGATCTTGGGAATGTACTTGATGATTACAATATGTACTAACAAATTCTTAGCATTTTCCTCCACACCAAATATTTTCGTAGATATTCATTATTACTAGTTATTTAGATTTTCCTAATCGCTAGGAAATCATTCTCAATGGTAGAACCACAAATTTTTATTTGTACCGAAATTCAAACATTTATTTTACTTACAGTCAAGCAACCCCTCCACTAAGTACATTTTCCTTTTACCAATTATGCTGAGTTGCCTTTGCCTTTACTTAATTCTGTTTTATACAGACACTAAAATTATTTTCAAAAAATTTTTAATTTTTAAATTTTAGAATTGGCATAATTTCCAATTATTCTTGTAAAGCAAATTACTTGATAAAATGATTCTCATTTTTTTTTAAAGTCATGGACAAAGCCAAAGTGTTTTGCTTAATGGATTCAATCCTTGATAGAACCAGAGGGAGAATTAAATCAGTCTCCCTGAAATAGTCTCCATTTTATACATACGGTTTTTGATTTAACAGTTCTTCTGCCCTTTGAAAAATGTAACATCATTTATTCATTGTGTTACAAAAAAATGAATATAGGGTCAATCTTATAAATCTGAAAATTTTCTAGTAGATGTATGAATGTAAAAATGAGTCATAGCCTTTTCTGTAATCAAAACAGTTTATATCAAATGTCATTGCTTTTGATTGCTCTATTAACTATCAAAGAGGCTATAATAACCTCATCTTTATATCTCTATGATAATTTGCAATCATTGTTTTCTTCTTTTAGTCATGACATTCTTTTTCTCACAATGTAAGTAAATCTTCTCCATCAAAATGGATGTTAAAACAATGGTTAGTAGATACTAGTTAGGCAGATCATTAGTCTCTTCTCAGCAAGGTTTGAAATATTGTTGTCTTTTCGTAAGATAAAGTTGCATTCATTTAAAAACCTGGCCACTATCTATAGTTAAATAGCTTTCTTTTATTTTTAATTATTCTTTATTTTTATAACTAATATGAATGAAGTCATTATAAAAATATGAGTATGATTTTATTAACTTTAGGTTGAACCCCTTTTATGAGACCAGGTACATAGGCCTATATAATGCTGGTGACATATCCTAACATTATCATTATGTCTGTTACTTTATAAAGAAGAATGAAGAAGAGAGAGCACATGAAAACAGAAAGGAAGACAAAGTCAACAACTGTAATAAAAAATTGATTTTAAAATCTATGAGAAGAGAAGAAGAATTCTTCAAGCAAATTATTTTTCTGATGTTCATTTTTTAAAGAACTTCTGTTTCCAGAATACAGCTAAAATTAAAAATAAAAATACTATTCAAGTTCTGGTAGATTAAGGTACAAAAGAAGTCACTTAGTACATACGGCAGGTTTTTCTCTAAGTATTCTATAGCACAGAAGCAAATTTAATAGAAAACATATATATACTTACACATGTATGTATATGTGTGTGTATATATATAAAGTAGAGCTAATATTATCATTATTTTTATAATGCTGTATCATTTGGTTAGAAATATTCTTCAAAATTTCCCCTGAAATGTGTGCTGAATTTTTCACATTAGATGCAATTAAACATTTACTTCTTTAAGTCAAGAGCTACAAGATGCAATGCAGTCTTTAAAATTAGCAACTGTCTATAGATAGGATGGAATGCTAGTAGGGAGTAGATTCTGAACCAAAGTCTCTCTAAAAGAATCTGTGCAGGGCTTCCCTGGTGGCGCAGTGGTTGAGAATCTGCCTGCTAATGCAGGGGACACGGGTTCGAGCCCTGGTCTGGGAAGATCCCACATGCCACGGAGCAGCTGGGCCCGTGAGCCACAATTGCTGAGCCTGCGCGTCTGGAGCCTGTGCCCCGCAACGGGAGGGGCCGCGATAGAGAAAGGCCCGCGCACCGCGATGAAGAGCGGTCCCCGCACCGCGATGAAGAGTGGCCCCCGCTTGCCGCAACTGGAGAAAGCCCTCGCACGAACCGAAGACCCAATACAGACAAAAATAATAAATAAATAAATAAATAAAGAATCTGTGCAATGTGAAAACAAAGCAATACTTTGTCCCTTAACTTTGAGTCACGATATTGAATGTGTTCTAATTTTGAACAGTACTAAAGGAGGGTGTGAGATTTTACTATTTATCAAAGGGGATAGTTTTTTAAATTAAAAGATTTGTTTAATGTTCTGTATCATATATTTTAAAAACCAAAACTCTATAGGTTTTGTTTTGCCCCCACTCTGCTCTCAGCTATGTAGGCGGAGCTGGCTGACTCACACAAGCTGCAGCAGGCTCACACAGGCAGCAGCAGACCACAGCAGAATTTGGAACACTGAAAGCACACTTTATCTCCTCTTCCTCTAGAGGGTCGACTAAAATGGTAACAGATGAGTTAAAAACTACAAACCCATAACAGCACAAAGAAATATGGAAGTTGATGATAGAGAAAAAGACTATCCCTATCATGTCCCTATAGAAGATGGAAAGCAGATGGAAGAGTGGCAATTAGCAAAACAAGGCAGAAGAACCCAAAAATGGAGAAGGGAGACAACGTACCATCAGAATCCTAGAGTTTTCAGGCTTTGATGCACCAGATATAGGGTAAAGGAGTAAGATAAGAGCTAAAACTACAGGAACTAACTGTTAAGTCTATATACAGAGTAGTTCATCTTCTAGCAGCCATGTATCTACCCAATATAAAAAGAAATTAATAGCCCACAGAGGGAACACTCTGCCATTATAACATGAGGAGTTCTCCACCTGATCATTCTAAAGCAGCTCGCTACCCACATATGCACAGAGCTCTCAACTGGTTTCTGCTGTCTCATTCTTACATATGACTGAAAAACTAAGGCTCAACAAACAGTTGAGAAAAAGCTGCAACATAAAAGAGAAAGACCAAGATAAACAAAGAAACAAAAAAATGAGCTGGGAGAAAATAGAAGTAATTTGGGAAACAGATTAAAAAAAATTATGAAAGCCTCAGAGAGATTCAAAAAGATACTGCATATATAAGAACTGAGTGCATGAGAAGGAAAAAATATGTAGAACAAGAAAGAGGTGTTAGAAATTAATAATTTGCTGGAAAGAATAGATAATAAAGAGAAGAAACTCTCACAAATGGTGGGGAAAAAAAGAAAACAAAGAGAAACAAAGAAAAATGTGTGTATTAGGTAAAGTTAGGTGGTACCACCATCAGGCCCAAGAGTATTTAATGGCTCAAATACAATGGAAGTTCATTTCTATTCCTGGTCATGGGCTGCTTTCTTTCAAGCAGTGAAAGGCCCGGGATCCTTCTATTTTATGGTTCTACCATCCTCTAGAGGCCACATTATTTACTGCATCTTCCTGGTAGAAGACAAAAGGGAAGACCTGGCCACTTCTTAAAAGCTAAGGCATTCCAGAAACGGCACACATCACTTCTGCTCACATTCTATTGGCTAGAACTTAGTCACATGGTTGCATCTAACTGCAAAGGAAGCTGGAAAATCACAGTTCAGCTGTGGTTCTAGGAAGAGGAAAACAAGTATTTTCATGTACAATCTCTGCCACAATATGCCTGGACTATCTTTAGAAAGGTTAGAGAAAAAAAAAAACTGGTATAGGGTTACCTCAGGGAACTAGGATAAATGGGATTAGGCTGAGAATTTACATTTTACCATAAATCCTTTTGTATTATTTTAACTTTTATAGTGATCATATAGAAGACAGAGAGGAAAATAAGAAACAAAGGCTCAATCAAGTTCATCCAACGTTGATTAACAGAAGTTCCAAAACAGAGAACAGAGAAAATGAAAATGAGAAATAAATGATCAAGGGAATATTACAAAATAACTTATCAGACTGAAGGATAGAGGTCTTCAGATTAAAAGGGCCTATCCATGCACAGAAGAATCCATTTTTGAAAGATACATATCTAACCTTTTCATTGAGAAATTTCAAAGATCAAGGACAAAAAGAAACCCTAAAAGCTTCTTACAAAACAAATGATAGACTCTTCATTTGCCATACTGGATGCTAGAAGGCAACATCCTAGAAGGCAACACATGGGGCCTTCAAGTTCTAAAGGGCAAATTATTTTCTAAGCAGAATTTATAACCAATCAAATAATAAAGTGTGAAGATAGAATACTTCTTCTGATATACAAGAACTCAGAAAATTTCCCCTTCTTTCTTAGAAAGTTACTTGAAGATATGATTCCACAAAACAAGAAAGTACACCATATACCAAGGCAGGCATAGATGCAAAAAAAACAAGAGATTCAGCCCAGAAGAATAGTAAAAGGAAGTCCTAGTTGCTAGCCATGTTGTGGCTTAAAGAAAAAAAGCCAGTCAAGACAAGAGCAGAGGGACTTCCCTTGTGGCACAGTGGTTAAGAACCTGTTTGCCAACGCAGGGCACACGGGTTCGATCCCTGATCCAGGAAGATCCCACATGCCGTGGAGCCACTAAGCCTGTGCGCCACACTGCTGAGCCTGCGCTCTAGAGCCCGTGAGCCACAACTACTGAAGCCCACGCACCTAGAGCCCGTGCTCTACAACAAGAGAAGCCACCACAATGAGAAGCCCACGCACTGCAACGAAGAGTAGCCCCTGCTTGGCGCAACTAGAAAAAGCCCGTGAGCAGCAACAAAGACCCAGCACAGCCAAAAATTAATTAATTAAAAAAAAAAAGAAAGTAGTGCAGATGCTTGAAGCATTTAAAAAAAAAAAAGACCAGAGCAGAAAGACTCTGCTCTGGGGAAAAAAAACTGATTTAAAAACCTATAATGATAGAGGACTTGAAAAAAATTAAGAAATAGATACAGTACAGAAGCAGTAGAAAAGCTGTACAAGGAAGGAAATATAATGATAGAAAAGAAATTGTGCAAAGGGATGGGAAAGGAAAACTCTTTAAGAGAGAAAATATAATTATAGTATTTGGCTCTGTAATGAATGTTATTTATATAGTTAATATATGTACTGATTATTCATAAAACCAAAAATAGTGAGAGATGTATATCTCAGGGATGTTGGAGGGTGGTCAACATAAGCTGTCTAAAACTGATGAATCAAGAAATACTAGAATAAGGATATTTTTTAAGAAATATGGAAATAACTACCAGAAAAAATACTTAGAAAAGTTAAAAGCGTTGGCCTCTGAGAAGCAGGACAGGGGTCGGGCAGGGAGGAAAAGGGACTGTTGATTTTCATTATAAGCCCTTCAAAATATTTGATTTTAACCATATGTACATGTTACTTTGATTTTTTTAATGGAGCCCTTCTATATCCCAAACATAGAGTTAGGTGCAGAAAATAAATTTAAAATAAATTAAATTTAAATACAATAAATTTAAATAAAATCTGTTTCTCGTTTTCCAGGAATCTATAGTCTATGGGGAAGAGATAGATGTTTTTTAAAAATTACAATTCAATGTGAAAAGTGTGCTCATATAAGTACTTAACAGGATGGCATCTCTGCAGCCCAGGAAAAATAGAGGAAGGGAAGAGACAGGGAACTGATAAGTGAGATGCTATATGAGGTAAGAGCCTGAACCTAAACGTATGATTACTTGTCCTTACATCTGGGTTCACTCTTGAGATAATTCCATTAAAACCAAGACAACCAGTCGAAGAAACACTATTCCTCTTGAGGAACCCATTAAAAAATTATTTATGGGGGACTTTCCTGGCAGTCCAGTGGTCAGGACTCCACGCTTCTACTGCAGGGGGCTCGGGTTCGATCCCTGGTCGGGGAACTAAGATCCCACATGCCGCGCAGGCAGCCAAAAATTTTTTTAAAATAAAAAATTATTTATGATACTTTTATTATTACTGCAGGTTGAGGATATAAAGGAAAGATGAGAGAGAAAGAAAAACCGAGACTGAATGTGTAAAGGATATTTGGTATGTCACACCACATTGATTCTGAAAAAGGAGCTCACTTTACAATGAAAAATGTAAAGCTGTAAGCTGATAACCCAGGAAATTCACTGTTCCTATGTATCCCTTCAACAAAAAGCACCTCACCTCTTAAAACAGTCCTACACGTTGATCTGGACAGAGGTTCCTGGGCCCAGCCTGCCTTGTCTCCTGTCCATTTCCCAAGCCTTTTCCAGCCTTCCTCACAGATTCTAGGAATTGTCCAACATCCAATAAATTTTATTTCTACTCATGTTAGTGAGCATCAGTTCCTATTATTTTGCAACCAAAAACTAGATACAGAATGGAAATGATAAAAAGTCAGAGAGATGAAAGGATTCCTAAGTCTTTAAAAAATTGTTATCCACTGTTGCTCTAAAAATTATAACTGAGTCATGTGCTTTAAGTTTTCTCCATTTTTGATTTAGGAAGAAAAAGAGAATGCTTTAGAAACAAAGACAACAGTATTTCACCTGAGTAATTAAGAAGTCTATAAGCCTGTTCATAAATATTAAACTAGCAAACTTTAATTATAAAAAGCAAGATAATTTTTCATTCATCTCTAACATCCTGGATCTGTGTTGCAATTGTTTTCATTTTGTATTGTTATTGTGAGTAGCAATATCATCTTTTAATTTTTTACAGTGACACATTACTGAGAAAATTTGAAGATATGCTTATTTATTAAAGGATAATTGCATTTCTACATTTCTAGAAAGGCATTCCTAGCTGAGAGAGCATCTTCATTTTATAACTTCAATTTTCAGTTTTTTTATCTTTGAAAGAAAAGTCCATGGATGTTTTTATCAAACATGTAAATCTATTCACATGCAAAAGAATGAAACTAGACCCTTATTTTATACAAAAATTACTCGAAATGGATTAAAGATTTAAACATAAGACCTGAAACCATAAAACTTCTAAAAGAAAATATAGGGAAAAAACCTCTTGACATGGGTCTTGGCAATGATATTTTGGATATGACATCCAAAGCACAAGCAACAAAATTAAAAATAAATAAACGGGACTACATCAAACTAAAAAGTTTCTACACAGCAAATGAAATGATAAGCAAAATAAAAGGGCAACCTATAGAATGGGAGAAAATACCTGCAAACCACACATCTGATAAAGGATTAATAGCCAAAATAAATAAGGAACTCATACAACTCAACAGCAAAAATATAACTATTCCAATTTAAAGCAGGCAAGATTAAATAAAAGATTATCAGCTGAAATAAACATCTAAAAACAAATATATAGGAGGTTTTTGATTGGAGGTCTCTGAACAGTACCTTTCCTTACAAGATCTCTGAGCTTTGGGAGGCAGTGATATAATGGAAAGAGTTCAGTCTTTGAAGTCAGACTGACCTTGATCAAAGCTACACTCTAACTTAAACTAGCTGAGCAGGCTTGGGCAACTCACTTGACCCTTCTGAGACTCAGTTTCTTCACCTGTGGATAAAAATAAATAAGTAGGAAATAATTCATATAGAGGCTCTAATGAAGATTAGACAAGGTTCTCAAAGTATCTAGTCAATGTTTGGCCAAAACAAAACTAAATCTCTCTGTAAACCAGAGGTTTTCTACTGTCAGTGCCATTATCATGGAGTCTGAAGGTAAAGGTCCAAAAGACACACGCACCCCAATGTCCACTGCAGCACTATTTACAATAGTCAGGACATGGAAGCAATCTAAATGTCCATCAACAGAGGAATGGATAAAGAATATGTGGTACATATATACACTGGGATATTACTCAGTCGTAAAAAGGAACGAAATTGGGTCATTTGTAGAGACATGGATGGAGCTAGAGACTGTCATACAGAGTGAAGTAAGTCAGAAAGAGAAAAACAAATATCATATATTAACGCATATATGTGGAATCTGAAAAAACTGGTTTAGATCATCTTATTTACAAAGCAGAAACAGAGACACAGATGTGGAGAACAAACGTATGGACACCAAGTGGGGAAGGAGGGGGGGTGGGATGAATTGGGATATTGGGATTGACATATATACACTATTGATACTATGTATAAAATAGATAACTAATGAGAACCTACTGTATAGCACAGGGAACTCTACTCAATGCTCTGTGGTGACCTAAATGAGAAGGAAATCCAAAAAAGAGGGGATATATGTATACGTAGAGCAGATTCACTTTGCTGTACAGTATAAACTAACACAATATTGTAACGCAACTATACTCCAATTAAAAAAAAAAAAGTGAAGGAGATATTCTGCTATTGTCCTCTGCCTCCAAAACAACCCAGGCCTCAATTAAATCTCTCTGATTTCCCAATGCATTGGGAAATGTAGTAGGTACTACCTGCTACTACAGTTAAGCCATATGACTATGAAACCCCAAAGTCTGGTAAAGCACAGCAACAGACAATGAATAAATGAATGAATGAATGAATGAATAGCATTTGAGGTACATAAAAACTGATTTAAGAAAAAGTACTTTCATATCAAAATATGGCCAGCTATCACTGTCTTTCCATCCAAGTCGTCCCAATCCTTTAAAGTTAAGGCAGTGAAACATTTTATGTACTGTAAACTATTTGATACTATCCAAATGTTTGTTAGTCAGGTAATATTTAATGCAGAAGGTATATGTTGAGTCCTAACTTGAAAGGATTGGGAGGACTCTGATGGACAGACTGAAGGAAAGAGAGCATCTTACGAGGAGTAATGACAATGACAGCCAGCAACACTTTGATATCAAAGTACTTTGTATATATGCAAAGCCTGCTGAAAGCTGTGAGTGGAGCAGAAATTCTGAGAAAAACTCTCCAGGCCTCTAGGCTTCAAACTAAGCACAGGGTAAATGGCAGTCCACTAGAACAACTTAAAATTTGTGGTACACTGAAGATAACAATAGCAACAGCAAAACGTAAACCCAGCTCAATTACTGACTAGACTGACTGAACCCCCCCACCCCCCAACAGCCTAACAGAAGAGGAGGCATGTCCACTACTATTCTGGGCATGAATATTACCTCAGGTCACTGCTGTCCTTTTACAATGTTTGGTATTCAATTATAAAGCACAACAGAAACAAAAATTAAGGGAAAAAAATTCTCAAGAGACAAAACAATCAAGAGAATAATGAACACATGAGGAATGTCAGCAGCAAGAAGAAAACTATTCTTAAAAAGAGTCAAATGGAAATGCTAAAAATTAAAAACATGATATTAGAGATTTAAAAAATATCCTTCAATGAGTTTATCAACAGACTGGACACAGCAGAGGAAAGGACAGTGAACTTGATTATAGATAGATAAATAGAAATTACCCAAACTAAAACACAAAGAGAAAAAAAAAATGAGACAGACAGAATAGAGCATTCAAGAGCTCTATTTTGATAAAATAATATCAGTGTTAACACATGTGTAATTGGAATCAAGGAAGAGAGGAGAGAGAAAGGAACAGAAGATACATATTAAGAGGTAATGGCCAAGAAGTTTCCAAAGTGAATGAGAAACAAACAATAGAATCCAAGAAATGGAACCTCTAGCAGGATAAACATAAATAAAAACATATCTAGGCACATCATAATCAAATGCTGAAAACCAAAGATGAAAAGGAAATCTTGAAGGCAGTCAGGGCAAAAGGGAATACTTTATACAAAAGAACAAAGATAAAAATTACAGCAGGCTTTTCATGAAAACCATGCAAGCTGGAAAACAATGGAGCAACACCTTTAAACTGAAAGAAGAAAAATATGCAGCCTAGAATTCTATACTCAGTGAAATGCCTTTTAAAATGAAGGCAAGGGCTTCCCTGGTGGTGCAGTGGTTAAGAATCCGCCTGCCAACGCAGGGGACACGGGTTCGAGCCCTGGTCCAGGAAGATCCCACATGCTGTGGAGCAACAAAGCCTGTGCGCCACAACTACTGAGCCTGCGCTCTAGAGCCCGCAAGCCACAACTACTGAAGCCCGTGTGCCTAGAGCTTGTGCTCCTCAACAAGAGAAGCCACCGCAATGAGAAGCCCGCGCACCGCCAAGAAGAGTAGTCCCTGCTTGCGGCAACTAGAGAAAGCCCGCATGCAGCAATGAAGACCCAACACAGCCAAAAATAATAAATAAATAAATTTTTAAAAATGACAAATAAAAAAATAAAATGAAGGCAAGAGACTTCTGCTGAGGTAGAATAACAGGAACCGAATTTACACTCCCTTCTTAAACTGCTAAGAAATCAGATAACAAAGTATGAGGCAATGTTTTTCACACATTAGACAACAGGCAGTGATCCCTCAGAGAAAAGAAACAAACTAAGCAATCCTTACAACTGCACCAAAACTTACCACCCAGAGAAGTTCCTAGGCCATAACTGGGACAGGGGACCCAAACAGAGCCCAACAATCTTTCTGAGTTGAAGAGACAGAGATTAGATTTTCAGGAGGGCAAAGCAGCTAGTATTTGTGGAACAAAAATACCAGACAGAAAGGAGCTGCACAGAAAAAGCTCTAGAAATCTGCAGGGTGGTCTCATGCAGTTCTCTCTTTGGCTAAGAAGTGATCTGTGTATGCATAAGAGGAAAGTATCCAAAGGAGAAAAAACACCAGAAAAGAGTGTGCAGAACAACTACCAAAGTTTACACAGGGCTAGAAATAGTACATTTTCCCACCAACCAGAGTGAAAAGACCTATACTACATGGGACACTGACTAGAAACCTCAAGAAGAATATCACTTTAGAAATGGGGCTTAATTTACCCTATAATGAAAGACTGCTCTGAATCTTACCCTAATAGAGCTTAAAAGCAAGCCTCAAGAGGATCCAACTGATTCTAATTAACTATATGCTAAAACAAAGTCCAATGCAATTTAAAGAAACATAACAAAATCTGGCAAACAACATAAAACTCACAGTATCTGGCATCCTATAAAAAATCATCAAGCATGTAAAGAAGCAGAAAAATATGACCCATTACCAGGAGGAAAAAAAAATCAATCAATAGAAGCTGAACCCGAAATGACAGAGATGATGGAACTAATAGGCATGGATGTTAAAACAGTTCATGTAAGCATGCCCCATATGTTCAAGAAGGTAGAGGAAAACATGAGCATGATGAGAAGACAGCTAGAAGACATAGGAATTTCCCAAATGGAACATCCAGAAATGAAAAATATAGTATCTGAAATGAAAAATACTCTGAATGGGATTAACTGCATATTAGAATCTACAGAAGAAAATATCAGTGACCTTGAAAGCATGGCAATAAAGTACACAAAATGAAGCACACACAGAAAAAACACTGGAAAAAGGACATCAGTGACAATAGCAAGCATTCTAACACAGATACAATTAGAGTCCTGAAGGAAGGAGGAAGAAAAACATTTGAAGATATAAAGGCAGAAAATTTTCCAAATTTCATGAAAACTATAAACCTACAGATACAAGAAGGTCAACAAATCCAAGTAGAATAAACCTAAAGGAAACCACACTAAAGAAAATTATATTAAACTGCTAAAAAACAGTAATAAAGAGAAAATCTTAAAAGCAGTCAAGGGGGGAAAAATAGCTAGAGTGGTTATCCCAACATCAGACAAAACAGACTTTAGAACATGGAATTTGGAGTTATAAACATTCCCACAAAGAAAACTCCAGGCCCAGATGACTTCATTGGTGAATTCCACCAAACATTTAAGGAAAAAAATAGTACTAATTCGGGCTTCCCTGGTGGCGCAGTGGTTGAGAGTCTGCCTGCTAATGCAGGGGACACGGGTTCGAGCCCTGGTCTGGGAAGATCCCACATGCCGCGGAGCAACTAGGCCCGTGAGCCACAATTACTGAGCCTGCGCGTCTGGAGCCTGTGCTCCGCAACAAGAGAGGCTGCGATAGTGAGAGGCCCGCGCACCGCGATGAAGAGTGGCCCCCACTTGCCGCAACTAGAGAAAGTCCTCGCACAGAAACGAAGACCCAATACAGCCATAGATAAATAAATAAATAATTAAAAAAAAAATAGTACTAATTCAACACAAACTCTAGGAAACAATTTCTAACTCATGAGACCAGCATTACCCTGATGCTAAAACCAAGTAAAAAGACACTGCACAGAAAGAAAACCACAGGCCAATATCCCTCATGAACACAGATGTAAAACTCCTTAACAAAATATTAGCAGATCAAATCCAGAAATACATAAAAAGTTAATCAAGATAATCACGTGAGGTTTACCCCAGAAATGCAAAGGACTTGGCCAAGACTTCTCCACCAGGAAGTGGTAGAACATGTCTTACAGTCAGATATTTTAGCTTCAGTCCTGTGTTTCTGTCCCCTCCTTCTGTTGTTTCCAATGTACTAATCGCTGTCCTAGGAACTTTACCCTTAAAGTTAATATCACACAATTGTGCATTTAAATTTAAATACAGTGACATGTCATTCTCTTATTATTTCAAGTGCCCTTGAAGGTTATTCATTACATCATTCTCAGAAGTCTTTGCTGAAGCCACCTCCCACTTCAGAAACGTGTCCGCCTTCTCCTAGGCTTTGACAACATTCAAAGTATATCTCTTTTAGCAAATTAATTACAACGCAGTATGATCTTGTCCATAGGCCTTTAGAATGTAGAGTCCCTTAAGGTCAAGATCTTGACTGTATCCATCCTTGTATCCACCACACACTGCATATCATAAATGCTACTGTATAGACAATATATTAATTATATATACAGGGCAGATAATATGTATTACATTATATAAACAATGTATTAATTATACACTTTCAGAGCAGAGAATATGTCTTAAAATTTTTTTTCTGCATAATCCACAGTCAGGCATTCACTCATTCATTAAGAAAGGATTCATTACACATCTACTGTATCCTTAGTAGTGAACTGCTAGAAGAGAGGAGATAGTAGATAAAGCAGAAAACGTAATGGGGCAGTAAGGAAAGTGGCCTCTATCTCAATAAGTTTCTTCACAAAGCAGTTCATCAAACACCACTGAAAATTCTATTTTTATACCCCTATCTTTCTAAAACAATGTTTTTATATAGGCATCACATTCCATGCTGTTCCTCTCATTTGAATGTCTGAAATCTCTTTCACTGGGCAATCTCATAAGTTCTAAACATAGATGTAACTAATGGCTCAGGAGAAGGCATTAAAATGTTAATAAGATGAAAAAGTATATTTTTCAACTGATCAAGTTTTTGAGGTTTTACGTTTTTAATTATGATAGTATTCCCTTGACCTTGCTCATATAGCTCTACCTTAAATATACCTATCTAAAAGGCAACAAAATTACGTTCTTGGTCAGTTAATATGGAAATAATTTTGCAGCTTATCTGCCATTTTTTTGGTCTCAATTCACAATGGCCTAAGGCTGCTGCAATGTCAAAAGCAATTCTGGGTGATTATTTAATAATTAATTCACAGGAAAAAGGTATATATGTATTCCTTAAGACCATAAGACATGGGAGCTTGAGATCAGAATTACTCAATATTACCTACTTCTATACTTCTGTTCTGTGTTGAACAATGTTTAGCCTCTGCTTCTTTAAAAAAAAACAAAAAACAAAAAAACTGCTTACAGCCTTAAAGTGAGTCTGGCTGGCACAGAAAGTAGAATGAACTAGATGCCAACAACTCATTGGGTCTTAATTCAATGGTTGGACAATATGCCCTAGAGAAGCTGTATTCAGTCCAAACCTTCAAGCAATATCCATGAGTATTTTAGGTTATATCAAACAGTTGTACTCTTTTCTCTCTCTTAATCCTTCCCTTTCTCTCTCCCCTTCCACTCCCACACCCCAATCCAAACCACTTTATCCCTTTTTCTCAGTAGACGCTAACTTCGGCAACATTTAGAAAGTGCCCTCTGGCCCATCATAACGTATCCAGATTAGTTACATGACCAATCAGATGACAGAGAAAGCCAGATTTCCTTGGTACAGTCACTGATTCAACAAACGGTTACTGCAGTTCCACTAGGTATCAAGCACTGTTTTAGACCGAGGATGCAGTACAGAGAAGGCCTCTGCTCTCAGGAGCTTCCATTCAGTAGTGGGACCCAAGTATTAAACAAAGAAATAAGAAGGTAATCACAGGTAACAGTGAATGCTATAAATAAAATAAACAACATAAAGGGATACAGATTTTGAAGGAGTAGGTACTTTAGATAGGGTAGTTAGGGATGGCCTCTCTCAGAAGGTGACAACTGAGTCCATGTAATGGAGCCGCCCACACAAAGAACTGAGAAAAGACACAGAGAACAGAAACTGAAAATTCTCAAGGAAGTGTAGTGTGTTTGACAAATAAAAGACACTCTTCTACACGACCACAATTCAAGCATCAAAACCAAAAAGTAAACACTGATACATTACCATCTAATCCACAAACCCCATTCAAATTTCTCTGATCATCCCTATAATGTCCTTTGTAGGTCCAGAATCCAGTTCATGATCCCACGTTAACATTTAGTTATCACTCCTCATTTGTCTCCTTCAATCTAGAACAGCTCTTCCGTCTTTCCCTATCTTCTGTGATCTTAACATTTTTGAAGAGTACAGTCCAGTTACTTTGTAGAATGTCCCCATTGGGTTTGTCTGATTTCCCTCATGACTTGACACTTTCGGCAAGAATATCACAGAAGCAATGCTGTGCTCTCTCAGTGCTTCATATTAGGAGGATTTGCCCCATTAGTGGTGATTTTAATTTTTACTACCTGGTTATGGTGGTATCTGCTGGGTTTTCCTATTGTGAAGTTAATTATAAGCATGTTGTATGTATCAATTAATTAGTAATCAGTATTTTATGGAGAGATATTTTGAGATTAATACATATCCTATTCCTCATCAAATTTTCACTTATTTGTTTTAGCACCCATTGATAATTCATGCCTCAATCAGTTATTATTATGATAATTACCAAAGGTAATTTTGTAATTCCATCATTCCTTCTAGATCAGTGGTTCTCAACTGAGAATAGGGGGATGTGATTTTTGCCTCCTAGGGGACATTTGGCAATGCCTGGAGAAATTTTTGTTTTTCACAACTGGAGGTTGGAGGTAGGGAGGGATGCTAATATCTAGTAGGTAGAGGGAAAGGATGATGCTAAACATCCTGCAATGTAAGAATATTCCCTCCTTCCCCCCACCCTCAAAGAATTATCTTGCCCAAAATGGCATTAGTGCCAGGGTTCTAGATTTTTATAGTGCCTGTTCTAGATTTACTAAATGACATTCTGATATAGGTAGAATTTTCTATTCTCCCTCATTTTTGTATTTATGAATATTGGTATAAATTCATGGAGTCCTATTTTACACAAAGGGTTACAATCTGTTTTTATCATTTATTTTGGTACTCAAATTATCTCAGACTTGGTCAATTATCTTCAAACCAGGTCCTGTGTTCTGTGGGCATGTGTTAATCACGTTTTAAGTACTTCCCTACTAGAGCCCTAGTTCTTTTTAGCAGAGAATGATATTTAGAAACCAAGACCTGAGTGCAAGGTGGGCTTACCACTATCAGACCCAGACAGAGCTAGGAAATACACACACACACACACACACACACACACACACACACACACAATCTCTCTATCTATCCAGCAAAGCAATAAGTTCATTCTGATACTCCCAATTCTAATTCAATACCACACGGTTTGTTTTATCCTTCACCTTTCTATATTTATAATTCCCTTTGTTGATACTGAGAAACTTAGCTCTCATTATCCTCAAATGTGTTTATTTATTTGCTCAATCTCTCCACCCCTTGATATGTAACCAGGTTCTCAGCTGCAAAGCAGAAAACTCAACCTCAAATGTACACACCTGCTAACCGCCACCCCCCCGACCCCCGCCATCTCTGCCCATATTGAGCATAAACCTTGACTCCAAAAAAGGGGAAGAGAAGAGGAAGGAAGAAAGGTTAGTTAGAAAGTTTGGCCCTGAACTTGCCACTTACACCGCTACTCCTACTGCCAGTTGAAAGCTTGGCCCCAAAGTAGGGAAAGGGGAAAAATGAGCCAGATTCTATTTTAAGTGCAATGTATCCTATATAAGAGCAAGTATTCCCTATATCTGGTACATAGGTAAGAATTTTATGCTTCTCTAAATGAAAAATATTAAAGCTGGTCTTTAATAATTTTTATATGTACACATAATTTACATATAATTTATAATATAAATGATTTATAATTTATAATAAAAATAGTGTTAAGAGTGTTGTGAAACACAGACAATTAACTGGAAAAATTAAAAATTTGTTCAGATTTTTAAAAAATCATAACGTAAAATCAGTGTGTTCCAGTTAAGTAGAAATTATAAAGCATAGCATAGGTACAAAATTATAATTTAACACATAAAAGCATTTAAAATGATTCTCCCTGGAAATTTTACCATTAAAACAAGAAACAAAAAAGATAAACGAAAAAACTATGCTAAAGACACACACACACACAGACATTGATGCAATAGTAAAGAAAAAACTCAATGGTGACAATTTTAAAATAAAATATGTAGGTTGAGGCTATCCATAAGTATTTGAATGCTTTACTTCTTATAATAAATGAAACTATAATTCCAAACTCACCATTTACTAGAGCACAATGTAAACAATTGATGGTATATGTTTCCCTTAAAAATTTTTTTTTTTTTTTTTTGTAAAGACAACTAAATTTAATCCTTGAAAGGTCAGATGACAAAAGGTGTTTGGCTAGGAACTTTCAGTGCAATGTTGTAATTAAAAGCAGGAAATATATTAGAGGCATACTAAGACAGAGCAAAATGCCCAACTGGCAAGTGAAACTTAAATTCTATTACGTGCTTAGTATCCTTCCAAAACATTTCTTTTTGCCTAAGTTAGCCAGAGTCAGTTTCTGTTGCTCGCAATCAAAGAACCCTAACTATGTACCCTAGTTCTAAGTTAAACTGGCCTCTTGAAAATGGAACATCTTTATTTATGAAATAGATTAGTTCAATCACCGTAACAAAAAAACTTGAGTTTTAGGCACAGACTTTTAGGAACTACTGAATTAATGCAGAGGTGGCCAAAGTGTTCTAATTGTCACCAGGCAATTTCTGTTGGAAGACTGGCAATAGGGTCGGAGTTCAATATATACTCACTCCATAGACATGAGTATCAACAATTCATTTATTTTTCTTTCTGAAGGCAAACTATGATATAATTCATCATTTGGTTTCCTATATGCACATCACTTTCCACTTCTCTTTAAAACTGTAAAAAGAGTTTTTATTATCATGGATGAACTGACACTCATTTTGAAAAGAT
Organism: Balaenoptera acutorostrata; assembly: GCF_949987535.1. NCBI lineage: Eukaryota > Metazoa > Chordata > Mammalia > Artiodactyla > Balaenopteridae > Balaenoptera > Balaenoptera acutorostrata. The sequence continues at coordinate 57,402,761 of NC_080075.1, forward strand.
TCTAATTTTATATTTATTTTAAAAATCTTTACTACATTTCCTCCCTTCAAAGTAATACATACTTAAAATCAATCAAACAATATAAAGTTAATACAGAAAAGGTTAACTTTTCCTCCACCCCAGTCCTCAGGTCCCACTTTGCAGAAATAACCAATAACAATAATTTGGCGTATATGTTTCTCAGCTTTTGGCATATTCACACAGTTTCCTTTTATAAAAATAAAATCGCATTACACACACTACATAACTTACTTAACAATACATCTTGGACATCCCTCCAGAATATAGCATATAACTCAATTCATTCTTTTTAATTGCTGCGTAATAATCCATTGTACAGATACACCATAATCTATCCAACAATTCCATTAAATAGGAATAGAGTCAACAGACTGTTTCCAAGTTATTTTCCTTTCCAACCCAAATAATACTGTAATTAACATCCCTGCACATGTGTCCTTATATACTGGAGGGCAGATACCAAAAAGTGGGATTGCTAGGTGAAAAGGAATGAAAAATGACACTTCAATTTTTCTTACACCTCGTATGGGAAAGTTTTAATATACCCAAAAATAAAAGAATAGAAAATAATGAATTCCCATTTATCCATCATTCAGCTTTAACAATTGGCAAATTTAACATTCCCCTTTTCCCCTTATCCATGAAATTTAAACAAATCCCATCTATTTCCATGAACGGCTCTAAAAGTTTATCAAAACCCTTTCTGAAACACTAGTTAAATAGTAAACACCAGCACTTGTATTCTTTTTAATATTGTACATAACTTTTTTAAAAAGTCACCCACTTGTATTTGCTCCCTGTACTGAGCTCGTTGCAATGAAGAAACAGCAGAATCAAAGCATCTAAGACAGTAGAAAGAGACTAAGAAAGATCATCCTAAAAGCATAAAAAGACCTTGAAAAGGAACAATATCAGACAGGCATAGAGGTATATTAAGTGACAGAGGCAATAAAGAGAAAGAAAGGAGTAACATTAAGTAGATTTTTAAAAGCTAGCATTAGCTGGTAGGAAAAGTACTTAAGAGATTGCTGGTGGTCCAAATGGGAAATTTAAGCAAAGAAATAGCAATTTATGAGGGATAGGACATACTATTTGAATGTATTTTGGAACTAGCTGCTTAAAATACATTGCACTGATCAGAAGGCTAGGTGAATGGCCACTTAGTGCTCTCCCAGAAAAAGTTATTTAGAAGGAAAAATGTCACCAATGTGTAACAGAATAACATTTATTTCTTTTTAAATATAAGTAACATTCCTACTAAAGTAGAACAATATAGAATGCCTGTATATGTACACAGATATGCAAAAGGGACACTAGACATAAATGTATTTCTCAAAAAAAAAGCACATAATGAAATTTTAAGAGCACTAAGGATATGGATTATTTAAAGGAATCCTGAAGTAAATTATTTTTCAGTGAACATTTTATAAAATAATCATATCCTAATTTATTTAAAATGTGTTTTCCTTTTTTGGGGGGCTTCCCTGGTGGCGCAGTGGTTAAGAATCCGCCTGCCAATGCAGGGGACACAGGTTCAATCCCCGTTCCAGGAAGATCCCATGTGCCATGGAGCAACCAAGCCCGTGTGCCACAACTACTGAGCCTGCACTCTAGAGCCTGCGAGCCACAACTGCTGAGCCTATGTGCCACAACTACTGAAGCCTGCGAGCCTAGAGCCCATGCTCCACAACAAGAGAAGCCACCGCAATGAGAAGCCTGCGCACTGCAACGAATAGTAGCACCCGTTTGCCACAACCAGAGAAAGCCCGCGCAGCAACCATGACCCAACACAGCCAAAGATAAATAAATTTTAAAAATTAAAAAAAAAATGTGTGTTCCTTTTTTTAAATATTAAGTTCACTAATCCACAAAGCACTTATTGATTATTCACTTTATGCCAGGCACTGTAGATACAGACAAACATTATTCCTGCCTCTAGGAGCTTACAGTCCAGTGAGTAATTTAGACACAATTATAATACAATGTGATGTTTTAATGGTATAGTCTTTTCTTATTTTTAAGTCTACAGGTAAACATAAGAAGGACCAGTGAAGTGTAGCTTAGGAGAGTTAGAAAAGAATTTATAGAGGAGGTGACATTTGAGTTGAATCTTGAAGGCTAAAGAGAGATTCAGAAATGAGGCAGAAAAGAATTCCTAAAACATGTGCAAAGCCTTGGTGATTCATCTCCATATATTTAAACTGGAAATATTTTTCTAGTGTACATCTGACAAGAACCATATATGGTCTACTTAAATGAAGTGTTAAAAATTTTATTAAGTTATTTTTAAGTTGTTACAGAATTTATGTGAGATTGATGTATGTGTGTGTGTATACATATATGTATGTATATATATACACACATATGTGTGTGTTAAAATGGTAATTAAAGATGTTAGAGTGAATATACATATTAGCTTCCACTCCCTTCCTAAAATAAAAGTAAGCAGACGTGAAAATAAAACGAGGGTTCATAAAGGCACAAGAAGACGACAGCAAAAAGCTGAATCCTAAATTGGCAGTGGGGGAAGTCATTTACATCTCTGTGAATGGAGGTGAGAATGGGCTAAATACAGAAGGATTTGTTGAAAATATATTTAGAAAGCAGTTAGATCTTGACTCTTATCTCCTTCTCCAAACAGCTGGGCAACTAACCCTCCTCCACTCTGTCCTCCATCTAATCTCCAAAGAGCAAAATCCTAGGGGCTCTGGACTATAGGGCATTAGCACAGATGAGGGAGGGTAGTGAAAGATAAAGTAAAATATTTTTTTAAAGAGAAAGTGAGCAAATGAATGTTGAGACTCTTCTTCCTACCCAACCCAAAATGCTAGCAGCTAAGATATACACATTCCCAAGGTAGCAGACTCAAAGAGTTTTCTCTGGGAAATGGACCAGCTCAAGAGAGACACCCAAACATATGGACATCCAAGGTTCCCCAAGGAGCAGCCCAGCCAGATCATCCCACAGCAAAATCCACAATCAACAAGCTAGGATATCCTCATAGCGTCCAATCAGTTTTATAGTACACAGCTCTTAAAGATCACCAGATATTTGATGAAGGCCTCTATTACAAAAGAAATATCCCTGAGAGTACAGAAAAAGTCAAAAATATGCAAAACAGAAGATGAAAAGAGAGAGAACCTGTCCAGGATGTCCAACATTTGAAAAATGGAAGTTCCAGAGACAACAAGGAAAACAGAAGGGAAGCAACCATTAAAGAAGTAATTCAAGAAAACTTCCCAGAACTGAAAAATGTAACTTTCTACACTGAGTGCCCACCAAATGTCCAAAACAATGTTTGAAAATTAAGTCACACCAAGATATGATATCGTAAAATTTAGAATAGTGAAAATAAGAAAAGATTCTGTCAAATTCCAGAGAGAACTAAGAGTTTCATAAAAAAGATAAAGAATTAGAATAGCATTGGAATTCTCAAATGAAACACTAGAAGCTGCAATACATTGCTGTAAAATTTTGAAGGAGAAACTATTTCAAATTCTATTATTTTATTTCCTACCGAAGTATCACAAGAACTCAAAAATTATTTCCCTTTACTGTCTCAGGGACCTACAGGAGTTTATCATCACCCAAAATGATGGAGTAAACAAAGAGAAAGCCACGGTATTTGGGAAATCCAACAAAAAAGAGAAATGATAAGAATCCCAAGGATGACAGTGAAGGGAGATTTCAAGATGAAAGGTTTGCAGCAGGCATAAAGATCGAACTGGAACAGGTCAGAAGGCATCAGAAAAGACTTCAAATTGATGGTCTATAAGATAGATAATTTTAACCAAAAATATTTTAAGCCTTAAAAATATACAAATAAAATCATGTCCTGAGATAATATGCCCATGCCATTAAATTCATATTTAATGTAGTTAAAGTCAAGCCGTTTTCTTGCCAATATTCTAAAACTTACCAGGGTGAGTTCTTCATTAATGAAACAATGTAGCTATTTTAAATTATTTTTCAAAGATGTTTGCTGATGAGACTTAAGACATAGTTCACAGAGACCATCCATGTACCTAGATGCATCAGACAGTCAGATATTTATCTAGATTTTAATACAGTAGTTTCTTCAACATGTGTAGAAAGAATGTTTTATTCCTCTGTAGTAGGTCAAGGTTGAAAAATCATTTGAGAATTGAAAATGCAGGACAGCACACAATAGGCACTTAATAAACACTTACTGAGACTGCTCTTTCTTTTCCAATCTATAAAGAAGAGGCAAAGATAAAGTTAACTATATATTTTTTATATACACACATATACATATACATGCTCATACACATACATATACCCACAAATATTTAAAATTTCTCCTATAGCTCTATACTAGTTTTCAATTTCATTTTTCAAGATATTTTATAATTTTAAACTGAAGTGATTAAGTTTCAAAAATATGTTTTCTTAAAGGTACTGGCTATTGAAAAATATTTAAAATAATATCTTAAAATATTTTCTATTAAATATAACAATATAAATATTAGTTACTGACATTTTTAGTATGGGAAAAAAATTTCCCCAAAATGAATGACTAGTCTGTTGAATTAAAAAAGGCTGATCTCCAAAAGAATTTACAAGTATTTTATTTAATTAGCTTTAATAAAATGACTAATCAGGATTGACTCTTCTTAAATATATAACTAAATAATCTGAAAATGTACAAAGATAAACCTGCCATAAGTGCCTCCAAATACATAATATGTATCAGAGGTTGCAAATTTAAATGTCCATGGGTGGGTCGTGAGGGTGCAAAATGGAGAATCTGCTCAGCTCCAGATAATGATTACCATGTAAGATCAGGCTCAGACCACTAGATCATTATTTTTCTCAAAGAGAAAGTGGAAATCTAGGTTGTTATGTGAATCTTCCTATTTTCAGATCTTGGCAGTAATTCAATTTTTTTTCAATTACTGCATTAGCTAATCAAAACTTGTTATGTGTTCTAACTTCAGTTTTAGTTTATGAGGCTTGTAGTATACGTCCTCTAAAATTGAGGCCTAGATTTACCTCTCCGTTATGTATAGTGAATACAAATACACTTATGGAGAAGGAATGATTCATTTGAGTGTGACTAAGGATTCAAATGAATCAATACATATTGAATACCACTTGAGCCAGACCTTGTGCAAGGTACTATGGCAGAATTAAGAGGTATGACTAGATATAAATAATTGATGTAAGCTTCCAATATATCTCTCTTTCTTGGGCTTCTAAAAATTGGAATATAATTTATCATCCAAACCAGGACACTTTGGGGAGTGAAAGGAGACACTGTTAATAATTATGCTAAGAACAATAGGTATAAACTGGGATCATGCCAAACAAACTTGACTGTATAGTCACCCTAACTAAAAGAAACTGATCTGCTTCAGTCTCTTGCCCCTGACTACCCCAGGCTCACACCCTCCAAGGAGGATCCTACCTTGACAGACTAGTTCCTCAGTACTATGATGGAGAATCAGAAGGAAAGGGGGGAAAAGGGAAGACAAGAGTTATCTTATGATGGATACAAAAGAATTGTTTTCTGAAGTTTTTTGTTTGTTTTGTATGTAGAAGTGCAGGATCAGCATCAATATGGAACAATAGAGGATGGGAGAAAGAAAAAAAGAAAAAAATTGCTAAAGACTGTGTTGCTTTCAAGTCATTTAATCAACAGAGGTAAAATACCCAAGTTATTTAAAAATACTTCTGTTGCATGGACTTTAGACTAACACCCCTTGAGATTGAACCAGAGAGGTTATTGTGCCTGCAATCTGGGGGGTTATATTTTATTTGGGGGAGAAAAAGATTAACAAATAGTTAATACAATATGATACAAAAGTCAGTGCTAAATTGTAGAATACAAATTACAAATCTGTAGGACTTAAGAGAGAAAGATCAAAGGAGGAAATATGAATCAATCTCCCCCTTCTAATTATTCTAATTTCTCCTTTAAAGGTATGCAGGGGACAAGTACAAGCAGAGAAGTCATGGTTTACATAAATACATGCCACTTCTCAATTGTTCATAACAGCAGTCCAACGAATCCCCACTAAATTCCAATTAAGTTGTCAAATATTAAAAGAAAACCAAAGTCCAGGATTCATCAAAATATTATTTGTCATTCTTTGACTATCATACAATTAAAAATGATACTTAAGTTTTAAGTCTAGGTTCCACCACATCTTTTAGTCAGAAACTAAGGGAGTCCTGAGAAATGGCAAAGACACAAAAGTCTGGCCTCCAACCACCTGGATAGGCAAAGGCTTCAAACAAACCGTGAATTTGCCACCAGGAGCAAAAATTCGACCTGATCCAGAACAAGCAGATTGTGAGCATGTGGAGCATCTCCAATATACATAATACACCCACATTTTCCAACTCATATACACAGACAGAATGATCGGAAACTTTTCCTCATTCCTTCCATGAACTGTCCCCACCTTCCCAGGATATAACACAAATACTTAGATTCAAGGCTGGGAGTGTAGGGTGAAGGGTGAGAGAGGAGAACATAAAAAAGATAAGATACATATACACAAATACTAAATTCATTCAGTCATCAAATATTTTGTTCACATCAAGCATTCATGAGTGGGGCAACACATACAGGCCATACAAATGTCCAAATATCCACTATTCTCTGTGGAAAGGCTGTCCAAATCCACACTACTTTCCTACAGACAGAAATATTCATTTAGTTGAGCTTTTTGTGTGACTTGTGTTTACATAAGCAATTTGTAAATATCACTATAACCATAAGCTTGAGAAACACATTGAATACCTTAGAGAAAGGGCTATGTAAAAACACAAATCAGTATTACTATTGTATTATTCTGCAAAAAGCAGCACTTCTCAAAAAAGAAAAGAAAATCTGAAATAAAACAAAACCCACATTTGGTTTTAGACTATTAAAAGAAAATGCATTCTTTCACCCCATCCTCACTCACTCCTGAAATCCCCACGCCATTAGATTGTCAACTACCTTTCAGAAACCCTAGAGAGCCCATTTTCCAGTGATCTTTTCCCTTCTGAGACACAATCCACTGGACAGAATTCTTTTCCATTTGCCAAAGTTATTTTCTAGCACTCCAAGTTACCACTTTTAGTTTCATTTCTCCCATGAACTTTTAAAATTCATTTCTCGCCATTTTGGAGATATGCTACCTTTAAGAAATGGAACAGGCAAACACTCCTCTGTGGTCACTTACTAAATATTAATTTTTAAGCGAGTTATCTTTATCTAAGTATCAGTTTCCTCACCACTTGCAAAATTGTTAAGAAGATTAAATGGGAATAGTATTCACAAAGTTCCTAATATTGTAAGGGATGCAAAAGAAATGGTAGCTATTTAAAAGAAGATAAAGTACCACTAATTAGTATTTGCTGGGGGGGAGGGAGGCTTGCTTGGCATATCTTCTGCTAAAACTTGGAGGCACTTAAATTAGGAACATCCCTTCAAATATATAAAGGATGGAAAAACTAGCAGGTTTATGACAAAGACATGAACTACCTTCCAGTATTAATACCTTAGTTAAGCATTAATACATGTTATGAATCTAGAAAGGATTATAGGGTTTATTTCAGTCTTTCCTCATGATAGCAGCACCTTCTTTTATCAAAGAGAATCACTACAACTTCATAATTTTTTATTTCAGATAAAAAATTTTAAAGTGAATTAAAAAGAGACATCTTCTAAATGTTCCTTCCGTGGTAAATAGTAAAAGCAAATGCATGTGACTCTGTTTATGGCTTAGGGGCATGCTTACCCAATATTGTGTCAAAAGAAAAAACTGCCTGACAACTTGCAGCTAGGAAGTCAGACAGTTGGAGATACATAGCTGGGAAAACTACCATCTAGAGACCTAACCTACCCTCTAGAAATCATTTCTAACCTATCCTCTAGAAGTCTTTCTAATAAAGACTACACACACATTGTGATTCTCAAGAGGGGCTAAGAGCCAAATCCAGAGCCAGTGCTGCGTACTGCCATCAGCTCCCCACTCTCATTGGGGCCTCCTATAGTCTCAAGGCTGCAGACCATTACCATATTACATGGTTAGCATACCATGCTAACCATATAATGCACTGAACCTTAAAATTTATTTTTCAACAGAACTTATAAATTATCTCTGTTCAAGCTCAATATTCTTCCACTGACTGAGTTTTTAACCTCTTTATACTCCCACGACCCAATATGGGGCTAGAATGATTTGATCTTTGACTTCTTTTAAGTGTATTGGGAGATTAGCACATTAACATCCAACAATGCTGGGAGCTCCTTGGACAAAAGTGCTGTTTAAAAATAAAATACTTTATATTTTTTTTCAGTGGTAAAATGAATTGCTCCTTTTTTCCACAGTACTGTCCTAAGCAATTTGAGATTTTATCACAGCTTTCAGTAAAAAAAAAAAAAATACTCAATTTGTAAATTAAAGAATATCTACTTTTTTCAAAATAAAAACATTATCTAATACAAGCCATAAAGAAACAAATACTAAAAAGCATAAAGAAGAAAGTGATAATCATCCATAACTCCAATACCCTAACAAAACACTATGAACACATAGACATAGTACTATGTATATACATACCTACTTAATGAGTATATATATATTTTACAGAAATAGAATCATATTCCCTGCAGTAATATTTTAACCTAATATGTTTTAGAGATCTTGAACAGCTATAAAATATTCCATCTCATGAATTATCCATAATTAGCCAGTCACCTAAAATTAAAGATTTATGTTTCTTCCAGTTATTCACTGTGCTATAATGAATTCCTTTACATTCCACCTTTGCATATTGGTTTCATTACTTCTTAGAAAAAGAATTATTAGTCAAATGAAATGGGTACTTAAAATTATGAAAGATATTGCCAGATTGCCTCTGGAAAAGTAGAATCAATTTACCCTCCCACCAGCAGTGGATGCGAAGGCACATTTCCCTACAATTCACCGAACATGGCTTATCTTCTCTCATCTTTGCCAATTTGATAACAAAAATTCTATCTCACTGTTTTAATTGCACTTCATTACTTCTTTACTAGTAAAATAATCACTTGATATGTTTCTAGAGCATTGGTATTACTTTTGTGAAATACTTTTTTCTAATTTTCAACTATGCTTTGTCTTTTTCGTATAGATCTACAGCCTGTTTTTGCTATTTCTTTGTGGGAGCTCTTCACACAATAAAGAGAATACATCTCTGTCTGAATATATTTCATAAATAATAATTACCAGTTTGTCATTTGTCTTTCAACTTTTTTGATACTTTTTGAATAAAGTGACTTTAAATCTTTATTTAGTCAATCTATTCATCTTTAAATTCAAGGGATCTGGGTCACACGTAGAAGGGCCTTCCTTATTTCAACATCTTAAAATTATTCATCTGAAAAATCTGGGAGTGTTAGAATTTTTTAATTAAATATTTAATCGATCTTAAATTCATTTTGGTATTTACATAGTATAAAGGAGAGATTTGGTTTGTTATTTTTTTCTAAATTCCTAGCCAATACTATTTATTGAAAAATCTATCCTTTCGGGCTTCCCTGGTGGCGCAGTGGTTGAGAATCTGCCTGCCAATGTAGGGGACACGGGTTCGAGCCCTAGTCTGAGAAGATCCCACATGCCGCAGAGCAACTAAGCCCGTGAGCCACAATTACTGAGCCTGCGCGTCTGGAACCTGTGCTCCGCAACAAGAGAGACCGCGATAGTGAGAGGCCCACGCACCGCGATGAAGAGTGGCCCCCACTTGCCGCAACTAGAGAAAGCCCTCACACAGAAATGAAGACCCAACACAGCCATAAATAAATAAATAAATAAAATTTTAAAAAAAAATCTATCCTTTCCACTCTCACTGAAATTCCATCTTCATCATGTGACAAATCACAAATATTTTTGTCTTTCTGAAACTTCTTTTCTAAAACACTGATTTATATATGTATTTCTGCAGTAATACTATACTTTTAATAATGTAGCTTTGCACTATGTTTTCATGTACTAAATATTAAAACAGGATGGCACACACCAAAAATATTTCCTGTCTTGTGTTATTTTCCAATATCAAAGATATTGAGAAGGTCTAAGAACAAATGAGACATGATATTAATACTAACAATAAAAACGAATACAAATATTATCTACAGTTTACATACTACTTTCACACTACCTATGATGTTTACTACACTACAAGGTAGATAATGTTACTTTTTTTTTGGCTGCATTAGGTCTTCATTGCTGTGCGTGGGCTTTCTCTAACTGCTTTCTCTTCGTTGCGGTGCGCAGGCTTCTCACTGCAGTGGCTTCTCTTGTTGTGGAGCTCGGGTTCTAGGCACGTGGGCTTCAGTAGTTGTGGCATGCAGGCTCAGCAGTCGTGGCTCGCAGGCTCTAGAGCGCAGGCTCAGTAGTTCTAGTGCACAGGCTTAGTTGCTCTGCAGCATGTGGGATCTTCCCAGACCAGGGCTCAAACCCGTGTCCCCTGCATTGGCAGGCAGATTCTTAACCACTGTGCCACCAGGCAAGCCCCTAGTTACTGTTTCTTATTCAATTATAAGGAGTTAAGATTTGTTCGAAGACTTGCCTATGATCACACAGCAAGTAACTGGCAGAGCTAAAACCTGAACTTCATATTCCATGAACCTTCCGTGACCTCACTAAGTTAAAAATAGAGCAATTACCCATAAAAGCCCAAATTCCTCATTTTTTAATCAAACTATCTTACCAAGTATGTGTGTGTATATGTACACACGCATCTACGTAAATGCATTTTATGCCTATAACACATAAACACAATATGCCTTTATTTGAATTAGAAAAACTTTAAATCCAGTCTGACACTCCTGAAGCTTAAATAATTCCACCAATATTATAGACCTTAACTACATTAACACAGTAACAATGAAACAGAAAAACTAAAAATCTGGACTATATTTCCTAAGAGATAGTCACCTTCGGACTACCAAATATAGGTAGAAAATGAAAATATTTTGTATTTCAACAAGAATATTTCCTTGAGTAATTACTAACCCAAAAGAGATCAGTTTTGGATACATCACAAAACAGGTCCCACTCTATGAGACCCCCTAGGAAGGATCCAGAAGCAGGAGACTGTAGCAGTGTGCGTTAAAAGTCCAGGTCAGCTCCAGGATTCACTGGGGAGAAAACAATCACCATTGTCACATGTAAGAGTATATAAGGTAGGGGGTCTACAAATTTCTCTAGGACCATGAGACACCAACCACCACAGGGTTCTGTCAGGTAGCCCAGCTAGGAGAAAAAAAAAAATTTATTTCAAAGAATGGCAGAAGGCATATTACCAATACATTTCCCAAATTTTAGTGGCAGTGTTGTGTTAGCCAGGACTCCTGAATCACACTAGGTTACTGCAATGCTATATAATAACTATTGGCTCCCTAAGCCTTTAATGGCTTATACACATTATATTGTATATATTGTATACAATATATTGTATGAGAAGTATTAATCATATGTTCATGCTGTCAAGGATGACGTGCTAAAAAAGTACAAATGAAGCAATTATATCCCAAGCAGTGATGAGATTTCACATGTAGCAAATAGTTGTATTATATACTATGACAGTAAAATTTGGATCAACTAAGTGCTGAAGAGAATCACATTTTTAAAAAATTTATTTCAGTAAAGGAAAGAGATGACTTGGAGAAAGAGAAAATGGTTTCAGAAGAGATACAGCATGATGGGGTTTCTTTGGAGGTCAGGGACTGGCTGGAAAGGAGACTCTGCCCACAGAGAAAACAGAAGCAAGAGATCTGCTGCGTGCTTGCAGAGTACTCTCTTGTGACCCAAGCTATCTGAGTGACATGTTACGTGAAACACAGAAGCAGCCAGCACCTCGTCTGAAGTGAAGGATGCATCCTATACTTTTCCCTAGGTTGCTTGATTGCATCGCTTTCCAGGCATGATGAATCAATAGCAGACACAATCTCTCCATAGAGTAGCTTTGATAGTTAAAAAGGAAGTATGGGGCTTCCCTGGTGGCGCAGTGGTTGAGAATCTGCCTGCTAATGCAGGAGACACGGGTTCGAGCCCTGGTCTGGGAAGATCCCACATGCCACGGAGCGGCTGGGCCCGTGAGCCACAGCTGCTGAGCCTGCGCCTCTGGAGCCTGTGCCCCGCAACAGGAGGGGCCGCGATAGTGAATGGCCCGCGCACCGCGATGAAGAGTGGCCCCCACTTGCCGCAACTAGAGAAAGCCCTCGCACGAACCGAAGACCCAGCACAGCCAAAAATAAATAAATAAATTAATTAAATAAATAAATTTAAAAAAAAAAAAAAAAAAAAGGAAGTATGTTCTCAAGTACTAGAACCCAAAGATGGAATATGCATACCTAACCCTAGTTAGAGGTAAGCAAAAAAGAAGCTTGACTTTCAAAATAATTTGTTTTCCACAGTAGCAAATATAAACATGTAAAAATAAGATTGGGGTCATATCCTATAGAGCAATGAATCATTATGCAGAAATGACTGTGTGGAGATTCATTTTAATTTCTTCCTACAACATTCAAAGGAATTCAAATACTGAAAGAATATCTCAAAAACATAAAACACTTTGCAAGCCACACATGTAAAAATAACAGAGGTAAACATAAAGAATATTTTCATTTCTAACATATCAGGAAATAAGAAATTATCTAGAGGTTTCATTAATTTTCCAAAATTAAAGATTTTTTCCATATCTTTCTGGTGAAAGCATAAACAAACTCGGACTAAGACCGATCCTCTCATCTTTGAAAATTTACAATGAATAAAAGAATTACTTGTTTTTGAAGTTAACTTAAAATTGAGATTAATAGTTCCACTAGCATGAATATATTTTGTATACATTCACATATCTGTATTTTGTATAAACACGTACAGGGGGGTTGTAACTATAAAGTATTTTAATTAAGTTATTTTTTCTATTATCAGGAAGTTATGTTAACCTGTAAACTAACTCCTGAAGTAAATGAATAATTCCTGGGACTTCCCTGGTGGCACAGTGGTTAAGAATCCGTCTGCCAATGCAGGGGACACGGGTTTGATCCCTGGTCCGGGAAGATCCCACATGCTGCGGAACAACTAAGCATGTGCGCCACAACTACTGAGCCTGCGCTCTAAAGCCCAAGAGCCACAACTACTGAGCCCATGTGCCACAACTACTGAAGCCCGCGCACCTAGAGCCCGTGCTCTGCAACGAGAGAAGCCACTGCGATGAGAAGCCCGCACACCGCAACAAAGAGTAGCCCCCGCTCGCTGCAACTAGAGAAAGCCCACGCACAGCAACGAAGACCCAACACAGCCAAAAATAAATTAATTAATTAATTAAAATAAATAACAATAAAAATAAATTGTCCTCTGTTTAAAAAAAGAAATGAAAAAATGAAGAAAAATATCAGTCAGGAAAATCTATTTTTTTGTATTAATGAATTGCTGAATATATTAAATATATAAGAAATAAATCAAATACAGATGTTTACACATACATATTTCTATGTTTACATGATAAAAGCTTAGGGTTACTATTCAAGGTATTTATTCCAGTTATATTGATCTGTTGAGACAGAATTGTGATTTTAGCGCCCTCTGCTGGGTTTTCCAGTCACAAACTCAATCTAAGGTCACCATTAGGGTAAAATCAAATATTCGAGACATCAAGTGAGAAATCACTTTTTCAATCCTTGATCACTTTAAGCCTTGGCAAAGATTATATAAAAGTTATAATCAAGATTTACTTTATTGTAACAGGAATTTATCAATTTTACAGTAAGTTGAAGTATCATTATACATTTTTAAAGAGTATAATATAAAAGTTACACTAAACAAAATGTTTTAAGAAGTCTTATTTTTATCACTTCTTACTTGGCAATACATTCAGGTTTTTAAGACCACATTTATGGACTTCCCTGGTGGTGCAGTGGTTAAGAATCCCCCTGCCAATGCAGGGAACATGGGTTCGATTCCCTGGTCCAGGAAGATCCCACATGCCGCGCGGCAACTAAGCCCATGCGCCAGAACTACTGAGCCTGCGCTCTAGAGCCCGCGTGCCACAACTACTGAAGCCAGCACGGCTAGAGCCCGTGCTCCGCAACAAGAGAAGCCACTGCAAGGAGAAGCCCGCACGCCAAAATGAAGAGTAGCCCCCGCTCACCACAACTAGAGAAAGGCCGCGCAGCAACGATAACCCAAGGCAGCCAAAAATAAATAAATAAGTAAACAGATTTCTTTTTTTTTTTTTTTTTTTTATTTATTTATTTATTTATTTATTTATTTATTTTTGGCTGTGCTGGGTCTTTGGTTCGTGCGAGGGCTTTCTCCAGTTGCGGCAAGTGGGGGCCACTCTTCATCGCGGTGCGGGGACCGCTCTTCATCGCGGTGCGCGGGCCTTTCACTATCGCGGCCCCTCCCGTCGCGGGGCACAGGCTCCAGAAGCGCAGGCTCAGCAGCCGTGGCTCACGGGCCCAGCCGCTCCGCGGCATGTGGGATCCTCCCAGACCAGGGCTCGAACCCGTGTCTCCTGCATTAGCAGGCAGATTCTCAACCACTGCGCCACCAGGGAAGCCCACAGATTTCTTTTTTAAAAAAAGACCACATTTATGACAAGACATTTTAATAAATTACTATTTTTCTAATTTGATCTATTTTCCCACCTTGTTAGTTCAATCAAAATAGTTTACTTTAAAACATCAGAATAATCCTTAAAAATACTTTCTTATTATTAGAAAAAAACTGCAAAGCTTTAAGAGGTACTCACCACTGGTAATAATAAAGACCTTCATTTACTGAGTACCAACTATGAGGAATACAGTATATTATACACTTTCCATACATTATGTCCAGTTCTAAGAGATGAAAAAAACTGAGGTTCATAGAGATAATATAAATTGCTCTAGATTAATTTCAGAACCAAGATTCAAATGTAGGTGTCTCAATCCAAAGACTCAAAGCTTTCTACCAAACAATGGGCAGCAGTGGGAAAAAAAAAGCTTTTAACATACAATTTCTGCATTTGTCAATGCAACAACAACTTATGGGGGGGGTACATATATTATTCATACACAGAATAATAGCTTAGACCTTCAGGAAAACATTTTTATTTTACATAATGCTGCCAGCTAGTGGCCCTACTTCATACTGAGCCACTGGGAACAGTACTTGATTTTTACATGACCAAATCAAAAATCCACATTTAACATTCTAGAATTATGTTCCTAAATTGGGTATGCATAAGCCTGACTTAATGATATTTTTACATTACCACAGAACTAAAGGAGAATGTCTCCTCAACCACCATTAGTATCCCTTACCCAGACCCTGCCCCAACCCCCAATAAAAATATTGGGAAAGAATTCAGCAAGTGCCAACTCAGAGAAACTAAAAGGTATACTTGTCACTATCCATGAAAAAGAAACCTACATTATTTTAAATATTTTAGGATAATTTTAGGATAGTTAGATTCCTTAGTGACAAAATACATAAATATTTTTCTCCACAATCAAAAGCTTGCCATCATGTGGGCATAAGAACAAAATCATTGCCTGAGTATTGTTGGACATTATTCTATGCAGATCGAAAATCAGAGAGCATTTGATAATGTAGTACTGTTAGCAGAATATGTTATTTTAGTTCAGACAATAAGTAGTTACAGCTGTGAAATTTCCTGAGACGAAAAGTATTTGAGTATAATTTTTACATTTAAAATGGTAATATTTCAATGATTATCAACTATCTTAAGAATAATAGCCTATGCAACACATAAAGGAGTACACCGCTTCTATCATGGTATGTTGTTTAACACAGTGATATAAAGATATTTCTTGTTTGATTTCTTTCATTATGTGACATTATAATTAAATGATTTTCTCAGTGGAGAAATCTATTATGACTTAATCAGAGACTTAGATAAGAAGTCAATATATTCTATAATATTATAATAATGCATAAAATAAAATCATTCGGGTATTAAAGTATATTAGCAGTAAGAAAAAATGTTCTGGGTTCACTCTTTAGTGAAAGAGAGAAGAAGCAAGAAGTAGAAACACACATACCCAAACACGGCAAAGAAGGGAGAGACAGCCCCTCTGTTGGACTGATTAACTGAAAAGGTCAAAATGAAAACAAGAAACAAAAGGGATAGTACTGGAGAATCCAGTGTTCCTCCTGACCTATGTTCTGTCATACACACACACACACAGAGACACAAAACTGCCAAGTATAAAACCTGCCTTATCCCACTGAGTAGGTACATCTTACATGAGGCTTATTATGCAGCTAAAAACAGCAAGAGTTTCTATTACACACACACAAACACACGTCAATAAAATAAACACTGGAAAAAAATTAAAAATTCACTTTTAAAAGACTAAAAATATTTCTATACAGTGAGTATATAACTTACAAATATTTCCTGTATTGTCAAAGCTGGTAAGAACATCTTCAACATTCAAAGATCCACTATTATGCCTAGAAAGGAATAAAGCATTTTCTTTAATGATTCTGAAATATTAACATTTATTAATCTTTTAAAAAGCTGAGACTATATTGTGATACACTCAATACTAATAACCCTTTCCATGTGGTGTTTTTAAAATATTTCTGCCCACTAGAGGGAGAAGGAGAAGAAATAACAGACGAGTCTTTGGGATATTTAATGTAATGACATTTCTTGATGATTAATCTACACTTTAAAGTACTAATAAGTGTTTTTATTGTTATTGTTTTAATTATATAAACGTGACAAATTATTTACCTTTATAAAGACAACAAAACAAAACCTACACTTTGAGAATCTCAAAATGAAAATAAACAATCAACTTCCATTACCACACTCCACAATACATAAGTTCCTTCTATTATGGCCCAACAAATTCAGAACTTCAGTCACAAAGAACTAACCGACCCTCAGGTCTGCACATTCCATTTACAGGGAGTTCTAAATGTCAGGGGGCAAATGTTTTGTATCTTGCTCACTGATCTTAATTCTATTCCTCTTATTTTTTTTTTTAAATAAATTTATTTATTTATTTATTTTTGGCTGCATTGGGTCTTCATTGCTGCACGCGGGCTTTCTCTAGTTGCGGCGAGCAACTCTT
This sequence comes from Balaenoptera acutorostrata, assembly GCF_949987535.1. Classification (NCBI taxonomy): domain Eukaryota; kingdom Metazoa; phylum Chordata; class Mammalia; order Artiodactyla; family Balaenopteridae; genus Balaenoptera; species Balaenoptera acutorostrata. The sequence continues at coordinate 57,419,877 of NC_080075.1, forward strand.
CATTGTGGTGTGCAGGCTTCTCATTGCAGAGGCTTTTCTTGTTGTGGAGCACAGACTCTAGGCGCACGGGCTTCCATAGTTGTGGCACACGGGCTCGGTTGTTGTGGCTCACAGGCTCTAGAGCGCAGGCTCAGTAGTTCTGGCACACAGGCTTAGTTGCTCTGCAGCATGTGGGATCTTCCCAGACCAGGGCTCAAACCCATGTCCCCTGCATTGGCAGGCAGATTCTTAACCACTGTGCCACCAGGCAAGCCCCTAGTTACTGTTTCTTATTCAATTACAAGGAGTTAAGATTTGTTCAAAGACTTGCCTATGATCACACAGCAAGTAACTGGCAGAGCTAAAACCTGAACTTCATATTCCATGATCCTTCCATGACCCCACTAAGTTAAAAATAGAGCAATTACCCATAAAAGCCCAAATTCCTCATTTTTTAACCAAACTATCTTACCAAGTATGTGTGTGTATATATACACACATCTACATAAATGTATTATACGCCTATAACACATAAACACAATATGCCTTTATTTGAATGAGGAAAAACTTTAAATCCAGTCTGACACTCCTGAAGCTTAAATAATTCCACCAATATTATAGACCTTAACTACATTAACACAGTAACAATGAAACAGAAAAACTAAAAATCTGGACTATATTTCCTAAGAGATAGTCACCTTTGGTCTCCCAAATATAGGTAGAAAATGAAAATATTTTGTATTTCAACAAGAATATTTCCTTAAGTAATTACTAACCCAAAAGAGATCAGTTTTGGATACATCACAAAACAGGTCCCACTCTATGAGACCCCTAGGAAGGATCCAGAAGTAGGAGACTGTAGCAGTGTGCGTTAAAAGTCCAGGTCAGCCCCAGGATTCATTGGGGAGAAAACAATCACCATTGTCACATGTAAGAGTATATAAGGTAGAGGGTCTACAAATTTCTCTAGGACCATGAGACACCAACCACCACAGGGTCCTGTCAGGTAGCCCAGCTAGGAGAAAAAAAAAATTATTTCAAAGAATGGCAGAAGGCGTATTACCAATACATTTCCCAAATTTAAGTGGCCGTATTGTGTTAGCCAGGACTCCTGAATCACACTAGGTGTGACCTGAATCAATAGGTCATAGAGTCTGAGTTACTTTTCCAGTGGTGATTACAAAAAGTTGGTGCTAACACATCTACAATCTTCTACATTCTCCCCTATATAACTTACAGCTGTAGTTCTTTAGGATGTTGTGATAGTTTATAATAACCATTAATAATTCACAACAAAATTTACTTCATCCACACTACTTTGTCATTAAAACTCATCACAAATGATATATACTATTATGGACTGAACTGTGTCTCCCCAAAATTCATATGTTGATGCCCTAACCCCCAGTGCCTCAGAATGTGACTGAATTTGGACACAGGGCCTTGAAAGAGTTAATTAAGTTAAAATTCAGTCATTAGGGTGAGCCCTAATATATATATATATATATATATATATATATCCTTATAAAAAAAGGAGATTAGGACACACAGAGACAACAAGGCATGTGCACAGAGGGACAACCACGTGAAGAGACAGCAAGAGAGCAGCCACATGCAAGTCAAAGAGAGAGGCCTTGGATGAAACCAAACCTGCAACACCTAGATCCAAGACTTCTAGGCCCCAAACTGTGAGAAAATAAACTTGCTGTTTAAGCCATCCAATCTGTGGTGTTTTGTTCTGGGAGCCCTAGTAAGCTAATACATATAGTAAGAGAACACATGTAAACTATAATACCCTTTTCAGAACAACATTTTATTTCTATCACAGAGACCAAGTTCCTTCATGGAGTGACCAAGTGAGGACGCAAAAAGTTATCTGCAATAATCACTGGCCCAATAACCACTGGGCTCACCAGTATCATAACCTAAGGCAATGAAGTTATCAACCACAAATCCAACTTTCATCTTCATAACACAATGATTCTGCACCTTCTCTGTGGATGCAAGATTCTAGAAGAGGTTATTTATGCCTAACATGGAAAACTACAACATACATGTCGGACAAGAGAGGAAAAAGAACAAAGCATTAAATATCTAAAGCACAAGATGAAGCTATTAAAATGATCAGCAATACAGCATAGAACTCAAAAAACTTTTTCCTAAATATAAAAGCAATATATGGCTTCCTCAAGAAAAAACTGCCCATAATCCTATCATGCAGAGGTAACCACAGTTAATAGTTTGGTATATAGCCTTCAAATTTTATGCTATGCTCATAGACCTGTCATTAAATAACTGAGAGCACATTGTCCATATGGTTTTGCAATTTGTATTTTTTCATTTAACATATTATAAAGTTTCCCACATCATCAAATATTCTCCTGCAACGTGATTTTAATGGCTGCCAAGTAGTCCAATGAATGCACCATAATTTACTGAATCAACACCTTATGATGGATTTTTAGATTATGCCCACTTTTGTGCTTTATGCATATTGTTTCAATGAACATCCTTGTAGAAATAGCATTGAGCCCCTTTCTGATTATTTCTTTAGGATAAATACCTAAAAGTGAAATTGCTTTATGGCCTAGTTTTAATAAGGACATTCTCTCATGCACATTCGCACGCTCTCTCTGTCACTCTATCTCTCTCTCTCTCATCAAGATGAAATAAACATTTGAAAAGAAATCTGAGACAAGAGTTAAAAAAAAAAGGTACACATATTTTGCAAGAAGTTAAATATTTCTAAAAAGCAGAAACTGGGATAAAGTAAAATGTATGTTTAAAAGTTAAAAGCAGTATTCAAAATAGAAAGTGTGACACAAAACTTGTCTTCTTGAAAGCATTATTTCTTGAAGCCAAGAAGCAGAAAGTATACCCTATGACATTAAATGGTATATGCTATAACATGGATGAATCAGAAAACATTATGCTAAGTAAAAGAAGCCAAATATAAAGGCCACATAGCATATGATTCTACTTATATAAAATGTCCAGAATAGGCAATATAGGCAAATCCATATAGATAGAAAGTAGATAAGTGGTTGCCAGGGGCTAGGGGGAGGAGGAAGATGGAGAGTTACTAGTAATGGGGATGGGGTTTCCTTTTGGGGTGATGAAAAGCTTCGGAAATTAGAGAGTGGTGATGGTTGCACAACATCGTGAATATACTGAATTGCACAATTTAAAATGGTTAAAATGATTAATTTTACCTTGATTAAAAAGAAAAGTGGTCCCCCAAAATCAGAAAAAGTAAGTCAGAGAGTGGAATGGGTCCTAAGAGGCTGCATAAGAACAAAGAGGAAAGGTTTTCTGAAGGAAAACGTTTAAAAAGTTGATTTTCCATGCAACTACTTTGGAGCTCTTTCAAAAATAAATGGCTGAAGAGTTTTTTTTTTTAGTCTTACATCTACTAGTTATAGGAAACTAAAAGATTATTTCTACATAATATATGGAAATTTGAAAAAGTATCTAGGGAATATTTCAATTTACTGAAACTTTGAATATATGTATATGTAAGCAAACTACACAAATAATCATGATTGGAGTTTAAATAACCTAGAAAATTAAGTTATAATTAGCTCATATCTGTGATTTAAGCTCCATGAAAACATGACTCAATGGATTAGTCTTTTAATTTTCTACATACACTGCACCACATTTTGAAGCTCCTATAAAGTTCCTTCTAAAATACAAAATAAAATACAAGAGAACAAAAGCTGCTTTAATATTCATCGCTGTTGTTAACAGCACTACTAACATTAAAACTGTACTTTTTAAATATAAATTCAGGGACTTCCTTAGTGGCATAGTGGTTAAGAATCCACCTGCCAATGCAGGGGACACAGGTTCGAGCCCTGTTCCCTGAAGATCCCACATGCTGCGGAGCAACTAAGCCCGTGCGTCACAACTACTGAGCCTGAGCTCTAGAGCCCACGAGCCACAACTACTGATGCCCACGTGCCTAGAGACCATGCTCCGCAACAAGAGAAGCCACCACAATGAGAAGCCTGCGCACCACAACAAAGAGTAGCCCCTGCTCACTGCAACTAGAGGAAGCCTGCGTGCAGCAACAAAGACCCAACGCAGCCAAAAATGAACAAATAAATAAATAAATTTAAATTAAAAATAATAAATAAATAAACAAACAAATATAAATTCAGTATCCATATTTGCCTCAGATACCAACCTTGCCAAGTTTTAAAGGGGCACCTATGATACACTACACATATAAGGATAATCTGCCATACATCTAATTTCATAAGCATACCATTCCCATCACAAGTTTTTATTCAGTGAGCACTCACAGGGTACATACTAAATCCAGTGGGGTGAGGGTTTGTTTTATTTTTTTCCTTTCCTTAGAGAAGCAATACATGATCTCAATGCAGTGCATTTGTTGTACTACAGTCAAAGACAAAGTCATTCTTGACTTCTTGCCCATTCTAAGCCTCCAGGACAGGCCAAAAGGCAAGAATGCTAGGCTTCTAATTCAGCAATTACCATAGCAACAGGAGTCATTCAAAGAAAGGAGGACAGTTCAGGCCTCTCAGCTTTTTCTATACCTAAGACATGTATGCATTTATAAATGAATAACTCAGGCACTTTTATGGTTCTGAATATAAATGAAAGTATTTTAAAGTTTCCAGAATATGCAAATTCCTATTACACTGAAATTAAGTTAAAATAAAGGGGCGGGGAACAACAATTTCTAGTATCTATACAGTAATCGCTATACAACAAGAAATTGCAACTTACAAGACAAGGAGAAGAAAATTTTTTTAATACAGTTTTTTACTATACATAGAAAATCCTAAAGATGTCACCAGAAAACTACTAGAACTAATCAGTGAATTTGGTAAGGTTGCAGGATACAAAATTAATGCACAGAAATCTCTGGCATTCCTATACACCAACAATGAAAAGTCAGAAAGAGAAATTAAGGAAACGCTCCCATTTACCATTGCAACAAAAAGAATAAAATACCTAGGAATAAACCTGCCTAAGGAGGCGAAAGACTTGTACTCAGAAAACTATAAAACACTGATGAAAGAAATCAAAGATAACATAAACAGATAGAGAAATATACCACATTCTTGGATTGGAAGAATCAATATTGTGAAAATGACTATACTACCCAAAGCAATCTACTACCCAATTGAATCTACAGATTCAATACAATCCCTATCAAACTACCAATGGCATTCTACACAGAATTAGAACAAAAAATCTTACAATTCGTATGGAAACACAAAAGACCCCGAATAGCCAAAGCAACTTGAGAAAGAAAAACAGAGATGGAGGAATCAGGCTCCCTGACTTCAAACTATACCACAAAGCCACAGTAATCAAGACAGTATGGTACTGGCACAAAAACAGAAATATAGATCAATGGCACAGGATAATGCCCAGAGATAAACCCACACACATATAGGCACCTAATTTACAACAAAGGAGGCAAGAACATACAATGGAGAAAAGACAGCCTCTTCAATAAGCGGTGCTGGGAAAACTGGACAGCTACATGTAAAAGAATGAAATTAGAACACTACCTAACGCCAAACACAAAAATAAACTCCAAATGGATTAAAGACTTAAATGTAAGACCAGACACAGAACTCTTGGAGGAAAACATAGGAAGAACACTCTTTGACATAAATCACAGCAAGATCTTTTTTGACCCACCTCCTAGAGTAACGGAAATAAAAACAAAAATAAACAAATGGGACTTAATTAAACTTAAAAGCTTTTGCACAGCAAAGGAAACCATAAACAAGACAAAAAGACAACCCTCAGAATGGGAGAAAATATTTGCAAATGAAACAACAGACAAAGAATTACTCTCCAAAATATACAAACAGATCATGGAGCTCAATATCAAAAAAAAATAATCCAGTTAAAAAATGGGTGGAAGACCTAAATAGACATTTCACCAAGGAAAACATACAGATGGCCAAGAGGCACATGAAAAGACGCTCAATGTCACTAATTATTAGAGAAATGCAAGTCAAAACTACAATGAAGTATCACCTCATGCCAGTCAGAATGGCCATTATCAAAAAAAGCTAGAAACAATAAATGCTGGAAAGGGTGTGGTGAAAAGGGAACCCTCCTACACTGTCGGTGGGAATGTAAACTGATACAACAACTATGGAAAACGGTATGGAGGTTTCTTAAAAAACTAAAAATAGAACTACCATATGACCCAGCAATCCACTACTGGGCATATACCCTGAGAAAAACATAATTCAAAAAGAGACATGCACCACAATGTTCACTGCAGCACTATTTACAATAGCCAGGACATGGAACCAACCTAAATGTCCATCGACAGATAAATGGATAAAGAAGATGTGGTACATATATACAATGGAATATTACTCAGACATAAAAAGAAACAAAATCGAGTTATTTGTAGTGAGGTGGATGGACCTAGAGTCTGTCATACAGAGTGAAGTAAGTCAGAAACAGAAAAACAAATACCGTATGCTAACGCATATATATGGAATCAAAAAAAAAAAAAAAAAGGTACTGATGAACCTAGTTGCAGGGCAGGAATAAAGAGGGAGACATAGAGAATGGACTTGATGACATGGGGTAGGAGGGCAAAGTGAGAGTAGCATCGACATATTTACATTACCGAACGTTAAATAGTTGGCTGGTAGGAAGCAGCAGCATAGCACAGGAAGGTCAGCTCGGTGCTTTGCGATGATCCATAGGGGTGGGATAGGGAGGATGGGAAGGAGGCTCAAGAGGGAGGGGGTATGGGGACATGTATGCATACAGCTGATTTGCTTTGTTGTACAACAGAAACTAACACAGTATTATGAAGCAATTATACTCCAATAAAGATCTATTAAAATATATATATATATATATATATATTTTTGGCTTCATCGGGTCTTAGTTGCAGCACGTGGGATCTTTTGTTGCAGCACACAGGCTCTTCACTGTGGTGCACAAGCTTCTCTCTAGTTGTGGCACACGGGCTCAGTAGTTGTGGCACATGGGCTTAGTTGCCCTGTGGCATGGGGGATCTTAGTTCCCTGACCAGGGATCAAACCCACGTCCCCTGCATTGCAAGACAGATTCGCAACCACTGGACCACCAGGGAAGTCCCTTCATATATATATATATATTTATATTATTTATTTATTTATTTATTTATTCATTCATTTATTTGGCTGCGCCGGGTCTTAGCTGCGGCACATGGGATCTTTGTTGTGGCATGTGGGATCTTTTAGTTGCAGCATGCAGGATCTTTTTTAGTTGCGGCACATGGGATCTTTAGTTGCAGCATGCAAACTCTTAGTTGACGCATGAGGGATCTAGTTCCCTCACCAGGGATCAAACCCAGACCCCCTGCATTGGGAGCGCACGTCTCAGCCACTGGACCACCAGGGAAGTCCCAGGAACAAGGAATTTTTAATGAAAGATTTTTAGTATAAACACCTCCTGGTATATATTAGTTTTCTATACATGCATCTATCTAATAGCAAGAACCTCTTCTATAAAATTCTAAGAAATGAACACCAAAAAAACAAGAAGAGTTTGCCAAGGAATAAAGCAGGAGCCATACCCTGGATTTTAATTTACTAACTCTCAACACTCACTTTGGAACAGAGTCGACCATCCTCAGATATACAGAAAAGACAACACATCTTGGGGAATTCATAACCTAACTTTTACATTGTCCAGACCTTTGCTTCTGATGAAAAGTCACCAGGGGAAATTCTTTATTCCTTCATTTTAAGTATCATCATGTAAAGCTGACAGGAAATGATCAAAATTTTAATTCAGGCCACTGCTTATATACCTTTTAATAATATAAACAATATACAACTATGTACTCTGAATTCACAAATATCTAGTTATTTACTCTCTTAAGGTATTCATTTCAAGTCTAATAAAACTTTAAAGGAACATAAATCAATATGTAGGGAAATGAATTTCCTGATTTGATTTATTTAAAAACTATTCACCCCCTTTTTTCACTGCATAGCGTTAATAAACTTAAAAAATATAGAAGACGATGATGGTACTGCATTTCAAAACAACTTTCCAAGCCACTACTTTTGGCTATTACAAGTAATTTTTTTAAATTTTAGAATGCTCACAATTCAAATAACACTGAAGAAAATAGATAAAGGTAGCTAAAGAAATGTCATGGAAAGACTGACAAAAGAGTTGATACAAGATATCAAAGGAGCAAGAATGAAAATCCATGTTGGGCAGATAACAGTAAACAAGGAGAAGTGGTAACCATAAGAAATCAACATGAACAAAATTGGCAATGGAATGGAATGAACTGTTCTTGGCAGAAATCCTCCCCTACCTAAGCAATTTCAGTAATATCGGTTATTTCCTATACAGTATCAGGATTATGGAGTAAGAAATGGAATGCTCAGAATAATCAATGAGGAAATTAGTTTATCTAGGCCTCAATCCCTTCATCTGAAAAGTGAATAAATGTATATATGACTGTCACACAAGTGGCAGGATGTATAGAAGTTAAAAGTGCAGGCTGTGACTATCATTATATAAGATGTTACTGATGAAGACAGCTGGGTGATGGGTACATGGAACTCCTTGTACTATTTTTGCAACTTTCTGAGAGCCTGTAATTATTTCAAAACAAAAGTTTTAAAAAGTATTATAGGGCTTCCCTGGTGGCGCAGTGGTTAAGAATCCGCCTGCCAATGCAGGGGACACCGGTTCGAGCCCTGGTCTGGGAAGATCCCACATGCCGCGGAGCAACTGGGCCCGTGAGCCACAACTACTGAGCCTGCGCGTCTGGAGCCTGTGCTCCGCAACAAGAGAGGCCGCGACAGTGAGAGGCCCGCGCACCGCGATGAAGAGTGGCCCCCGCTCGCCGCAACTAGAGAAAGCCCTCGCACAGAAATGAAGACCCAACACAGCCATAAATAAATAAATAAATAAATTAAAAAAAAAAAAAAAAAGTATTATACAGGCATGAAACCAGACCACCAGGGTTTAAATAGGGGCACAACCAATTATTGGCTGTGTGCCCTCAATCGAGTTATTTTCTCATCTGTAAAAAGAGGATAAAAACAGTATTTACCTCAGGAGGTGCTGTGTGAATTAAATAAGCTTATACATGTAAACCATTCACAACAGTGCTTGTCACATAGTAGGCACTCAATTGTCAGTCATTATTAATGTTGCTATGATTATTTTTTAATTTATTCTAAGATCAGAATTCAGCTCTAGAATTCTGTGTAAGCTATTGTTATTTTTGCACTATTGATATGGAGAGATATTAGCTAGTTTGAAAAAAAGAGAAAAACTCTTGGCAGTCAATGAGGCCTAAATTCTAGCTCAGTCACCTGTCTTCTTTCTATAAACTAGGATTTAATATCATATTTATATAGATATATTTATTCTTTCAAAAATGGATATATCACAAAGAACCACACTGTTGGAGAGGTGTCTTGCTACTACATCAACGCCATCTCCACCAGGTGGAGAACCATGCCTTATTTTGAAAGCTCTCAAGAACAGAAGATTTCACATTCTCTCTGGCTAAGCCTTACCAGGGCCTTGAAGATGTCAGGAAGTTATTCTTTATCAGGGCCTTGAAGATGTCAGGAAGTTATTCTTGGTACAGTTTACACTTACTGCCTCTTGTCACAGTGGATGTAGAAGATAAGTTTTACAACTTTATACCTGAAGACCCCTACCAGTAGGGGTATCACCCTGTTTCTCCTTCTCTTTAATATCCTTATAGATTCTATCTTCCAATTGTTTAATCATCTTCATTCCTACTTCACAGAGTTATTGTAAGGAGTACATGAATTAGAATACATCAAAGCACCTAGTACTGTACTTGGCAAACAGTAAGCATTTAATGCATTTTTCTTTCCTTCCTAATCAAGGACTAAACTAATTATCTCTATCAGAATGCCAGGCAGTTGAGGTATTCTTTTTTTTTTTTTTTTTTTTTTTTAAGGATTTTCTTTTTAATTAATTAATTTATTTATTTTTGTCTGTATTGGGTCTTCGGTTCGTGCGAGGGCTTTCTCCAGTTGCGGCAAGCGGGGGCCACTCTTCATCGCGGTGCGGGGACCGCTCTTCATCGCGGTGCGCGGGCCTTTCTCCATCGCGGCCCCTCCCGTTGCGGGGCACAGGCTCCAGACGCGCAGGCTCAGCAATCGTGGCTCACGGGCCCAGCTGCTCCGTGGCATGTGGGATCTTCCCAGACCAGGGCTCGAACCCGTGTCCCCTGCATTAGCAGGCAGATTCTCAACCACTGCGCCACCAGGGAAGCCCGCAGTTGAGGTATTCTAATTTGAATCTCATAATGAATGTACAGGCAAGCTCACAAATCCCTAAGTTTTTACCTTCTATTTAGAGTTTTTAATAAATCAATATGATGAAACCAGATCCTAATTGCATTCCCCTGCCCACCCTAGTCAATTTTTATCCAAATCCCAAATTTTAAGCTATTATGGTATCTTTCAGAGCTGAGATATTTTAAACTAAAATAGTTCAGGAAACATATACTATAAATAGACATCCTTTGTGAAAACTTTTTTTCTTAAAATTATTCCTAACCTCACCTAAACTGTATTCAGACACGTTTCCACTTAAAATGTTTTTTGCTCTTCTTACAGTTACTGTAAATGTGCTCCTCCCTCCCTTTCAAAATGTGAAATCTTGTCAAGAAAGGCAGATTTTTTTTTTAACATCTTTATTGGAGTATAATTGCTTTACAATGGTGTGTTAGTTTCTGCTTTATAACAAAGTGAATCAGTTATACATATACATTGTTCCCATATCTCTTCCCTCTTGCATCTCCCTCCCTCCCACCCTCCCTATCCCACCCCTCTAGGTGGTCACAAAGCACAGAGCTGATTTCCCTGTGCTATGCAGTTGCTTCCCACTAGCTATCTATTTTACGTTTGGTAGTGTATACATGTCCATGCCACTCTCTCACTTTGTCACATCTTACCCTTCCCCCTCCCCATATCCTCAAGTCCATTCTCTAGTAGGTCTGTGTCTTTATTCCCGTCTTGCCACTAGGTTCTTCATGACCTTTTTTTTTTTCCCCTTAGATTCCATATATATGTGTAAGCATACTGTATTTGTTTTTCTCTTTCTGACTTACTTCACTCTGTATGACAGAATCTAACTCCACCCACCTCACTACAAATAACTCCATTTCGTTTCTTTTTATGGCTGAGTAATATTCCATTGTATATATGTGCCACATCTTCTTTATCCATTCATCTGATGATAAAATCAAATACCTGCAGTAATATTGCAACATGCTAGACTGTAACTGTGAGAGGAAGTTAATTCAGTAAAAATGATACCTTGTTACTTCAGTTTGCAACTCTCTTATCTCTTTTCTAATGATTTTTAAAGCCAGAACAGTCTGTAAGCTTCTCACGATATCAGTGTTTTGGCTGAATTTTCTCCTCCTATTCCTAAGATTCTATTCTGAAAGTGACAAAACATGAATGGGAAAAATACCAAAGCTTGATTTTTCAAATAACTACTACTTGAAGAACAGTTTGGAAAAATTGTTTTCACTTTCAGCCTTCTTTGCCTCAAAAAGAACTTGGCTTTTTTTCATAATCAAATGCTATGAGACAATGGTTAAATGAACCCTTTGATTTGAACTTTATCCTCAAATGCCGATACATTCCTTAGAATGTTTTTTTTTTAGTTCTGAGAATACAGTAAGACCCAGTTAAAGCAGCAGGATTCCAAACACAAAGTTGCAAAACCTAAGTTCTGATGAAGATTGCCTGCAAACTCAATAGAATGAACAATGAGATTCTTAGTAGACTGTTTTCTTCTACAAGAGAAAAAAACTTTAAAAAAAATCTTAACTAGAGTGATGTTTACCTTAAGAAAATACTGTATTCAGGATAGAAGATGCTTGTATATTGGACCCAGGCACCAACTTCCTCTTCAGTTTCCCTTTTTTGGGCTTCTGTTACTGAGAACAGATTAAATGATTCAAATCTTCTTACAGATACATGTCGTAGACAATCATCCAGGTGTTTTTGTTTCAGAGCCTTTGAAATAAAACCAAATATTGTGGTCACATTATATAAATATAAATTAAATGTTCAACATTTAAGTGGTAAGGGGACTTTCATTTCCAATAATGGCAGATTAGATAATTCAGACCAACATCTTACTGAAGACAACTAGAAAAGATGCACAAAATATTTTAAAACATTACTCGAAGGCATCAGAGGGCAAAGAATGAAGATCTACCAGTCTAATATCTTTAAAAGGAGGTAAATCTAGAGAGATGAGTCTGGCTTTTGCAACCACTTTTGTGAGACATTCATCAATTCCAAAAGAAAGAGCTGAGAAGACAAGCAGCACCTTCAACAGCTTGTAGACTTAGGGGGTAAAAGTTGAGTTTCAAAGCTTAATACCTAGGCAGGGGCAGGTACGTTATTCTGAGCCGGTGTGTGTGTGTGTGTGCGCGTGTGTGTGTGTGTGTGTGTGTGTGTGTGTGTGTGTGTGTGTGTGTGTTAAGATAAATCAAATGAGTAGTTTTGTTGGTGCCATTGAAAACTAGGTTTTTAAGTATGGAAAAAAGGAGATACAGCTGTAAAATTAATGAGGTTAAGCAAAAACCCTGTAGCTCTGAATCTGAATAAAGTATAATATAAACTAATGATGTATTTCATTTTTTAAAACTGTACATATATTTCCTACATCTGACCACTGAAAAGGTCTAAAAACAATGACCAAACTAGTAGCAATGAGCACACCTAATGCACATACTGCTGTCTCTAAATACCATTTTTCATTAAAACAAAGTAAGGGGAATTCCCTGGTGGTCCAGTGGTTAGAACCCCACGCTTTCACTGCCAAGGGCCTGGGTTCAATTCCTGGTCAGGGAACTAAGATAATGCAAGCCATGCAGCACAGCCAAAAAAAAGAAAGAAAAAAAAAAAAAGTAAGGCCCTTGGAAAAAGGGCGGGAATTGTACAAGATAAGTCTGGAACATCATGCACACAAAGAAACAAGAAAGCCATACAAAATTAAGGGTTATATCAAAAGGACTCCGGAGACAATCTGAGTAGGGTCCATTGGCCAAAGATGGAACAGTGCGAGCATTAACAAAGATAATAAATGTAACTGAATTGAAACACATTAGTTCATAACGGTAACTTTTTAAATGCCTCATTGATGATCACTGAAAAATGCTAAAGAACCAACTTATTTTGAAAACTAGTAAATGAGAAAAAATCAAGTATTTATCTGTCTCTTCTATATGAACCATAACTGAGAATATCCAAATGGAAGATGAGGGGAAATTTCTTTTTATACTAGTATCCCAAATAATAAATGAAGAAGGAACAACAGAATATCACCATTTTTCAACTCCCTCATGAATTCATGAACCTAGGTAATCATTATCAAGAAGAGAAATAACCAGACATCACTATGATTATTGATGAAATCTCACACCACCATCATCTTGACCAACTAAACAAGACAAAACAAAAAACATCAAATCTGAATCTGATCAAGCCTCTATATCTTACAGGAAATAGGAAATACAGGAATAGAGGAACACATTAAACGACATCATCAAGTGCAATTAGCAAAATTCAAATTATAGGAAACTACAAAACACCCGGTTGCTTCTAAAATAAATGGCAAGGGTTGAAAAAGAGACATGCTGAAGGAATATTTAGATTAAAAAGACTTGAACATATCAACCAATAACAATATTTGGAACTTAATTTGGATCCTGTTTTCAAAATAATCAAACTGTAAAGAAAAATTAGGAGACAATGGAAAACTTTTGGAAACTGACCAGATATTTTATGACATCAAGGAATTATTCTGGATAGGATATGGTATTGTAATTAATTTTTTAATGTCATCTTGTATAGGTACATACTGAAATATTTATAGAAAAAATATGATATCTGAGATTCGCTTTAAAATAATCTGGTGAGGGTTGCATAATGAGAGAACAGAAATGAAACGAATTTGGTCAAGAGTTAAAAACAGTTGAAGCTTATGGATACCTGAGTGGTTATTAAACTATTTTTTTCCACTTTTGTATATGTTTGACATTTCCCATAAAGTTTTTTTTAAGATATAAAGCGCTCTAATAGTCATAAACAAATGAAAAATAAAAAGATATGAAAAACCAAATATATTTGGAAGTTAAGCAATAAACTTCTAAATAATCTGTGAATCAAAAAAAGAACACAATGGAAATTAGAAAGTATTTTGAACTGAATAATAAAAATACATTTCAAGGGCGGAGTCAAGATGGCGTACTAGGAGGACTCGGAATTCATGTCTCCTCACAACTAGGGCACCTACCAGGCACCGGTGAGGGACCACAGACACCTAAGGGGACAGGACGAACCCCCAGCGACCAGGTAGGACATGGGGCATGGGAGGAGTGAAGGGGGAGAAGTGGAGGCAGGATGGGACTGGTACCCCTAAGGGGCGGCTGGGGGAGGGGAAAGGATCCCATGCCAGAAGGGGTAAATTGGGGGACCACTGGGAGGGCAGAGGATCAAAAGGGAGCGTGGCCAGGTTTCTCCTGCCCACTTGGGCGCCCAGGAACCTGCTGAGATCCCAGGCCTCATCCTCTGCCTCTGGGTCCTGAGGGAGTGGGAGGGAGGGAAGGGGGAGCAAAAGTAAAGGCCGTACCTCCAGGACTGGCACCCCTGAGGGGTGGCTGGGGGAGGGGAGTTCCTAAACCCAGTGGGACCCACCCACTGTTAGGGGTCCAGCAGTGACGGGGGACACCCTGGGGGAGACGGTGAGGGAGCGGCACGAAGGAATGGAAGGGAATGCGGCTAGTGCCTTCCCTGTCCACTTAGGCACCAGGGAGCCTGTTGGGCTCAGGCCTAATCCTCTGCCCTCGGAGCCTCCCTCCTGCCATGCAGAATCCAAGCCCCGCCCCTACACCCTCACCCAGGGCCCCACCTCTACACTCAGAGACCCCCTCCAATGCGCTGGGCCTAAACCCCACCTACACACCCTCACTCAGGGCCCTACCTCCAAACTCCAGAACCCCACATTCCAGAGGCCCTCCCTTCCATGTGCTGCCTCTCCCCTTCCACGCAGGTCTTAAGAAGAGGCCCTGCCCCACACTTGAATGTAGCCCCCCCTCAAGGCCTTTTCCAGCTACATGGGTCCTGAGCCTAGGCCCCGCCCCATGATCAAACATAACACCTCCAACTGCCTGGGTCCTGCCCCACCCTAAACCCCGCCCCTGCCTAAGTTCCAGCCCCCATCTAAACTTCACCCCCATAGCCAAGGCTTTTTTTTTTTTTTCTTTTTTCTTCTTTTAGATTGGGGTTCTGTTTTATCTTGCTGATTCATTGTTGTTGATTTTTTTATGTTTTTATTTTTCCTAATAAATCTTTTATTTTTCTAATTTTATTTTATTCTTTATACTCTGTAATTGTTCTACCCTTTTGGCTTCTTCCCCCCCCCCCCTTTTTTTCTTTTTTCTCTTGAGGTTTTATTTTACCTTGTTGCACTTGTTTCAATGATAGTTTTAATTTTCCTAATATATTTTTTATCTTTCCAATTTTATTTTATTTTTTACTCTTTGATATTGTACTGCTTTTTTTCTTTCTTTTTCTTTTACCTTTTTTTTTTTTTTTTTTGCCATGCCACGAAGCTTGCGGGATCTTGGGTCCCAGGCTGGAGGTCGGGCCCAAGCTCCTGTGGTGGGAGCTCCGAGTCCAAACCGCTGGACTAAAAGAGAACCTAGGACCCTAGAGAATATTAATTGGAGTGAGGCCTCCCAGAGGAACTCATCTCAGCACCAAGACCCAGCTCTACCCAACTGTCTGCAAACTCCAGTGCTGGACGTCTCAGGCCAAACAACCAGTAAGACTGAAATACAGCACCAACCATCAAAAAAAAAAAAAATGAAATGACAGAAAAATATGTTACAGACGAAGGAGCAACGTAAAAACCTACAAGAACAAATAAATGAAGACGAAATATGGGCTTCCCTGGTGGCGCAGTGGTTGAGAATCTGCCTGCTAATGCAGGGGACACGGGTTCGAGCCCTGGTCTGGGAAGATCCCACATGCCACGAAGCAGCTGGGCCCGTGAGCCACAACTACTGAGCCTGCGCGTCTGGAGCCTGTGCCCCGCAATGGGAGGGGCCGCGATAGTGAAAGGCCCGCGCACCGCGATGAAGAGCGGTCCCCGCACCGCGATGAAGAGTGGCCCCCACTTGCCGTAACCAGAGAAAGCCCTCGCACGAACCGAAGACCCAACACAGCCAAAAATAAATAAATAAATAAATAAAGTAGCTATAAAAAAATAAAAAAAAAAAAAAAGCTTAAGTTGTCAAACGCCTAAAAAAAAAAAAAAAATGAAGACGAAATAGGCAACCTAACTGAAAAAGAATTCAGAGTAAGGATAGTAAAGAGGATCCAAAATCTTGGAAACAGAATGGAGAAAATACAAGAAACATTCAACAAGGATCTAGAAGAACTAAAAAGCAAACAAACAGTGATGAACAACACAATTGCTGAAATTAAAAATACTCTAGAAGGAATGAATAGCAGAATAACTGAAACAGAAGAATGGATAAGTGAGCTGGAAGATAAAATGGTGGCAATAACTGCCAGGGAGCAGCATAAAGAAGAAAGAATGAAAAGAATTGAGGACAGTCTCGGAGACCTCTGGAACAACATTAAACGAACCAACATTTGAATTATAAGGGTCCCAGAAGAAGAAGAGAAAAAGAAAGGGTCTGAGAAAATATTTAAAGAGATTACAGTTGAAAACTTCCCTAACATGGGAAAGGAAATAGTCAATCAAGTCCAGGAAGCACAGAGAGCACCATACAGGATAAACCCAAAGAGAAACATGCCAAGACACATATTAATCAAACTATCAAAAATTAAATACACAGAAAAAATATTAAAAGCAGCAAGGGAAAAGCAACAAATAACATACAAGTGAATCCCCATAAGGTTAACAGCTGATTTCTCAGCAGAAACTCTGCAAGCCAGAAGGGAGTGGCAGAACATATTTAAAGTGATGAAAGGGAAAAACCTACAACCAAGGTTACACTACCCTACAAGGATCTCATTCAGATTCGATGGAGAAATTAAAACCTTTACAGATAAGCAAAAATTAAGAGAATTCAGCACCACCAAACAAGCTTTAGAACAAATGCTAAAGGAACTTCTCTAGGCAGGAAATACAAGACAAGGAAAACACCTACAAAAACAAACCCAAAACAATTAAGAAAATGGTAACAGGAACGAACAAACATATCGATAATTAGCCAGTCTGTATCCATTCAGCCAGTCCAGTATCACTGCTGAACATAGATGCAAAAATCCTCAACAAAATACTAGCAAACAGATTCCAACAGCACATTAAAAGGATCATACACCATGATCAAGGGGGGTTTATCCCAGGAATGCAAGGATTCTTCAATATACGCAAGTCAATCAATGTGATAAACCATATTAACAAATTGAAGAAGAAAAACCATATGATCACCTCAATAGATGCACAAAAAGCTTTTGACGAAATTCAACACCCATTTATGATAAAAACCCTCCAGAAAGTAGGCATAGAAGGAACTTACCTCAACATAATAAAGACCATATAGACAAACCCACAGCCAACATTGTTTTCAATAGTGAAAAACTGAAACCATTTCCTTTAAGATCAGGAACAAGACAGGGTTACCCACTCTCACCACTATTATTCAACATAGTTTTGGAAGTTTTAGCCACAGGAATCAGAGAAGAAAAAGAAGTAGAAGGAATCCAAATCGGAAAGAAGTAAAACTGTCACTGTTTGAGGATGACATGATACTATACATAGAGAATCCTAAAGATGCTACCAGAAAACTACTAGAGCGAATCAATGAATTTGGTAGAGTAGCAGGATACAAAATTAATGCACAGAAATCTCTTGCATTCCTATACACTAATGATGAAAAATCTGAAAGAGAAATTAAGGAAACACTCCCATTTACCATTGCAACAAAAAGAATAAAATACCTAGGAATAAACCTACCTAAGGAGAGAAATGACCTGTATGCAGAAAACTATAAGACAGTGATGAAAGAAATTAAAGATGATATAAACAGATGGAGAGATATACCATGTTCTTGGATTGGAAGAATCAACATTGTGAAAACGACTATACTACCCAAAGCAATCTACCGATTCAATGTAATCCTTATCAAACTACCAATGGCATTTTTCACAGAACTAGAACAAAAAATTTCACAATTTGCATGGAAACACAAAAGACCCCGAATAGCCAAAGCAATCTTGAGAAAGAAACCCCGAATAGCCAAAGCAATCTTGAGAAAGAAAAACGGAGCTGGAGGAATCAGGCTCCAGAACTTCAGGCTATACTACAAAGCTACAGTAATCAAGACAGTATGGTACTGGCACAAAAACAGAATTATAGATCAATGGAACAGGATAGAAAGCCCAGAGATAAACCCACACACATATGGTCACCTTGTCTTTGATAAAGGAGGCAAGGGTATACAGTGGAGAAAAGACAGCCTCTTCAATAAGTGGTGCTGGGAAAACTGGACAGCTACATGTAAAAGAATGAAATTAGAACACTTCCTAACACCATACACAAAAATAAATTCAAAATGGATTAAAGACCTAAATGTATGGCCAGAAACTATAAAATTCTTAGAGGAAAACATAGGCAGAACACTCTATGACATAAATCACAGCAAGATCCTTTTTGACCCACCTCCTAAAGAAATGAAATAAAAACAAAAATAAACAAGTGGGACCTAATGAAACGTAAAAGCTTTTGCACAGCAAAGGAAACCATAAACAAGACAAAAAGACAACCCTCAGAATGGGAGAAAATATTTGCAAACGAAGCAACTGACAAAGGATTAATCTCCAAAATATACAAGTAGCTCATGCAGCTCAATATCAAAAAAACAAACAACCCAATCCAGAAATGGGCAGAAGACCTAAATAGACATTTCTCCAAAGAAGATATACAGATTGCCAACAAACACATGAAAAGATGCTCAACATCACTAATCATTAGAGAAATGCAATTCAAAACTACAATAAGGTATCACCTCACACCAGTCAGAATGGCCATCATCAAAAAATCTACAAACAATAAATGCTGGAGAGCGTGTGGAGAAAAGGGAACCCTCTTGCACTGTTGGTGGGAATGTAAATTGATACAGCCACTATGGAGAACAGTATGGAGGTTCCTTAAAAAACTAAAAATAGAACTACCATTTGACCCAGCAATCCCACTACTGGGCATATACCCTGAGAAAACCATAATTCAGAAAGAGTCATGTACCACAGTGTTCACTGCAGCACTATTTACAATAACCAGGACATGGAAGCAACCTAAGTGTCCATCGATGATGAATGGATAAAGAAGATGTGGCACATATATACAATGGAATATTACTCAGCCATAAAAAGAAACGAAATTTAGTTATTTGTAGTGAGGTGGATGAACCTAGAGTCTGTCATTCAGAGTGAAGTAAGTCAGAAAGAGAAAAACAAATACTGTATGCTAACGCATATATATGGAATCTAAAAAAAAAAATGGTTCTGATGAACCTAGGGGCAGGACAGGAATAAAGATGCAGACATAGAGAATGGACCTGAGGAGACAGGGAGGGAGAAGGGTAAGCTAGGACGAAGTGAGAGAGTAACACTGACATATATACACTACCAAATGTAAAATAGATAGCTAGTGGGAAGCAGCTGCATAGCACAGGGAGATCAGCTTGGTGCTTTGCGACCACCTAGAGGGATGGGATAGGGAGGGTGGGAGGGAGACGCAAGAGGGAGCGGATATGGGGATATAAGTATGCATATAGCTGATTCACTTTGTTATAAAGCAGAAACTAACACAACATTGTAAAGCAATTATACTCCAATAAAGATGTTAAAAAAATACATTCCAAAACATGAAATGTTGCTAAATCCATGCTTAGGGGGAAATCTATGGAAAGGCTAAAAATTAGTAAGCTAAGCATCCATTGCAAAAACTAGAAAAAGAAACAAATTAAATCCTCAAAAGAGTAGAAGTTAATAAAGTAGAAAACAAACACAGCAGGGAGGATTACCACCACCAAGAGTTGGTTCTCTGAAGAGATTAATAAAACTGATAAATCCCTGATGAAGCTATTAAGAAAAAAAGAGAGAAGGTATAAATATCAATGTGACATAGGGAGATCACTTTAGGTTCTACAGGCATCAAAAAATGCAAAAGGATAGCAAAAGGATATTATGAAGACTAACTCTGCAAATTTAGATGAAATGGACAAATTCCTAGAAAAATACAACTAACCAAAATTGACACAAGAAATAGAAAGTCTGAATAGTCCTAAACTGTTTTAAAAATAAAATGCATAAATAAAAATCTTACCACAAAGAAAACTCCAAGCCCAGATTGTCCACCAGCAAATTACACCAAACATCTAAGTAAGAATTAATTCAAGTTTTACCACACTCTTCATTAAATTCCCAAATAACCCCATGGGATAGATACCCAGTATGTGAGAGAGGAAACTGACACAAAGGAATGTTAATTTGCTCAAAGTCAGAGAGCTAGTAAGAAGCAAATTCAGGCTGTCTGACCACAGAGCCTGAACTCTAAACACCTCTGCTTGTGGAGAATGTAGTTGATTGGCACCAAACATCGCATTCCGATTTCCTTTAAGATACCTTCCTATACTATAAAGCTGGAAAGCTAGAAACTACATTTCCCAGAATCCCTAGCAGAGTTTCAGATGTGCTTTTGGTCTAGCTAATCAGACGCACTAACATGAGATTTGATAGAAGGAAAGATGGTGGTAACTACATTTCTGCAATATGTGCTGGTAAAATAGTTCTAAAGACAGTTGGCTCTTCTGCAGCACCTTTAGCAGAGTTACCAGTGTTCACTCTCTAATTTAATGGTGAGAGGCAGCACAAGTGGCAAACCTTTGCTGGTAGAGATCGAGCAGGCAAGGTGTACTTCTGGAGTCTCTAGTTCTCAAAATAGCATCCTGATGACCAGAGATCACAGATGAAGTGATGTGATCCCACAAACAGCCTCAAATTCTTCATTTTGGCTGAGGTGGCATTTCTCTTGGAAGGCCAACTTTTGTATTGTTCTGGGACTTTCTGTTGTTCTGGGAATCATACTTTGCATGTTCCTCTAGTTCCTCCAAAGATTTTATGAGCACTTAATTCCCTTAATTAAGCCCCTTTCTACTTAAAATAGCTAGAGTTGTTTATCTTATCTGAAAAGGAACCCTGACTCCAATGATGCCATAATTCTTATATGTAGAAGGGCAAGCTGAGATCAGAACCAAGCAAGAAAACACAATATGAATAATATACCTTGAGGGAAAAATATATTTAAAATTTTTATACTATATAGAAGGTTTATAAGCTTGACTTTTTTTAATGGAGGATCAGAAAAGGTTGCCTCTCTTTCACTTGATTGAAAGTTTCCTTTAAAAATGAAAGGATGAATTGCTTTAAAAGTTTTTACAAAAATAGGGTCTTTTCGTTATCTATCAACTATGGTCATCAGGAAGAAAAACAAACCACTCAACAAAGCTTAGTCTCAAGAAAAAAACAAAGTAATTAAATTTTAAAATGTAAAATGTAGATATTATATATTGTTTTGGATCTTGTCCAATTAACTTCCAAAAAACAAATGCCTTTTTATACTAATTAAATTACTGTGATGTCAAGGTAATGGTATCATAAATCACTAAGGTAAAAAATTATTTAAATCAATACATGTATAATATTAAAAGGGGCTTTTATAGTTTAGTAAATCCCATGATCTACAATATGACAACAAGGTAATACTCAATGAAAGTAACAGGAAATATACTTAGAATAAATAAAAGCAAACATTTATTTATGTAATCTATACAGTACTCGATAAAGGTAACTATAATGGAGATCAAGTCAAATTACTTTTGATTTGGTTATTTTAAGGCCATCAAAAATATCTGCAGGGTTTCCCTGGTGTCGCAGTGGTTGAGAGCTTGCTTGCCAATGCAGGGGACGTGGGTTGATCCTTCCTGGTCCGGGAAGATCCCACATGCTACAGAGCAGCTGGGCCCATGCACCACAGCTGCTGAGCCTGCGCTCTGGAGCCCACGAGCCATAACTACTGAGACCACATGCTGTAACTACTGAAGCCCACGCGCCTAGAGCCTGTGCTCTGCAACAAGAGAAGCCACTGCAATGAGAAGCCCATGCACCACAACGAAGAGTAGACCCTGCTCCCCACAACTAAAGAAAGCCTGCGAGCAGCAACGAAGACCCAGTGGAGCCAAAGATAAATAAATAAAATAAATAAATTTATATTAAAAAAAAATCTGCAGCTTTGTGACTTGAGAGGATACTCAAATCTCCCATTAAGGTATAAACTTATCACCTACCACTTTTATTTTTTTAATTAATTAATATATATATTTATTTATTTATTTGGCTGCATCAGGTCTTAGTTGCATGAGGGATCTTTCATTGTGGCACACAGGCTTCTCTACTTGCGACACTCTGGCTTCTTTCTAGTTGTGGCACGATGGCTCCAGAGCATGCGGGCTCAGTAGTTGTGGCACGCAGGCTTAGCTGCCCCGTGGCATGTGCGATCTTAGTTCCCTGACCAGGGGTTGAACCTGTGTCCCCTGCATTGGAAGGCAGATTCTTAACCACTGGACCACCAGGGAAGTCCCACCTACCACTTTTAGAATATCTCCTTCCAACCTGCTATATAATTATATAGTATTCAAATGGATTTATCAGGCATGAAGCAAAATACTCAAAGTTCAGAGAAAAAAGGTTTATAAACCTTATAAATAAAGTTTGGGGTCTGAGCTAGAACTGTGAAGTAAAATGAGTACCTAAAGAGAGCAGCTTCCTAAAATGGCAAAACATTAGAGGTGACAGAGGGATATAGACTCTCTTTTCCACAAGGAATTTAGAAGGAACAAGAAGGCAATGAAAATCAGGTAGACAAAGTGAAAATATTAGGTTGTTTGAAAGCTCCAGAAAAAAGAGAGGAATGGAAGAAAGTGTTCTTAACAACAACACCAAAAAAGGTGATGGATGTGTTAACTCATTGGGGATGGGGGTGGAGAATCCTTTCAAAATGCAGACATATATCAAATCATCACATTGAACACTTTAAATAGTTTACAATTTTATTTGTCAATTATACCACAATAAAACTGAAAATTTTTTAAACAGTATATTTTTTAATCTTAGAAAAATTCATTTTTAGGACTCAAAACTGTTTTTAAGATTGAAAATAAATCATAGGGACTTCCCTGGAGTTCCAGTGGCTAATACTCCATGCTCCCAATGCAGGGGGCCCAGGTTCAATCCCTGGTCAGAGAACTAGATCCCACATGCTGCAACTAAGAGTTCACGTGCGGCAACTAAAGATCCACGTGCTGCAACTAAAAAAGATCCCACGTGCTGCAATGAAGATCCCGTAGCAGCAAGGAAGATCCCATATGCTACAACTAAGACCTGGTGCAGACAAATAAATAAATAAATATTTTTTTAAAAAGAAAATAAATCATAGATTTCTGCTCTTAATTTAAATAATAAAAATGAGCCAAATAAAATTATTCAGCATTATTTTAGAAATGGCGGTTAAAGTATTTAACCTCTAGAAAACTGTTATATTTACTCTTAGGAAGACGACTGATTAATACAGTCTAATAACTTTCACAGCTCTGTGAGTCTAAAAAGACAAATGGACAACCCTGCAGCCTGTGGAACAAAAACCACATTCACAGAAAGATAGACAAGATAAAAAGGCAGAGGGCTATGTACCAGATGAAGGAACAAGATAAAACTCCAGAAAAACAGCTAAATGAAGTGGAGATAGGCAACCTTCCAGAAAAAGGATTCAGAATAATGATAGTGAAGATGATCCAGGACCTCGGAAAAAGAATGCAGGCAAAGATCGAAAACATGAAAGAAATGTTTAACAAAGACCTAGAAGAATTAAAGAACAAACAAACAGAGATGACCAATACAATAACTGAAACAAAAACTACACTAGAAGGAATCAATAGCAGAATAACTGAGGCAGAAGAACGGGTAAGTGACCTGGAAGACAGAATGGTGAAATTCACTGCTGTGGAACAGAATAAAGAAAAGAATGAAAAGAAATGAAGACAGCCTAAGAGACCTCTGGGACAATATTAAATGCAACAACATTCACATTATAGAGGTCCCAGAAGGAGAAGAGAGAGAGAAAGGGCCAGAGAAAATATTTGAAGAGATTATAGTTGAAAACTTCCCTAACGTGGGAAAGGAAATACCACCCAAGTCCAGGAAGCACAGAGACTCCCATACAGGATAAAACCAAGGAGAAACATGCCGAGACACACAGTAATCAAATTGGCAAAATTAAAGACAAAGAAAAATTATTGAAAGCAGCAAGGGAAAAACAACAAATAACATACAAGGGAACTCCCATAAGGTTAACAGCTGATTTCTCAGCAGAAGCTCTACAAGCCAGAAGGGAGTGGCAAGACATATACAAAGTGATGAAAGGGAAGAACCTACAACCAAGATTACTCTACCCGGCAAGGATCTCGTTCAGATTCAATGGAGAAATCAAAAGCTTTACAGACAAGCAAAAGCTAAGAGAATTCAGCACCACCAAACCAGCTCTACAACAAATGCTAAAGGAACTTCTCTAAGTGGGAAACACAAGAGAAGAAAAGGATCTACAAAACAAACCCAAAACAATTAAGAAAATGGTCATAGGAACATACATATCGATAATCACCATAAACGTGAATGGATTAAATGCTCCAACAAAAGACACAGGCTTGCTGAATGGATACAAAAACAAGACCCACATATATGCTGTCTATAAGAGACCCACTTCAGACCTAGGGACACATACAGACTGAAAGTGAGGGGATGGAAAAAGATATTCCATGCAAATGGAAATGAAAAGAAAGCTGGAGTAGCAATACTCATATCAGATAAAATAGATTTTAAAATAAAGAATGTTACAAGAGACAAGGAAGGATACTACATAATGATCAAGGGGTCAATCCAAAAAGAAGATATAACAATTATATATGCACCCAACATAGGAGCACCTCAATACATAAAGCAACTGCTAACAGCTCTAAAAGAAATCGACAGTAACACAATAATAGTGGGGGACTTTAACACCTCACTTACACCAATGGTCAGATCATCCAAAATGAAAATAAATAACGAAACAGAAGCTTTAAATGACACAATAGAACAGATAAATTTAACTGATATTTATAGGACATTCCATCCAAAAACAGCAGATTACCCTTTCTTCTCAAGGGCGCACGGAACATTCTCCAGGATAGAGCACATCCTGGGTCACAAATCAAGCCTCAGTAAATTTAAGAAAATTGAAATCATATCAAGCATCTTTTCTGACCACAATGCTATGAGATTAGAAATGAATTACAAGGAAAAAACCGTAAAAAACACAAACACATGGAGGCTAAACAATACGTTACTAAATAACCAAGAGATCACTGAAGAAATCAAAGAGGAAATCAAAAAATACCTAGAGACAAATGACAATGAAAACACGACAATCCAAAACCTATGGGATGCAGCAAAAGCAGTTCTAAGAGGGAAGTTTACAGCAATACAATCCTACCTCAAGACATAACAAACATCTCAAATAAACAATCTAACCTTACACCTAAAGGAACTACAGAAAGAAGAACAAACAAAACCCAAAGTTAGCAGAAGGAAAGAAATCATAAAGATCAGAGCGGTAATAAATGAAATAGAAAAAAAGAAAGCAATAGCAAAGATCAATAAAACTAAAAGCTGGTTCTTTGAGAAGATAAACAAAATTGATAAAGCATTAGCCAGACTCATCAAGAGGGAGAGGACTCAAATCAATAAAATTAGAAATGAAAAAGGAGAAGTTACAACAGACACCGCAGAACTACAAAGCATCCTAAGAGACTATTACAAGCAACTCTATGCCAATAAAATGGACAACCTGGAAAAAATGGACAAATTCTTACAAACGTATAACCTTCCAAGACTGAACCAGGAAGAAACAGAAAATATGAACATCAATCACAAGTAATGAAATTGAAACTGTGATTAAAAATCTTCCAACAAACAAAAGTCCAGGACCAGAGGGCTTCACAGGTGAATTCTATCAAACATTTAGAGAAGAGCTAACACTCATCCTTCTCAAACTCCTCCAAAAAATTACGGAGGAAGGAACACTCCCAAACTCATTCTACGAGGCCACAATCACCCTGATACCAAAACCAGACAAAGATACTACAAAAACAGAAAATTACAGACCAATATCACTGATGAATATAGATGCAAAAATCCTCAACAAAATACTAGCAAACAGAATCCAACAACATATTAAAAGGATCATACACCATGATAAAGTGGGATTAAACCCAGGGATGCAAGGATTCTTCAACATACACAAATCAATCAATGTGATACACCACATTAACAAACTGAAGAAGAAAAACCATATGATCATCACAATAGATGCAGAAAAAGCTTTTGACAAAATTCAACACTCATTTATGATAAAAACTCTCCAGAAAGTGGGCATAGAGGGAAACTGCCTCAACATAATAAAGGCCATATATGACAAACCCACAGCAAACATCATTCTCAATGGAGAAAAACTGAAAGCATTTCCTCCAAGATCAGGAACAAGACAAGGATGTCCACTCTCACCACTATTATTCAACATAGTTTTGGAAGTCCAACCCACGGCAATCAGAGAAGAAAAAGAAATAAAAGGAATGCAAATTGGAAAAGAAGTAAAACTGTCACCGTTTGCAGATGACATGATACTATACATAGAGAATCCTAAAGATGCCACCAGAAAACTACTAGAGCTAATCAATGAATTCGGTAAAGCTGCAGGATACAAAATTAATGCACAGAAATCTCTTGCATTCCTATACACTAATGATGAAATATCTGAAAGAGAAATTATGGAAACACTCCCATTTACCATTGCAACAAAAAGAATAAAATACCTAGGAATAAACCTACCTAGGGAGACAAAAGACCTGTATGCAGAAAACTATAAGACACTGATGAAAGAAATTAAACATGATACCAACAGATGGAGAGATATACCATGGTCTTGGTTGGAAGAATCAATATTGTGAAAATGACTATACTACCCAAAGCAATCTACAGATTCAATGCAATCCCTATCAAATTACCAACAGCATTTTTTACGGAACTAGAACAAAAAATCTTAAAATTTGTATGGAGACAAAAAGACCCCGAATAGGCAAAGCAGTATTGAGGGAAAAAAACGGAGCTGGAGGAATCAGACTCCCTGACTTCAAACTATACTACAAAGCTACAGTAATCAAGACAATATGGTACTGGCACAAAAACAGAAACATAGCTGAATGGAACAAGACTGAAAGCCCAGAGATAAACCCACGCACCTTTGGTCAACTAATCTATGACAAAGCAGGCAAGGATATACAATGGAGAAAAGACAGTCTCTTCAATAAGTGGTGCTGGGGAAACTGCACAGGTACAGGTAAAAGAATGAAATTGGAACACTCCCTAACACCATACACAAAAATAAACTCAAAAAGAATTAGAGACCTAAAAGTAAGACCAGACACTATAAAACTCTTAGAGGAAAACATAGGAAGAACACTCTTTGACATAAATCACAGCAAGGTCTTTTTTGATCCACCTCCTAGAGTAATGGAAATAAAAACAAAAATAAACAAATGGGACCTAATGAAACTTCAAAGCTTTTGCACAGCAAAGGAAACCATCAACAAGACGAAAAGACAACCCTCAGAATGGGAAAAAATATTTGCAAACGAATCAACGGACAAAGGATTAATCTCCAAAATATATAAACAGTTCATGCAGCTCAATATTAAAAAAACAAACAACCCAATCCAAAAATGGGCAGAGGACCTAAATAGACATTTCTCCAAAGAAGACATACAGATGGCCAAGAAGCACATGAAAAGCTGCTCAACATCACTAATTATTAGAGAAATGCAAATCATAACTACAATGAGGTATCACCTCACACTGGTTAGAATGGGTATCATCAGAAAATCTACAAACAACAAATGTTGGAGAGGGTGTGGAGAAAAGGGAACCCTCTTGCACTGTTGGTGCGAATGTAAATTGATACAGCCACTGTGGAGAACAGTATGGAGGTTCCTTAAAAAACTAAAAATAGAATTACCATATGACCCAGCAATCCCACTACTGGGCATATACCGAGAGAAAACCATAATTCAAAAAGACACATGCACCCCAATGTTCACTGCAGCAGTATTTACAATAGCCGGGTCATGGAAGCAACCTAAATGCCCATCGACAGATGGGCGAATGGATAAAGAAGATGTGGTACATATATACAATGGAATATTACTCAGCCATAAGAAGGAACGGAACTGGGTCACTTGTTGAGACGTGGATGGATCTAGAGACTGTCATACAGAGTGAAGTAAGTCAGAAAGAGAAAAACAAATATCGTATATTAACGCATATATGTGGAACCTAGAAAATTGGTACAGATGAGCCGGTTCGCAGAGCAGAAATTGAGACACAGATGTAGAGAACAAACGTATGGACACCAAGGGGGGAAAGCGGCAGGGGGGCGGGTGGTGGTGGTGGGATGAATTGGGTGATTGGGATTGACATGTATACACTGATGTGTATAAAATTGATGACTAATAAGAGCCTGCTGTATAAAAAAAAAGTGCCTTCTTGATAAAATGTTTAAAATGTCAATACTATGTTAGTTTTTCTCTCTTTTACATTTACAAATATAAATATATGTTCACCTTTTAAAAAAAAAGAAAATGGACAAAAGACATGAAGAGACATTTCATTGAAGTGATATACAGATGGCAAATAAGCATGAAAAGATGTTATCTGCCGCAATTGTTAAAATATGTAAATTTCCAAACCCCACTCAAAACTCACTGCTCTAGAAAGTTTTTGCTTTTAAAATCTTTTAAATTGTGGAAAATATTGGGTTGGCCAAAGAGTTCCTTTGGGTTTTGTTTGTAACATCTTATGGAAAAACTTGAACGAACATTTTGACCAACCCAATACACAAAACATAAAATTCAAAAAAAAAAGAGAAATGCTTTCCCACCTACAGCCTTCTAAACATTTTAGTTTCTTTACTGCACAGTTAAAAGTTCATTTCATTCAAAATAATTATTGGTGGAATATTTTTAGACTGATAAGCTACATACTTCTAATTCAAGAAAACATTCACATTCACCTTTTTAACCTAAAACACAATCCTAAATATTTTTAAGGAATGCAATGAAACCAATTATTAATCTTAATAAATCAGAGACATAAAAAAGAAAACCTCCTCCAATCACTGACGTATATGTCAACAAGGTTTGAACAGCGGGGGTCAGGGATGAGCATTACATGTAGATGCTTAAGGTTAAAGTATGTTCTGCAGAGTACACAAAAATCTATGCTATCTGTGACTATAGCAATATAAAGGTCTATAATCAATTGAAATGTCAGTTTAACTTCAACAATGTGAAAAAACCCTTATAAATGCAATGATGTATAAAATGTTGGCAACAAATAATTCTCTATGCAAAAAAAAAAAAGGAGTGAAAGAGCATGAATGACCTTGCTCAGCCCCTGCTGCAGAAAGTGATCCAAGTGATGCCAACAGAAACCAATGAAGAGTCCATCCCTTAATTCTTCACTTATGTAGGGATCTAAACCACAATCCTCAGCGCAAGATCTACAAGCACATCACACAACCATTCTTAAGACATGATCTCTTGGTGTCTGTCATTTTCTACAATAGAATCAGAAGGCCTAAAAAGAGCACAAAATACAGTACATCTCTAGTAACTGACTCTCTGGATTAACAGACACTCTCCATTCCCTCTATTAAATATTCAGACTGGGCCATGTGAACTGAATAGTGCCAGTGCACTATTCCTGCCCTTCCCTGTTGAGTTGCTTGCCAAGTTAACTGTCCTTCTTCACAAGCTTTTTTATACCACCTGTTGGTATTGTCATGAATTAAATATTACAAAAACTAATGAAATAATAATTATTAGGAAGAAGGTCTTAAAGAAATCTAGTCCCACTCTCTCATTTACAAATGAGAAAACTGAGGTCCAAAGAGGGTGCTCACCATCATACAAATAGTTAAGGGTAGATCTGGGACTAAAATCAATTGTATGAAATTCTATTCCAGAAATCATGCTGTCTCTTTCTGCATTGACAGTCTCAAACATATATCATCCTGCTTTAATTTAAATTGAACTGTGAGGGAATTCCCTGGCGGTCCAGTGGTTAAGACTCTGCGCTTCCAATGCAGGGGGCACAGGTTCGATCCCTGGTTGGGGAACTAAGATCCCATACGTCGCGAGGCACAGCCAAAAAATTTAAAAAATAAATTTTTTTAAAATTAAAAAAATAAAAATAAATTGTACTGTGAAATATTCCATTAATCGGATTCTTCAGCCAAGTATTCAGACCTCTAGGCCCCATTATTCATTCTGCAGGTGGTTGTGAGATGTGTGTAAGCATGTAATGGTCATTTGCTACTTTTTCATCTGCTCTACATCCCTTCCCCTTGGGAAATGCCCCTCCCTCTCTCTATGCAATAATGGTAGGGTTGTTATTTTCCCTGCCACAGGGTGGGCTCATGACCCAGGCCAAAGTGCACTAGTCTCCTAGACACAGCAGTTGGTGCAAACTTCGCCTCTTAGAGTTCTTTGGAGGAGATGATTTGGGTGTTGGGGAAAAGGGTTATTTCTTCTGGATCACTAGCTGGGTGGATGATGAAGTTGCCAACAGCTATCTTTGCCATCAGGTAATGAGACACAACAAAGAGAAAAATATTACAGAATATCCACAGCCTCTATTGATATTGATCCATAGACTTTCAGACCTCATGTGATTAAAGTGGGCACTAGACTCAAAAGTCAGCAATTTACCATGTTGAGGCAGGAGACAGATGGGCCCCAGGGTGAGCAGCCGGAGTTCATCCCCTGTGGACAGATACTCCAAAATAGCAGGAGGGAGAAGAGCTAAGCCCTGCCCAGATAAGAGATAAAAGACCACATATTCCTCATTCTTGAAGTCAAGGAGACCTTCTCCACTACACACGCACAGAAAGGCTCCCTGAAGGTCAAAAAGGGAGGGGGTGCTACCTCATAGTAAGTGATGCCATTCTACCCATACGCCTCTTCTCTGGAATCCATCTTGGCTAAGAGATGCACGCACACACACGTGGGAGGACCCTGAGATATACCGATATGGACTCAGAACCAGGCAAAGCAAGATGATTGGCCAAAGGAAACCCAGAAGAAATGCCCCATAAAAGTGATTCAAACTACCACGAGGACACAACTCTCTCTCTGAGCTCGCCCATGTGTCTATCCACAGGTACTCTTTTCCTCCTAATAAACACTTGTTTCACTACTTTCCATCTCTATGTGGAAATTCACTTCTACAACAGCTGATGGGCCAGGACCTTGTCACTGGCCACTGGTCCCTTGTGGTCTAGTGGCTAAGATTCAGCACTCTCACTGCCACGGCCCAACCTCAATCTCTGGCCATGAACCAAAATCCTGCTTCAAGCCACTGCAGGCTGAGGCCACCCAGGAGCAATGTGACCTAGTATCAAATGATGAACTAGGTCAACCAGGTTTTCTCTCAAAAATGTTAATTATAAAACATAGAAAATATTGAACAGTCAAGGTGAAGGGCCATGAGATAGCACTGGAGCCCTAGTGGAAAGACAGAATTGTGAGGGAGAAAACAAGGAGACATAGCAGATGTCATGAAGATGTCACATAAGAGAGAGAAAAAGAATTGCGTATCTCTAGCATTGTTTAGATTCCTCAGTTTTCCAGTTGGATGCTAACAAGATGCAAATGGTCCATTCATTTAAAACATATTTACTAAGAGCCTGCAAATGTTTAAAATACATGGAAGATTCGATTACTATAGAAAAATATTCACTTTCTCCCCTGCTCCCTCAAAGAAAAAAACATACTTCTCTGCCCCCTAACTTTAGGCTTGGCTAAGCATCTTACTTTGGCCAACAGGATATTAGTAGGTGCTTAAAATGTGTTTCAGTGGTTGCATTTGCTCTCTTATACCTCTGTCGTCACCATGAGAACATGTCAGCCCAGAATTAGAGGCATGTGGACCAAGCATGCAGCATAGAGCCACTCAGCTGATCACAGTCTATGTCAGTCAACTCCCAGGTGGCCCACAAACAGAATAAATGCTCACTGTTGAATGCAGTTGTGACGGTGTAGTTATTTGTTACTTACTGATACAATACACTGAGGATGAGATGCTGTGGGCCACTTAAGGACTGTCCTTACTCAGGCTTTCCACAACATGTAACAGTATCTACTAAAAATCAACTAGCCAGAGCCTGTGCAGAAGATGGAGATTAATAAAATATCACCTTTTCCCAGGAAGAACTCCTATTCTAGTGAGAAAGTTGGACTCTGATCAAATGATCATAAAATAATGGGATATGAGGTTCACCCATATAGTGAGCTAAAGGTCTAACTCAGCCAGAGGAGTCAGCAGAGCCTTCACGTAAGAGGAGATTGAAAGAGAGGTCTGAAGGATGAACAGTCATTCATCAAGTAGAGAAGTAGAAAGACTCTAAGCAGAGGGCACATGTATACCAAAACATTAAACTTCAAAGCATGTGAGGAGTTCAAATGGCAGCCATAGCTGAAACTTACCCTTATTCTAATGTAGACAGCAATTCAGAATGAATATACGTGATGGTCAACTAGAATTTTTACTAGGAATCACTGAAGTCGTCACGATAAGATCTGATTGATCATTTTAAGGCCCTAATTTACTATTCTGATACTTTAAATTTAGCTGATGTTTAGTTCACTATAGAAATTGCCTATAGATAATGATCTATGAGGACTTGCATTTTATTATCCTATAATACCATTTGTAACATTAATTGCAAAACCAGATCATTAATGCTCTGCAAAGGCTTTCAATGCATCAGCAAACAAATGATCTTTGAGTTGTGTCATGACAGCACTGGAAGGCCACTGTATGAAAAGGTGACTCAAGACAATTGCAAACAAAGTAACCCCCACAATACTAAAAGCACAATCTCAAGTAACCTGGCAATAGCTGGGAAACTCTTCTCGAAATGTAAGTCAGAAATGGAAAATGTTCTGTTGAATAAAGCGTTCAGCAGGAAACCCCAGGCAGAAGCATAACACTGGGGTGTAAACAATAAACAGATTTCACTTCAAGCAGTTTGGAAAGAGCGTCAGTGTCGTCAAATCAGAAAATCTTCAAACCTGCACACGACTGAAGTTACCAGCAACAGCGGCAACTTTGAAGTGCTAAAAGATAACCGCCAGTAAACAAATCAACATACTTAGACACCGAGAATCTCTCTGATCGCTTCAAACCGTACGATAAACATGTAACTTTCACGTGAAAGCTAAGCGGGAGGCCGCGGGGGCAGCTCTTGCAACTCCCTTCGCTCTCCGCTCCACGGAAGAAACCGAAGCAACACGTGCAACGTCACTGTCCCAACACAGTCAACCACGCTGATCCCCAAGAGAGGGGCCAGATTTGGAGCTAGAACCAGGCTAGGAGTTAAGAAGCAAGGGGAAGTAGTTGTATTATAAATCAATGTATTTCATGCCTCCTCCTACCCCTTTAAAACTTAAATATACTGAAATCAGTTTAAGCTGTGATTCCTATTACTTGAAACCAAAGATTTCTGATAGAGGGATTTAGCTAGTAGTTCAGTATATCTACAAATACTATGGAATCCTTAAAATATCATAGCTGAGATGTAAGACATATTATAAATTCTTCAAGTTGACTATCTGAGAAGAATAATTTCCTTATTCAAGAAACATAATAGTTTGAGGATTAAGAATAATTAATTTTTACAACTAGTACAAAGATACCAAATTGACTCTTAGTGATGCTATTATTATAACATTATTGTAATACTATTACTAATAACTAGACTTAAGTATATGAGATAATAATAAAAAATAAATGTTTAACACACCATTATAAAGCAATTATACTCCAATAAAGATGTTAAAAAAAAGTTAAAAAGAAAAAAAAGAATCAAGGGGAAGAAACCAGGGGAAGAAAGTAAAACAGAAGCAGGAAAGAAGAACAGTATGGACTGGGGAGCAGCGGTCCCACCGACCCTACTGGCTAGCAAGGAGAAAAGTCCCTCAGATGCAGACTAATGTCTAGAAAGGGATCTTCTCCTTCGATCTGAGTTTCCCAGGGCTCAGCCTCGGCTGCCCCCTCCCTGCCCAATGCCACCTGACACCTCCTTTTGGCGCGAACTTTAGGTGAACCAAGGGGGCACTTCTCAGGAGGCTCCCGGCAAAACTGTGAGGGAACTCCCCGAGCTGCCAAGGGGAGAGTAGCTGCCTGTCGCTTGCGAGGGGAGTGGCCAAAGGCAAAGGTGAGTCGAGAGGGCTCTACCTTACCTGCCGCAGGAGCTTCCACCGGGCAGCACCCAAGGGCGCCGAGACTGCGGGTCCCTGAGCGGCGCCGCTGCTTGTCCGGCCCTCGCCCGCTGAGCGCTCAGCCTGGCCGGCCCCGGCGTCCGCGACTCGAGACTCCATCCGGCTGGAGCTGGCTATACCCGAGATACCGCCGCCACAGCTCCCCCCTGCCAGGACCTGCCTACTTCTTCCCTGTCAGGATCTGTGACGCCAGGCCTCACTCCCACTGCCCTAGCGCGCGCTCTTTCCCCGAATTCCGCATTTCCGGTAGTCGCGTCTCCTTAGCAACCAGGGCAGCGCGGCTCTCGCCACTGCACCATTTTGCTTGTGGCCATCTTGAGTGAGGGCAGACCAGAGGGTGACGGAACTGTGGCAGACCTAGTGCGACACCGCCCCCTTTGGTTCCCTTCTCTCCTGTTTCATCTCGAGCTCTGAAGACTAGCAAAGAACCAAAAGGCTTATATCTTTGAGCGTTAATGAACCCAGGAGGAAAAAAAAAAAAAAAAAAAAAAAAAACCATTCCTGACCACAATAAAGATGGCGGAATCCACTTAGTGCTCGTGCCAGACGGGGGTTACGTAGACGGCGTGCTGCAAACCGGCTCCGGGCGGCTCTGGGTAGGCTGTCGTTCTGCTAGCTGCAGAACGCAGACTTCGGCTGACTGCGCCTGAGGTGGTAGCTGCGCTCCTTCCTGAGAGCTTCGGTTTCTCCGGCCTGCCTTCACTCGTTTCGGTGTCTAGAGCCAGACTGACTTTCAATTTGCGTACGTATGGGGGGCGTAGGCTGGGAGTCTCTTCCCTTCACCCCGTCCTCACCCCCACCCAACCATCCCTCAGTCCCTTGGTCCTAGCTTTTTGACCGATGTCCCTTCACTGCGTGGCACATGGTACCGCTCCCTCTCACGCTCGGATGCACAGGGAAAACGAATAGGTTCTCCCAGGAACACCCATTCGTCTACCCTACCCCTATCCCTAGCCTTGTCTACTGTCTTCTCCCTGTGGGTGAAAGATGGATGGATGGAGGCTGCGGGCACGGATGTAGTGATTTAGGATCTTTATTTTATTTTCTCTTATTTTACTTTGTTTGTTTTTGCTGGTGTCATCTGCACATCCCCTATCCCCACTCCCCCGTTATTTTGCTGCGACATAGAGGTTAAGAGGGGCAGGGACGTCGTAGCGGATCCGAGCTGTGGTAAAGCTGACGCAGTATTGTATAATACCTTTGATACCGAGGAGCAATTTGTGGAAGACTTCCATGATGACATTCAACAGTGTGCAACATACCTAGATTTTTCCTGCCCTAAAAATAGTAGCCACCGTCTATTGAGTGGTTACTACGTGCCAGGCACTTCATTAAGATTTTAACATAAATTGTCTCATTCTTAGAACAGCTACTTCATAGAGTAAGTGGGGTCATTAAATCTGTTTTTCAGGTGATGAAACTAAGCACAGGTGGTAAGTGCAGGAATGAAGACCTGAACCCAGGTTTCTCTGACTTAACTACTTACTAGCCTTACTTACCTTGATAGGTTAATAAGCACCAGCTTCCCAACAGAAAACAGATGGCGTCACATTTCATGTGTGCCTCCTGAAGTGCTTTTTGTTTTTTTCAACTAAAGAGCTAAACACCTTTTTGACATGAAAGTCCAGTTGTTGTTATGTCCAGACAGACTTACTGCTCTACTACTTACTGTTCAGGTGACCTGGGGTAGTTGCTTAAACCTTCCTGAGCCACAGTTTGCTCACCTGTAAGGCCAACATCATAATAGCTACTCTATCAGGTCCCTAAGAAGTTTAAATTAGATGAAGTATTTAAAAGCATGTGGCACGAAGCAAACACTCAATAAATACTAATCCCTTCTCCTCTACCTTTATTAAGTAATTGGACTTTTCCAGTTTATCCTCCACATTCAAACCAAAGATAAGTTCTGAATTATGTGAAATCAAAGCCGTTTTGCCTTTAAAAGCCCTCAGAGTTCCTGAGATGCCTCCATTAAGTCTGTGTATTTATTTGCAAATTTTTATTTTGTTTTTTTGTTTTCTGTTTGTTTTAGTTTGCCCATGTGTGTACCAGAATCAGTGCTGCATAGTTTGAGCCTGACAGGATTGACTTTACAAATGAGATATTTATGTCACATCTGCCAAGAAGTGTGATTTGAATTAAACTTTAACTTTTACAAGTTTTCAGATACTTTGAGTTATCAGCTGTCTGCGGTTATTTGTAACCGGAGGGGTACACGGCCCCAAAGGGGAGGGATAAGAACTGCAGATCTTAGATGCTCTGAGAACCCACTACTATATAATTCCTATGAAAATCATTCATGTGCTGGCAGCCCCAAAGGGAGCATAAACCAGGGACTTTGATATCATGCAGCAGAAGAGCAAATTATTTCTCCAGGCTTTGAAGTATAGTATTCCTCACCTTTGGAAATGCATGCAGAAACAGCACGTGAATCACTGTAACTTCGCTGATCATTATTACAATAGAATAAAATTGAAAAAATATCACCTAACCAAGTGTCTGCAGAATAAACCCAGGATATCAGAGTTAGCAAGAAACATCCCGAGTCGGAACTTCTCATGTAAGGTATGGACTGTTTAAGTTAACCTATGTGTAGGCCTTTAAGATTAATTTTAGTTTAAAAATAAAGAATGGGTTGGATATCAGTTACTCATTTTCTCAGTAATTCTGGTTTGATTTTTTAAATATTCAGGCTTAATTGTCTGTAGTCATATATAAGTATAAAAGAATATATACATATATATTTATAGAGCTCTAATGTAATATATAAAAATGTAAATTTATAAAAAATGATTAACCTTAAGAACTCCTTATTGTGCCTACCAGTGCAATTCAAAGTATAATTTGGCTTTCTAAAATTCCTAGACTAACATAATAGCTCTTAATAAAAATCCAATAATATGCTGATTGTTTTATGAATCCCAAATTAGGAAACTTCAGTAAAGACCATGTAATTGTGTTACTTCTCTGTAAAAAAAAAAAAAAAAATGAAAAAACGATTTGCATTTTATACCACATGTGTTCTTCAGGAAGATGCTTTCAGACCATTGTACTCTGGCCAGACCCCAAGCCGTGGGCATGGCCTCAACCTTGAGGACCTGTTGCCCTTGTATGTAGAATGACATATCCTGGGTTGCCTCCGACAGTCTCAGTCTACACATATTTTCCCTATGTTATTATTAATAGTGTCCCCTTTCCTCCCAGAAGTGTCTTGGTTAGGATAGTAAATTATATGTGCATCCTAATTATTTGAGATTAAGCTATTTATGCTGCTCTTTGACACCCCTCCCCTACCTCATACTTGCTATGTTCCTTAGGTTCCTTAAGTTGTGTTTAAGGGTGATATTCTTGCAATATTTAACGTATTTTGTTATGTTAATATCTTAATTTCTGGTTTTAAGTGTTTTGTTACATACTAATATTTTTAGACTGTTTTGGCTTATTTTTTATTGTAGTAAAATATATGTAACAAAATTTTCCACTTTAACCATTTTTAAGTGTATAATTCAGTGGCATTAATTACATCACAGTGTTGTACAGCTGTTACCACTATTTGCAAAACCCTGTCCTCACCTGAAAAAAATACACCCATTAAGCAAGAACTCTCCACTGCTGCTTTCCTGAGCCCCTGGAAACCTTTAATCTACTTTCTGTCTCTATGAATTTCCCTATTCTAGATAATTCACGTAAGTGGAATTATATAATATTTATCCTTTTGTGTTTGGCTTATTTCACTTAGCATAATGTTTTGAAGGTTCATTCATATTGTAGCATATCTGGGAAGTTTGTTCCTTTTAGTGGCTGAATAATATTCCATTATATGTATATACCACATTTTGTTTATCCATTCATCTGTTGATAGACACTTGAGCAGCTTCATCTGTTTATAAAAATGATATTTTTAATATTCTCAATTCTTCTGGTTTTTAATTTAATTTTTGCTCTTTTCGTAGCTCATACTTATGTGTTATGGGGAGTTTGGGGGGAGTTTTGTTGTTGTTTGCTTTCAACTTTTTATCTGTTAGTCCTAGACTTTTACTTTACTTTTTACACTTCAGCCATTCAAATTTTTCTTTTTATAACATCTTAGTTTAGCACTATCTTTCTGTACTCACTCAAATTTTTTATGTCTTTTATTTCATTTTTATCTTCTGTGTGTGTGTATTTGTACACGGGTCCTACTTTAGAAAGATAAACTTTAAAATTTTACCTATTGGACACATTTTAGCATTTAGATCTTTTTACTTTGAATTGTGTTTAGAACATTTTGTCATCTTGTACTTTTATCTTAAGTCTTAGTTTATAAATAGTAGGCAGGAATTAACATCAGAGTGACAGCTGTGAGATTAGCTCACACCCTGTGCAGGAGTTTGACTATTTTTTCCCTCCATTTGTCCCTGAAGCAACTTTTCAGTTCTCTTTCGTGGAATCCTGTCACCTGGAAGCTTTAACCTGATTCAGTGACTCCAAGAAAAGGAGCTTTATTAGTAATTCTTTCACATGGTAGTGGTCCTGCTTTCACATGTCATATCAACCATTCCTTCTGTGAGACATGATATGATCTAAAAACTGTGGTCTCTGTCCTTTACGGTCTCTGGGATCTGAGGAAGCTGTGAAGAGACATGTAGGCAAGAATGCACACTTAAGTAAACATCCAGTCAGTTCCAACTTTGTCCACTCTAATGGGAACAACAAAGTAGAAAAATAATTAGTGCCTGTAGACAAATTAAAATATATTTACTTAAAGACTTATAAGTTAACTAAAGAGTAAGAGAGGGCAGCCTGTGTAATATCATAGAAATGCCAGAAAGCAAGAGATCTAGCCATCACTGGTGTGTCTGTGAACTAGTCAGGACTCTTTCTGACTGGAAATAAAGGGGGTAGTTTCAACTTGGTGTTCTCTAAAAGTCCTCCGAATGCTAAAATTTCATGATTTTATATCTCTACCTTGTTACCTTACCAACAAATTGTCATCTATACGTTTGGGACTCTAGTACCAACTCCTGCAGTCAGGCTGTGTATCAGAAATCCTGGGGAACTTTTTAGAAATGCAAATTCCTGGATCTCACCCCACATCTGCTGGATCAGAATCCCTAATGGCTGAGGCCTAGGGATCTCTTTTTTTGTTTTGTTTTAAGTTCCTCAAGTAATTCTGAAATTCCCAGTCTGCCAGTAACAGCGGACCTGCATTTAGGAACTAGACATGTTTGTGATCAAATGTTGCTGACCTAAACCTCATTGAATTCATTTAGTTCTGAAGTTCTTACTGGCAGATACCTTGACTTTCCATTTTGCATTAGCCACATGGCAAGAGGAACTTACTCCATTATGCTCATGCACCAGCTAGTAATATTCTTTAAAGACTAGCATCAAACCAGACACCACATTTCTTTATCTTTCACATCATCCTATTCTGCTCTGCCTACAAAAATAATTCCTAAAATCTTTGATCATGATAAATTGAATGATACACAAAAGGAAAACCAAGTAAGGAAAAGAAAATGTTTAAACATTTGTTCATTGACTCTCTGCAATATAAATGAGCAGTTCTTACAGTAGTTTCTAAGATAGGTTGACAGATACCTCCTTCACTGGCACTACTGATCTGTGATTTGTGGGATCACTGGTTCTGACAGGTTCAAAACATCATTAGGAAAGAAGGAAAACTCAGGAAAGCCAGAAAGAAAAGAAAAATTGTCCTCTCAAAATAGGTGTGTGTGTGTTTTTTTTTTTAATAATAGTTCACAGAGTGGGACTGCATTGTAGCTACCACTTCTTTTTTTTTTTTAATTTTATTTTTTTATACAGCAGGTTCTTATTAGTCATCCGTTTTATACACATCAGTGTATACATGTCAATCCCAATCTCCCAATTCATCCCACCCCCACCCCCCACCCCCACCCCTTTCCCCCCTTGGTGTCCATACGTTTGTTCTCTACATCTGTGTCTCAATTTCTGCTCTGCAAACCGGTTCATCTGTACCATTTTCTAGGTTCCACATATGTGCGTTAATATACGATATTTGTTTTTCTCTTTCTCACTTGCTTCATTCTGTATGACAGTCTCTAGGTGCATCCACATCTCTACAAATGACCCAATTTCGTTCCTTTTTATGGCTGAGTAATATTCCATTGTATATATGTACCACATCTTTTTTTTTTTGATGGTTACATTTTTAATTTTATTTATTTATTTATTTATTTATTTATTTTTGGCTGTGTTGGGTCTTCGTTTCTGTGCGAGGGCTTTCTCTAGTTGCAGCAGGCGGGGGCCACTCTTCATCGCAGTGCATGGGCCTCTCACTGTCGCGGCCTCTCATGTTGCGGAGCACAAGCTTCAGACGCACAGGCTCAGTAGTTGTGGCTCACGGGCCTAGTTGCTCCGCGGCATGTGGGATCCTCCCAGACCAGGGCTCGAACCCATGTCCCCTGCTTTGGCAGGCAGATTCTCAACCACTGCGGCACCAGGGAAGCCCTGTACCACATCTTCTTTATCCATTCGTCTGTCAATGGGCATTTAGGTTGCGTCCATGACCTGGCTATTGTAAATGGTGCTGCAATGAACATTGGGGTGCATGTGTCTTTTTGAATTATGGTTTTCTCTGGGTATATGCTCAGTAGTGGGATTGCTGGGTCATACGGTAATTCTATTTTTAGTTTTTTAAGGAACCTCCGTACTGTTCTCCATAGTAGCTGTATCAATTTACATTCCCACCAACAGTGCAAGAGGGTTCCCTTTCTCCACACCCTCTCCAGCATTTTTTGTTTGTAGATTTTCTGATGATATCCATTCTAACCAGTGTGAGGTGAGACCTCATTGTAGTTTTGATTTGCATTCCTCTAACAATTAGTGATGTTGAGCAGCTTTTCATGTACCTCTTAGCCATCTATATGTCTTCTTTGCAGAAATGTCTATTTAGGTCTTCTGCCCATTTTTGGATTGGGTTGTTTGTTTTTTTAATATTGAGCTGCATGAGCTGTTTATATATTTTGGAGATTAATCCTTTGTCCATTGATTCGTTTGCAAATATTTTCTCCCTTTCTGAGGGTTGTCTTTTCGTCTTGTTTATGGTTTCCTTTGCTGTGCGAAAGCTTTTAAGTTTCACTAGGTCCCATTTGTTTATTTTTGTTTTTATTTCCATTACTGTAGGAGGTGGATCAAAAAAGACCTTGCTGTGACTTATGTCAAAGAGTGTTCTTCCTATGTTTTCCTCTAAGAGTTTTATAGTGCCCAGACTTACATTTAGGTCTCTTATCAATTTTGAGTTTATTTTTGTGTATGGTGTTAGGGAGTGTTCCAATTTCATTCTTTTACATGGAGCTGTCCAGTTTTCCCAGCACCACTTGTTTAAGACACTGTCTTTTCTCCATTTTATATCCTTGCCTCCTTTGTCATAGATTAATTGACCATAGGTGCGTGGGTTTATCTCTGGGCTTTCTATTCTGTTCCATTAAGCTGTATTTCTGTTTTTGTGCCAGTACCATATTGTCTTGATTTCTGTAACTTTGTAGTATAGTTTGAAGTCAGGGAGTCTGATTCCTCCAGCTCCGTTTGTTTCCCTCAAGACTGCTTTGGCTATTTAGGGTCTTTTGTGTCTCCATACAAATTTTAAGATTTTTGGTGCTAGTTCTGTAAAAAAAAAAAAAAATGCCATTCGTAATTTGATAGGGATTGCATTGAATCTGTAGATTGCTTTGGGTAGTGTAGTCATTTTCACAATATTGATTCTTCCAATCCAGGAACATGGTATATCTCTCCGTCTGTTGGTATCATGTTTAATTTCTTTCATCAGTGTCTTATAGTTTTCTGCATACAGGTCTTTTGTCTCCCTAGCTAGGTTTATTCCTAGGTATTTTATTCTTTTTGTTGCAGTGGTAAATGGGAGTGTTTCCTTAATTTCTCTTTCAGATTTTTCATCATTAGTGTATAGGAATGCAAGAGATTTATGTGCATTAATTTTGTATCCTGCAGCTTTACCGAATTCATTGATTAGCTCTAGTAGTTTTCTGGTGGCATCTTTAGGATTCTCTATGTGTAGTATCATGTCATCTGCAAACAGTGACAGTTTTACTTCTTTTCCAATTTGCATTCCTTTTATTTCTTTTTCTTCTCTGATTGCCGTGACTAGGACTTCCAAAACTATGTTGAATAATAGTGGTGAGAGTGGACATCCTTGTCTTGTTCCTGATCTTAGAGGAAATGCTTTCAGTTTTTCACCATTGACAATGATGTTTGCTGTGGGTTTGTTGTATATGGCCTTTATTATGTTGAAGTAGTTTCCCTCTATGCCCACTTTCTGGAGAGTTTTTATCATAAATGAGTGTTGAATTTTGTCAAAAGCTTTTTCTGCATCTATTGAGATGATCATGTGGTTTTTCTTCTTCAGTTTATTAATATGGTGTATCACATTGATTGATTTGCGTATATTGAAGAATCCTTGCATCCCTGGGATCAATCCCACTTGATCATGGTGTATGATCCTTTTAATGTGTTGTTGGATTCTGTTTGCTAGTATTTTGTTGAGGATTTTTGCATCTATATTCATCAGTGATATTGGTCTGTAATTTTCTTTTTTTGTAGTATCTTTGTCTGGTTTTGGTATCAGGGTGATGGTGACCTCGTAGAATGAGTTTGGGAGTGTTCCTTCCTCTGCAATTTTTTGGAGGAGTTTGAGAAGGATGGGTGTTAACTCTTCTCTAAATGTGTGATAGAATTCACCTCTGAAGCCATCTGGTCCTGGACTTTTGTATGTTGGAAGATTTTTAATCACAGTTTCAATTTCATTACTTGTGATTGGTCTTTTCATATTTTCTGTTTCTTCCTGGTTCAGTCTTGGAAGGTTATACGTTTGTAAGAATTTGTCCATTTTTTCCAGGTTGTCCATTTTATTGGCATAGAGTTGCTTGTAGTAGTCTCTTAGGATGCTTTGTATTTTTGCGGTGTCTGTTGTAACTTCTCCTGTTTCATTTCTAATTTTGTTGATTTGAGTCCTCTCCCTCTTTTTCTTGATGAGTCTGGCTAATGCCTTATGAATTTTGTTTATCTTCTCAAAGAACCAACTTTTAGTTCTATTGATCTTTGCTATTGCTTTCTTTGTTTCTTTTTTTTTTCACACAAACACACTGTATTTTATTTTTACAAGAGATAAATAGACTGGCACGAAGCATTGTACATGAATGACCACAACAAAAGCAACAATGATTGCAATTACCAAACCTGAAACACACTCATACTATGTCATAATATTGACATTCAGTCCAGTAATCCTCCACTGTCACAGCTCCTTTACTTTGCAGTGAAAATTGATTTGTATATTCTTTGCCTCTGGGTCCTTGTGGGATTTTTTTTTTTTAATTCAGACAGAAAGTCACAAAAATAATACTCATCCGCATCAGTTCACTCAGTCCCATGTAATTAAATTTTTTTTTTCATCTTGATCTTTTGTTAGCACTTTTTTGTGTTTATCAGTTTTTCATTAGAGTTCTGAAAATGCTTATTCATTCAGTTCAGCAGTACAGTCAGTTACCAGAAACCTGTACTTGTCAGAGTCTTTTCCATGAATTTCTTGAAGATGAAACCCTTTTA
This sequence comes from Balaenoptera acutorostrata, assembly GCF_949987535.1. Classification (NCBI taxonomy): domain Eukaryota; kingdom Metazoa; phylum Chordata; class Mammalia; order Artiodactyla; family Balaenopteridae; genus Balaenoptera; species Balaenoptera acutorostrata. The sequence goes on from NC_080075.1 coordinate 57,464,005, forward strand.
TAGGAACATATTAGCAAAAGCATCAGAGTACACCCAGAACTGTCTGTAAATGACAAAAGACTTAAAAATGACCACAGTTAAAGATTTGATGAAAGTTCATAATAATGCAGTTGACAAGAAAATTAGTTATTTCTGAGATATACATTTTAAAGTAATAACTAGGATTATGACTTATAACATTATACCAGAACATATAAGATTTTTAGAAATTTCATGTAATGTCTGAAACATTTATATTAACATATTTCCATACATATTTCCATACAAATACAAATATAAGATTTTTAGAAATTCCATGTAATGTCTGAAACATTTATATTAACATATTTCCATACAAATAACCCAATGAAAGTTTAGTATTAGTTGTTTTGTTTGTTTGTTTGTTTTATACTGCAGGTTCTTATTATGCATCAATTTTATACACATCAGTGTATACATGTCAATCCCAATCGCCCAATTCAGCACACCACCATCCCCACCCCACCGCAGTTTTCCCCCCTTGGTGTCCATATGTCCATTCTCTACATCTGTGTCTCAACTTCTGCCCTGCAAACCGGCTCATCTGTACCATTTTTCTAGGTTCCACATACATGCATTAATAATACGATATTTGTTTTTCTCTTTCTGACTTACTTCACTCTGTATGACAGTCTCTAGATCCATCCACTTCTCAACAAATGACTCAATTTCGTTCCTTTTTACGGCTGAGTAATATTCCATTGTATATATGTACCACAACTTCTTTATCCATTCGTCTGTTGATGGGCATTTAGGTTGCTTCCATGACCTGGCTATTGTAAATAGTGCTGCAATGAACATTCGGGTGCATGTGTCTTTTTGAATTACAGTTTTCTCTGGGTATATGCTCAGTAGTGGGATTGCTGGGTCATATGGTAATTCTATTTTTAGTTTTTTAAGGAACCTCTATATTGTTCTCCTAGTGGCTGTATCAATTTACATTCCCACCAACAGTGCAAGAGGGTTCCCTTTTCTCCACACCCTCTCCAGCATTTGTTGTTTGTAGATTTTCTGATGATGCCCATTCTAACAGGAGTGAGGTGATACCTCATTGTAGTTTTGATTTGCATTTCTCTAATAATTAGTGATGTTGAGCATCTTTTCATGTGCTTCGTGGCCGTCTGTATGTCTTCTTTGGAGAAATGTCTATTTAGGTCTTCTGCCCATTTTTGGATTGGGGTGTTTGTTTCTTTAATATTGAGCTGAATGAGCTGTTTATATATTTTGGAGATTAATCCTTTGTCCGTTGATTCGTTTGCAAATATTTTCTCCCATTCTGAGGGTTGTCTTTTCGTCTTGTTTATGGTTTCCTTGGCTGTGCAAGAGCTTTGAAGTTTCATTAGGTCCCATTTGTTTATTTTTGTTTTTATTTCCATTACTCTAGGAGGTGGATCAAAAAAGATCTTGCTGTGATTTATGTCAAAGAGTGTTCTTCCTATGTTTTCTTCTAAGAGTTTTATAGTGTCCAGTCTTATATTTAGGTCTCTAATCCATTTTGAGTTTATTTTTGTGTATGGTGTTAGGGAGTATTCTAATTTCATTCTTTTACATGTAGCTGTCCAGTTTTCCCAGCACCACTTATTGCAGAGACTGTCTTTTCTCCATTGTATATCTTTGCCTCCTTTGTCATAGATTAGTTGACCATAGGTGCGTGGGTTAATCTCTGGGCTTTCAGTCTTGTTCCATTCAGCTATGTTTCTGTTTTTGTGCCAGTACCATATTGTCTTGATTACTGTAGCTTTGTAGTATAGTCTGAAGTCAGGGAGTCTGATTCCTCCAGCTCCATTTTTTTCCCTCAAGACTGCTTTGGCTATTCGGGGTCTTTTGTGACTCCATACAAATTTTAAGATGATTTGTTCTAGCTCTGTAAAAAATGCCATTGGTAATTTGATAGGGATTGCATTGAATCTGTAGATTGCTTTGGATAGTATACTCATTTTCACAATGTTGATTCTTCCAATCCAAGAACATGGTATATCTCTCCATCTGTTGATATCATCTTTAATTTCTTTCATCAGTGTCTTATAGTTTTCTGCATACAGGTCTTTTGTCTCCCTAGGTAGGTTTATTCCTAGGTATTTTATTCTTTTTGTTGCAATGGTAAATGGGAGTGTTTCCTTAATTTCTCTTTCAGATTTTTCATCATCAGTGTATAGGAATGCAAGAGATTTCTGTGCATTCATTTTGTATCTTGCAACTTTACCATATTCATTAATTAGCTCTAGCAGTTTTCTGGTGGCAGTTTTAGGATTCTCTATGTATAGTATCATGTCATCTGCAAACAGTGACAGTTTTACTTCTTCTTTTCCAATTTGTATTCCTTTTATTTCTTTTTCTTCTCTGATTGCCGTGGCTAGGACTTCCAGAACCATGTTGAATAATAGTGGTGAGAGTGGACATCCTTGTCTCGTTCCTGATCTTAGAGGAAATGCTTTCAGTTTTTCACCATTGAGAATGATGTTGGCTGTGGGTTTGTCATATATGGCCTTTATTATGTTGAGGTAGGTTCCCTCTATGCCCACTTTCTGGAGAGTTTTTATCATAAATGAGTGTTGAATTTTGTCAAAAGCTTTTTCTGCATCTATTGAGGTGATCATATGGTTTTTCTTCTTCAGTTTGTTAATATGGTGTATCACATTGATTGATTTGTGTATATTGAAGAATCCTTGCATCCCTGGGATAAATCCCACTTGATCGTGGTGTATGATCCTTTTAATGTGTTGTTGGATTCTGTTTGCTAGTATTTTGTTGAGGATTTTTGCATCTATATTCATCAGTGATATTGGTCTGTAATTTTCTTTTTTGGTAGTGTCTTTGTCTGGTTTTGGTATCAGGGTGATGGTGGCCTCATAGAATGAGTTTGGGAGTGTTCCTTCCTCTGCAATTTTTTGGAAGAGTTTGAGAAGGATGGGTGTTAGCTCTTCTCTAAATGTTTGATAGAATTCACCTGTGAAGCCATCTGGTCCTGGACTTTTGTTTGTTGGAAGATTTTTAAGCACAGTTTCAATTTCATTACTTGTGATTGGTCTTTTCATATTTTCTGTTTCTTCCTGGTTCAGTCTTAGAAGGTTATACCTTTCTAAGAATTTGTCCATTTCTTCCAGGTTGTCCATTTTATTGGCATAAAGTTGCTTGTAGTAGTCTCTTAGGATGCTTTGTATTTCTGCAGTGTCTGTTGTAACTTCTCCTTTTTCATTTCTGATTTTATTGATTTGAGTCCTCTCCCTCTTTTTCTTGATGAGTCTGGCTAATGGCTTATCAATTTTGTTTATCTTCTCAAAGAACCAACTTTTAGTTTTATTGATCTTTGCTGTTGTTTTCTTTGTTTGTATTTCATTTATTTCTGCTCTGATCTTGATGATTTCTTTCCTTCTGCTAACTTTGGGTTTTGTTTGTTCTTCTTTCTCTAGTTCCTTTAGGTGTAAGGTTAGATTGTTTACTTGAGATTTTTCTTGTTGCTTGAGGTAGGCTTGTATAGCTATAAACTTCCCTCTTAGAACTGCTTTTGCTGCATCCCATAGGTTTTGGGTCGTCGTGTTTTCATTGTCATTTGTCTCTAGGTATTTTTTGATTTCCTCTCTGATTTCTTCAGTGATCGCTTGGTTATTTAGTAATGTATTGTTTAGCCTCCATGTGTTTGTCTTTTTTACGTTTTTTTCCCTGTAATTCATTTCTAATCTCAGCGTTGTGGTCAGAAAAGATGCTTGATATGATTTCAATTTTCTTAAATTTACTGAGGCTTGATTTGTGACCCAAGATGTGATCTATCCTGGAGAATGTTCCATGAGAACTTGAGAAGAATGTGTAATCTGCTGTTTTTGGATGGAATGTCCTATATATATCAATTAAATCTAACTGGTCTATTGTGTCATTTAAAGCTTCTGTTTCCTTATTTATTTTCATTTTGGATGATCTGTCCATTGGTGTAAGTGAGGTGTTAAAGTCCCCCACTAATTATTGTGTTACTGTCGATTTCCTCTTTTATAGCTGTTAGCAGTTGCCTTATGTATTGAGGTGCTCCTATGTTGGGTGCATATATATTTATAATTGTTATATCTTCTTCTTGGATTGATCCCTTGATCGTTATGTAGTGTCCTTCCTTGTCTCTTGTAACATTCTTTATTTTAAAGTCTATTTTATCTGATATGAGAATATAGCTACTCCAGCTTTCTTTTGATTTCCATTTGCATGGAATATCTTTTTCCATCCCCTCACTTTCAGTCTGTATGTGTCCCTAGGTCTAAAGTGGGTCTCTTGTAGACAGCATACATATGGGTCTTGTTTTTGTATCCATTCAGCCAGTGTATGTCTTTTGGTTGGGGCATTTAATCCATTCACGTTTAAGGTAATTATCGATATGTATGTTCCTATGACCATTTTCTTAATTGTTTTGGGTTTGTTTTTGTAGGTCCTTTTCTTCTCTTGTGTTTCCCACTTAGAGAAGTTCCTTTAGCATTTGTTGTAGAGCTGGTTTGGTGGTGCTGAATTCTCGTAGCTTTTGCTTGTCTGTAAAGCTTTTGATTTCTCCATCAAATCTAAATGAGATCCTTGCCGGGTAGAGTAATCTTGGTTGTAGGTTCTTCCCTTTCATCACTTTAAGTATATCATGCCACTCCCTTCTGGCTTGTAGAGTTTCTACTGAGAAATCAGCTGTTAACCTTATGGGAGTTCCCTTGTATGTTATTTGTCGTTTTTCCCTTGCTGCTTTCAATAATTTTTCTTCGTCTTTAATTTTTGCCAATTTGATTACTATGTGTCTTGGCATGTTTCTCCCTGGGTTTATCCTGTATGGGACTCTCTGCGCTTCCTGGACTTGGGTGGCTGTTTCCCTTCCCATGTTAGGGAAGTTTTCGACTATAATCATTTTGAATATTTTCTTGGGTCCTTTGTCTCTTTCTTTTCTCCTTCTGGGACCCCTATAATGCGAATGTTGTTGCGTTTAATGTTGTCCCAGAGGTCTCTTAGGCTGTCTTCATTTCTTTTCATTCTTTTTTCTCTATTCTGTTCCACAGCAGTGAATTCCACCATTCTGTCTTTTGGTCATTTATCCGTTCTTCTGCCTCAGTTATTCTGCTATTGATTCCTTCTAGTGTGTTTTTCATTCCAGTTATTGTATTCTTCATCTCTGTTTGTTTGTTCTTTAATTCTTCTAGATCTTTATTAAACATTTCTTGCATCTTCTCGATCTTTGCCTCCATTCTTTTTCTGACGTCCTGGATCATCTTCACTGTCATTACTCTGAATTGTCTTTCTGAAAGATTGCCTCCGTTTCGCTTAGTTGTTTTTCCAGGGTTTTATCTTGTTCCTCATCTGGTACATAGCTCTCTGCTTTTTCATCTTGTCTGTCTTTCTGTTAATGTGGTGTTTGTTCCACAGGCTGCCGGATTGTGCGTAGCTACCATTTCTTTATTTTTTGTTTTTTTCTCCACTTTCCATTTACTCTTTAACCTGCTGGAGTATGGCTCCCCTCCTCCATTAAAACCTCTGTCATTGTCACCAAAGATGTAATATATTTCAACGTAGTAGACACTTCCCTTTCCTCATCTCAGAAGTGCTCTCAGCAGATTTGACATGCTTGACCATTCCCTCCTTGAAACACTCTTTTGGCCTCTTGACTCCACGTTTTCCTCCTACTTTACAAACCAACCCTTCTCGATCTCCTTTTCTAACTTTTCTTCCATATGACTTCTCAACTGCGAAGTTTCTCAGGGCTTGGTCCTGGCGCTTTTTTCTCTCCTTAATTTCTTCCTAAGTAATTTTGTCCATTTCCATGGACTTAGTACCATAGCAGTTATTATGGTCATCCCAGACTCACCTCTGTGCTGCACAGAATTAATCTCCAGTTTGACATCTTACTGACTTCTCAGACTGTCCACAGTTGAACTTCAACTTTCCCAGCCCTGACTCAGCTCTTCTTTATCTCATTGGTCTGTACTCAGTTGGTCAAGGCAGAACATGGGGAAACATGTTTTATTCCTCCTGTTCCTTTACCCTGCCATCACATCTGTTAACAGTGCATACCAAACTAGCTTCATGATTTTTACCATGGCACTATACCATCTAGCCTATTATTTACTTAATTATTTTTGTTTAACCAACTTGTCTCATCCCAAGGAATAATAGTAAGTCACCAGTCTGATGTGCTAGTTATATTCTTTCTAATTAAATATTCATATACCCCAAGTCATGTATACCATCATGTCTGACATGCTTTCAGAAACACATTGCATTAACCTCCAAAATGTATGGTGAATCTGTCCATATTTTTCCATCTATACCATCATCACTCAGTTATTTTTCACCTGGACAACTGGTGAAGTCACCTAACTAGGTTTCTTGCTTGCCTCTTCCCTTCCAACACATTTTCATACATTTGGAAGAGTGATCTTAAAATACAAATTAAATCATGTCACTCTGTAGCTTAAAACCCTTCCAGAAGTTCTTAACACATAAACATAAACTCCATTTTCCTAGTCATGTTCCCCAAGACTCTGCAAGATCTAGCCCCGATCTCATTTCTTGCCACTTTGCCCACATTCACTTTGGTCAAGCTACAACAGTTATCTCCTGGATCAAAGAACAGAACTCTTTCCCATCTATCTCAGGACCTTTACATACTAATCCCTAATCCCATGCACGCCTGCATGTCTAGTTCCTTTTCCTATTTTATGTCTTGATTAAATGTTACCTCCTGAGAAAGGCCATTTCTGACCATGGTAATCAAAGTAACTGAAGCTCATTTTTAACCTTAACCTTGTTTCCTTCTCACTACTTTACCACAATTTTTACTTCATTTGTCAGTGTCCTTTTTTGTTTTGTCTTCCCAGCTAAAATGTAAACTCCATAAGGGCAGGGTCCATGTCTGTCAGTTCAATATTGCTTCCCTATTGTCTGAGACAGTGCATGACATAGTAATAAATACTGTTGAGTGAATGACTCTCCCCATAAATAGGGGCCTACATGTATTTTATAGAATGCCATTCTGTGGGTTGCAGTGTAATTCTTGAACCTAAGTCCCCAAATAAAGGATTGAGCTAGACAAAATAGAAAGGACTGAGAGTGTAGTTAAGGTAATACCAGGCACAGGGAGCAACATTTGTAAGAACCCCACATTGAGAGAGGGCAATCCCTACAAGTACTGTAGCCAAAATGGTCAAAGATGAACCAGAAGAAGTAAGCAGGGGCCAGATCATGTATAGGCAGTTGTGTAAATCTTGTGAGAAATTTGAACTGCATCCTAAAAGCAATAGAAAGTCATTGAAAAATGTAGATTCAATCAGATTTGCATTTTAGAAGAATCACTCTGACAGAATTGCAGAAAATAGATTGGAAGTAGAAAGCCTTGTCAGTAAGGTGAATGAAGATGAGAGCCTAAACTAAGGACATAGCCAGAAAAATGGAGAAAAGTGTAAGATTTGAGGGAGGATTGAAGAGATAGAATCAGTCAAACTTCACAGTTACAGAGTGATTACATTTAATTTGGGGCATTTTAGTAGAATAATAGAGAACATAGGGTGATAATCTCTGATCTATTTGGATTCTAAAATCCAGAAGTCCCTTACAAAAGTATTTACTTATTATTTTTTTTTGGCAAAACCTGACCTAAACCGACACAAAGCTACTCTGATCTTTATTTATCCCACTTAGTAGAGTTCCCCAACCAGGGATTGAACCTGGGCCACGGGAGTGAAAGCACCGAGTCCTAACTGCTGAACCGCCAGGGAATTCCCTCCGATTTCTTATTGTATTTGATTACAGGGTGATATCCCCCTTACTGGGATAGACATCATGTTAACTTCTCAAAATCACAACATTTGAAAATACATGTGGATCATCTTTATGTTTCAAACAGACTTATTTCACAGTCACATGTATAGCCTTACCGTTACTCAGATGTTAAGGGTGAGGAAGGAGAAGGAGTAAATGTAACTCACTACTGATGTGGAGATTTTACTCATCAGCTGGATACATGAGTCTGGAAGTTGGAAAGAGTGTTCCATGTGTAGGTAGTGGTTGAAGCCATAAAAGGCATGACACTGTATTTACTTCTATGCTATTTATTATTATTATATAATTATTATTATTTAAATTTTTTTCCTCTTTCCATTAGATTGGGAAGTCCCTGAAGACAAGAATTTTACAATGTACATCTTTATATGCCCAACATGTAGCATTAATGACTGCCACATACTAGATAAGCAATAAATGTTTGTAGATGAGTTATTAGTTGAATGAATGATTTTTTCTTTTCATGTAGCCATAAATTTTATTGCTTGAAGAAAGACCAAAGAATTCATCTAGTCTGAGCTTTCTTTAGGTCTTTGATCTATTTTGAATTTATTTTTTGTATGTGCTGTGAAGGATTGGAGTTTGACTTCATTATTTTGCTTGTGAATATCCACTTAGCCCAGCATCATTTGTTGAAAAGACTGTTCTTTTCCCATCTAATTTTCTTAGCACGCTTATCAAAAATCTACTGACCATAAATGAAAGGGTTTATTTCTGGACTGTCAGTTCTATCCTGTTGATCTGTATGTCTGTCCTTAGGCCAGTACTACACTCTTGATTGCCATAGCATTCTAGTAAGTTTTGAAATCAGGAAATGTGTGAGTTCCTTCTTTACAAATGAAAAAACTAAAGTCACTGAGCCCAAGATAAAATTTTTAAAAATTATAAAAATTAATGGAGTCAGAACCAAACCTCAGGTAACCTGATTCACATCACCTTTCTTTTAAATATCTTTTATTATAAGTCACTACAGATATAAACAAAGAGAGAGAGAATATCATAGCAAATACCCATGTATCCACTACTCAGTGTGACTTTTTTCTTAACCAAAAAAGTTACAAATGTATTTGAAGACTCCTATGTACTTCCCTGATTACATTATCTTCCTTACCTCCCCAGTGGTGATCATTGTCCTTAACCTCTTTCCATTCTATTTTTATGTAATTTGGTAGCATATATATTTGTATCCACTGATGATATATAATATTGTTTTGCATGTTTTACAACTTTAGGTAAATAATGTACATATAATTGTATAACTTGCTTTGCTGTTCAACATTCTGATTTTGAGGTTCCACATTAATATATGTATCTCTGTTTCATTTTTTACAACTGCTGCGTAGTATTCTATGATATGCCACAATTAATCTATTTTCTTTGGACAAGCATGTAGGTTGTTTCCAATTTCCAGACTTACCCAAAAAAAGCTGCAGAGCACAATCTTGTATGTATCTCCTTATCCATGTGTGCTTGTCTTTCTCTAGAGTGTATCTAGAATTGGAATTCCTAATTGTAGTCACATCGTAATGTTTCTTGTTAAATTAATTTCTGAATTGATAGAACTATCTTACAATCAAGATAGAAAGGAATATATAAGAATTCTATCTCTATATCTTGAATAACATTTGATATTATCAGACCTTTTTGCCCTGCTGATGGGTAAATAGTATGTCATTGTTGCTTAATTTTCATTGCCCTAATAATGAGGTTGAGCATCTTTTCATATGTTTATTGACACCATAGGTTTTGTCTTCCTGAATTGCTTATTGATGATGTTTGACCATTTTTCCTATTGAGTTTGTCTTTTTCTTACTGATTCATAGGAGTTTTTTACATATCCTTTGTGTTTTATTTGTGCGTAGATATCTTCTCTATATTTGTGCTGTCTTTTCACTTTGTTTATGATGTCTTTTGTTAAATAAGTCTTTAAATTTTTATGTTTTGTGCTCTCTATGTTTCATTCAATTCAGCAATTATTTGTTGAACACCTACTATGCATCATTCTACCCATTGAGTATATAGCATTGAGCAAAGGAAACAAAGATACCTGCCTTCATGGAGCTTATCATTCTGCTTCTAGGGAGAGAGAAAGAATAAAGAAATATGTGAGTAAAATATAAAGTATGTCAGAGGCAATAAGCACAATGAAAAATAAAATAGGACAAGGAAAGATTAGATAGGCCATGTTGGGATAGGGTGAACTATGATTTTAGTGGAGTGGTCAAGGCAAGCCTAACTGAGATGACATTTGAGCAATAGCTTCAAGTAGGTGTTTGGGCATAGGACACAGTAAGTTCTAAGAAAGTGAGGTGGGAGTAAGCCTGACATATTCAAGAAACATCAAAGAGGCCAGTGTGGCTCTGAGTAAGTGGATGAGGGAGGAATGTAGTAGCAGATGAGGTCAGCAAGGTAATGGGGCAAGATCCTTTAGGCTCTTGTAGACCATTATAAGGATTTTTCCTCTTGAATGAGATGGGAAAACCATTGGATGGGGTTTTGAGTGAAGGAGTGATATAATCTGACTTCAGGCTCACTCTAGTTCCTTTGTTGAAAATAGACTGTGGAAGGCAGAGGCAGAAACAGAGCATTTTGGCTATTGCAGTAATCCAAAGGAGAAACGATACTGTTACCACCAGAATAGTACAGGTGTGAGAAGTGGTCAGATTCTAGATATATCTTGAAAGTAGAATTGACAAGGTTTGCAGATCACTTGATTGTGGCAAGAGAGAAAGGCAAAGAAGACTAATATTTTCAAGCATGAGCAGCTTGGAAAGAGAGTTATTTATGAAAATAGGAAAGATTGCCTACAGAACAGGAGATTTTTGTGGGGAGAGGGTACATGGGGAAATTGGATGTTCAGTTTTAGACATTTTTTGACATACTTGTTAGATATATAAATTTAGGAGTCCTCTGCACGTAAATAGCTTTTAATGTCATGAGACTGGATGAGATCACCAAAGGAATTAGTGCACACTATAGGTAAAGAAGTGGTCCAGGGTATTTTGATGGTAAGAGCCAAGGAGTTGAGTAGGAACTAGCTAAAGACACTGAGAAGGGCCAGTGAGATAGGAGGCAAACAATGAGAATGAGGTGTCCTGGAAGCCAAGTGAAGAAAAGTGTTTTTAGGAGGAGGAAGTGATCAACTGTTTCATAATGCTGATAGGTCAAGTACTGTGAATACCTAGAATTAACATTTGTACTTTGTGATGTAGTGGCCATCAGTGACCTTTTTTTTAAATGAAGTAATATCTTATTTTTTTAATTATTATTTTTTTATCGGAGTATAGTTCATTAACAGTGTTGTGTTTCAAGTGTACAGCAAAGTGATTCAGTTATACATACACATGTATCTATTCTTTTTCAAATTCTTTTCCCACTTAGGTTATTACAGAATATTGAGCAGAGTTCCCTGTGCTGTCCTTGTTTGTTATCTATTTTAAATATAGTAGTGTGTATATGTCAATCCCAAACTCCCAATTTATCCCTCCCCCCACCCACCTTTCCCCTTTGTTAGCCATAAGTTTGTTTTCTTTTTTTTTTTTAATTTTATTTATTTTTTGGATGCATTGGATCTTCGTTGCTGCGTGCGGGCTTTTCTCTAGTTGTGGTGAATGGGGGCTACTGTTCGTCGTGGGGCGTGGACTTCTCGTTGCAGTGCATGGGCTTCTCATTGTGGTGGCTTCTCTTATTGCAGAGCACGGGCTCTAGGCACACGGGCTTCAGTAGTTGCAGCACGTGAGCTCAGTAGTCGCGGCACGCAGGCTTCGTGGTTGTGGCGCGTGGGCTCAGTAGTTGTGGCTCATGGGCTGTAGGGCGCCTGGGCTTCAGTAGTTGTGGAGCGCGGGCTCTAGAGCTCAGGCTCCTGTAGCTGTGGTGAACAGGCTTAGTTGCTCCACGGCATGTGGGATCTTCCCGGACCAGGGATTGAACCCATGTCCCCTGCATTGACAGGAAGATTCTTCCTGGTGCCACCAGGGAAGTCCCAAATGATAAGTTTGTTTTCTAAGTCTGTGAGTCTGTTTCAGTTTGGAAATAAGTTTATTTGTATCATTTTTTTAAGATTCCGCACATAAGCGATATCATATGACATTTGCCTTTCTCTGTCTGACTTCACTTAGTATGATAATCTCTGGGTCCATCCATGTTGCTGCAAATGGCACTATTTCATTCTTTTTAATGGCTGAGTAATATTCCAATGTGTGTGTGTGTGTGTGTGTGTGTGTGTGTATATATATATATATATATATATATATATATATATATATATATATATACACCACATCTTCTTTATCCATTCCTCTGTCGATGGGCATTTAGGTTGCTTCCATTCTTGGCTATTGTAAACACCACTGCAATGAACAGGGGTGTATGCATCCTTTCAAACCATGGTTTTCTCCAGATATATGCCCAGGAGTGGGATTGCTGGATCCTATGGTAGCTCTATTTTTAGTTTTTTAAGGAACCTCCATATTGTTCTCCATTGTGGCTGTACCACTTTACATTCCCACCAACAGTGTAGGAGGGTTCCCTTTTCTTCACAGCCTCTCCAGCATTTATTGTTTGTAGACTTTTGGTGATGACCATTCCGACTGGTGTGAGGTGATATCTCATTGTAGTTTTGATGTGCATTTCTCTAATAATTAGTGATGTTGAGCATCTTTTCATGTGCCTCTTGGCCCTCTGTATGTCTTTGGAGAAATGTCTATTTAGGTCTTCTGCCCATTTTTTGATTGGGTTGTTTGTTTTTTTGATATTGAGCCACATGAGCTGTTTGTAAGTTTTGGAGATTAATCCCTTGTTGATCGCATCTTTGCAAATATTTTCTCCCATTCTGTGGGTTGTCTTTTCGTTTTGTTTATGGTTTCCTTTGCTGTGCAAAAGCTTTTGAGTTTAATTAGGTTCCATTTGTTTATTTTTGTTTTTATTTCCATTACTCTGGGAGACGGATTGAAAAAGATATTGCTGCGATTTATGTCAAAGGGTGTTCTGCCTATGTTTTCCTCTAAGAGTTTTATAGTATCTGCTGTTACATTTAGGTCTTTAATCCATTTTGAGTTTATTTTTGTGTATGGTGTTAGGGAGTGTTCTAATTTCATTCTTTTACATGTAGCTGTCCAGTTTTCCCAGCACCATTTATTGAAGAGACTGTCTTTTCTCCATTGTGTAGTCTTTCCTCCTTTATTGTAGATTAATTGACCATAGGTGCGTGGGTTTATCTCTGGGCTTTCTATCCTGTTCCATTGATCTGTATTTCTGTTTTTGTGCCAGTACCATACTGTCTTGATTACTGTAACTTTGCAGTATAATTTGAAGCCAGGAAGCCTGATTCCTCCAGCTCTATTTTTCTTTCTCAAGATTGCTTTGGCTATTCAGGGTCTTTTGTGTCTCCATACAAATTTTAAAATTTTTTGTTCTAGTTCTGTGCAAAATACCATTGGTAATTTGATAGGGATTGCATTGAATCTGTAGATTGCCTTGGTAGTATAATCATTTTGACAGTATTGATTCTTACAGTCTAAGAACATGGTATGTCTCCGTCTGTGTCATCTTCGATTTCTTTCATCAGTGTCCTATAGTTTTGGGGTTATAGGCCTTTTGTCTCCTTAGGTAGGTTTATTCCTAGGTATTTTATTCTTTTTGATGCAAGAGTAAATGGGATTGTTTCTTTAATTTCTCTTTCTGATCTTTTGTTGTTACTGCATAGAAATGCAACAGATTTCTGGGTATTAATTTTGTATCCTGCAACTTTACTGAATTCATTGATGAGCTCTAGTAGTTTTCTGGTAGCTTCTTCAGAATTTTCTATGGATAGCATCATGTCATCTGCAAACAGTGACAGTTTTACTTCTTCTTTTCCAATTTGGATTCCTCGTATTTCTTTTTCTTCTCGGATTGCCATGCCTAGGACTTCCAAAACTATGTTGAATAAAAGTGACAAGAGTGGACATCCTTGTCTTGTTCCTGATCTTAGAGGAAATACTTTCAGCTTTTCACCCTGAGTTTGATATTAGCTATAGTTTAGTCATATATGGCCTTTATTATGTTGAGGTATGTTCTCTCTATACCCACTTTCTGGAGAGTTACCATCATAAATGGGTGTTGAATTTTGTCAAAAGCTTTTTCTATTGAGATCATATGGTTTTTATTCTTTAATTTGTTGATGTAGTGTGTCATACTGATTGTTTTGTGGATATTGAAAAATCCTTGCATCCCTGGGATAAATCCCACTTTTTCATGGTGTATGATCCTTTTAATATATCGTTGGATTCAGTTTGCAAATATTTTGTTGAAGATTTTTGCATCTATCTTCATCGGTGATACTGGCCTGTAATTTTCCTTTTTTTCTGGTATCTTTGTCTGATTTTGGTATCAGGGTGATGGTGGCCTCATAGAATGAGTTTGGGAGTGTTCCTTCCTCTGCAGTTTTTTGGAAGAGTTTCAGAAGGATAGGTGTTAACTCTTCTCTAAATGTTTGATAGAATTCACCTGTGAAGCCATCTGGTCCTGGACTTTTGTTAGTTGGGAGTTTTTTAATCACAGATTTCAATTTCACTACTTGTGATTGGTCTGTTTATATTTCCCATTTCTTCCTGGTTCAGTCTTGGGAGATTGTACCTTTCTAAGAATTTGTTCATTTCTTCTAGGTTGTCCATTTTATTGGCATATAGTTGCTTGTAGTAGTCTCTTATGATCCCTTGTATTTCTGTGGTATCCATTGTAACTTCTCCTTTTTCTTTTCTAATTTTATTCATTTGAGCCCTCTACCTTTTTTTCTTGATGAGTCTGGTTAAAGGTTTATCAATTTTGTTTATCTTTTCATAGAACTAGCTTTTAGTTTCATTGGTCTTTTCTGTTGTTTTCTTTGTCTCTATTTCATTTATTTCTGCTCTGATCTTTATGATTGCTTTCCTTTTACTAACTTTGAGTTTTGTTTGTTCTTCTTTCTCTATTTGCTTTAGGTGTGAGGTTAGGTTGTTTATTTGAGATTTTCTTGTTTCCTGAGGTAAGATTTTATTGCTGTAAACTTCTCTCTTAAGACTGCTTTTGCTGCGTCCCATAGGTTTTAGATTGGCGTGCTTTTGTTTTTATTTGTCTCTAGGTATTTTTTTATTTCCTCTTTGATTTCTTCAGTGATCCATCAGTTGTTAGGTAGCATATTGTTTAGTCTCCACGTGTTTGTGTTTTTTACAGTTTTTTGTTTTGTTTTGTTTTACAGTTTTTTTTACAGTTTTCTTTTCCTAGCACTGTAGTTGGAAAAGATTCTTGGTACAATTTCACTTTTCTTAAATTTACCAAGGTTAGCTTTGTGGCCCACCGTGTGATCAGTCCTGGAGATTGTTCCATGGGTACTGGAGAAGAATGTGTGTTCTGCTGCTTTTGGATGGAATGCTCTGTAAATATCAATTAAGTTCATCTGGTCTAATGTGTCATTAAGGCCTGTGTTTCCTTATTGATTTTCTGTCTGGATCATCTGTCCGTTGATGAAAGTGGGGTGTTAAAGTCCCCCACTATTATTGTGTTACTGTTGATTTCCTCTTTTAGAGCTGTTAGCAGTTGCCTTATGTATTGAGGTGCTCCTATGTTGGGTGCATGTATATTTATAATTGGTATATCTTCTTCTTGGATCGATCCCTTGATCATTATGTAGTATCCTTCCTTGTCTCTTTTAACATTCTTTATTTTAAAGTCTATTTAGTCTGATATGAGTATTGCTACTCCAGCTTTCTTTTATTTCCATTTGCATGGGATAGCGTTTTCCATCCCCTCACTTTCAGTCTGTATGTGTCCCTAGATCTGAAGTGGATCTCTTGTAGACAACATATATATGGGTCTTATTCTTGTATCCATTTAACCAGTCTTTGTCTTTTGTTGGATCATTTAATCCATTTACATTTAAAGTAATTATCGACATGTATGTCCTTATTGCCATTTTGTTAATTGTTTTGGATTTGTTTTTGTAGGTGTTTTTTTGACCCTTCCTCTTTTGTTCTCTTGTGATTTGATGACTAACTTTACTGTTGTGTTTGGATTCCTTTTTCTTTTTTGTGTGTGTATCTATTGTAGATTTTCGGTTTGCAGTTACCATGAGGTTTTGATATAGCAGTCTATATGTAAACAGGATTGTTTTAAGTTGCTGGTCTTTTAATTTCAAATCCATTTCCAATATCCTGCATTTGTACTCTCCTCTTCTCACGATTGCTGGTTTTGATATCATATTTGTATGTGGATGATTTCCTACCTTTACTGTATGTTTGCCTTTACCAGTGAGCTTTTCCATTCTTAATTTTCTTGTTTCTAGTTGTAACCTTTTCTTTTCCGCCTTGAGAATTTCCTTTAGCTTTTGTTGCAAAGCTGGTCTGGTGGTGCCAAATTCTCTTAGCTTTTGCTTGTCTATAAAGCTTTTGATTTCTCCACTGAATCTGAATGAGAGCCTTGCTGATTAGAGCATTCTTGGTTGTAGGTTCTTCCTTTTTATCACTTTAAATATATCCTGCCACTCCCTTCTGGCTTGCAGAGTTTCTGCTAAGAAATCAGCTGATAACCTTATGAGAATTCTCTTGTATGTTATTTGTTGCTCTTCCCTTGTTGCTTTTATTATTTTTTCTTTGTCTTTAATTTTTGTCAATTTGATTACTATGTGTATTGGAATGTTCCTCCTTTGGTTTATCTTGCCTGGGACTCTCTGTGCTTCCTGGACTTGAGTGACTGTTTCCTTTCCCACGTTAGGGAAGTTTTCAGCTATTATCTCTTCAGATATTTTCTCAGGTCCCTTCTCTCTGTCTTGTTCTTCTGGGATCCCTATAATGTGAATGTTGGTGCCTTTAATGTTGTCCCAGAGGTCTCTTAGACTGTCCTCATTTCTTTTCATTCTTTTTTCTTTATTCTGTTCCGTAGCAGTGATTTCCACCCTTCTATCTTCCAGCTCACTTATCCGTTCTTCTGCCTAAGTTATTCTGCTATTGATTCCTTCAAGTGTATTTTTCATTTCAGTTATTGTATTGTTCATCTCTGTTTGTTTGTTCTTTAGTTCTTCTCTGTCTTTGTTAAACATTTCTTGTATTTTCTCAATCTGTGCCTTCATTTTTTTTCCAAGATCTTGGATCATCTTTACTATCATTACTCTGAATTCTTTTTCAGGTAGATTGCTTATCTCCACTTCACTTAGATGTTTTTCTGGGGTTTTATCTTGTTCCTTCATTTGGGACATATTCCTCTGCCATCTCATTTTGTCTAACTTTCTGTGATTATGGTTTCTGTTCCACAGGCTACAGAATTGTAGTTCTTCT
This sequence comes from Balaenoptera acutorostrata, assembly GCF_949987535.1. NCBI lineage: Eukaryota > Metazoa > Chordata > Mammalia > Artiodactyla > Balaenopteridae > Balaenoptera > Balaenoptera acutorostrata. The sequence goes on from NC_080075.1 coordinate 57,481,098, forward strand.
TGCTTCTGCTGTCTGCCCGCTGGTGGATGAGCCTAAGAGGCTTGTCCAGCCTTCCTGGTGGGAAGGACTGGTTCCTGCCCACTGGTGGGTGGGGCTGGGTCTTGTCCCTCTGGTGGGCAGGGCCATGTCAAGGGGTGTGTTTAGCAGGAAGCTGTGTGCTCAGGAACACTTTAAGCAGTCTGTCTGCTGATGTGTTTCTGCCCTGTTGGTTGTTTGGCCTGAGATGTCCCAGCACTGGAGCCTACAGGCTGTTGTGTGGGGCCAGGTCTTGGTGAGAAAATTGCAGCCACCAGTAGGGCTCACGCCAATGAGTACTCTCCAGAACTACTGCTGCCGGTGTCTTTGTCCCCACAGTGAGCCACAGCCACCCCCTGCCTCCACAGAATACCCTCCAATACCAGCCAGTAGGTCTGGCCCAGGCTCTTTTGAGGTCGTTGATTTTTTCCCTTGGTCCTGGCGCACATGAGTCTTTGTGTGCGCCCTGCAAGAGTGCAGTTTCTGTTTCCCCTAGTCCTGTGGAATTCCTGCTATCAAAACCTGCTGGCCTTCAAAGCCAGATTCTCTGGGGGCTCCTCCTCCCATTGCCAGACGCCCAGGCTGGTGAGCCTGATGTGGGGCTCAGAACTTTTGCCCCTGTGGAAGAACTTTTGTGATACGATTATTTTCCAGTTTGTGGGTCATCTACCCGATGGGTATGGTATTTGATTTATCACAATTGCCCACCTCCTACCATCTCGTTGTGGCTTCTTTGTCTTTGGGTGTAGGATATCTTTCTTTTGGTAGGTTCCAGGATTTTTTTGTCAGTGTTGTTCAGCAGTTAGTTGTGATTTGGGTGTTTTCATAAGAAGAGGTGAGCTCACATCTTTCTACTCTGCCATCTTGTCTCTGCCCCCCATAATATCTCTGGCCATCAGTGACCTTGACAAGAGCAGTCAGTGGAATGAGAAGGGCAAAAATCTTACTGGGCTCAAGGAGAGAAATTAGAAGCAGGGAGCATTGGAAACAATCACTTTCCTTCATTTAACAGTCACTTTTTGAGTAAGAAAATAAACAGCAAATATAACTAGATATTTTAAATGAATATAATTAAGAGTCTTGAAAAGAGTTTCACAGATGATTAGTATGGTTTTGTGTAAAAAACACAGAGATCATTTATTAAGTCAAGGAAGTCCCTCTCTATTCCTAATTTAAGGTTTTTATCATTTTTTAAGTGCATTATTTTCTGTTTTTTTCCTGCATTAATTGAAATGGGCCTAAGATTTATTTCCTTTATTTGTGATTGATGGATTTTTCTAACGTTGAACCATCCTTTCATTCTTAAGGTAAATCCTACTTGATCACATAGGATTTTATTGTTACTATTATTGTTTTTATTTTGTGCTTTTTAAAAATACATTGATTTATGAATTTTATTTTAGAGTTTTTTCAGTCCATATTTTACAGTAAGATTGGTTTTTAATTGTCTAATATTGTCACTGTCTAGTTTTAGTGTCAGGGTTATATTAGCCTGATAAAATAAGTTGAGTAGTTTTAAATAGTTGGCATTTTTTTCCTTAAATAGTTGACATATGAGATTATTTTTCCCTTGAGGATTAGAGAAAGCTACCTTTGAAAGTATCTGGGTTTTGTGTCTCTTTTAAGAAGGGAACACTTAGTTATCAATTTCTTTGATATTTATTAGCTTATACAGCTTTTCTTTTTTTTGAGTTGGTTTTGGTAATTTATTTTCTGGAATATTATCCATTTTATCATGTTTTCAAATATATTAACATAAAGAATGTTATTGTAAGTTTTAATAATCTTTACTATATCTGTAATTATGCCAACTTTTTCATTCGTAATGTTTTATCATTTTTTTTAATCAGTTTTGCTATACATGTCTTTCTTAGTACAGTTTTTAAAAGAACCAACTTTTTTGTTTTGTTAGTCTTCTTGTTAATTACTGTATCAATTTAATTGAAACAAATTAATTTTATTTCCTTTCTTCTAGTTCCTTTAGGTTTACTCTTCTCTTTTTCTGTCTTAAATTGAAATGTTTCATATTACATTATTTCAGGAGACACATAATCTCAGTTTGTCCCACTGTTAATGATGCTAAGCTTGATAATTTCAGTTAAGGTGGTAACTGCTAGTTCTCTCCATTGTTAATGGGCCATTATTCCCTTTGCAGTTACTAAGTAGACTTAGGGTAATACTTTGTGCAAATATTTTATTACCTGACATCATTTCATCTAATGAGTTTAATAACCATGGATGATCTTTACTCTAATCATTTGTTTCACTGGGGGGTGCTAATGATTTTCTATTTCTATTATTTTTTCTACATTTATTAGGTGGTAGTATTCTGTTAAGAAGAGTTTCCCCCTTTTTTTGTTTTTTATTTTTTATTATTATTATTTCTTTATTTTAGTTAGGTGTGTGTTTTGTTTTTTGCTTCTTTTTAAATTATTGTTTTTATTTTTTTCAATTTATTATAATCAATTACAGTCATTATTGTATTTGATGCTCAAACTGTTCCAAATGTGGCTAGTAGGAACCCCATTAAACTGGCCTTTGTGTTCTTTTGACACATCTCTATGAGCCTTTGAACACTTCTTGCTTTCTGACGCAAAATGACCTAAGCCTACTTTTTACTCCTCCTGCCCCAGACTTGGAATGAGCCATTAATTAATGGCGCCATCCTGACTAAAAGCTGCCCACTGTTCTTCTGTTGTGCTGGTTTTTGTTTGTAGAGTTCATTATTATTTGCTATAATAAAGTTTACAGAGACTTTCCTGGCAGTCCAGTGGTTAAGACTCCACGCTTCCACTGCAGGGGGCACGGGTTTGATCCCTGGTTGGGGAACTAAGATCCTGCATGCCACGCAGTGTAGCCAAAAAATAAATTAATTAATAAAACGTGAAGTTTACATATTCCATTCTCTTGTCTTATGAGTTTCTGTGTAAAATGGTTTTGTGGTTGGCGACCCAGAAGGTGGGAAGGAATGCTTCTTTTTTCCACTAATTGAGTGATACTGTACATGTAACTTTCTTAAAATTTAAAGCTCTCCTCACCTCAATTCCTTTAGGTAGTATATTCCCTTAAAACCAATAGACTATTCATGTATTAAGACAGTGTTCCCCCGTCTTTTTGGCACCAGGGACCAGTTTTGTGGAAGACAGTTTTTTCATGGACCGGGGCTGGGGGGATGGTTCAGGTGCTAATGCTAGCGATGGTTCAGGTGGTAATATGAGCATTGGGGGGAATGGTTCAGGCAGTAGTGCGAGTGATGGTTCAGGCAGTAATGTGAGCGATGGGGAGCAGCAGATGAAGCTTTGCTCGCTCGCCTGCCGCTCACCTCCTGCTGTATGGCCCGGTTCCTAGCAGGCCACGGACAGGTACCAGTTAGCAGCCCAGAGGTTGGGAACCCCTGCATTAAGATACTTGGCTAAAATGGATAGGTTTAGCTGCATACCCTGATGGTAATGCTAGCTGGCATTGAAATGAAAGCTTAAAACACCCAGTGGGTATTCTTGGGGACGGAACGTAAACGAAAACCAATTTGGAGTACTTTATGATTATTATATAAAATCTCAGTTTCCCTGGAAGTAATTCCTTTTGAGGAATTATTTACAAAACTCTCGAATTCTACTTCCATTTTATTAAGGCAGTTAAAAATCCTATTGCTTTCAGGGTTATTTTGATTCAGGTAAGCTCAGTTTATTTGGATTTGTGACACAGAAAAAAGTTAATCAAGAGTGTAAAGTAAGTTTAGGAGGACAGATATTGGGCCCAGCTCTGTTGCCTTAGCCCGGCATTGGCCATGGCTCTCAATAAGAATGGGTGTTTAAAAGTGGCAGAGCCCAGCTCCTCACCTACAGTGTGCTAGGAGCTGCAAGGTAGTAGAAAGAGATACTCTCTTGATAGCCATCCTGACTCTACTTCAAAAGTTCTAATAGGAATTAAGAGAATAGGTAATCATATATCTGGATATGAAAAGGTAGCCTCTACCACTAAGTTATAGTTTCAAGATAAATTTGTAGCGATCTTCTGATTTGTGCTTTGGGTGATAATAGGAAGTTATTGGTATAGATATTTTGTCTCACTAAAGATTAACACTAGATTTTGTAGAAATTCTAAAAAAATGAGCCTTTAGAATTTGAATTTCAAATCATTACTCAGTCATATTAATTTTATGATTGAAGTAGAGACTTCAATTGAAGTAGAGACTGAATGATTTAGACTACTGTAACAGCCATTGTTGATAATGTGAATCTAATCCAAATCATAAAGCATCTCAAAAAGTCTAAAAAACTTTGTGAGAATGATTATTTTTTCATTTAATTTCCTTTGGTGATTTTTCTGTTTTATTCTTGTGTTTAATTTTAGACTGTGTAAACTCTTTGTGATATAAAACTATATTTATAGCTTACATTCTCTACACTGTTGGTAAAGTATCATGGATACCCTTGTGCAATAAATATTTACCAGCTGTTGCAGGTCCTAACCAAAGGCTTAGTGCGCTCTCTGGCACAAATCACTACAGTTGTCATCTTTGGCAGAAAGCTGACATATAAAATCTTGGCTAGAATTATTTTCCTTAAGCAAGAGAAACCTGTGGAATGTTGAATTATTCAACCCTTTTTTTATTTGACAACTGAGGTTTTGCCTTATCCAAATTTTAATAATTCATATGATATTTATATGCTCACCAGAGATCAACTTAAGCTGTTAGCTTATTAGATACTCCTAATAAGACACTGAGTGCTTTATTTAGCTTTCACCTATATCTCTACTTGTTAATTTTCCATTATTTTTCCTTTTTGAGGATGAGTATATCATTTTTTTTTAACCTCAAAGAGAAGCTCTGTTTTATAAAGCATTATTTTGCCTTTTGAGCTAATAAACAGTTCTATTCGGAGGATTCCTTATCTCCACGAGAAGAAAATTATGGCTAATGAAGATATAAGTACAAAATACTTCTTATCAGAACTCTTGCTGTGAATAAAATAATAGTGAACATAATGATAATGTCTTCCTCTCCCTTTGACGTTTTCCCCTTTTTAGGAGGTATTTCAGTACTTTATAAAACTCTGTAGACTTCTGCTTCTCGCAGCTGGCTATTAAATATGTAAATGTTCATAGGACTTCCTTTACTTCTTTCTCATAGTATTTCTGAAGACTTTCCAACGCTTCTTAGTACTACGGAATCCTAAGGACTTATCCATTTAAATTAATAGTATAGTCATCAAGTATCCACCTTGTTCACATTTTTAAATGAAAAAGAGGAAATAATTTATTGAGCTTGTGAAACAACATTTAAGATCTGTGAAATGCATATTATTTCATAGGTATACACCTAACATTGTAGTACTTGAATGAAAAGGAAATAATAATTACCTTTAAAAAGCAAAGGTTTTCTCCCTAGTCGAGATATTATGGTCATACTAATAAAACTTTTTCCAGGATTTCTTGCCTATTAAACAAGAAAACGAAAAATCCCTTTCAGAAAACATGGATGCATTTGAAAAAGTGAGAACAAAATTAGAAACACAGCCACAAGAAGAATACGAAATCATCAATGCAGAGGTAGGATATCTTATATATATATATTTTAATATGATATTACCAGTCAGGATACAAATAAAATACCTTGTGATTTATAAACGTAATCCCACATCAAAATTAGACTGCTTTTGGCCTTTAAAATACGCTGAAAAACTTAAAGAACAAAGAGTAAGCTGAGTATGGTCCTTTAAATAAGTTATAAAGATCAAAGCCAAGATGAATTTCCAAGCATATAATGTTAATTCTGGTTTTTGGAAAAAATCAATTCTGTTTTTAAATTTTTTAAATACTCCCAGGAGAAGTTCAAATGAAACTAACTCATAATGTTTTATTACTTGAAAAGTATTTGATTGTTCTATCTGTACTTTTTTTAATAAAAGAAAATTCACTTTAAATAGTATAATACCATGAAATCCAAGTATTTGCTTGACTGTTTTGTGGTTACCACAGTCATAAATATTCAGTTGAAACAGATTGAACATGCATGTTGAAAATTTTTCGATAAGATTGGAAAACAGAACCACAGCTTATGAATGAAAATTACGTATGTAGTAGAATGGAAATAGCAATAGGTTAAGAATGAGGAATTCCAGATTCAAATTGTGCCACTAACTAGCAAGTAGTAATTGTCTTAAGCTACCTGAAATCATATCAATCAGTTGCATTTAATATGTAGGAATTAGACAAGAGCATGATTCATATATTGGTAATAGTCTTTCAATCTTAAATTGTCTATATCTGTCACCCTCACAGAGGGTGAGATGCTTTGTGTAAAATCAGATCAAACCGTGGACAATTGGCAGTGACAGCATATTTTAAAGGAAAGACTCTCAGAAAGTAATTGACTGGGTTTTCAGACTAGTCTAAGTCACAGTTTCCGCATCTGCATCATTTTGGATTATCTTAAAGATGCCACTTGATCTCTGTTAATTGTCAAACGTTCCAGAAGTAAAGCTAAAATGGTTTGTACAGTCATAACTGACGTAGGTTTCATTAATGCCTTCTCTTTGTTGCCTCTTACATTTATGTATTAGAAACTCCTCCAGTGATTGATTGTAAACATATGAAAACCATATCTTAATCACTATGTTGTAAAAAGTGATTCATTTTGTATTTTTTATATGTTCATTCATAGACTGCAACACGTCTGCTTATAAAAGATCTCATTTCTTCATCTTGACTAGTCAGATCACTGAACAATTAAATTGTTTTTAAATTTTTGAATAAATTGTAATTAAATAAACCATTTGTTTCTTTTCATTGTCAGATTAAACATGGTGGTTTTGTTTATTATCAAGAGGGCTGCTGTTTGGTTCGTTCCAAAGATGAAGAAGGTACAAAACAGTTTTTCCTTGTAAGAAATACCTGATTTTTCAGGTTTTACATTTTTCATTGGAAATTTGATATTGATTTTTCAAAAGTATAGAAAATATCTGTTTTCAATTTCTGATTTTTTTTCTCTATTTTTAAATGAGTAGTTTTTTAATTTCTGGGTTTGCCTAAGATATAATTAACAGCTACATTCAAAAGCTTTGGCAGAGAGAATGGTGGTGGGAACCAGCATTTTTTGAGCATCTACCAAATCCTGGATACTGTGCGAGGCACTATATAGACTATTCAGGGTCACTTATATTTTCTTACTTTTCTGGGTTCTATATGGTCTACAAATATTAGACTATAACTATCAAGTAACATTACATAGGTTGATGCATTGGATAATATTGAATAGCGTAGGGTAGTATTAAATACTAATGCCATTTTCTGTACACGTCAAACTGCTGTCAGTGTTCGAAGACGCCAAAATGTAGCCTCTTACAAAAGGGGAATGCTAGTTTAAAACATTGAAATAGTTTAAATTTTTTTGAAGTATATTTTGTGGAATTATCTCCTTTATCCTTTCCTTTATGCAGCAGACAATGATAATTATGAAGTTTTGTTCAATTTGGAGGAACTTAAATTAGAGCAACCCTTCATTGATTGTATCAGAGTTGCTCCTGATGAAAAATATGTAGCTGCCAAGATAAGAACTGAAGATTCTGAAGCATCTACCTGTGTAGTTGTGAAGCTCAGTGATCAACCTGTAATGGAAGCTTCTTTCCCAAATGTGTCCAGTTTTGGTAAGCCACCAACCAAAACAGTCTTCTACATTGAAAAGGCAACAGTAAAGAGAATTGTCCACACTTTGCAAACATTTTTACTTGCTCACGTGAGTGAATGAGAAGATGAATGCCTGATCTGTTCATCCCTGTGGACTCCATACCTTCCTCTGTGCCTCTTATTCAGGAGACCTTCCCTTCTTTAGTTAAATATCCAAATTCATGTTCATGTTTTTAAAAGTATTGTAATCAGAGTCCAGGTTGTACAGTGTATGTTAATATATCAGTAATTCTTTGCTATTATTTAGAGTACATTTTCACATAAAAATTGTCTCTTAATATTTTATTCAACTTTAAGCTTGGGTATGATTTTTTCATTTCACATCATCTTGTTGAGCCATTATAGCGCATTGCCCAGGGTCACTACCAAGGAACTCTGGAACACGATGAACTAACTTATTCAATAAAAGCTATGACATTTTTACCAATAGAACCAACTTTAAATTTTATCATTTATCACTGAGTGATATATATGTTTATACTTTATCCTCCCTTTTCATTTTCTGCCATATATTTCCCCATTGTTTAATAACAATGCTTTTGCAGTGAATAGAAATTATACCGTATCTAATTGACTCTAAGGCATACCTCTTGTACATTTTAACCTCTCTAAAATCAGAATGCATACTATACAATAATGTCTTACAGTCACTGTCAGCCAGGTGGCAGTCATGATGTAATTGTGTGAAAACTTTCATTGACAGCTTCTGGTAAGATCTAGAAAACACCATATTTGGTAGTTTGAGGTATCCTGTGGCTTGAAAACAGACAGAAAACATTTAAGCATGAGAGAAAATGGTCCAAAATTTCCTCAGATTTAGAGGTTGTAGATTTAAACATAATTCATCTCCTGAAAGCAAATGTGACTTTACCAAAGTCTTTCTTAACTATTGAATATTCATCTCTTATTTAGAAACTTGAGTACCCTGAGACTAATAACTACTTGAAAACTTAGAATTGATGTAGTAGTATCTTATTCTCTGGAAATATCTCTGGCTTATAAATAACAGGGTTAGACATAGTCAAACCTATGTTAGATTTAGATTTCCAGGGATAAAGTTGCACATCTCTTCTATTTGGCACTCAAAATTAGAATGCACTGTGCCTTTTTTTTTTTTAAACTGTAAGTAGGTGGATATATATAATTCTTTAATTATTTTCTTTTAGAATGGGTAAAGGATGAAGAAGATGAAGATGTTTTATTCTACACCTTCCAGAGGAACCTTCGCTGTCACGATGTATATCGAGCCACTTTTGGTGATAACAGGCGTAATGAACGTTTTTACACAGAAAAAGACCCAAGGTACTAAAACAATACAATTAAGTCTTTTTCTTCAGAGTATTTCTCTAGTTATCTGAAGTGCTGCTCTTGGTTGACTTAAAACATTGATTTTGGCTGGAATCAGATATAATAAGGCTAAGAGGAGCATAAGCATTCTTTTGTAAGTGGGTTAGATTCAAAATTGGAAATTAGTTATATTCAGACTTCAGAGTGAACACAAATATATCATTAGACTCAAATGCTGAGTTATTAACATTCTCTCTGTACTGACACATGAGAGGAGTTGTTAATTAAACATTTCATATGGTTTCCATGCAGCAGTTATGAATCTCTTGTAAGTCATAACTAGAATAACCATGGTGTCAGTTACACAGAATTCACTATTTATTTCATATAGCTTATCTGAATTTTAAATTGCTTTGCTTTGAACCATGATATACATTGGTCTTTAAATTTTACTTTCCCCAATACTTTGGTAATTCCTCCTTAAAGGTAATTCTTTTTGCTTCAGGACTTATGCCTCATATTACCACTTAACCAGGCTTGGGAGGAAATGATAATAAATTTATCTGGCAAAATCCCTTAACTCTTACCCAGATATACTTTTCCAAATGATTTATGATAAATTATTTCTTAACACCAGGGTCCTGTCACCTTTTACAGTATAATTTGGACAATGTCTGAACAGATTTTGCAAGAGAGAAAAATGATCTTTAACACCAAATCTATGACAGTAAAATTGATACCCAAAACAAGAAAAGTAACCCTTCACTTAATAAAATCTCAGAGCTGACAAGGACCTTAAAGAAAATCTTACACAACACCCAGTTTATATAAAGAACTTAAGGTCTGGAGAAATTGTATTATTCCAACCCATAGAACTAACATTCTGGGTTCAGTAATGCTGTCATTGATTTTTTCTGATGCTGATTGTTTTAATGAGAATTTACTAGAACCAGCTATTCATACGATCCACTACTTTATGTGTCATTTGTCAAGGATATCTTTTGGAGATGACAGTTTAAGCTAGTAATTTATTACATTGTATCAATGACTTACGATTGTGAACCATTTTCCACCTTGTGAATAAAACTCAAAATTGACCCTATGAGCTATACCCTTGAATAAGGTACTTAGTTGCCGTATGTTGTTACTATCCTAAGTTCTAAGATTGAGTTATACATACATTTAAGATTCTTGATTTTTGGCTTCTAGCGTGCTTTTTCTACCCCAAAAAGAATTAACCATAATTAAGTATGTTTAAACCTAGTTTGGCATCTGATCTCTAAAGCACAGATTAGTTTGTCGATTCTGAATACAGTTGACCCTTGAACAACTGGGGGTTAGGGGCACTGACTCCCGTGTGGTTGAAAATCCACCTATAACTTTACAGTTGACCCTCTTTATCCACTGTTCCATATCAGAGTATTCAGCCAACCGCAGATGGTGTGGTAGTGTGGTATGTATTTATTGAGAAAAATCTGTGTATAAGTGGACCCCACCAGTTCAAATCCATGTTGTTCAGGGGTTAACTGTACTTAACAGCCCTAATCCAAAGGGAAGGACCAAGAGGGAAAAGCAGCATACCAGTAGAGAAAATGTAATAAAGGTCTTCGTAGAACTTCTAAGACTGAGCTGTTTTTTTTACTGTGTTTGCTTTGATCCCCAGGTTTCAGTATTCTGCTCTCACAAGTAAGGTTTGCCAAAATTACTTTATAACTTCTTTTTCTAGTTTCTTGAGGTGTGAAGTTTGTTTGAGATTTTTCCTTTTTCTTAATGTAAGTGTTTATTGCTATAAATGCCTCTATTAGAACTGCTTTTGCTACATCCCATAGGTTTTGGTGTGTAGTATTTCCATTTTCATTTACTTCAAGTTTTTTTTTTAATTTCCCTTTTGATTTCTTCTTTGACCCTTTGGTTGTTTAGGAGTGTATTGTTTAATTTCCATATATTTGTGAATTTTCCAGTTTTTTTCCTGTTAAGACTTATTTTGTGACCTAACACATAATCTATCCTGGAGAATGTTCCAGGTCCACTTGAGAAGAATGGTTTTTTAATTTTTGCTGCTGTTGGACAGAATGTTCTGTATACGTCTGTTAGATCCATTTGTTCTAAAGTATAGTTCACGTCCAAGGTTTCCTTACTGATTTTCTGCCTGGATGATCTATCCATTGTTGAAAGTGGGCTACTAAAGTCCCCTACTATTATTATGTTGTCTATTTTCCTTTCAGATCTGTTAATATTTGCTTAATATATTTGAGGGTTCTGATGCCGAGTGCATATATATTTATGCTTGTTATAAATCTTCTTGATGAATTGACACCTTTGTCATTATGTAGTGGCCTTCTTTATCTCTTGTTAGAGCTTTTGAGTTAAGGTCTATTTTGTCTGATACAAGTATAGCTACCCTTGCTCCCTTTTGGTTTCTACTTGTGTGGAATGTCTTTTTCTTTATTTTGAGCCTATGTATGTCCATGAAATTGAAATGAATCTCTTACTATAGGCAGCATATAGTTAGTTCTTTTTTTAATCTGTTTAGCCACTTCATGCCTTTTGATTGGAGAATTTAATTCATTTACATTTAGAGTAATTTATAACAGCTAAAGACTTACTAATGCCATCTTTTTCATGTTTTCTAGCTGCTTTGGATCAATAGTTCCCAGTTCTTTCCTACTGTCTTCCTTAATGAATTGATGATTTTCCATAGTGCTATAGTTTGATTCCCTTCTCTTTATATTTTGTGTATCTACTGTAGGTTTTTGCTTGGTAGTTACCACAACTTTACTTCTGTTTCTAAGAAAACTGTTACTTACAGAGCTGCTTGTGTTCTCACTTCCCTGTAACTACATGTCTGCCAGATAATTGACTGAGTAATTTATCTTTTGATTACCTGTGTCATCATTACACATAAATAAGTAGATAAAAATAGCAAAGGAAGTGTTGAAGATAAAGAGCAAAATAGGGCAGGAGATTTGCCTTACAACAATATATTAAAACATGTGAAAGCACAACAGTTAAAATAATACAAATTGACAGACCAATAAAAGAGGCCAGAATAGATAACCCTAAAACAGACCCTAGAATGTAAATATTGAATATTTGGACAAAAACAATTTTCATCACTTCGTACATCAGCATACATTCCTAAAAGATTTAAAGGATCTATTGGTAAAAATAAAACCATCAAAAAAAACCCTAGGTGAAAATATATGTATTTCACTCAGCTTGGTTGAAATATTTCCAGAGCATAAAATCAGTAGAAGAAATTACAAGGGGTAGTACCAATATTCTTGATTATCTAAAATATTAGACTCTTATGTCAGAAACTATTATAAACAAATAAAATCCATATGACAAAATGGGGGAAAGTATTTTCAACAAAAGGACAAGTTAATGTCCTTAATTTATAAAGAGATGGTTATAGACCAGTAATTTAAACTACATCACCAAGTTTAAAATGGACACATTGCAAAGAAATAAAATTGACAAACATGGTAATGTAGTCCAATACAAAAGGAATTTTACCAAAATGCTTATCTCTGGGGAGTGGAATTCAGGGTTATCAGCCTTCTTTATATTCTTCAGTATTCTCAGTGTGAATTACTTTTGTAATAAGGAAACATGTAGGTAGAATATTTAAAGGCATCCAGTGTGTCAATATGAATTAGTGTAATGCTCTTAGGATAATATTTGATTATATTGATCAAGAGTCATAAAAATACTTAATCACTAAAACAGTATTTCTGTTACTAAGAATCTATCCTAAGGAAATAATTATAAAAGTTAGGAAGAGGGACTTCCCTGGTGGCGCAGTGGTTAAGACTCTGCACTCCCAATGCAGGGGGCCCAGGTTCGTTCCCTGGTTGGGGAGCTAGATCCCACATGCATGCCGCGGCTGGGAGTTCGCATGCCACAACTAAGGAGGCAGCAAGCCTCAGCTGAGGAGCCCACCTGCTGCAGCTAGGGAGCACACATGCCACAACTAAAGGAGCCAGTGAGGCGCAACTAAGGAGCCCACTGGCTGCAACTAAGACCCAGCACAACCAGATTAATTAATTTTTTTTTTTTTAAGTTAGGGAGAGGGAAACTATCTTCATGACATATTCCCTTTTATATTTATTACAATGAAACATTAAAATCTACATTTTTAAGAATTATGATAATTCAACTCAATAGAATATTAGGTAGCCATTAAAAATAATGATCACAGACTGTATAACTAATGTAGGGGAAGATGATAATATGTGTAAGAAGAAATGCAGGGACTTCCTTGGCAGTCCAGTGCTTAAGACTCTGCACTTCCACTGCAGGGGGCGCAGGTTCTATCCCTGGTTGGGGAACTGAGATCCCATGTGCTGCACAGCGCAGCCAATTAAAAAAAAAAAAAAAAACCTAAATGCAGAATCCAGAATTGCATCTATATTTTTTAAATAACTACATCTATTTAAAGACATGTATAATATTAAGCCTTAGAAGGAAAAATAGAAAAATTAAAATAGTTAATTTTAAAAATGTGTTAGATTAGTGAGATTGTGAGGGTTCTTCTTCCCGTTGTTTGTTTTGTTGTAAAAACTAGGAGAATAGGAAAAAGGATATCCAACATGCACAGAGAAGAAAAACAAAGGAAACTCTGTGTCCCTTTTCTTCCCTACAGTTACGTATCTCCTCTAGGAAGTTTATTTCCTCTTCTCAGGAAAAAGCCCTATAATCTATTAATGTGATTGAGAGTTAGATGATGTCTGTAGTTTACCCTGAAATGCATTTTAAAAAAAAAGATGGATTGATAGATACATAGATCTGCGATAAAGACAGTATAACAAAATGTTAGCCATGATTGAATCTTAGTGGTAGGTATATCGGTATTTACCTTACATTTCTTTCATCTTTACTGTATGTTTAAAAATTTTTTATAATAAAATATTAGAGAAAAATTATTTTGAATGCCTTTGGGGAGGAAATGAGAAATATAATAGCCAGTTTTTATAAGCAGTATTCACTAAGGAGTTTTTATTTTCTATCTACATTATAAATTAATATATATACTGAACACCAGTGAGATATTGTCATTAATAGGATAGCCTGCATTTGAAATTTATTGGGTTTTCGTATCTCTCTCTCCCTCTCTCTTTCTTCTGTGCAGCTTTTTTGTTTTCCTTTATCTTACAAAAGACAGTCGTTTTCTCACCATGAATATTATGAACAAGACCACTTCAGAGGTGTGGTTGATAGATGGCATGAGCCCTTGGGACCCACCAGTACTTATCCAGAAGCGAATACACGGGGTCCTTTACTACGTAGAACACAGAGATGATGAATTATACATTCTCACTAATGTTGGCGAGCCTACAGAATTCAAGGTAAATCCTGTATTCTCCTGGTCCCCATTTAGGCTCTTAGGGAGTGTTACACGAACATCAACATTCCTTGCTCTAAGAGTTTATTGTTTTGTAAACTTTGGGTATTGTAAAAACTAATGCTACCTTCCTATGTATAACCAATCCCATTTCTCTTCCCTTAGAGCTAATACCTCTTCATATTTTAATTGTACCTAAAAAGGTTAGTAAATGAAAACATACTCTATTCTAAATATATTAGTTATCAAAGCCAAACTTAGTGGCTTAACAAACTTTTATAAGCTCATGATTTTGTGAGTCAGTAGTTTGGACTGATCTCAGGCAGTTCTTTTACTGGTCTCGGCTCAGCTCATTGACGGTTCCACAGTCAACCGGCTGTACTCTCACTCAGATGTCCATTGGTTGACCAGTCAGCTAAGCACTGGGCTATACCCACCCAGCAGGCTAGCCTGGGCTCATTCATACGGTGATGTTCACACTTCAGCCCTGATGCAGAGTTAGTTCCTTCAGCTCTTCATAAAACAGTGAAGACTAGTGTGGTCTAGTTTTCAGTGGTTTCATCTCTGGATGCTGTAGTAATCATGTTGTGGTACCTAGATCTCTTCTAATTTTGTTCCACACAGCTAATGAGAACAGCAGCTGATACCCCTGCTATTATGAATTGGGATTTATTTTTCACAATGAAGAGAAATACCAAAGTTGTAGACTTGGACATGTTTAAGGATCACTGTGTTCTATTCCTGAAGCATAGCAATCTACTTTATGTTAATGTGATTGGTCTGGCTGACGATTCAGTTCGGTCTCTAAAGGTATGTTTAATTTTCAAAAGATAATACGTTAGTCAAAATACATGCAGTTTATTAAGAGAACATCAAATTTTGAATAATACCAATATACTTTTTCTTAAAAGGAAATTAATTTAAATGGAATTTAGCATATTGGGTCTTTATCAGGTTTAGGAGGTTTGTTTTAGAATTACTTAGAGGACCTTCCTTTTTGTGCACTTTTACTTAAAAATACTGTCTTATAGCATGAATTTGAGAAGTAAGGTGCCATTGTATTTCTCTTTCTGCATATCTCTATATCACATATCTCTACAACTTTAGATATAGTAATAACTCAGGCCAACTTGGCAGCTGGTGCCTAACCACTGCCTCCTGTTCCCATCCCACACCTCCAGTGGGGATAGTAGTCATGCCCACTGTGTTTCTGCTACTATGTTTCTGCCACTGCATTCTCATGTCTTCATCATCTCTTTGCCAATTTTATTGCTAAAACTGGTGAATGGTAACGTTATTGCCCAGTTTTAAAGCAGCATTAATATGTGACTTTAGATAGCATGCACTGAAGGGAAGAAGAGAGGCCTCTGTTTTACTTGATATGGAAAGAGTTGTGTGACCAGCAAACAGAGCACTTGTACCTCCCCATCTGTACTATTATCACAATTTTTGTTAAAATGCAATTCCAGTAAATTCACTGGATGTTTATCAAATTTCTATGTGCAAAGTACTGTATTGGGCACTCTGGAATGGAAAGATAGTAGGACAAAATATCTGGCCTTAAGGAGAATACAGTTTATCATGAGATTAGACTAGCATACAAAGATCAAGTATAAGGTGGGTTTAAATAAGTGGGATCAGAAACATAAAATGTGCTGTGAGGCCCAAAGGAAAGGAAGAGAGCCCAGGAAAGCTTTGAGGGGAAGTAGAATTTGAGATAAACCGAAGAGGATAGATCGGATTTTGATGGGTGGGGAAGGGAATGGTATTCTAGGCTGAGAAAGTCCATCAAATGAAGCTCTAAGCTGTAGAAGTTCAGAAAATGTTCAGGAAACTGCTAATAATTCATTTTTATTGAAGCAGAAGAAATTTCTAGGGGATGAAGCTATGATTTGACATTCTTTGACTGTCAAGGTGGTGAATTTATGCGTAAATTATGAAGAGGGGAACATGTGAAGTGTGCGGGCAGGGGAATAATTTGAGGAGTCAAGCTGTACTTCATGAGGTTATCTGGCAGCCATGTTAAGAGTACACCAAAGCACCAAGAGATAAGGGGCATAGAGGTTAGTTTTGAGATTGTTACAGTGGTATAAATAAGAAATAACTAGGGCCTAAATAAAACAACCAAAATTTTCCATCTACTTCATGAAATCAAATTATCAAATGTAATGTCCAGTGCCTTAGAAGGCTATATAAATGTCCTAAAACAAAAATGGTGATTCTTAACTCCAGCAATTTCTTACTGCTTTCATCTATTGAATTCAAAGTGTGTCTTTTCACTTGCTAATTGATGCCGAATTCAGACATCTTCAATCCAGAAACCAGCAGAGCATCTGTTCTTATTGTAGTCTATAGGAATAGGGATGGGAGAAAATATATAATTTCTAGCAATGCATTTATTATAACAAAATTCTTGCAGAATTAGGAATGTCATGAGACTTTGCTCTAAGATTTGATTTCTAAGTAAATATGGGCTTTTATATTTTTTGTATTTTTAAGATATGCCTCAGTTTCCATTTTTTTAACTTCCATTAACACAAACATCATGTCTTTCATTTATTCTGTATCCTCTATTTCTTTATTCCTTGACCTTTCCAAACCTGTAGTACCTATTATGATGTTCTGAGTATGATGTTCTGAGTCATCATCACATGGAATCAAATACTATATTATATACCAGGTGCTAGTTAAAGAGAATTTTATAGATCAGAGCCTTTTTATGAACTGGATAACACTGATTAATATGCACAGCCAGTGCTATATACAAAGGACATCTGTAAGCCATACTGTGAGTGGATTATAAAGTATTTCTGTATGTAACATCTCTGCCCAGTGGGCACTTGACTAAAAGAGCTTTATAAACTCAGTCTCAGCAATAGAAAATGTCACGCCCTTGATATATTGCCTCATATCCTTGGTCATCATATCATCAGTATTTCCTGGTGATGTTTTTAGTTATATTATTTGGTTATGATATTTAATTTAAGCAAATTAGGAAGTGTTTTGCTTTGTGCTAACATCAATTCATCTAGAGCAGCCTGCATGCTTGGGCTGATTTTCTTTCAGCATGTATGTCTTAATCATTCTTTTGATGAAATGACTGGTTAGGTGGTAGAATGCTTAAACTAAACCTGTTTCTGTCAAATATCTCAAGGAATATCTGCATATCACCTGGCCAGCTTATAATTCTTCTCAGGCTCTGTTCATTAATATACATAGATGATACGGCAGGCTTATCTCAATAGGAAATGTGGCTGAAGATATCCTTGAGATAGTTAATACTTACTTCTATATCAGCTGGACAAACTTTAGAAAGTCCATAGCCTTGGAACAGTTTTTGTTATGATTAAAACTTTAACCTTGGTCCCATTAGTTTAAGAAATACACCCAAAAGACTTTTTGATTTATTGGAACCATTTAATCAGAAACTAAGCTTACTAAAAAAAAAAAAAACAAAAAAACTAAGCTTACTACATGAGTCACATGGAAAATGTTTTAAAGTGTCACCAAAGGGGAGAACAACTTGCACCCCTGAGGGCTGAGGAGCCTTGTGCCCTCAATCTGAGGCCTCTGTTACAAGGTTAATAGCAATGCTTCTTCCCTTTTTTCCCACTAAGGTCTCAGTTTTTACTCGTTTCACTTTTGCTACCAGATTTCCCAACTTTCATGATTACATTTTTCTTTCTAGTTATGGCTTATATTTAAATAAACAAATTATCCTTGAAAATAGCCCACAATCTGAGGAGAGTAAATTAGGAACTCTTTTAGAGAGACATTGCAAATGTATGTCCCTAGTGTTTCGGGGCAATGGATTCTTTGGATTAATTACAAGGAACTTGTTCTGTGAACATAAGCTCTTTGGCTATAGTTTCTACAGGTTAAATGGTACACTCTTTATGCATACATCCCCCACCTACCCTTTCTGAATAGTGCCCACCAGTGACGTTACTGTGCCAAGACCTCTGATTTTCTAAGGAATTTGCTCTTTCTACAATTACTCAGGGAAAGAAAGGCAATTTTCTTTAATGTTCTGACTCTCAGTACCATTTCTAACACACTGTCAGCCTGCTTACTAGAGTTCTTTAAAAGGTGTAAGAGGGGATGTTAGTGGAAGGCTTGAGGCTGGACCCTGCTGCTCTGAGAGAATAAATTTTGATTTCTTTCCTTTTTTCTTAAAGTTAAGAATCTTAATCGTAATAGCTGTGAGTCTCTCAGAGTGGATGTGCAGGAAAGGTTTTCTTCTGCACAATGGTTACCCTGGGAGCTAAAGTTAAAAACAAATTGTAAATGCTTTAGTGCTGCTGAGCCAGTTTGTAGCCCTGGAATAATAACTGTCATCACTGCTGCTGTCCAGGCAGCAGACTAAGGGCTGCTGGGTAAATTATTAGAAACACATGTGAGAAATTTCATTTTCTGTGAGAATAGAGATCTTGGAGATGTCTCTGGGTTCTGGAATTACTACTTGATTTGCTGTTATTCTTAATCATTTTGCTGTTTCATTGCCCAAGTTTATATACCCCCAAAATAAACTTTTTTATTGAAGGAGACTTCATGTAAATCTAGATTCATGATAAACCATTTTCCTGTACTTTTTTTCTTATTTTATTGGTCATTTGCATAGAGTTTTGTTTTTCACTTGAAATATTTTTTGTTGTGCTGAAGTAACCCTTAGATGAGGCATTATGTGATAATGGATAAAAATAAATTTGATGTCCACATCATCTTGTTTGGAGCAGACCCAGAAATTTAATTAATAATACTTAGTGTCTAGATAAAGAGTAAAAATAACTGTTTTATTTCTTCAGCTCCCACCTTGGGCCTGTGGATTCATAATGGATACAAATTCAGACCCAAAGAACTGCCCCTTTCAGCTTTGCTCTCCTATACGCCCCCCTAAATATTACACATATAAGTTTGCAGAAGGCAAACTGTTTGAGGAAACTGGACATGAAGACCCAATCACAAAGACTAGTCGTGTTTTACGTATAGAAGCCAAAAGCAAGGTAAGTCTTTGTGATCCCCACTGTCAGCCTCTGTTTGTTGAAAGGATACTATTTGTCAAGTATTGTGCAATTGCTGGGATTACATTAGCACAGTTTAGTAAAGTGGATCTCACATTCCACAGCAACACCCAAATGATTTTAGGGGGTACGTGGACTTTTTTTTTTAACTTCTGATACACATGCATTTATTTAAACATGGATTAGAAAATTTATAACCATCATAGCAAGCCCTTGATTTCATGTGTTGTGTATATTTGAATATTAAAAGTTGATTTAAAGAAGGAAATAATCAAAGTTTCTGTGTAGTTACGACAAAAATTATGAAGGTAGTAAGCAATTGACTAGAGTGAACTAGACTAATATAGACTCCCTGCCCTCATGGAGATTAAATCTAGTGGGGAAGATGCTAGATTTTGAAGAAGTAATTACTAATGTACTGATTGCTGCCAAGGAAGACGTACTGAGTACAGTGGAAACATATGGTAAAGGAACCTTACCTCGTCTGGAGAAATTGGGGAAAGCTTCTCTGAGGAAGTAATGCCTCTAGGATGATCAAGAGTTAAGCTAGAAAAGGGGAAGGAGGATTCTATTTTGTGCAGAGGCTCTGAATTGAGGGAGAAATAATGCATTCAAGAAGTATAAAGGAGAACAGTATGGCCAAAGTCTAGCGTAAAAGAGGGAAGATTGTCCGGGGGCAGTGGGAGGTTGGGGAGGTAGTAAGTAGAGAAGAAAATTTGAGCAAGTGAGGAACAAATTAATACATAAACTGTGGTCTTGAATTTAAGGAATTCTCAGAGCTTAGCACATCATACATCAGATAATTTCGCATGTACTGACAAAGAATGAATCAAAACAGAAACCTTTTTTCCTTGTGAATTTTTTCTTTAATTCATTGATTTTTTTAAAAAATATCTTTAAGCAAAGACTACTTTAATATTATAAAAGCAATACACGCTTATTAGAACAAATGCAAAAATATAGAATGTATAAAGTTTAAATGACTACTTTTCAGTCCTATTTGCTGTACTGCATAGAAATAATCATTGTTAACACATTACCACCTTCCAGATTTTTGGTTTTTGTCAACAAAATACATATGTTTAGGCTTTGTTTTGTTTTACAAAGATGGGATTTATACCAATCTCCCAAAACGTTGTAATTATACCCCAAACGGAAAGAACAGTGAAGCTAAGCTCTTGGAGAGCCAAGGGATTCTTCGTACATTAGGAAAGAAGGAAAGCAACCGCTAAACGGAAGCTGCTGTAACTACAGGCATTTTTGCACTGCTGATGAACTCTGGGATTCAGGCCATCACAGGACTTGCTACCATCCTTACCTCTTCCTTTTCATAAGTTTTCAACCAACAAGTTTTTCTCTGCTTGTTTAAGTGAAGTTGGGTAGGAGGCAGGAAGATGAACACAACAAGATTATTTTATAGAAATTAATCTGCATCATTTTATAAGAATGAATCTTACTGAGAAGTGAAAATTCAGTTATGCTGTCATAATGGGTATAATAATGAGAGGAAGAGTTTTTCCTTATTTGATAACACTCTAGTGCCCCAAAGTGAAGTTTTCAAAATGGGAATGAAAAAAATGGGGAGAGTGGCCTGGTTATATTATTTTCCTTATGTAAACTAGTGCTTTTTCATTAGTTTCTGTAAGCAGGGTGAGAACCAACATTTCTACCCTTTTTCTATGAAAGGAAGTCAGTTGAGTGTGAACTATACTGGAGTATAGTTATTTGCCCTAAAAATAATTCAGATGTTAAAATTTGTAAAACTTAAACCGCTTTTAAACATTTTAAAAATAAATAGGTCTTTGAAGAGGATGTGGGTGGGTGTTAGGTCAGTAAGAGATTTCAGGTTTTAATGATTCAGAATTCTGACTATTGAGTACAGAAAATTGAGTTGTTAAAACTTCTTTAATTAGCATATTTGTATATATATTCAAAGATGAGAAATGCCTATATGTAACCGGACGTATAGGAAGAATACCATGCTAGTATGTCTAACCTTGATAGGTATTTTGGCTTGTCCTGAAAGAAAAAAAAATTAGTTATACTGAGTAGTGAAGAACTCTTTAAAGTCACTTTACTGTCCTGAAAAGCTACATTTAATAAACTATTTTCAAGCCAGACTCTTGCTGTTCCTTTCTAGTTACTATTATAGGTCAGCAGAGTAGCTGAAAATTAAGGACCCTGAGGGATTTTTAGAGACCGTAACTCTTTTGTCTTAATTAAATGAAGTTGGTGCTCAACATCAATAAGCAGCACATAAAATTGGGGTTAAAACTGTTTGAAAAGACTTCTTTACCTGCATAGTAAATCTTCATTTCCAGGATGGAAAATTAGTGCCAATGACTATTTTCCATAAAACGGATTCTGAGGACTTGCAGAAGAAACCTCTCCTGGTACATGTATATGGAGCTTATGGAATGGATTTGAAAATGAATTTCAGGCCTGAAAGGCGGGTGTTGGTGGACGATGGATGGATATTAGCATATTGTCATGTTCGGTGAGTCAACACATTTTGCCTGGCCTATGAGTACTGGAGTATTGTCACATGTTCAAAATAACAGTATATTGGGGAGCAGAAGTTTATTTTCTCATTTGTATTGTTGAATTTGTGTATTCTTAAACCTGTGCTAGTAGAACCTGATTCAGTAACATATTAATGCCAAAAGCAAAAGGGTAGATTTTTCGGATTTTACACCAGATTTTTAGGATTTTTAGAAGAGATAAACCGAGCTCTGTACTTTCTTAGTTACATTATTATTTCCATTTAATTCTCCTGAGTTTGGGTTTTTCTAAAATAGCCTCTTAAGCTGGACTCCCTTTTTTCCACTCTAACTTCCATTTTATTTAAGCTGTTTTCAGGACACTATTAGTACTATATGTTTCTGCTTAAAATTCTTTACCACTTCCCCATCTCCGCAATAAAATCCAAATACCTCAGTATAGTATTTAACGTCCTAATGATTCGGCTTATCTTTGTAGTGGCATCTGTCATCACTTCCCAA
This sequence comes from Balaenoptera acutorostrata, assembly GCF_949987535.1. Lineage (NCBI taxonomy): Eukaryota > Metazoa > Chordata > Mammalia > Artiodactyla > Balaenopteridae > Balaenoptera > Balaenoptera acutorostrata. Next base: position 57,503,459 of record NC_080075.1, read on the forward strand.
ACATGTCCTGCTCTCCAGCCATGCACATCCTACACATCCAGCCTCGCTACATGCTTTCAAATGACAACCTCTTTCCCCTCTGTGCCTTTGCACATGCTGTGTCTTGATGCCTTCCCTTTCTTTGCCCTTCTGGGAACTCACATTCTTCCTTCAAGACTCAGCTTAGGTATCACCTCCTTAAAGCATTCATGTTCCTGACTCCTATGTATACCCCTAACCTGACAGGTGGATGTTCTCTCCTCTGGTTCTGGTTCTGTTATAGCAGCAACCACATTGCTTGGTAGCTGTTCTCTTTCCCTGCAAAATTATGACCTCCAGGACAGAGGATTCTACTTGTTTATATTTTTAAGGCCTGCATTTAGCACAATGTCTGGTAAATAGTAAGCAGGCACTCAAAGCATATTTGTTGAGTCAGTTTTTTTTTTTTTTTAAGGAAGATTTATTTTTTTTAACAACTAGTCAAAAAATGATACTGTTTTTCCATATTAGGTACTAGAGTCTTGCAAAGCTGACCATAAGATCTATTATAGATATTATTCTTGTTTAAATTAGATGATCTTTAACATCCCTCTCATTTCTAAGATTCTCTATTTTTAAAACTAGAATAAGGTTTCATAACTGACTCATTACTAAATTATGTCACTTAAATTATTAAATCTTTAATATGACACTACCTTTGCATGCTTCAGTTCTAACTTTGCCAGTTCCACTAATTTTTTTCTGAATGCAGCAACTCTTCTTGTCTTAAAATCTCTACATTCTTGTCTTGCAGATACAGATATTTTTTCAAATTTCTGACAGCATAATTGTTGGGACGTTTCATCCTACAGAACATCTTTATTTTTCACTCTTGCTTTATCCAGTGCTTTATTACCATTTTCATAATCCAGTAGTGACCTAGATCTTTGATAGAGGAGATCCTTAGCAGCTTGAGATTCTTCTTAAGTAATATTTTAAAAGGTCAGAAAGTTTGAGGTCCTCATCAGCTGACACTTTTTCTTGTTTTATCAAACAGTTCTGAACCTTTAAGAAAAACTTGCATATATGTGTAGAATTCTGAGTTCCTAAAGCATATAATGAAGAACCAATTCTATTGTAATCGTCTGCAGCACTTTTGTGGGATCTCGTCATCCTATCAGATTTAGCAGATGCATCCTTACCTCGGTTATGATATTCTAAAAGGAATGTTCGTTCATGCTCAAAGAAATCATCTACATCCTTTACGCAAGAAACAACTACTTCATCTGCTGATTTAACCACATTTTTAAAGAAATCTTCAAGTTTCTCTTTTTTATTTTTTCCTCGCACAGTCAAATCTTGATTATATTCCAGGAAGACATAGAAATTTAAATCTTTCCTCAAAATGGGATGTGCTGCCACACAACACAGGAACACTTCATGCACTGCAATGGTCTTCTTGAATATTGCCAAATACTCAGCTTCCAGCTCCTGTTTCATCTTTGTGAATTCTTCCTTTGTCATAGACCCTTCTTCTCTAAGTTTCTGTAGTTTTTCCCTTGAGGCATCAAAATCAGGTCTTGGTGGTGCTTGGAGGGATAATGTAACCTGCATAGTCTTCACTTTCTATGAAGGAATCATGAAGCCAGATGAGTTCCTCGTGTTGTCGGACAACAGAAAACTCATTTTTTTAAAAATTTGGCAATGAACTCTTTGTGTGAACAGTGAATTTTACTTTCTCTCTCTTACTAAGAGCATCAGAAATGTCCACCTGTAGAGCAGCATCACCTTGAAGATCTACATTTATTGCTTTAAGTCCGTGGTCCTCCTCTGAGAGGAAGTCGGAGCCGTCCTGCAGGGTTGGCAGGGCCCGGCGCGCCAGGGGAGAGGATGGAGTGGGGGAGACACAAAGGGAGACATTAGTGCCAGGCCGGTGAGGTCCCCATGTCTGCCCCACGCCTGCTGCCCCCCACTGCGCGCCCGGGGCTCAGCGCCGCCTTGAATCAATTTTTGATTGTCTGTGTCGGGTTGGCAAACTTTTTCTCTGAAGAACAAAATAGTAAACATTTTAGGCTTTGCAGGCCACATATGGTCTCTGTTGCATATTCCTGGTTGATTTTTTTTTTCCCAACCTTTAAAAATGTAAAAATCCTTCTTAGCTCAAGGGCCATACAAAAACAGGCCTCTGGGGAGATTTAGCCCGCAGGCTGTACTTTGCTGACCCTGACCTATATATCATTAACATTCTTTCCCCACTAAAACTTTTTTCCCCTTTAATTTCAGGGGAGGTGGTGAGTTAGGCCTCCAGTGGCACGCTGATGGCCGTCTAACTAAAAAACTCAATGGCCTTGCTGACTTAGAGGCTTGCATTAAGACACTTCATGGCCAAGGCTTTTCTCAGCCAAGTCTAACAACCCTGACTGCTTTCAGTGCTGGAGGCGTGCTTGTGGGAGCATTGTGTAATTCTAATCCAGAGCTGCTGAGAGCTGTGACTTTGGAGGTAAGTACTCTGCCTCTACTGTTTACAGAATAGGGAGGCGTGAAGTAATAGATGCTCTAAGAAAAATTTTCTGTTACAGTTTTACCACAGCACAGGAGTATAACAAAGCTTTTAAATTTTAAGCACAGAATTGTAGCTCTGGGAGAACTTCCCTGACAGTGTTCTTTATTGATTTTTAAGGATTTCCTCTGAAGGATATTAATGGCTGTTCCCACTGATCATTTTTTATTTGTAAGAACATTTAGAGTTGGTGGAAAAGAGACAAAGCATATACGAAACACCAGATCCAGGAAGTCAGGCCAGGCACACTGACTCTGGAATGTGTGAAATCCTTTGACTCTTATTGCCCATCAACATTTCAGTCCTGGATTTAGGGGCTCTCTATTTTCACATACTCTATTCTTATTAATGGTCTTTAGGAATATTTTCCTATACTTCAATTGAAATATCTTTTCCTGTTCTGAAAAGGCTCTATAGTCTTTTCCTGATGTCCAAAGTTATGAAATTATAGCCGCTCATTTCACCTCCATCTTTCTCCTGCTTCCTGGTTAGTGTAGGGGAGAAAGAAATTTTCCTCTTCCCTCTAGGTTCTTCTGGCTGGTCTCAGAATTAAATTGACATGAGACAGATTAACAGGAGAAAAATCAAACAAAGTTTAATAACATGTATATATGGAAGAGACCCAGCAGACTGAGTAACTCACCAAAATGACCAGAATGGTGGCCATGGTTACTCACCTTCAACACCATCTTCAGCTAAAGATGGAAGAGGATGTTAGGGGTAAGACTTCAAGGGGTAGAAGGCAGTAGGAAAAGCAAAAGTTTGGTAAACAAATGTTTGCTGGGTTAGCAGAGACCATGGGGCACAGAGTGGACTCTGGTCTCTAAGCATTTCCCCACCACAGCTAGTCTGTATTTATTATCTGGTGATGCTCCTGTAATACACCCTCTATCTAAATTCTTCAGGCTGTTAGGGGGAAGATCAACGTTTCTTCCTGAGTCTTTTGGGCCTTGATTGTTTTCAGCTTGAAATAATCTGGGGGTGACAAATTTTGTTCTTCTACCGTAGATATTCTAGAAGATAATGACTAGGATGGAGAGAGTAAATTATTTTCAGGTTTTTTTTTTTTTTTGAGGGTGTGGGCTATACACTGTGGGCTTGTATTAAGTAAATAAGTGTTAAATATTCCTGATCAGTAAATCTATTTTTTAATAGAAATACTTAGAAGGGAAAAAACTCCATGCACAAAGACAGTAATGGCAGAATTATAAAGAAAATGCAACTAACCTTTGACTTTTAGAAATCAGAAAGGAGGGCTTCCCTGGTGGTGCAGTGGTTAAGAATCCGCCTGCCAGTGCAGGGGACACAGGTTCGAGCCCTGGTCCAGGGAGATCCCACATGCTGTGGAGCAACTAAGCCTGTGTGCCAGAACTACTGAGCCTGCGTGCCACAGCTACTGAAGCCCGTGCGCCTAGAGCCCGTGCTCTGCAACAGGAGGCCACTGCAATGAGAGGCCCACGCACCTCAACAAAGAGTAGCCCCCGCTCGCCGCAACTAGAGATAGCCCGCGTGCAGCAAGGAAGACCCAACACAGCCAAAAATAAATAAATGAATAAATTTTAAAAAAGAAAGAAATCAGAAAGGAAATAATCAGAAATATATGTTTAAGAATATTTATCCCACACTGCTTATAATAGTGAAGAATTGGAGGTAACGCAATTATCCAACAATTCATTCAAAGTTTGGAGCCCATTATGTCTGATTGGTAAACCTAAGTCATGTGGCTACTCTCACTCTGAGGGAAAGCTGGGAAAGGAACTATCTGGCATTTAGCTCCTCTACAGTGAGAGGCAGGCTGTCTCATAAGGTTAGGGATATTCTAAATGCACAAAAGGAGCTAAGATGCTAGGCAGCCAAAAAGAATTGCATTTGCCCATATTTGCTTAATGTTAATAAAAGAGAAAGCTGCAAAACATGTTAACAGAAGATTATACAGCTATATGAACAAAGCAGCCCCCATTTTATTAAATGTTTTAATACTGGTTATAAGCCAATGAGTGATATTCTTTTTCACCTTGGATAATTTTCAGATTTTCTTCAATTAGCATTTATTACCTTTTTATTATGTAAAATGTCCAACTGAGTTTATTCACGTGTTGTTGGGGTTTTATTTTTAAATATTTATTTATTTATTTTTGGCTGCGTTGGGTCTTCGTTGCTGCACGCGGGCTCCTCTAGTTGTGGCAAGCAGGGGCTACTCTTCGTTGCGGTGGTGGGCTTCTCATTGCGGTGACTTCTCTTGTTGCAGAGCACAGGCTCTAGGCACGTGGGCTTCAGTAGTTGTAGCACGTGGGCTCAGTAGTTGTGGCTCATGGGCTCTGGAGCACAGGCTCAGTAGTTGTGGCACGTGGACTTAGTTGCTTGGCGGCATGTGGGATCTTCCCAGACCAGGGCTCGAACTCGTGTCCCCTGCATTGGCAGGCAGATTCTCAACCATTGCGCCACCAGGAAAACCCTTACTTTTAAGTTTTAATTGTGGTAAAATAACATAAAATTTACCGTCTTAACCATTTTTAAGTGTGTTCAGTTCAGTAGTGTTAAGTACACTCACGTTGTTATGCAACCAGTTTCCATACTCCTCATCTTGCAAAACTGAAACTCTGTACCCATTAAATAGCAACTCCCCAATTTCCCCTTCCTCTGGACCCTGGGAACCACCATTCTAGTTTTCTATGAATCTGACTACACTAAGGTACCTCCTATATAAATGGAATTGTACAATGTATTATATGTCTTTTTATAACTGGTTTATTTCACTTAGATAATGTTCTCAAGGTCCATTGTGTTGTAGCAGGTGTCAGATTTTCCTTCTTTTTAAAGCTGAATTTCATTGTATCATTGTATTTATATTTTGCTTATCCATTCATCTATCAGTGGACACTTGGGTTACGTCCACCTTTTGGGTATTGTAAATACTGCTGTGAACAGGGGTGTACTCTTCAAGACCCTGCTTTCATTTCTTTTGGATATATACCTAGGAATAGAATTACTGGATCATATGAGAATTCTAAGTTTAATTTTTTAAGAAACCAGCATACTCTCTGCACCATTTTACATCCCCACCAGCAGTGCACAAGTGTTCCAGTTTGTCCACATCCTTGCCAACACTTTTTTTTCTTATAGCAGCCTAATGGATGTGAGGTGGTGGCATTTATTATGTGAATAAAAGAAACAAAACTAAAAGCAAAAATTGTGAAATTGGAAGATAAACCCTTTGTCATTTAAGGAGTCTGAATACCTTAAAAGCCAGTTATAAATCACAGGCCCTGGTTACAGACTGGCTAATTAATCTGGCTCCTGGGAATGTACATAACTTCTTGAGCTTTGTTCTGTGATGTCAGCATGTATATTCATAAAGTATAGTATTTTTCTGAAACTCATTTTACCAATTTATTAATTGAAGTTTAAATTTCTCTGGCTTTTTTTTTTTTTAAGGCACCTTTCTTGGATGTTCTCAACACCATGATGGACACTACACTTCCTCTGACATTAGAAGAATTAGAAGAGTGGGGGAATCCTTCATCTGATGAAAAACACAAGAACTACATAAAACGTTACTGTCCCTATCAAAACATTAAACCTAAGGTAGTGAAAGACAGTTATGATATACTATCCTGAAGTGATAGAGAGAATAATGAAAAGGATATTTACCCGAGCCACAGCCAGAATTTAGTAAGGCCTTAGATTGTTTCTGCTTATAATACTCAAACACCTTTCAGCCCCTTCTCTGCTCATACTCCATGTTTGTTTCCACTTAATAGCTCAGGAGACTAGATTCAATAAGATCAAGGTCTCACTAGTCAAGAAAAGGTTATTCCAGGTAACAAATAGTCTAGTATTGTGATGCCATATATCTCTCAAGAATATCAAATGAGAAAAAAAATTCTAGCACTTAGGGAAAAAAAAATTGGAGGTAGTTGTTTTTCATAATCCATAAGGTGGAAAGGGACCATAAGGAATAATATAAGTTCTTTGTACATCTCTTTTCTTTCAGCATTATCCTTCGATTCACATCACAGCTTACGAAAATGATGAACGTGTGCCTCTGAAAGGAATTGTAAACTATACTGAGAAACTCAAGGAAGCCATCGTGGAGCATGCTAAGGACACTGGGGAAGGTAGGAGACCGCCTGGGAGCAGAGGACGTAGCTACATGGACTGTCACCTTCAGTGTACTGCTCAGGGTAGTACTGCAGACCAAATCAATCACCCATGATTCTAGACAAATCACTGTTTTTCCTATGTCAACTACCCATTTGAAGCAAATGTAATAACTATAACTGCCTCGCCTGTTTTTCAAAGGACAGCATTAAAATAAGGTAGGCAAGGCACAAAGAAAAAAGTAAATTTGAATATGTACATAACTTGGAGGTGTACTATCATACTGTATCATATCATTCATTCTTTAACAAAATTAATTGAGCTATTATTCTTGGGAATCTCTAAAAACAAATTCTGAAGTTTTTGCTCTGGAGCTTCAGTGCCCAAACTAGCAGCTTTAATTTTCTCTAGATCTTTCAATTTTATTAGGCAAGAACTCTTACCATTTTTCCTTGGCAAGACATGCCAGAACCTTCTGGGCTCAGGGTCAGAGGGTCTCACATACAAGTTTCCAGACAGTTGCCCTGTATTCAGTTCTGTGTCTCACTCTCACCCATTGCTATAGTTGGTGTTTCCAGGTCACAAGGCTCTCAGATTCCGTAAGACCGATTGGCTTCCTTCTCCATATAGCCCTGTAGTCTCTTCCATCCAGCTTCCTCTGCCTCTGGTCCTCCTCCTGCTTTTCCTGTTTCAAAAATTTGTTTTCTACTGCTCTCCCCACCTCTCCTGTCTTTGTTGTTGTTGGTGGTGGTGGTTTATGCCTTTCTCCTTCACTACTATTTTAATAGAGCGCTTGGAAGGAGCCGGGTGAAATGGGTGGGTCTCGGCCGAAAACCTTCTAATTGTTTCATATGTTAACTCTTTCAGGTTATCAAGCCCCCAATATTATTTTAGATATTCAGCCTGGAGGCAATCATGTGATTGAGGATTCTCACAAAAAGGTATGCTATCAAGCCCCTCTAAGTTGACAGATGCCCAATTAGTGATGTGTTGTACTCGGCCTTTCAGTGGTTGCAGCAGGGTTTGTGCCGGCTGCTTCACCAACTGTCAGGTCTATGGCTGAGACCTGAGGGGGAAGGAGGAACTCAGAGTCAATAAAGAGAAGAGGAACTTGATAAGTGAGCTCTGTCAGAGAAAGTAGTTGTATCTCAGTTGTTGGGAACTTTCTGCCTCTGTGCCAAATAAAAAATACCTTTGCCATAAATTGCTGACTTCAGGGTTAGGTGAAGATGGATGGACAAGGAGAGACTTGAACACTGGAGTTTTACCACAAAGGCCTTCTATCTAATTTTTTAAATGTGTTTCTTTTAGATTACAGCCCAAATTAAATTCCTGTACGAGGAACTTGGACTTGACAGCACCAGTGTTTTTGAGAATCTTAAGAAATATCTAAAATTCTGAAATGCTGCATTCAGTGGAAATTGGAAACACACTGAAATATTTCATAGTCATATTTCCAGTTACATTAACAAAAGTGAGTTTTTTAAGTTAGTAAATAATTTTTTAAAATTTGTTTCTCCATCCAGATTTTGTTTTGTATACAGCTCACTTGCTTATACCATTGTCTTCATTGATGCACATGCCCCTTAACCTAGGAAAGTAGTTTTCAAACCATGCTCTGTAGAAGGACATAGAGAAGGGAGTGAAGGAAGGATTGGTGACAGCAGAACTTTCCCCTTTCCCGCATCAGAACAGGTTTGTTTTACTCTGATTTTCTTTGAACAGTTTACAAATCAAGGTCCTGCTTCTTTGCTAGTGAACATTTTTAGATACTCTAGCAGTTAAGTGATCCTCCAATTTCTGTACCTGCATTTTATGGAAGAAGAAGATATTCCTCACATTAAAATTCATTACATCTCTTTAATATTCTGGAGTCCTGAGGTGCTCTGATCATCTCTTATTGATGCTAACTCAAAAAAATTACAAGTTCCTGCAAGGGATAATTTTCTTTTAAACACTTTATTATTCTTGAAAAACATTTGAGAACCTTTCCTAAAGCAAGTTTCACTCAAGCTACAGAAATATCTAAAAATTAATTACTTCTCATAAAGTTCACCCAGCAGCATGCTGCTGTACGTGAAGTTACTGCAAATGCTTACAATAGAACAGAATGCCAGTGTCTCCATCTCTTTCACAGAGGTGCCTAACACAAGCTGTACAGTATGTTCAGTACACTGGAATAGCATGCCCGGTTGGAAACAAAACATCTGTCTTGGAAAGCTGTTTGGTGATGAAGGAGATTCCTCGTGTTGTATTCAAGGATGAGTCCTTCTCCTTTGTCCAGTGTAATGGCATGTGTATCAACTTCACGGCCTTTGTAGGCAGAATTGGTACTTAACCTTATCCTCACTCTTGTGGGAATATTTGAAATCATTTCCTTTAGATTTAGCACTGATAATTCTCCAAAATTCAGAACCATGAGGAAGACTCTGTCTGTGCCGTCCAGCTCTCTTGTGTACACAACAAAGTGGTTGTCATTCCTCAAGTAGCAAAACCAGCCCCTGCTGAGGAGCAGCTCATTGGCGTGAAGCAAACTTAATTCTTGATATAACTTCAGTGCTGATCTGGGCTGAGTCTTTTGGACCTGTTTTTTTTAAAAAGAATATTCACATAAATGTTTGATTCTAAGAGTATCAAATAAGGAATTATTTCCCAAAAAAACTTGCTTCTATTTTAACCCTTAAAACAACTACCGACTTTTAAGTATTAATAAGTAGGTAAGAATAGTTTATTTAACTACCCATAGAAACTACAAATTCAGGGTTTCACCTTGTCTGAGAGGGATTGCTGCGTGCACAGTTCTCTGCTACATCTTGGCCAGAGCTGATGTAGAGGCCAAATTTGACTCCACTGAATGTCCGTGTCTAAGTTAATGGATATTTAACTTGCCTAAAGAAAGTCCCTTTATGCTATATTTAACTGGCAGAAAAGCAGCCATCATGGCCATGGGCTCTGAGAATCTCTGGTGAACTGGGGCTTCTCTGTTCTCTTTTGTAGAATAATGTGTAGCTTGGTGTAACATTAACAGATGCTAATTATGAACAGAAAATTGCAGAAAGGGATGCAAAGCAAAATGCTGCCTACAGTGAAAGTTAAAATATGCCCATTAAAGAAGATTGGGGTTAATTTTACAGCTGTATAAAATATACATAATTTAATGTATTTTTCTTGTTTTCCTTTAACATTTCAAGCATCTTTTGTTATTACATTAAATGTCATTTTAATGGCAGAATAATAATCTAATGAATGGTTATACGATACTTAATCATTCCCTTTCATTTTGACGTTCAAGTTTCTAATACGCTTCCCCCATATTTGGATTATTTATTTAAGATATAAATATCAGAAAGACAATTATTATGTCAAGGAGTATGGATGCTTGATACATAATGCCAAATTTGTCTTCATAAAAGCTGTTGCCAAATCAGTGATAGCATTCATTTCATTGTAGTCTTGCCAGCCATGTTGACCTCAGTGGTACTGGTGGTTGTTTGGGGCAGGTGCGTAATGTGTGGTGTTTAGTGAATATCTAATGAATGTCTGAAAAAGTTTATTCTGTGTTTATCAGGTACAAAGGTGTTTATGGTACATGTATATGGTATATGTATATGACTTGTCAAATTACTACTAACATTTTCTATAGCCTTAGATAATGCATGAAAAAGCACAGTTCAGTGCCACTCACATAAGAAGTGCCCAGTAAGTGTTAACTATTATTTTTGTCTACTTAATTTACCACTTTCTAGAAGTATGTTGAAGTGTCTCTCTGTAATTGTGGATTTATCAGTCTTTCTTTGCATTTCTCATAGTACTTGTTTTATACATTTTGAAGCTATTGTTAGATGCATAGATTCATGATTTACAGTGGAATGTTCTTTCATCAGTTTTTGAAAATTGCCTTTGTCTCATGCTTTTCATATTGAATTCTATTTTGTCTGCTATTAAATATTTCCACACCTGCTTTTTGTAACTTTATTTTTTTTAAATAGAAAATGCATGCATACAATATAAAATTCAATTTTAAGAATAATATATAAATGGTTTTCTTCAACACCATCCCCTAGCTTCCCATTTTCTCTCCCAGAGATAGACACTATTACTGTTTATATTCTTTCATTGTATGTTTCATATGAAATGATACATTCCATGCCTGTGCAGACATAGGTAGACATACTTTTTCCTTCTTTACACAAATAGTGGCATGTTACCATTCTGTACCCTGTTTTTTTAATTATTTAGTACATGTTAGCGGTGGTCTCTTATCAATGCACAGAGAACTCCCTCATTCTTTTTCACAGCTGCGTACTTGTCTGTTGTATAGATTAACCATAATTGATTCAACTGGCTTTCTATTGATAAAATATATAAATCATTTCCAGAGTCTTCTGCTATCAAAAACAGTGCTGCACAATCCCACTCCTGGGCATATACCCTGAGAAAACCATAATTCAAAAAGAGTCATGTACCACAATGTTCATTGCAGCTCTATTGACAGTAGCCAGGACATGGAAGCAACCTAACTGTCCATCAACAGATGAATGGATAAAGAAGATGTGGCACATATATACAATGGAATATTACTCAGCCATAAAAAGAAACGAAATTGAGTCATCTGTAGTGAGGTGGATGGACCTACAGTCTGTCATACAGAGTGAAGTAAGTCAGAAAGAGAAAAACAAATACCGTATGCTAATACATATATATGAAATCTTAAAAAAAAAAAATCGTTCTGAAGAACCTAGGGGCAGGAGAGGAATAAAGACTCAGACGTAGAGAATGGACTTGAGGACATGGGGAGGGGGAAGGGTAAGCTGGGACCAAGTGAGAGAGTGGCATGGACATACATACACTACCAAATGTAAAGTAGATAGCTAGTGGGAAGCAGCCGCATAGCACAGGGAGATGAGCTCGGTGCTTTGTGACCACCTAGAGGGGTGGATAGGGAGGGTGGGAGGGAGACGCAAGAGGGAGGAGATATGGGGATACATGTATATGTATAGCTGATTCACTTTGTAAAGCAATTATACTCCAATAAAGATGTTTAAAAAAAAGAAAAAAAGAAAAATACTTACCAATTGGATAGGTTAAAAATCATGTTATATAAATTTATATTTCTTTTAAAAAAAAAGTGCTGCAGTAGAGATCCTTGAATATTTATCATTTTCCACATGTGCAGGTACTCCTAGATACAGATATCTAGGAATGAAATTACTAAAGGGTATGTGCATTTTTTTGTTTTGAAAGCTACAGCCAGGTGGCAAGGTTTCTTTTTGTTAGCATTTGCCTGTAATATCTTTATTTTAATTCTTTCTGTGTCCTTTTGTTTTAGCTATGTCTCTTATGTCAGATTTTGTCTTTGTTTTCTAATCTAAGAGTTTATATCTTTTATAGGTGAATTTAACCCATTTATATCTGTGATTACCATGTTTAGACATAATCCTGTAGCCTTATTTTTTATTTTAGTTGTACTAATGTTTTATTTTAGTTGTACTAGTGTTTTATTTTCTTCTTTAGCTTTTTATTGGATCAATTGGTTTTCTTTATGTAATTTTTTTCCTTCCAGTTTCCTTCGAAAATTACACATTTATGTCTTTTCTTCTGATTGTTACCCTTAAAACTGTAATAACCATTTAAAACATATTTTTTTCAACATACAGAGCAGTGCTGTCCAGTAGAACTTCTTGCAGTGCCAAAAGTTCTGTTTCTGTGCTGTACAATATGGTAGCCACTAGCTACTGAGCACTTGAAATGTTGCTAGTGTTAAACAGGAACTGAACTTTTAATTCTGTTTAATTTTAGTAGTCACAGTGGTTAGTGGCTACTGGACAGCTCACATCTAGAGTGAGTTACTCTGTTTCCATCCTTGTAAAGTGCGTTAGCCTGCACGCATGTGCGTTTGCTCACTCTCACACGCACACACCCTCCCTGCCACCATTTCCCATATAGAAATAAATCACTAAGATTTTTACTCCAGAATACCTTATTTTACATTATGTATCAAAAATTATTCATCCTTAAGTTTTGTTGGTTCCTTTCCTCACTATGTTTTATACATCATGTCTTCCTTTTAGATTCCTTTTTGGTTTTGTTGGAGTCCCCAATTTCTCTTTCAGGAACTGGCTATACATAGTAAAATTTGGGTCCTTGCTTTTCCATCTCTGTTTTGCTCCTGAATGCTAGTTTGAATGGATATAGGATTCTTTGTTTAGAATCAAGTTTCCATTACAACTTTGAAGGTAAAGTTCTAATGTGTTTTAGTATCCAGTTGAGAAGTCTGATGACAGTCCAATTTTCAGTCCTTTTCTCAGGCAATCTATTTTTGAGTTTGGTTTCTTTCTGTATATTTTTAGGTTTTCTCTTTATTAGTCTCTGTTCTTTTCTAGAACTCCTTTTTTGTTATATGTTGGAATTTCTAGATTTATACTCCACATATCAAAAATTTTCTCTTTATACTGTTAACTTCTTTGCCTTTTTTTTTCCATTTCCCTTGGAATATCAATGTCTTTTGTTACATGCAATGCAAATGAAAAGCCCTTTTTTATTGCTATCAATTTACTATGGTGTTTCGTATTTTGATTGTGTATTAAAATATAATCATGTTGTGTTTAAAAAAAAAAAAAAACTTCTTTGCCTTTTTACAGTACATTTTGGGATAAACCCTTGAGTCAGTTTTCCAGCACACTAATTAGAACTTCTATTTTATTGTTTATTTTGACAATATTTTTGTATTTCTAAGATATCTAATCACTTCTTTAAAAGAGTGTTAAGGGCTACATAAAACAATAGTCTCAGGGAGGGAGCAGTTTTACTAATAATGAAGTCTTATGTTATATTTTCTTTGCTTTCTACAATGTTTTGTTAGGAATGGTGTCTCTCTTTCATGGTCTTAATTTTTCTCAAATGTAGTGTGATTTTTGGTGATTCATTTACTTTTGTATTTGATACTCCTTGTTTGCCTGTCTTCAGTTGCCTGCCTCTACTAACTGTGAGAAGCCAAGTTGGAGGTAGGTCTGGTTTGTCTTTGGGGTGTAGGGGTTCTTTTCCTGTTTAATGGTGACCAGCTACCTAGGGTCCTACCCTCCTCTTAAGGCCTCTGTGAACTGAGGAGTAAAAACTCTTATTTTGGAGATCATTCCTCAGTGAATCATCCCAGGGAATTAGGTTTTCTTCTCCTTTTTTTCCTTCAACTGTTGTTGTAGAAGTTTAACAGTATTTCAAGCTTTGCTCTACTCATTCAACACGAGTATGATCACCAAACAGGCCCTGAGTTTTTTCCTCAGGCAAATTCTGGGGCAGCCAATTGCAGCGGTGGAGGAACATTCCTGCTGTGCTCTCACCTGTACCTGTCAGTGCTGTTTTCTCCTGTGTATTTTAGATTATGGTTTCTATGCTCTTGTTTCTTTGTAATCTTAATTTTACTTTCTATCTTCTAGAAAGTACTTAAATTCTCGCCTTGTTCTAGGGCTATTATGGAGGTGTTTTATTAAAATGGCATTGCCTGAGACTTCCAGTTATTTGATTATGATTTAGCATCCCTCCAAGCACTACTCATGATCATTTTAACGACTTGACTAATCTGACCATTATTTTAATTTGCATTTACATTTTTCCATCTTTGCTGCTGTACTTTTTTATGTAGGATTTCTTACATATTGGCCTATGGGAATATTTAGGACATTTGGACGTAATGAAAATCAGTAAGTGCACTTAATCCAAAACACAAATGTTAATATACAATTTTTGTGTTTCAAGGACCTATGACCATATAAAACAAAGTTATCCCTGGGGTGCTTGGATCAGGGAGATGTGGGAACAGGAGGGTTTGCCTGAAGTTCTGTATCAGAATAATCTGGGGAGTGTTTTCAAAATACTTAGTAGATGCTATAAAACTTGTATCCTCATGTGATGCCAGTAATTTCTCTCCCCCTTAAGTAGTTTAGATTGTGTTTTCCAGTGAAAACACCTGAAACTCACCTGAAGCCATTTCATATTTTTCTGGTCTAAGGAAATGTATTTAGCACTTTGCTGGAATTAATGCATTCCTGTTTAAGAAATTTGTTTGCTGAACTTGGCAAAGTTGATCACCATGAGAACAGAAAACAGTATAGGCAAAAGCTGAAGGGTATGCTTTTCCGGAACAGCTACTTTTAGGGATTATTCATGCTTCAGTTTCTGTAGGTAAACAGCCTTGCTCTCAAGAATCTTACCCTAGATTGATTGATCGATCTCTTACTTTCTTTCCTTCCTTTTGAGGGGTGGGAACAGAGAAAGGATAGCAGACTTGCTGAAAGCCCTCCATAAAATGTTCTTAATATTTCATAGCTCAAAGTCATTCCAATGAAGAGTATATTCTGTATGATACTTCATATGGTACACTTCTGCACCAGTTTGTATTTTCACAAAAACATGATTTGCAAACTCCTTAAAAACAAAAACTGCAAAAGAAGTCTATGTGATTGATTTAAAGAGCATCAGTTAAGGTTTTAGACAACTCAAGGTGAGTGTATGTTGTCAGCAACAGAAACTCATTTCCTGTTCTGGAGTTAGCATGAAATTTTCATTGATACTTACATCAACATTCACAGTGTGGTAATCTGAGCTGGTGGGTAACCAGGTGTGATTGCCTTCAGAAAAACCAGCATTTGAGCTATTGTCCCACTGCATTGGTGACTTTGAGAGAAGAGTATCCTATGTCAAAAGACCATAAAGAAAAAAACAGTGATCTGGTTATTAAAAGAAATGTAATTTGGCCATGACTTACTTCAGAAGTATTTAATTCCCTGTATTTCTCAGCTAGTACTCAAATTCATTAGCATTCATAAGGAAAAGGCCTTAATATTCAGTACATAAACCAGTTTTACACTTTAAATTGGAAAACAGTTAATGACATCTTGAGTGTGAATAAACTACTAACTGAACATTGATACATGCTTGGAATCTTTGCTGCTTTTCCCTAAAAATGAGTAATGTAGGATTCCAAAATGTGCCATTTACAAACTCATTATAATGTGATACAGTGATCGGTGAATGCAGGCATGCAGCCATGTACAGGTGAGCCTAGATTGTTATCCTTTTTAGCCTGGTTATCGCATGAGTGCACACACAAATTTAGGAGCTTAACTAGAAAAGGTTTCATTGTGACTAAATATTAGGGAAATTGGATCTCACAATTGAAAGCTAACCATACAAATTATAGCTTCAAGGTCTTTCATCTGCCCAGCAACACAATTGTAAGATCCATGGCCTCAAACAAAAACAAAATTTAAACTTCTCAGGCCTAAGGCTGTCCGTTACATTTGTTAGCACAAAGATTCTTCCTTTTATGTTATGGCCAAGCAAGATCTAGCAATACAGACAAGCACTATAATAAATGTTCTTAACTCCATTTCAGGTAGAGGGCATTCGAAACTCAAAACGTGGCTTCTTAAATTTTAGTGCACCTGAGAATCAGCTGGAAAACATCTTTGAAATGCAGATCCTGGGCTCTACACAAGAAATTCAGATGTGTGGCTCAGGAAGCAGCATTTCCCCAATCAAGAAAGCTGAAAAATTCTCACTGCCTAACAGTGAGAAACAAAAGCTAAGTAATCATGATTTTCAGCAGCAGAATAGAAATAGTAAATTTTCTGATTTGGCAAAAAATGAGGATTTGGTGTGGTGCATGGTTAAGTTATATTAACTTACAACATCATAGGTTTCATTGAGATTTGTGGCTAAAATATTTCTCATTCCTATTTCTTCCCCGTAGTAAGTTATGGGAGTTCCAGGCAGTGTGAACACAAGCATGTTCATGATGTTGACATATTGTTTCCCCAGACGAGAAGTCAGCCGGTCATTGTCTGGTCCACCAGTCTGAAAGGCAGATACTTTTTTTTAAGAGCACAGCTCTATACAGAGTTTTCTGAAAGATTTACCCTATTTCACAAAACGTCCTTCAGGCAGAAAAACGTGGTTAACCATGGGTACCTTCGTTATCAGCAAGCCTGCATTTGAGTCCTAACCCAGCTCCTTGCTGTACAATTGACCATCTGACTGACTTGGCCATTATGATCAACAAAATGGTGATAACAGCTTACTTCACATTCATATTGCAAATAAGACAAAATTTATGAGGGTACATATTAATATTTTTGCACATTTGGATAAGAGAATATTGACAGGAAAGGAAACAAGTGTTTCCTCCAAGGAGGGAACAGGTGGAGGGGAGCGGGGTGAGAGAAAGACTTCTGATCTGTCCCTTTGTGTGTGTGTGATTTTTGAACTATTCAAAAAAATTTTTAAGTTAAAAGGTAAATCAGCTTTTACAGAAATATTTAACAGTCTAAGAAGAAATTTTCTATAGGACTTCCTATTTTTAAATATATTTCTTTGTTAAATGTTCTGATTACATATTTTAACATCTAGTCCTTATTTAAGAGTTTATTTAAATCACCTAACCTTTCCATTTTACAAATGATGAAACAAGCTCTGAGAAACTGCATCATTTATTCAGGTCAAGGTCATGAGGCAGAACCAAACTTTGAACTTGAGTCTGAGAATATAAACTTGGTTGTTAGAATTCAGGAAAAAGGGAGCTTGCTTTTTTTATTCTTTAGATTTACTGAAACTATCTTTACAATTATCTTTTTATAGACCATTGTATTTTTCTATTTTTATGGCCAGAAAATTAGGTCAAACTTTTCCACCATTTATTCCTTTTCATTATCTCCAAAGCATCTGACAAGAAACCCTGTGATTTCTCAAGTCTTCTGAACCTAGATCACTTTTCTTTCTCAGAACTGAAATCAAGATTAGCATTGGACAGAGATCAGGGCCTCTCACAAGCTGAGGTCCAGTTGCCTATGATATGAGACTATGAGTATATGAAAAAATGTGCTACAACTACATTATAAAATTTGTATAGAGAGGGGGTACTTCTGGAATGGTAGAGTAAGGACCTCAAAAAATCTCTACCATGAAAGCAAGGAGAATGCTGGCAAAAACTGTAAAAATCCACTTTTTCAGAACTTGGAAATGAAAGGCTTACAACAATACAAGGAGTGTTCAAGAAAAACAGCTGGATCTCAGAACAGCAAGCTTTGTATCATTTTAACTGGCCATAATCTCATGCCCCTCCCCTCAGATTCAAGATAGCCTTGAAAACCAACAGAAAATGTAAAAACCAGCAGCCTAGTAGCCACTGGAGGACCAAAATAGGTTTTGAGTTCGTCAAAAGCTCCATCTCTAGAGAACTGGCACTGTTTGTTTGACCTTTCTAGCAGCTCACTTTTGGTTGGGTTTTTTCTTTATCTGATCTGACTCAAAGCTAAATGTGCAGATTGTCTTATCCCCAAGGCATTTGCCAAAAACAATCAGCAGCAATTGATTATCATTATACTTGCCTGAGGTGGTGTTACCAACCTGGGCTAAACAGAGACTGACCAAAAAACTTTAAAGTTAGGAATAAGATGACCATAAAAGGCTTTGAAAGGCTCTGGCATTTTCCTGGAATCTAGACGCCTACACACATGCACAGGGCTGCACAGGTAGCCAGGGAAGCCCCAAGAATCTAATCTCTCTCCTCCGGCTAACCCTGAAACTCAAGCAGAAAGGAAAGACTAAGGCGGAGCTGTGAGCTGCCTGCCAAAGTGTTGAAAGCATGCCCACCCCGCACACAGCCCCTCAGCAAAGGCTGGGAGACTTATTAACAAGTTCAAGGCATCTAAGGAATCTTAACAACCATTAGCTGACCAAGCAGAGACTTCTTCAATGGTCGCACACAACAAGTAACAGAGTTTACAGAATTAATCCAAGAAAGTCACTGAAGAAACAAACACTGGAGAGGGGAGAATGTGATTTCCAAAATTTCTACAGTTACTATTTAAAATATCCAGTTTCAACAACAACAAAAAATACAAGACATGCAAAGAACCAGGAAAGTATGGCCCATACAGAGGGGGGAAAAGCATCAACAGAAAACTTGGCTGAGGAAACCCAAACACTGGACTTAGTGGACAGTGACTTTACATCAACTATTACACGTGTGTTCAAAACCTGGACAATGTCTACAGGATTCTTACAAGTATGAGAACAATGCCTTATCAAATAGGTACTGTCAATAAAGAGAAATTATGGAAAAAGCAAAAATTACAGTTGAAAAGTACAATAAAGGAAGTGAAAAATTCCCTAGACAGGCTGGACAGATTTGAATTGACCAAGGAATCAGCAAATGAGACAGATCAGTTAAAATTATCTAGTCTCAGAACCAGAAGGAAAAGAATGAAGAATGACAAGAACCTGGTCAGGAGCTGGGATGCGTCTGGCTCACTAAACAATCACAAAATGAAGGAAAGGTGAAGGTCACTTAGAGACAAATGTGCCCCTTGTTTCAGAGGACTATTCAGCAAGCACACCAGCACCGTATGCTGAGCTGGGCATAAGGACTTACCATCCAATTAGGCCATTTTCCTTCTGGCATGTTTTCCATCCACGATGTGATAACCTCAAACACACTGTTCCCAGAAGGCATGTCTAGTTTACCGAGGTAACTGTTGAAGGGAAAATCTGCTTCTTGGATAAAAGGCAGACCGTAGTACATCATGGTCTTGGCAATGTTCTCTCCATGGGCTTCAGTCCCCATGAACCTGTAAGAGTTGGCAGTGCAGTGACATCAGGGCCTGTCAGGAGACTGGGAAAGCGCTTTGCAGCTGCTGTGTCTCATGAACAGGATGTTGGGAGGTGAATGCGTACTATTAACCGTATTGGCTAGGGCTCACTAGGAAGCAGAATCAAGCCAGATATCAAGAAATGGCAAACTGGGTCACGTGGCAATTTCTCATCATATTAAACCCAAAGACTAGCCTAATACTAAGCCATGTCTAAAACACGTTTGGATCTCAGTCAATACTGTTCTTTTCTTTCTAACTCTGAATGAAACTCAGTAACTTCCAGGAAGACTTTAGTTAGCAATTCTCATCACTCCACTTAGAATGTACAGTATATGTCTGCATATAAGGTAAGAGGGGTTCCCCCCAAATTCCCCTTGTATTGGAATCCCTATAAAGTCTCACTTTATTATTGGGGTGCACTCTCAGTTGTTGAAAACCAAACACTCTTCAGGGAAGACATATTCGCCTGAAATGGCCCACATCAATGCTTGTTTTAGCTATTTGAGACATTACACTAGTGGATAAGTTACATAGTATCTGGAGCTCACGTGTTTCAGTTCCAGTCCCATCTCGGCGGCCACTACCTATGTGACCATTACCTGCATGCTCAGAGTCTCAGTCTCCTCATCTGTAAAATGGGAATAGTGATCAGAGGGCCTACTTTAAGGAGAAGAAATTTCTTGAACTCCTTTTCCACTGATTCTATTGGGTAATCTATATAAACACAATAAGAGTTAAGTTCAGGGCTTCCCTGGTGGCGCAGTGGTTGAGAATCTGCCTGCTAATGCAGGGGACACGGGTTCGAGCCCTGGTCTGGGAAGATCCCACATGCCACGGAGCAGCTGGGCCCGTGAGCCACAATTGCTGAGCCTGCGCGTCTGGAGCCTGTGCCCCGCGACGGGAGGGGCCGCGATAGAGAAAGGCCCGCGCACCGCGATGAAGAGCGGTCCCCGCACCGCGATGAAGAGTGGCCCCCGCTTGCCGCAACTGGAGAAAGCCCTCGCACGAACCGAAGACCCAACACAGCCAAAAATAAATAAATAAATAAATAAATAAATAAGAAAATCCTTTAAAAAAAAAAAGAGTTAAGTTCATTGAGTGTTTATTATGTGCCAGGCATTGTTTTAAGTCCTTCACAGACATTATCTCATGTAATCTCACAACAACCTTATGGGGGTGTCATTATCACTTTTTAATTGTTGAGAAAACTGAGACTTAGGTTAACTAACCTAACAGTTAACAGTTTAGTTGGAACATTTGCATGCTAACAGGTCAAATAATGATAAAAAATAGTAATGGTTAATGACTAACCTTTGGATAATATATTATCTTTTAATTTTCACAAAATTCCTGTGAATAAGTACTGTGGGATTAGCATCATTTTACAGAAGAGGAAACAAAATCAGCAAATTTAAGGAACATGAGAGACTATACCAGGCCCTAGCATAACTGAGTTATGATACATTGTAATTATGCGGTTTATTAAATTATAACTGAATCTCTTAAGAATGCTTGGTTGTGAGGGATAAAGTGCAGATCACACACTGCACCCGTGGTTACCTGTATCTCCCAGGCTCCCTGCTGTATTGGTCCATTGTCTGCCGGAAGCTGCGGACAATGTCGTGCATTCCCACCTGTGTGGTGGTGAAGTCATGGTACAGCTCCGAGTAGTGAGTGACTGTGTCCTTTGAAAACAGGACAGCTTGGTTACCATCATGTCAAATGTCAAATGCCCATAGCTGGCCTCATGTGAATATGGACTGTCTCTTCAAAGGGCTCAAGCCGAGACACACATGCTCAAAGACGGTCCTAGGCCTTTTGCTGCTCAAGGGAATTTGTGGATGGAAAAGAACATTAGAAACTATTAGTGTTTCATTTTGTGTTTAAATTATTAACTATAAATCTAGTAAACAAGTTAAATTTTACCGAACACCTAAACACTAATTACAAATGTATTTAATAAAATCCTTCTAAACATTTTATTGTCCCAAATGCTCCAGACATTTTTAAAGGCAAACAAAACAAATTATCTTAATGATTATAGAGTGTATTATTATATTATCTGCTTACAAAACTATTAATATCATGCATTTAAATTTGTTTCTTTACCATTTCTGTCCTTTATTCTTACCGTTACACTTTTCCAGGGTTTTAGTAATTTTTTGTGATACTCATTCTCTGCCTTCCTAGGGTTACAGTAATCTTCTGGAATCAAAGTAAAAAATTATGTCTAATACAGGCTCAGTTTGTAAGTCCTGGGTTAGGACGTGGACAGGCTAGAGAGTCCATGAGTTGCTATCCACTCAGTGGACCCTTTTTTTATAAGTGATTTTCCCTTGCTAGATCAAGGCAAGTTTTTTGAAATCTTAGATGTCTTCCGGAAATTACATGTTCTTTAAGTTTTTCTTGGGTAGCACACAAAACCCATTGTTCTGATCATTTGTCTTGACTGGAAACATATGCCTGTCTTAGGACATCTCATTATAATTAGCAAGGTTATTTTGAGATTTCTTCTCCAAGGATAAGAGCTTCTCTTTGGGACAACTGGCTAATACACAACCTTTTTTTCCCCTTCATTTTTCCCTTCTACTGGAAATCGTGTGAAAAAAAAAAAAAGCTTAATCATAAACTTTGGTTCATGACATGGTCTCATAATTAGCCCATGCATGGCCAGCTTCCCTTTGTTACTCAGACAGGACTATCAAGCTGGTGACCGTATGAATTTAATTTTACTTTCTAAAAAGGGCATCATGCTACATATAATAATTTTAGATTTTTTTACTACACGTTATATCACTAGGATTGATCCATATTGCTGTGTCACTACAATTCATTTATTTTGACATTTCATTGTGTAAATGTACAAATCCGTTATTTTGGAATGCATTTTAGGACTACTGTCTCCTTGGCCATTGAAAACAGAGTGACTGTAGAATGGTGGTCAACTAGAGGAGTGAGAGGGCCATGGGATTATTACTCTCTCACGTGTGACATGGGAGGAAGGTTGAGAACCACTGGTGTGGAAGCACAAAGAGCCCAAATTCTGTAGCAGATAGGCTTGGGTGGTAATTCTGTTTATCACCTCTGTCACCCTGATAAATTTCTCTAAGATTTGCTAAATGGGGATCATGAAACCTCACAAGATGTTGAGAGAGTTAAATGGAAACAACAAATAGCATACAATTGACACTCAGCAAGTGTTAGTTCCCTTCCCTTCTACCTACGTGTCCTTTAATGACTACAAAAGCACTTGGGGAATTTAGGCCGCCTCCCCTGAGCTTGAGTGACTGACAAAATCACAGTGAGTAAGTTATGGCCTTCGGTGGAGTCCACACTGTCCATGCCCTCCAGAAACCTCGTCTTCGAAGGACTCCTCTAGGGATCACTCAGGAGGAAGCAGTGGAAGGAAATATCTGGTCATGTCCATTTGAAACTCCTGTGTTTTCTAAAGACAATGATTCAAAACACTTCCCTCTGGTAAGTGGTGTCTCAGGCTAAAAAAGACAACACTCTGATATTTTCAGAAAAGAAAATATATACATATATAACATTTTAAAATATATAAATATATATTTATTTTAAAATATATTTTTAAAACATATATACGTATATGTTTAAAACTTTACCGGGATCTGGGTCTTATTCACTTGGGCCTCGTCTCTCAGATGCTTTGCTTCTAGAAGAAATTGAACAGCATCGAAGCTAAAGCCATCGACACCCTTTGAGAGCCAAAACTGTATAATTTCCTAAACATGAAGAAGCGAAACACTTGGTTACGTTAACCGCACATTGTTGTCATAAGGTTTAATAAAGGCCTCGTCTGTTAATGGCTTCCATCATAAACAGTCACCTCCACATACAAAACAAGCACAGCACTCGTATTCTTACCTATTTAGCACCACAGTGTCTGAGCATAATGAACTTTGAATAACTGCATTTATGGGCTCCCATTTTTCTCTCACATTTGAATTCAGAATGTTACATTTGTAATTGATGCTATGAGCATGTTCCCAAAGTTTAAAGAATCCACTCAAAATGAAAGATAGGACTCAAGAGAAACTGGGAACGTAGCTCATCTGCCCCATGCCCAGTTCCTTCAAGGTCACTCCGAACGGAGAAAATCACCAATTAAGCGCCCAGGCATGAAGGGTTCTTCCACCAGACTGGGAGATTCTGGAGGGAAAGACTGCAGCTTTCATTTCTGCTTCCCTTGCCACTGACCCAGCAACTGTTACTTAGTGAACCAGTCGTGGAATGAAAGAATGAGGTATCAAGCCTGAATGAGTCAAACATGGTGTGATACTGTTGGGACACCGAAGAAGTACAGCATGTTCCCTGGCTTCGAGGCATCTACAGAGTAGTCGG
Organism: Balaenoptera acutorostrata; assembly: GCF_949987535.1. NCBI lineage: Eukaryota > Metazoa > Chordata > Mammalia > Artiodactyla > Balaenopteridae > Balaenoptera > Balaenoptera acutorostrata. The sequence continues at coordinate 57,527,090 of NC_080075.1, forward strand.
GGACACATGAGACATGAGAGGGTTACCTAACACAAGGTAGGACACGGTTCAAAATCATGAGAGGAGATTCCTCTGCATGACTGTTGGACCTCCAAAAAGATCAAATTTAATATGGGTGGGCACAGCCAAGCAAGGAAAAGCTAGAGCTTGAACTTGGCTGGTGGGACATGATCAGGAAGTGACTCTAGAAGAACATTCTGGACTGTTTTGGGTACAGCATGAGTCAAGCATGGAGGCACAGGATGACTTGGCCTGTATTGGGGTGGTTAGGAGGACCAGGTGATCTTGAAAAGCAGAGGGCCTAGTCTCAGCTCCCCTCCCATGCCAACCCCTCCCAGCTGGGCCTACTCCTGCACCCACCAAAAGCCACCCTCCTGCAAAGGGACAGTGGCTGTCCCTGCTCTCCTTTCAGCTCAATCCTTGCTGAAAGGAAGGTTTTATAGGAATGTGTATATCACATTAGAGCAGAACCACCTGTAATTTAAAGTAGTGGAGTGAAGAAGCCAATTTTCACCTACTATGGGGAACAGAGCTACAGATCCCAAATAAGAACTGTTCCCAGAATCACTTGCTTGATTCAAAGTGTGCTTCTTGTATCTACATGTGCATATGGAGTCTGGAGTGCTACCGTTCAAGGCTCCCAAAAGTTTCTCTTTTTTTAAATATTTATTTACTTATTTGGTTGCACTGGGTCTTAGTTGCAGCAGGTGGGCTCCTTAGTTGTGGCTCACAGGCTCCTTAGTTGTGGCATGTGAACTCTTAGTTGCGGCATGCATGTGGGATCTAGTTCCCTGACCAGGGATCGAACCCAGCCCCCTGCATTGGGAGCGCAGAGTCTTATCCAGTGCACCCCCAGGGAAGTCCCAAGGCTCCCAAAGGTTTCTACAGGCTGAACGCAAGGCTGATGTTAGCCTCTTCAAGGTGAGACTTTGAATGGCAAAGCTCGAACAAATCTTTCAAATCTAAGAGCAGGCTCTGCTGCTGACAGTCCTCATCTTGAACACAGTTGACCCACATACCCTTAAGCTGGCCTTACCCAGTGGAATTTTTCTTTGGGGCACAAACCCCACAAATTTATTCTTAACTAGCATCCTTCTTCACACATTCATTCATTCATTCAATAAGTATTTGGGTTCCAACTAGGGACCAGGCACTTAGCTAATAAGCCTTGGAACTAGAACCATTAGCAAAATACAACACAATCTAGACACAGTCCTAGGTCTCAAGGATATTTTTTAGAATCCTTAGCTGGACAAATATTAATGCAAAAATATTTAAATCACAGACACCATGAAACTGTGAAGGAAAGGAGCTTTGGTTACACAAAGCTTACACAAGGGGGTGAAAGAGCAGGATTTGCCAGGCAGGTCAGCGCAGCAGGATGGCAGGAAGGGAAGGCAGTTGGTTAGAGATTCAGCTGGAGAAGTCGCCAGATATGAAGGCGCCTCATTTGTAGAACAGGATCTGCAGAATTGCCTCATTTGTAGTGGGCTCTAAGGGCCCACTTAGCGTGAAGCTAACAAAGCTGAAGTTTCAGGACCCTTCACTGCATGGGCTCCTACCCACATTCCTTTTTCATTCTAAATGAGCACTCATTTTTCTGTACCTAATTTTATACTCTTTTTTTTTTTTCATTTCAAAAAGTCCCCCAATTCTTACAAGCTTCAGATGCCACGCAAACCGGGTCCACCCCCAGGTGGCGCTGTTCTCTACAAGCGGGAACACTGGAAGGGGCTCTAGGTGGGGGTGGGGCACAAATAACTGTAATCCATCCAAGCAGCCTCTGAAAAAATGTGGGAAAACATTAAACACCATGCTGCTGTAAACATTAAGCTTTTGATCAGTGATTTCCTAAAATAAAGCTATTCATTTTCTTCATTGGGTCCTCATTCACTTTGGGGATCTCAGCATTGCTAACTATTAACCCAACATTAAAGAATGAGGAATGTGTACCCCATCGTAGGCATACGGCCCCGGCAGGGATGTTCACTGTAGTCCAGGAAGAGATGTTATCATTGTTTGATGAAACAAAACAGCAAAAGTTGGATGCTTGTTTTTGAGAGTCATTTTAAACGCTGGGGTTTTCACCCAGATAATCCAAAATTTGCTCTTGAAAAAGATTTGCTTCGTGCTATTTATTCTCAACCAGGTGAAAAAAGACAGTTCCAGATTTTAATGGTTAACCCTCTCTTTATGCCAATTAAGCTCCCCCAGGGGCTGGATGCGGAAATGGGCAAGGAGCCTGGTTCCGCCAGGTCTGGGTGACCCATGTAGGGACAACAGGACTCTGGGGACAGTACACTGTGTTCCCGATTTCTGACTAACTCCCATGACATCACACAGTCCTGGTTTTTCCACCAGACACGTTTTCATTCTTTTCTTCTTAAACAACTTGCTGCTCTGAGTGAAAAAGGAATCAGTTCAGCATTACACCAAGTCCCCTACATATGAACCTTCAAGTTGTGAACTTTCAAAGATGCGAACGTGCGTTCACATGTCCAATCACGTAAGTTAGTTCATGTGTCTGGCGTACATTGTCACGTGCATGCCTCCTCTACATGTGGTTGTGCTTTTGTGTACTTTACTGTACAGTATTGTATAGAGTACAGTAGTACAGTATCTTTACTGGAGATACGGGAAGAGGATGAGAGCTACTACCCAGACATCACTGGATCGTTTTTTCAAGAGGGTAGATAGAACTGAATCCAGCAAGGAACCAGAATGTATGCCATCAACACCAGGCGTGAGTGAAATTGCAGCTTCAGCTCTACCATCTCCCACCCCCTCTCCCTCCTCCAGTCAGTAACTCTTCTTGCCTGTTCACTCCACACCAGCCTCTGTATGCCAGCTGTTGTTCTGTACTGCTGTACTTTTCAAGGTACTGCACTGTAAGATTAAAAATGTTTTTTTTAATTTTCTGTGTTTGTTGTTTATGTATTATTTGTGTGAAAAGTATTATAAATCTATTCCAATACAGTATTATATAGCTGATTGTATTAGTTGGGTACCTAAGCTAATTTTGTTGGACTTAACAAACAAATTGGACTTAGGAACGCACTCTCGGAACGGAAGTCGTTCGTATGTAGGGGACTTACTGTACTGATATCCAAATTCTCGAAACCTCGAGGCAAACCTTTCCTTTTGAGATGACTGAAGTTACTGGGCCCATTTACCTAAAAAGCCAGGTTTGGAACAGAGAAAAGCTCTGCTCTTACATGTGATGATATATAAGACATCCTCTTAATAATGACATAAATCCCAGGTCATCCATTTCAAGAAGGAATGAGAAAGCACGGGCTATTTCAGAAGGACAGAGAGAAAACCATATCCTCCGCTTATAAGCAAGGAAAGTAAACCAACCGCACTGCTCTTCAGAAACCTGGGTAAAATTCTTTGTTACCTCTTCCGGAAGCAGGACATAGATCATGGGCTCCAGAATCTGACCCATCTGGGTACCATCCCATCTCCCCCACTGTCCAGCTGCATGAGTTAGCTTATCTGCATAACCTCCATAAACCTTGGTTTCCTCATCAATAAAATAATACCTGCCTTGCAGGAATTCTGTGAGGATTAGGGGTACTGCTGCCAGAGTCAACTGACGCTTTGGTCTTTACATTACCTGATCTCTGCCATGTTTGACAACACAGACTAACCTTGTTGTCTAGAAATACTCATATGCCTTGGCTCTAGGATACCCCGCTTCTGGTTTGCTACTCCTCTGTCTGCTCAACACTCCCTTCAATATTAATACTCCTTGGGGCTCCATCTTATACCCTCTGTTCATTTCACTTCACAACAGTATTGACTCATTTATCTATCATTTATTGATTATTTAACAAGTATTAATGCTTATACAAAAGCAACACACTGTCCTAGGTGCCTTACAAAGGTTAAACCATTTAATCCCCAAACAACCCCACAAGGTATGTACCATTATTATTCCTATTTTACCATCGGGGGAATTGAGGCACAGGGAGATGATGTACCTTGATCGAGGTCATACGGCAATAAGTGGTGCGTCAGAATTGGAACCCTGTGTGGCGCCTTATCCATTTGTTATGTGGCCTTCCTTTACTTTTATTTTTTTAGTTGGAGGACCTGCTACACCTGGCCCTCATTCCCACATGACAACAACCCCTACGAGCTAAGTGACAACTGGCCCCCTTGTTCACCTCAGCTGGCCCAGTTCTCTCACTGATACTACTACCTGACCTCTGTGGGCATTGTCCACGTGTCAACAAATCCCAAAGTCTTATCTCCAGAACAGACCTTCCCCTGAGTTCCATGTCATTATATCCAGCTATCCACTGAGCACTTGGATGTCTCACGGAGAGCTCAAACTCTACATGACTGAGACCACCCCCCTCCACCCCTGCTCTTCCCATGTCTCCCATCCCAGGAAGTGGTCCCATCACCCAGCCAGCATTCAAACCTGAAACCTGGGAGTCACACTGGACTCTTCTCTAAGGCCTGATGACGCCTCTGCAACCCCACCACCCTCACTGGCCCAAAGCCCCCACCATTCTTTCCTGGTCACTGTACCGTCCACCTCCCCGGTCCCTCCACCTTCGAACCTGCCTTACTCAAGCCCCTTCTCCACAACCAGATTGATTTTTCCAAATGCAAATCAAAAATTATTTCCCTGCCCAAGACCTTTTAAACCCAAATCCTACCGTGGCCTCCAATTGCCGCTTATGACCTGGTTCCTACCCACCTCTCTCATCTCGTCCTGTCACCGCCAGCCCCCCCGCCTCCCAACAACATGTCTCCATATTGGACAACTCCCAGCACCTTCACTGTGCCGTGACCCTGCTTCCTCTCCGCTGGGAACACTCCCACCTGTGTCTCTTCGCTTGGCTCATCCTTACTCATGCTCCAGGTATCACTGCTTCCTCTGTAAAGCGTACCCTAGTCTCTCCCACTCCATGTCCAGGTTAGGTGCCTGCCCTGCATTCTCCTACTTCCCACTGTCATGACCACTCAGCACACTTTATTGTAATTTCCTGTTTGTCTACCTCCCCCTCCAGAATATAATATAATATTATAGCCTGTGATGACCACAACATGGGCCCATATTATCGACCATCATACCCTGGCAAATGGCCAATACACAACACATACTGTTAAATGAGGGAATGATTTACAATGAAGTGCATGGCATACAGAACATGCAGTGATGATGCAGTGACTAGCATCAAGCACGGAGCTGGTTTATAAAGCAGGTAATGAGTAAACTTTATTTTGAATTGAGCTGCTTCTCTCCAGCAATACACATGCTTGATAGGGGCAGAGCAGAGCCAACATTTATGCTCTGATTCCATCTTAAGCCAGGAGGGCATCTTGGTTCCCAGTACCCAGCTGCCATGAACATACTACTCCCCTACTCCAGGGCTCAGCCTTCCCACGTGGTGGTTTCAGGGTCACACTGAGCCCCCGACATGAGGCCAGGCCATTGGAGTCTCCTCCCTGCTCTACAGCTTATCCACTGGTCACTTCACCTCTCTGGGCCTCAGTTTCCTCATTTGTCAAATAAGGGATTTGAAGGGCAAGTAAAAACCAAAGTGATCGGAAAAGTATAAAATGCTAGACAAATATAAGCTCCCACCTCCTCTGAGAAAACCTCCTGACTTCTCCAGCTGAAAATGCTCTAGCCCTGAGAGGTTCAGGGCAGAGCCAAGTCCCAAACGGCCAGTGCAAGGGGGAGGACTAAGAGGAGAGAGAAGGGGGCTCCGTGCCGCCTGCCAGCCTCCCACTGTGCAGATAAGCTGGAATCGGATGGCAGCCCAGCGGAAGAAGGCTCAGCCTCTGTGAGTACAAGCTGGTCTGCAAGCAGGGCTCATTCCAAATGCCTCCCCACCACAGACTCTCAGGGTTGCAAATTATTAACCTGCTTAACTCTGCTGCGGAGATAAGTGCTGCTGGGGGGAAGGAGGGTGTCGGAAGCCCCTTCATGTGAAAGGTCCCTTTCCATGAGCGAAGAGCTTTCCCTTACAGCTTTCAGCCTTTCTTATTTACTTCTAATAAGAAATCTTCTAAACCAGCCTTACAAAAATGTCTAACCTCTCAACCAGAGGCAGTAATGATTCATCTCAAGAGGGATTTCATCCTGCAGGTCCAGTAAATAAGACTCCTAGTCACGTACTCCACTACCTGGATGCCTGCAAGAGAACAGCTGGGTTAGCCAAAAAAGGATTTATGTATTGCTGGCACATTTTGGCAAAATTTATCACACTTGTCTACACATCTCCAGACAATCCATCAATATTGTCACAAGGAGCCTGGAGAAATCCACTGCCAGATAAACCAACTGGTTTATATTCCCATTTATGAATTTCCAATTGAAAACCTCCTTGCAAAAACCATGCAGAGGAGTTCCCTGGTGGCGCACTGGTTAAGAATCCGCCTGCCAATGCAGGGGACACGGGTTCGAGCCCTGATCCAGGAAGATTCCACATGCCGCAGAGCAACTAAGCCCGTGCACCACAACTACTGAGCCTGCACTCTAGAGCCCGCAAGCCACAACTACTGAAGCCCCCGCGCCTAGAGCCCGTGCTCCGCAACAAGAGAAGCCACTGCAATGAGAAGCCCGCACACGGCAACAAAGAGTAGCCCCTGCCCGCCACAACTAGAGAAAGCCTGTATGCAGGAGTGAAGACCCAACACAGCCAAAAATTAATTAATTAATTAATTAATTAAAAAAAAAAAAAACTATGGAGGAAAAGTGAAACACACAGAGAGAAGTAGTTTGCCTCAAATCAGGTGTGGAGTTGTGGCTAAGAATGTGGGCTCCAGAATCTCAGTGCTTGGGTTTGAATCCTGTCCCCTCACTCCCAAGGTGGGTGATGTCACCTCTCTAAGCCTCAGTTTCCTTCTCGGTAGAATGGTCATAAAATCTCTTAAGTTAGGCTTCTTCTGAAGATTAAATGAGATGATCCAGGTAAAGCACTTGGCACTAAGTAAGTGCCTAATAAGAGTGGTGGGGGGGCCAAAGAGGAGGTGTGAGTGTGCAAATGATCTTCAGTGATGGAGAAGAGGAGAGTCCACACTCCATCAGAGAAGTTTAAAACTAACCCCTAGTTAGCTGGCTGACCATGTCTACCTCCCCTCTCCCAACTGAGACAGGCTGCCTTGACAAGGTGCCTACTTCTCGAGATCTCAAAGCAATTCATCTAAATTCTGGAAAACATATATAGTAAAAATAGTCTTAGAACTAAGGAGTCTATAGGAATATATTTAACAAAAGAAGTGCAGGACTCATACACTGAAAACATTGTTGAAAGAAATTAAAGGAGACCTTAAGTAAGTGGAAAGACATCCTGTGTCCGTGGATCAGAAGACTTAATATTGTTAAGACGGCAATACTCCCCCAAACTGATCCATAGATTTAATACAATCCCAGCAGGCTTCTTTGCAGAAATTGACAAACAAATAATAAAATTCATAGGGAAATGCAAAGAACCCAGAATAGCCAAACAGCCTTAAAAAAAAACAAAGTTGTAGGATTCACACTTCCCAATTTCAAAACTTACTATACAGCTATAGTAATCCAGACAGTACTGGCATAAGGACAGACATATAGATCAATGGAACAGAACTGACAGTCTAGAAATAAACTCCGACATTTATGATCAATTGATTTTCAAAAGGGTTCTAAGATAGTTCAATGATGAAAGAATAATCTTTTGTAAACACATGCTGCCGGGATAACTGGATAGCTACGTGCAAAAAATGAAGTTAGACTCCCTCTCACCATATACAAAAATGAACGAAAAATGGACCAGAGACCTAAGTGTAAAAGCTAAAACTACAAAACTCTTATAAAGAAAACATGAGGGACTTCCCTGGTGGCGCAGTGGTTAAGAATCCGCCTGCAAAAATGCAGGGGACACGGGTTTGAGCCCTGATCCGGGAAGATCCCACATGCCGCGGAGCAACTAAGCCCGTGCGCCACAACTACTGGGCCTGCGTGCCACAACTACTGAAGCTCTCGCGCCTAGAGCCCCTGCTCTGCAACAAGAGAAGCCACCACAATGAGAAGCCCGCACACCACAACGAAGAATAGCCCCTGCTCACTGCAACTAGAGAGAGCCCGTGCACAGCAATGAAGACCCAATGCAGCCATAAATAAATAAATTAAAAAAAAAAGAAAAGAAAACATGAGTTAAATCTTCATGACCTTGGGTTAGGCAATGGTTCTTAAATGTGACACTAAAAGCATAAGCAAGAAAAGAAAAAAACAGATAAGTTGGACATCATAACAGTTAAAAACCCTTGTGCTTCAAAGGGCACCACAGAGAAAGTAAAAAGACAACCTACAGAAAGGAAGAAAATTAACTGCAAATCACATATCCAGAATACATAAAGAACTCTTACAACTCGACAAAAAAGACAAATAACACAATTTTAAATGGACAAAGGATGTGAATAGACATTTCTCCAAAGAAAATATACAAACAAACTATAATCACATGAAAAGATGCTCAACATCATTAGCCATCAGGGAAATGCAAATCCAAACCACAGTGAAATACCACTTCGCACCTCCTAGGATGACTCTAATCAAAGATACAGACAATAACAAGCGTTGGTGAGGATGCAGAGAAATTGGAAACTTCATGTGTTGCTAGTAAAAATGTAAAATGGTCCAGCTGCTTTGGAAAACAGTTTCTCAAATAGTTAAATACAAATTATAAATATAGATACAGATCATAGACATTTAGATAGATACTGTATGATTCCATTTATATGAAATGTCCAGAACCGGCATATCCATAGAGGCAGAAAGTAGCTTAGTGGTTGCCAGGGCCCAGGGGGAGAAAATGAGGGGACCATGGGAGTGACTTTGAGTGGGTATGGGGTTTCTTTTGGAGGTGATGAAAATGTTCTGAAATCAGTAGTGATACTTGCATTACTCTGTGAATATACTAAAACCACTGACTTATATACTTGAAAGGTGTGAATTTTATGGTATGTGAATTATACGTCAATAAAGCTGTTATTTAAAATCAAAACAAGAACAGACTAAGGGGTGCAGGTGTTGTTAGTGACTCCAACTTGGCAGCCTGCATCCTCTCGATTTGGCTGACGTGGTGACCTGTAGCAAGGGACCCACAGCCCCCTGTCCTCTTCTGTTTGGGTCTCCTCCTCACCTACCTCAGAGCACTACCCCACTAACCTAAATTCTTGCCCATCAGAGCCGAAGCAGCAGCAATAATGGAAACAACAATATGACTAAAGTTTATTGTGAATTATGTGCCACGTGCTGCTGGAACTGCCACCACACAGGGGTGAGCCCCATCAGCTCTCACCTGGGGTGCTGAGGGAGCTCTCCCGTGCACGGACGACAGAGGACCGTCTCTAATTCAGCACGCGTCCCTTACAGCAGTATCCACTGCCCCACGGCATCAGCTCCCACCCTCGTTTTTGCACCCCAGCTCCCTTACTCTCTCCCTCATTTCCCTGCAGTGCATTGGTGGGGTTGCCAGATAAAGTACAGGACAACCAGTTAAGTTTTCATTTCAGATAAACAGTGAATAATTTTTTAGTAGAAGAATGTCTCAAATATTGCACTTCTCTGTTTAACTGAAATTAAAATTTAACTGAGTGTCCTGTAATTTTACTTGCTGTATCTGGCAGCCCTGCACACCGGCCCCCAGGTCGTTTCTAAAACATGTGGAGCTCAGTCTCCCCCAGAGAATTTTGCATTTGCTCTTCTCTCTGCCTGAAATTCTCTTCCCCCAGATGTTCACATGACTCCCTTTCAAATGTCAGGTTTTTGTGCAAATGGGACCTCAACATAGTGGTGTCTCTGAGCCAACTTCTCCCTGGCACTCCGAGGGTCTTTACCCTAAGCCGTCATCACCACCTGACATGTTATATATTTAGTTGTTAATTGTCTGCCTTCCCCTCAGGATACTGGGAATTCCTTGAGGGCAGGGCTTTGATGCCCTGCTGCATTCCCATTGCTTAGAACAGGACCTGGCACCGAGCAGACAATAAGTTGATATTTACTGAGTGAATACAGAAGTGTTTTGCATGGGTTATCTCATCTAATGTTCCTAAAAGTTCTCTGAGACAAAGACTGCAATCAATCGTGTTTCATGGATGAGGGATCCAAGACACAGAAAAGCCAAATAACTCACCCAGAAGCCCCCTGCAGCCAGTGGTGGGCTGGGTCCGGACACAGGAGCTGGACCCCCGAGCCCCCGTTCTGGCCTCACCTCACCGCACCAGCTCATTGTCACAGGCAGGGGAGCGTCTCAGAGCTAAGGCAACAGGTGTTTCTGCCTCCCTCCCACTTCAATTATTTGGGTTAGAGGAAGGAAGGAGCCACTGACATATCTAAGAGTCTGTATTTGCTTCAGACACCTTAATCCCAGAACTGAATTGCACTGCTTGATTTTGCCCGCATAATTACTGTTTTTTAACACGAAGTATATCAAATAACCATTTAAGCACCCATGTAACAGAGAAGTTTGTGTGGGTGTCTATACTCACTTTTATTTCTTCTTGAACATCAGGATTACGGAAATTTAAATCAGGTTGCTCTTTCATAAACTGATGGAAATAGCACTGGTTTCGTACTTCATCAAAGTGCCAACTGGAGTTTCCATATACACTTAACTAGTAAACAGAAAATAGCAAATCAGTTGCTTAGCATGGTTCCTATGATGGTATCGCCCACAAAGGAATGATCATTGCCATCCTGGCCCCTTGAGGACTGAGTGCACAAATCCTCAGATTTTTTTTCTAGCGAGAGCACTAGGTAAATTAATTCCCAAAAATGCCATCCCCTGGCCTAATGCCCCACAAGTGTGGTTGTGATGTGTGTGTACAGTAGAAGCTGTTCCTAACAACCACAACATGAAACCAGTGCTCTCAAAGGCAGGACAAAGGCCAACTTAAGGAGCAGAGATTTCTAATATATTTTCTTGAATCTTCTGTCCAGGCTCTGGAATCCTGTTTGTGAAGAAAAGCAAATGGTGGCCAATTTGGGAGAAAGACATATTGTATTGGTCTTGGAGCTTGAATCCAGATAGAGCAAGTGTTTAAACTGTATCCTCAGAAAAGTATTAGAATCATTCAAATTAAAACTCTACTAGTCCTCGGGAATAAAAGAAATCTAGCAACTTCAAGTGTTGGTTCCCAGCCGCGTTTGACATGGGTGCTGCTTTCCTCCTTCTAGAAATGCTCATGTCCGTGGCACTTGCAGAAGGAGGAACCTGTGTGAGGGTTCCTCAGGGCTCTGTCTTGAGCCATTTGTTCATTTCACACTAAAGAGAACATCTGGACAGCATTTACAAACTGAGGGATTTTGCATAATATTTTCTTTTTAGTTGGAAGACCTAGTCACACTGGGTCCACATTTCCATGGCAACAACTGGCCCAAGCTAAGTAGTAGCTGATGCCTTTTGAGGAAACATACTCTCGCCAGCTCACCTCATGGCCCACCTGGATACAAACCAGGATAAGATTTTTACAGTATATATCAGTATACAGAAAGATCAGTATACAAAATACAAAAAAAAAAAAACCTCCACAAATCTATTTCAAAGGGACAAGCAATCCAACAAAAAACTGGGGAAAGAAACCGTTAAACAGGTGTTCCACAGACGTGGAAGCTCAAGTGAATAAATGGATGAAAAGGTGTTCAACATCATTAGTAATTAGGCAACTACTACATTAATAACTAGTAATTAGATAAATAATCATTAGCAATTAGAGAAATATAAAATTAAGACCTCAATGTAATTAGATAATAATCATTAGCAATTAGAGAAATGTAAAATTAAGACCAATTTATGTTCACTCGGTAAAAATTAGACTAGATCCACTCCTTAGCCCTTTCATTTATTAGTTGTGAACCAGGGCAATATGCTTAACATTTCTCTGCCTTGGTCTGTTCATCTGCAAAACAGGAATTAAAGCCTAACTCATAAGATTGTAGGGTGAATTAAATAAATTAATGAATATAAAACACTTAGCACAGAGCCTGGCACACAGTAAGCATCTAGCAAATGTTTGCTAATGTCATCACCACTTTAAAAGGTGGTGGATCAGGGAAAAGAAAAATTAGGGAGGTGAAAGTGCCAGGACTTGCTAAAGGCCTGTTCACCAGGCTGCACATTAGTGCCATTCATGGAACCTGGGATACGGGAGGTTGGAGGAGAAGATCACACAGTCAGCTTTGACACGTGTCCTTTGAGTGCCCTTGGGTCATCTAAAAGTTGATGCCCAGGAGTCAGCCTCTTTAAATGTTTATGGAGGTCAAGAAGGAGGCCCTGGAGTGGGGACAGATGATCCAGAGGAAAAGGCTCCGCAGAAAGCAGGAGAGAAGGTGAACTAGAGTGGGCAGAGGGACTGTCCTGGGACAAGAGTAGAGTTGCCAGATAAAACATAAGACATCCAATTAAATCTGAATTTCAGATAAACAACAAATACTTTTTTAGTGTAAGTATGTCCCATGCAATATTTTACACTAAAAAATTATGCACTGTTTATCTAAAGCTCAGATTTCATTGGGCTTCCTGGATTTTCATTTGTAAGTCTGGTAATCCCAGACAGGAGAGACACGGTCTCTGCTGCAAAAGAGGTGACTAGGAAGAGGGTGGGAATGGGGGCAGGTGTGATGGCTTCTGTTCTTTCTTTAAAGTAGAGTTTGCTGCCGAGAGTGATAAGATGGGGAGAAGGCAAGAGGCGGGAGGGTATGTTGATCAGTTGGATTTAGTAAAATTCCCCCAAAAGAGTGGATGGATCAGTTCAGGTGGGGACAGTGAATGTGTCCAGAGGCTTAGATACCGAGGTTCAGGTAAAGAGAAAATGGATGGTTGGGTTTATTTATGGCTAGTGTTTTGTTCGACAGCGGAGTCAAAAAGCCAGAAAGGCAAAGGGGTCTGAAGAGTAGCAAGACAATTACTGAACAAATAGGACATGGAGTCTAAGCTGGACAGAGTGGGAAGTAAAGGAAGGAGACGTTAATAGAGAGCATAGGTTTTAATTTGCTGAAATACATCAGCTCTACAATAAAATGAAAAATCCAAATCCAAAATCAAATGATTAGGAGGCTTGGGACTTTATTTCTATTTCTTTGGGAAACTTGTTCCCCTTCCCATAAACTATACCCATCATTTTTTTTTTTTAAACAGGGCTTTGTAAATAACCAGTTTAATCACTAAAGAGCTGCCCATTTTCCCTCTGTAAATCAAGCACGTTGGTACTTACCCAGTTGTTGGGCGGTATGGTTTTGCCATTTTCACGGGTACAGTCATGCCAGATATAATAATCAGTATATTTCCCTGTCCGGTTCCGACTCCATTGAAACCAAGCATGTTTATCACTGGTGTGGTTTGGTATGAAATCGATGATTAATTTTAAACCTAATGAATGAAAACATTTCAAATGTTAGGACAAGATTATATTAGAATAATATAACAGTGAAGGAAAAAATGCTTTAAGTTAAGCATTTGGAGAAATGCTTTTCTTAACCCATCCCACCCCTCTTCCATTCAATTTACCTTTATCATGTATGGCTGCAACCAGATTCTCAAAATTTTTCATTGTTCCGAAAATGGGATCGATTTCTCGGAAATCTTCAATACCATGTCGGAAATCTTTAAGGGATGATTTATAAAATGAAGTAATCCAAACAGTTTTTATATTTAAAGTTGTGATGTAATCTAGCTTATCTTGAATACCTGAAGGAAAAAGTCAAAGCCATGAAAAATAAATAAATAAAGTTTGGGGGTTTTTTTAGTTGAAGGATTAAAAATAAAAGGAATAGGTCTAAGATGGAAATATTTATATTGAGACAGAAATATTTGGAATTTTGCTGAATATGAGTGAAATTCAAATAGCAAGGTCTAGTTCTACAAACAACAGCAAATTAATCTTCTAGCAATAACCTTTGACCTTTAACATCGATGCATAACATATAAAAAAATCTGTCTGTGGCTTGTTCATATTTTATACTTAAAACCAAGACTACACTATTGTTAATATATTCTACACATGGTTTTTGAGCACCTAATCCAGGCCAGATGCTGGGCTAAGTGCTAAGGTACGAAGAAGAATAATACATGGCCCCTGATGGTCAAGTGGTCTGTGCTGCACTGTCCAGTGTGTAGCCACTTGCCATGTGGCTATCAGGCACTTGCAGTGTGACTAGTCTGAATTGAGATATGCTATAAATGTAAGACACACGCTGGACTTGGAAGACCCAGTATGAAGAGAAAGAATGTAAAATAGCTCATTTATATTTTTATATTGATTATATGTTGAAATGATACAGTGGATATGTTGGAGTATACAAAGTATATTATTAAAATTAATTTCACTCATTTCTTTTTTACTTTTTTAATGTGGCTTCTAAAAAACTGACAATTACCTATGTGAGCCACATTCTATTTCCTTTGGATATCGCTGAAGTCAAGAATTTATACAGAAGAGAATTCTAGACTTGGCTGAGAAGAGATATGGGAATGAAACTGTACTTGGGACCTCGTAGGATAATTAGCAAATAGTGGGGTGGGGGGGGTGCTTCTAGTTCAGAGTCCTAAGTGCAGAGCCAGAGTTGAGATTAGTATTCAGTCTCCAGTAACTTTCTGTGGGACCCTATGTGGCTTCCTACAATCAGCCTGTCCGAGGTCACGGAGACCAAAGCACAAAGTCCCCTGACTCCTGGCCTTGGGGCTCTTCCCCTGTAACAGGCTGCTTATCTTTGTCCTCATTGTACCTCAGTCCCCCTACGTGCGTGCGTAGCTGTGAGAACACACAGAGTGTCAAAAGGCAACAAAAGAATTTTAAGGCAGATTTAAGTCAGAATTTTGATTTATATCAAAAACCAGCACAAAGGGGCTTCCCTGGTGGCGCAGTGGTTGAGAACCTGCCTGCTAATGCAGGAGACGCAGGTTCGGGCCCTGGCCTGGGAAGATCCCACGTGCCGCGGAGCGGCTGGGCCCGTGAGCCACAGTTGCTGAGCCTGCGCGTCTGGAGCCTGTGCTCCGCAGCGGGAGAGGCCGCGATGGTGAGAGGCCTGCGCAGCGCGATGAAGAGTGGCCCCCACTTGCCACAACCAGAGAAAGCCCTCGCACAGAAACGAAGACCCAACACAGCCAAAAATAAATAAATAAATTAATTAATAAAAAAAAAAAAAAAAAAAAAAAAAAAAAAACCAGCACAAAGGAACAGGATGATAAAAAACAAAGAGGCTGAACAGAGACAAAGTAAACAAGGGATCTCCCAGGCCCACATTCCAGGGAACAGAAGGCAGTAAACTGAACTGAAACCTGGAACGTTTTCTTAAAGTAATAACAACAAAACCCCCTCAACCTCAAGGAAAAATACCTACTAATTATAGGAAGCAGCCAGTCCTTCAAGGAAAAGTTACCGGAAATGGCAAATGTGAGAGGTGATTAGAAGTTGCCCTTTGCAGGAGAATGTAGAAGGAGATTACAGAGGGAGGGCCAGGAAGTGGGGAGTGTATTTTTGGGTTTAGGGTTTGGGGCTCTATTCCATCAAAACATCACTTTGCAAAGCATTTCCTTTGTAAGAAGCAGGTGCTAGGACCATGCCGGGGGCTGGGGGTTGGAAGGAAACTCACCCAGATATGTTACAAGGCAGTATCAGAGGTGGTGCTCCGTCCAAAGCACCACAAGAGCTCTGGGGAGGGGAGCACACCCGCTGATCAGGAGGTTAAATACAGATTAATGAAGGAAGTGGGTTTGAACTGCATCTTGAAGGACAGAAAATATTTCAATTAGCTAAGATGCAGGATGATTTTAAAAAGAGAAAAATTATATGAGTGTGAAAAAGAGAAACCTTTTATTAGTTATCAGGAAAGTTGGAGATTTCAAGAGTGCATTTATAACATTTTAAAGTTTGATTAAGCTCATTTCCACTTCCCATACTCTATTAAATCATTCTGTTTTGTCTTCTTCAAGCCAAATATCATTATCAAAAATTATCTTATTCGTTTATTTGTTCCTTATTGTTGCCCTTAACTAGGGTGACCATATCAGCCAATCTGCCTGGGACAGTTCCTGTGTATGGCTTGTGTCCTTGTTTATGCAATAAATAATGACATTCCACACATAACACACTAGGAAATTATTAGCATAACTTTAATTTTTTTTTACTTTTTTTATTAATATGGATATTGTTTTTAAATAATCCTTAATTCAAGTAATGACCAACCCACTCTATACCTTTTCATCTTTCCTTCATTTCTCAGAATTCAAGCTTTAGAGACTCAGCCTACACATTTTAAAGACATCACTTAATCTTTTTCTAAAATATTATTTATGCTTTGTTCACTAATCAGAAACTCTCCACCAGATTGCCAAACCAGCCACTGTGCACACTGGAAAAGGAATTCTAAACAGTCACTCTGAGATAACCAACTCTAAAGTGCACAGAAGCAGGACACATTTCAGGAGGAAACTTGCCCTCGTAAGAAGTTAGAATGGATGACCAACTACGCAAAGGTTCCTAGCAGGCAATAAACTAAACAGCTCTTTGGGAGCTCAAAGGGCTCCAGCAAGTAACCTTTCATCATATGGGAAGAACCGTTGGGTTCTGCTGTGGGGCTTTTTAAACATCATAAATAAGGAGAAACGTGGCATGACCAGTCATACTGGATGGAATGTGCTTACCGCACAACCCAGGCATAATGCGCTTCAAGAACTGAAAGAGGCCCCTACAACCTCATCTCGGACACGCCCCCGACTCTCAAGGTACGCACCTTTTAGATCTCCGTTCCCATCCTTGTCGCTGTCTTTGAAAGACCTCGGGTAGATCCGGTACATGGGCCCCGCCTGCCACCAGTCCAGGCACTTCGGAGAGACGGCAATGATGGCTATGGTGGCCGCAATGAGCACGAGCACAGAAGCCACGGTGAGCCAGAAGAGGACCTCCCGGGGCACCCGGTAGCGGGCCTGGCGCGAGAAGCGGAACAGCACCTCCTTGGGCATCCCCGCGTAGGGCCGGACATCCTTCCACTCGGGCCCCGCAGGGCCAAAGATGTCCACGGCGTTGTGCTGTGGGCCGTCCTCTGGGCTGCCTGGCTCCGGGTCCGTCTCCAGGATGTCTTCATTTTGTACAAACCCGTTGTTTGTCTGGCCTCCCTTCATACTCATTCCAACGGAATCTCTCTTGCCTTTATCCTCAGCCATGTTTCACAATCTTATCCGTGCGGAGTGCCTTCCTGCAGTAACAAAAGTGGGAAGGGAACTCGCTGAAATGCTTGGTCGTGTTAATGAGCTTTGAGTGGTTTATAAATGAACTTGGCTGGACTTTGTCCAGCCAAGGAAGAAAGGGTAAAGGTAAAGGGAGTTTTAAAAAATTCTCTTTACACCTGTGAGGCTGACGTAGCTATAGTCACTGCACTGAGGGGTTCAGATCTGGACTGGGACATGGGCATAGAGGAGGGGAAATGGGAAGAGGACACAGGGTTCCATTGCAATTTAAGGTGTTACTTGATTGAGTACACAGATGTTCAAAGCAGCATTATTCACAACAGTCAAAAGGTGGAAACAAGCCAAGTGTCTATCCATGGATGAATGGACAAACAAAATGTGCCACATGCCTTAAAAAGGAATGAAATTCTGACCACATGCTACACCATGGATGAACCTTGAAGACGTTATGCTAAGTGAAGGAAGCCAGACACAAAAGGATAGATATTGTCTGAGTCCACGTATATGAAGCACTTAGACAAATTCATAGAGACAGAGAGCAGAACTGTGGTTACCAGGAGTTGGAAGGAGGGGGGTCATGGGGAGTTCTTGTTTAATGAATATAAAGTTTCCATTTCGGCTGATGAAAAGTTCTGGAGGTGGCTGCACACCAATGTAAATGTACTTAATGCCACTGAATTGTACACTTACAGATTCTTAAAGTGGTAAATTTTATATTATGTATATTTTACCACAATAAAAAAATAGCTTACATTTCTTTTTTCTTTTTAGCTAGCTCTGAGAAAAAGAAACAAACACCAAATTTTGCAAGGGGAAACAGGCTTTTCTTTATTTTTTGTTTTGAAGGTCTCTTCTCCTCCTATAAATGCAAGAGGAAGAGGATTTGGAGGCAGGGAACAACAAAACCTTTGCTACTAAAGCTATTTTATTTTATCTCAATTCAAGCCAACCTGATAAATACCTATTTGTATGCTCAGTTTGACCCCAGGTGCCTTCAGTCGTTTTTCCTATTTTCAGAAGAGGAAATGGCTGTCCATTCTTGGAAGCACTTTTCAAAGTGAGAGTGGCAGAATGGGGAATTCCATGTCTAGCAAGTTCAAGTGCTTTATTACAGGTAAACAGTTCTTAATGCAAGCATTAAGAGTTGTTGAATCATTGACAAGAATAAAATACAAATTTGCAACCCTGAGGAAACTGCATTAAAGTTAGGTGTGCTTTCCTAGAAGATTATAAAACCTTAAAAGAATGCAATGATTCATGGCTTCCATTTAATCAGTGGCACATATAATAAACAGCTCTATGACTCATTTGATCGAATAAGAATTTTTTTTCTTTTAAATGAGGAAAGTTATATGAATTCCTAATATTATTGTTATTTTGTAGAGTTACTTAGAAGCAGTAATTGGTACAGAGGAATGAGCTATTTGATTTTCACTAAGTTATTTTTAAAAATGAGTAAATCCCAATATCTAGCTCGTTGAATGCATCCAATAACTGGCATCTCTCATCATTATTAATTAGGCATGTTGTATATTTTTTTTAATTAAAGGAATTTAACTTTTATGTCTTCAAATTGCTTCATCACTCAAACACATAATGTAATTTTCACAACAGGCGCTAATTGAAATGCAGTTACTATTTGGGGATAAAAAACAATATGCAAAAATACCCCTAGTTTTACAATAATTTTAAATTATAAAAATAACTTAATTATAAGTACTTAAGTTCTAAGTATTCAGTCATACAAATGCAAAGAAAACTCTACATCATAACAATACAATTTCATGACAGAAATGTCCCATTTTGACCTCTCCACATTTTATTTAAAATAACAATAACAGGGGCTTCCCTGATGGCACAGTGGTTAAGAATCCACCTGCCAATGCAGGAGACATGTGTTCGAGCCCTGGTCCGGGAAGATCCCACATGCCGTGGAGCAACTAAGCCCGTGAGCCACAACTACTGAGCCTGCGCTCTAGAGCCCACGAGCCACAACTACTAAGCCCATGTGCCACAACTACTGAAGCCCGCTCCCCTAGAGCCCGTGCTCTGCAACAAGAGAAGCCACCGCAATGAGGAGCCCGTGCACCGCAACGAAGAGCACCCCCTGCTCACCACAACTAGAGAAAGCCCGTGCATAGCAATGAAGACCCAACGTAACCAAAAATAAATAAATAAATAAATTTATAAATAAAATAAAATAACAATAACAACAATAATACTTCGAACTTCTAGAATATGCAAACTAGAATCTTTTAAAAAACAATCTGGGGGGCTTCCCTGGTGGCGCAGTGGTTGGGAATCTGCCTGCTAATGCAGGGGACACGGGTTCGAGCCCTGGTCTGGGAAGATCCCACATGCCACGGAGCAGCTGGGCCCGTGAGCCACAATTGCTGAGCCTGCGCGTCTGGAGCCTGTGCCCCGCGACGGGAGGGGCCGCGATAGAGAAAGGCCCGCGCACCGCGATGAAGAGCGGTCCCCGCACCGCGATGAAGAGTGGCCCCCGCTTGCCGCAACTGGAGAAAGCCCTCGCACGAACCGAAGACCCAACACAGCCAAAAATAAATAAATAAATAAATAAATAAATAAGAAAATCCTTTAAAAAAAAAAAAAAAAAAAAAAAAAAACAATCTGGAATAATTATCCGGTCTCTGGTGGGAGGATTATTTAAACAATAAAAGCAATTACAAAAGGAGATTGAATTGACTGAATAAAATTTTTGAATTTTTTATATCACAAAGCATACTAATTGAAGAGCTTATGACAAACTGGGAAATGCATTGGTAATAAATATGCCAAAGAACTTATGTTTTTAACATTAAAGATATGTATATATTGTTAGACATATTTTTACATGTATGAAATTTCATAATATCAATTTTAAAATGTCAGTAGGAAACTTGAAAAAAAGAATGTAAACATATTTAACACAAATCAACTCACTAACATTACAGAAATAAATAAGCATTTTCAATCACATTGGCAAAGAATTTCTAAAAGATAATAGTACTGACAAGGATCCAGTGTAAATTGACATAATAATTCTGGAAAGTAATCTGGCAATGTGTATCATGAGTTTTAACATTTTCAGAGGCTAAAAATAAATAAATGGGGCTAGCTCTACTGGATTTTAAAATAAAAACTCCAGAAAAATGAAGAGTTGTTACTGAAGAAGGATAAGTCAAAAGATCAATTGAACAGATTGGAGTCATCAAAAATGGACCCCTACTCCCTATACAGAAGTGAATTTAGAATATGAAAAGTGAGGAAGTCAGTGAGGAAAAGAAAGATTATTTAGTAAGTGATGTTGGACAATTGGATAAGGAGAGGAAGTATAATATGATCAGAATCATGTGGGAAAAAATAGCACACACATTTGTGCATGCATGTTGAATTTCAGCTAGTGGTTGCCTGGAGGCTGAGAATAAGAGAATGAGGATGAGAATCCTTGGACTTAACGCTTTTCTTGTACTTACACTTGGATTTATACTTTACCCTGAGTTTTTTGTCCTTAGCATATATGACTTTCATAATAAAAAGAGGGGAGAAAATGTTCATATCCTTTAACTCAGCAATTCCACTTCTAAAACTCTATCTTAAGGAAATAATTCAGGACAGGGACAAAAGTTTATGAATAATAGGCTTATTAATTACAGTGTTATTTATTACAACAAATATTGGAAACAACCAAAATGTTCAATGACACAAGACTAGCTAAATAAATTATTGTACATCCATGTTATAGAATATTAGTCATTGAGCATATTTTCAAAGATTTTTAATGACATGGAAGAAATCCCACATTGTTGCATTGAGTGGGGAAAATGCAGGATATAAAGTAGTTGTCCTAATTATGTAAAAAAAAATTTTTTCATGTAGATTTGTAAAGTCCTATTAGAAAAAGTGTTTACAGTGTTTATCTCTGGGTTCTAAGATCATGGGTGATACCCATTTTGTTCTTTAAACTTTTTCCGATTTTTCTAATTTTTCTGTAATGAATATGTATTACTCTTCCATTAGAAAAAAAGTAAGTTAGGAAACCCTGAGTTTGGAGTCTACCTAGAACTTCCAGTCAGGTGCTAGAGTTCAGGTTAAGGTGACTCCTCCTAACATCAGCCATCCAAAATTCATAAACATCCCATACTCAAGATTTAAACTAAAGAGAGAGAAAAAAAAAAGCAAACTTCAGAAAGCAGAAAGAAAATGTGGATTCAATGAACAAGTATGGAAACACTGGAGAGAAGAGGAAGTTGGCGGCAATTTGGAAAAGATAGCCACAAAGTTAAGAATTCCCAGCAAGTACAAAGTATCAGTATTACTTACTTTCAAGGTGACTTAGAAGGAAATATTGATTGTAGAAAGCCAAAAACACTG
Source organism: Balaenoptera acutorostrata (assembly GCF_949987535.1). Taxonomy (NCBI): domain Eukaryota; kingdom Metazoa; phylum Chordata; class Mammalia; order Artiodactyla; family Balaenopteridae; genus Balaenoptera; species Balaenoptera acutorostrata. The sequence continues at coordinate 57,548,656 of NC_080075.1, forward strand.
ACTGTTAAAACTTCTAAACATGAATAAGGAACAAGAACACTAAGGAAGCTTTAAGAGCTAACTCTGATAATCAAAACAAAGAATCAGAGATAATGAAGATAATCTCTCTCAGTAAATTCAAATCCCAGGTGAGTTACACAATCACAATAATAAAGCAAAGAAGAATGAACTATCTAGAAAACGGATAACAGAACAATGGAGGATATCACAGGACCCAGAAACATCCTGCAATTAAACAGAAACAAACATATAGAAAGCAGTAATCAATGAAAAAAATGTATTTTTATATTATATATATGTATTTTAAAATATATATGTACTAAGATTCATTAAATGAATTTTAAAGCCATTCACTCATAACGACTTCCACTCAGCAGCAAACCCACCAAAATAACTTACAGTATATAACTTGTCAGATTAGTAAACATTTAAAATAGAAAGATTTTCCATATTGCATTTACCTGTTTATAGCCTCTGTGATCTAAGGGTAGGATCTGCTGCATAGTCATCTTTAAGTTCCCAGCATCCAGTTCGGTGCCTGGTAGATTATTAAATGAATAAAAGTAGTTACTTAAAGATAGATAGATCTAACCCTATGCTGAAGAAAAAGGGGGGGATGAAAAAAGGGGGGAGGAGGGGGAGGAGAAGGAAGAGGTGGAGGGGGGAGGGGGTAAAAGAGAAAAGTGGAAAGTACATTCTGCACAAAAATGTAGATTTTTATCACTTAGCCAAATGTTCTTACCTTGATACAGTTTCATGAGTGAAATTTTAAGTCAGAGGAAGTGAGATTCAAGCTTGCCTCCACTACTTGCTCTCTGTTTGATCTTGGACAAAATTTTCTCTGAGCTGCTGTTACCTCAGCTGTAAAACAGTTTTAAGTAGAAGGAAACACTAAAATAGATTTGTCCCAGCTAGAGAAGGAAGTTCAATTTATATAACCATTGAAATCAAAGGAAAATATCTAAACATGTTTTTGCTGGAAGTTAAACTATTTTAAAACATTTTTATAACAAAGTATAACAAAACAAATAGCAAAAAAAATGTTAACAGAACTTGAAAATGTGACAGATGTCAGGACAAAACCTTACTATTTCTACATAGAAATATGTAGAAATAGTAGAATAGAAATGAATGCAAATATTTAAAATCAATAGCTAAATTACATTCAATAAGAGATTAAAAAGGATTGCAAATTATATATAAGAAATTAACATCACATAAAAGTTACTGAATAAAAGTACCTTTCTGATGGAATTAAAGAAATACAAATTAAAACATTAAGGTACATGATAGATTAATTGTATTAGTAGCTAATTAATGGCATCCCTGTATCCCTTAATGGCCTTTTGCCCCATCATTCCTTAGTCCCTTGACACACGGAGTCTGGACTTAGACGTATGGCTTGCTTTGGCCAATGGCACAAAAAGAAACTTGACACAAAAAGAGGCTTTAAAAAGTGCTCCTCTTCTAGACCACTGCCATCACCGGGAGATTAGGCCCAGGCTGGTCTGCTGCAGGATGTGGGAGATATGGGAAGGACTCTGGAACCTTCCCATCGAGGGTCCTCTAGATTAGCCAGTCCCCAGGCAGCCAGCCATTTGACCACAGACGCTTGAGTGAGCCCAGCCGGGATCAGTGTTCAAACTGGCCTATGAACAACTATAGAGTCATGAAAATTAGTAAATGGCTGGGTTACTTTTTGGCTTTGACCTTTAAAAAACAGACTGATTGAGGGATAATTGACATACAATAAACTGCACTCTAAAGTATACGATTTGATGTTCTAACACGTGTATATACCCATGAAACCATCACCACAATCAAAATAGTGAACATGTCCATCACCTGCAAAAGTGTCCTCTTGCCCCTTCGTAGTCCCTCCCTCCTACCCCTCCCTGCACCTCACCCTCACCCGCCACAGCCTATGCCTGTCCCTAGGCAACCACTGATCTGCTTTCTATCACTATAGATTAGTTTGCATTTTCTGGATTTTTATATAAACGGAATCATCCATACAGTATGTAATTTTTGTCTGGTTTCTTTTACTCAGCATAATTATTTGGACATTTATCCATCTTGTGTGTATCAATATTTCATTCATTTTTATTAACTAACACTTTTTTTTAGAGGAAGCTGTAGTTTTACAGAAAAATTGAACAGAAACTACAGAGAGTTTCCATATACCCCCCTCTTCTCTTCTACGTCTGCAGTTTCCCTTATTATTAGCATCTTGCATTAGCGTGGTACATTTGATGTACAACTGATGAACCAATATTGATACATTATTAACTATAGTCCCTGGTTTACATTAAGGTTCACTCTTTGCCTTGTACAGTTCTAAGGGTTTTGACAAATGCACAGTCATGTAACCACCTTTAGAGTTTCATAATGGAATTGTTTCACTTTCTCGAAAATACCCTGTGCTTCACATATTCATCCCTCCATCCCCCTGAACCTCTGGCAACCACTGATCTTTTTACTGTCTCTATAGCTTTGCCTTTTCCAGAATGTCATATAGTTGGAATATACAGTATAAGCCTTTTCAGACTGGCTTCTTTCATTTAGTAATATGCATTTAAGTTTCCCTTATGTCTTTTTGTGGCTTAATAGGTCTTTTCAGTGCCAAATAATATTCCATTGTCTGGATGTACCAGAGTTTATCCATTTACCTACTAAAAGACATCTTAGGGATGCGCACGCAGCGCCTTCCGCCCAAGCGGAAGTTTTCGCAGGGCAACTGAGAAGGTGAGTTCCAGTTCCCCTGGAGGGTCCGAGAGTCTGGCTGCAAATATGTGCCTCCCCACTCCGCTCACCAAATCTAGAGGACACAGTTAAGATGGAGTTTCCAGCCCAGTGAGTCTGAGGGCCAGACCGTGACCCCATAAAGCGTGATCTCCTGTCCAGACTGTGGCAAAGGTGTTGAAGCAACTTTCAAATTCTGCCCCTACTGCGGAAAACCTTTGCCTACAGAGGAGCATGAGGGGTCCCAGACCTTTGTCAAGCCATCTATGTCATCCTCCCAAGCCCTCCAGCAGATCTCATCAGCTCTCCCTTTAAAAGTCAATGCCGAGGGCTTCCCTGGTGGCGCAGTGGTTGAGAATCTGCCTGCCAATGCAGGGGACACGGGTTCGAGCCCTGGTCTGGGAAGATCCCACATGCAGCGGAGCGACTAGGCCCGTGAGCCACAATTACTGAGCCTGCGCGTCTGGAGCCTGTGCTCCGCAACAAGAGAGGCCGCGATAGTGAGAGGCCCGCGTGCCGTGATGAAGAGTGGCCCCCGCTTGCCACAACTAGAGAAAGCCCTCGCACAGAAACGAAGACCCAACACAGCCAAAAAAAAAAAAAAAAAAGTCAATGCCGAGGACTTCCCTGATGGCACAGTGGTTAAGAATCCACCTGCCAATGCAGGGGACACAGGTTCGATCCCTGGTCCGGGAAGTTCCCACATGCCGCGGAGCAACTAAGCCCATGCGCCATAACTACTGAGCCTGCGCTCTAGAGCCCACAAGCCACAACTACTGAGCCCATGTGCCACAGCTACTGAAGCCTGTGCGCCTAGAGCCCGTTCTCCGCAACAAGAGAAGCCACCGCAATGAGAAGCCCGTGCACCACAATGAAGAATAGCCCCCACTCGCCTCAACTAGAGAAAGCCCGCGCACAGCAACGAAGACCCAACACAGCCATAAATAAATAATTTATTAAAAAAAAAAAAAAAGACATCTTAGTTGCTTCCAAGTTTTGGCAATTATAAGGCTACTGTAAATCATCATGTGCAGGTTTTTGTGTGGACGTAAGTATTCAACTCCTTTTGGTAAATACCAAGGAGTGTGATGGCTGGATTTTGTGGTAAGACTCCATTTTGCTTTGCAAGACACTGCCAGACTGTCTTCTATTTTGGAAGGCTGTACCATTTTGCATTCCCACCAGCAATGAATGAGAGTTCCTTGTTGCTCCACATCCTTGCTAATGTTTAGAGTTGTCGGTGTTTTGGATATAAGCCATTCTAATATGGGTATAGTGGTATCCCAGTGTTTAGTTAATTCATTTCTATCATGGAGTAGTATTCCACTCTATGAATATACACCATTGTTGATAACTGAACATGTATTTTTTTTCCAGTTTTGTACTGTTATAAATAAAACTGCTGTGAACAATCATGTACAAATTTTTGTAATGATATAGTTTTCTTTTCTCTTGGGTAAACACCTAGGAGCAGATGGCTGGATCATATGGAAGGTGTACATTGTGTATGTTTAACCTTGTAAGAAACTGCCAAACTATTTCAGAAAGTGCTTGCACCATCTTACGTTACATTCAGCAGCGTCTGAGGTTCTAGTTCTTTCACATCCTTGCCAGCACTTGCTATGTTCAGTCTGTTTAATTTTCGTGATTCTAGTATGTAAGTAGTGGTATTTCATTGCAGTTTTAATTTGCACATCCCTTTTGAATAATGATGTTGAGTATCTTTTCTGTGTTTTTTTGCCATCCATTATCTTTCTGGTGAAGTTGATGCTGGCTAGGGGGGTCAGCTAGGGGGTCTCAGTTCTCTCCCCATGGGTCTCTCCATGCTGTCTCTCCACATTGGCTACTTTGGGCTTCCTCATAGCATTCTGGCATGGTCCCAAATGTGAGTGTCCCAGATGAAGAGAGAAAGCAAGGCGGAAACCGTATCCTTTTTGTGACCTAGCCTCAGAAGTCACATAGCATCTTTTTGACTGTACTTGATGTACCAAGGCCAGAGTCCATGTGAGAAGTTACAGGGCAAAGGACATACAGGGAAGCCATTAATTGGGCTTTTAATGCAATTAATCTATCATGTACCTTCACAATACTTTTTTTTTAAATAAATTTATTTATTTTATTTTTTTATTTTTGGCTGCATTGGGTCTTCGTTGCTGCATGCGGGCTTTCTCTAGTTGTGGTGAGCGGGGGCTACTCTTTGTTGCGGTGCAAAGGCTTCTTATTGTGGTGGTTTCTCTTGTTGTGGAGCACGGACTGTAGGCACGCAGGCTTCAGTAGTTGTGGCTTGTGGGCTCTAGAGCGCAGGCTCAGCAGTTGTGGCACACGGGCTTAGTTGCTCCACAGCATGTGGGATCTTCCCGGACGAGGGCTCGAACCCATGTCCCCTGCATTGGCAGACAGATTCTTAACCACTGCGCCACCAGGGAAGTCCCCACTCATTGTGTTTTGTTTTGTTTTGGTTTGGTTTGGTTTTTGAAAGTGGCCATCCTCATGAGTGTGAAGCTGTACATCACTGTGGTTTTGATTTGCATTTCCCTGATGATGAGTGACATTGAGCATCTTTTATGTGCTTGTTAGCCATTTGTATATCATCTTTGGAGAAATGTCTATTCAAGTCCTTTGCTCATTTTAAAATCAGGTTATTTGATTATTTGCTGTTGAGTTGTAACAGTGTTTCGTTTTGTTTGTTTATTTATTTATTTATTTATGGCTGCATTGCGTCTACGTTGCTGCGCACAGGCTTCCTCTAGTTGCAGCGAGCGGGGGCTATTCTTCATTGTGGTGCACAGGCTTCTTCTCATTGCAGTGGCTTCTCTTGTTGCAGGGCATGGGCTCTAGGCACACAGGCTTCAGTAGTTGTGGCACATGGGCTCAGTAGTTGTGGCTCGTGGGCTCTAGAGAGCAGGCTCAGTAGTTGAAGCACATGGGCTTAGTTGCTCCGTGGCATGTGGGATCTTCCCAGACCAGGGATTGAACCCGTGTTCCCTGCGTTGGCAGGCGGATTCTTAACCACTGCGCCACCAGGGAAGTCCCTGTAACAGTGCTTTGATTTGTATTTCCAACAGGTACTTACAGCACCAGGTGCAGCCCTGAGCTGGATGCTTCAGCCTGATGAGAGGCAAGTGTTTCTGTGTATCTCAGACCCAAGTTTGTGATAATCACAGCATGGGGATTTCTGTGGCTATTGTCAACCCAGAGCCACTGTTATTAATAGTAACACCTAAACACTGTGCCTTCCTGGTGGCCTGTCCTCTATACATTACATAAAAAACCAACACACACAAACAAAAAAGCATAATTAGGTCCTTCTGTGACATCATCGGACAACAATGTAATTGAATCCACAGTGTAATAGGCTGATTTATAGAGGGTTTTAACCTTGGGGTGTCTCAATTCTTTACTGCTTAAAGACTTTGTTCTCCAAAACAGTCCAGAATCACAAAAGAAACAGTAACACATAATATCTGGTCTTCAACAAAGTTCTATTGAAAAAGATCACCCAACAACTAAATGCTAAGTTACCTATCCCGTGACAAATATGTCAAATTCAGATACACTGAGTTGTTCTGGAAAACTTGTAATTATTAGCATTGATAGACATTGTACTGTCACGAATAGTCTCACTGAAAATTCAAAGAGCATGAATCACATGTTATTTTTAAAATGCTACAGTCATCTGAGAACACTGCATGCTAGAACTTCATTGGGACACAAACATTATTCTCTGCAATCTACAGCTGCAGAAATGTGGTTCTTGGCTGTTGAGTGAAGTCCTCAATTCCCAGGCTGACCCAGTATTCCTGGGGGAGGCTTTATGATCCCCTGGCCTTTAATGGATGGTCTCCCAGCTAGGCCTGACTCAAAGCCCGGAAATGTTCAAAATGGTTTGGGTGCTGGGTCAGGGTCTTTGAGAACATACATCAGAGGAACAAGTGTCAATATACGTAGAAAAAACACTAAACATGTCATACTTTTGGGAAATTGCTTTACCCACATTGAGCCATGCACATAAAACCATTGTGAATGCATCTCTATTTTTTTTTATTTTTCATAAATTTATTTATTTAGTTAGTTATTTTTGGCTGTGTTGGGTCTTCATTGCTGCACGCGGGCTTTAGTTGCGGCAAGCGGGGGCTACTCTTCATTGCAGTGTGCGGGCTTCTCATTGCGGTGGCTTCTCTTCGTTGCAGAGCATGGGCTCTAGGTGCGCGGACTCAGTAGTTGTGGCTCGCGGGCTCTAGAGAGCAGCCTCAGTAGTTGTGGCGCACGAGCTTAGTTGCTCCATGGCATGTGGGATCTTCCTGGACCAGGGCTCGAACCTGTGTCCCCTGCAGTGGCAGGCGGATTCTTAACCACTGCGTCACCAGGGAAGTCCATGAATGCATCTCTTTAAAATGAAGCCCACTTACACTGCACAATTTGTCAGACCATTAATCTCTCAACACTCATACTGCAACTTGAAAGCTGTCAGTGGTTTCTCATTATAAAGAGAACAAACTCCAAATATCTTAGCCGAGAAGTCTAAGCTACAATCTACACACATACTACATTTCTAGTCTTATTTCTCTCTTAATTTCTCCAAATCAGGCCCTCTGCTCACTGTCCCCTCACTGGAGGCTAGGAAGACCTAGTTCAGGACATTTGTTCCTGTCTCTCTTATAGGCCCTGCTCCATCCGCCTTTCCCCTACCACCAATATCACTCCAGTGGACACTGATCTAGCCTTCCCAGAATTCCTGTCTGTGTTATTCACTTGTATATCCATCCTTATAATGACAGTTACTTTAATATATGACTTTTTTGCATTTTCCCACCCTAAACGACTGAGAGTTTTACTTCTTACCAAAGTGAATAGTCCAAGGTTTGGCCCATGGTCAACATTCAGAATTTTGTTGAGGGAAGGACTTTGGAGATCAACTCCAGCAGAGCTTCTCAAACTTTAATCTGCATACAAATCGCCTAGAGATCTTGTGAAAATGCAGATTCTGATTCAATAGATTTTGGGTGAAGCCTGAGAGTCTGCATTTCTAACCACCTCCCAGGTGATGCCAGTGGTGGGGTGCCTGGATCACACTTGCATGAGGGTGCAATGGTGCATATAAATGAATGACGCAGGCAGGGTGGGACGCAATGGAAAGTGGTGGGGATGCTACTGTCTAGCACAGAGAACTACATTCAATACCCTATGATCAACCATAATGGAAAAGAATATTTAAAAAAGAATGTGTATATATGTGTGGAACTGAATCACTTTGCTGTACAGCAGTAATTAACACAACATTGTAAATCAACTATACTTCAATTAAAAAAATAAATAACAATAATAAAGTAGTAGGGATGGGGGATGGTGGCAAATCAGGAGACTAATGCCCCGCCTGAGGGACAGCAGCCACTTAGCTCCAACAACAATGAAGAACTAAGATTGACAGATCTACTTTTCATAGAGAAGCTGGAAATCTGTATTAATATGTAAAATTTCCCAAATTTCATATGTGGGCAATTTCTTCAAATCCATGTCTGAGAAGATCTATACCACACACCCTTAATCTCTTTAAAGTACCCCCTGTGTGACTGAATAATACTTCGTCTTTGCTCTTTCTGAAGTTTTAGCTTTCTCTCTACACCAGAGTATCTATCTATCTATAGACCAGAGTAATTAAAACTGAAAAAAAAATTTTTTTTTAATAAATTTTTAAAATTTATTTATTTTTGGCTGCATTGGGTCTTCGTTGTTGGGTCTTCATAGCCATGTGTGGGTTTTCTCTAGTTGTGGCAAGCAGGGGTTTCTTTTCATTTTGGTGTGTGGGCTTCTCATTGGAGTGGCTTCTCTTGTTTCAGAGCTTGGGCTCTAAGCACGCGGGCTTCAGTAGTTGCAGCACGTGGGCTCAGTAGTTGTGGCTCACGGGCTCTAGAGCTCAGGCTCAGTAGTTGTGGCGCACGGGCTTAGTTGCTCTGCGGCATGTGGGATCTTCCCAGACCATGGCTCGAACCCGTGTCCCCTGCCTTGGCAGGTGGATTCTTAACCCCTGTGTCACCAGGGAAGTCCTGAAAAAAATAATCTGTGTCCTAAACAATAAATATTCCATCAGCTAGTTTGTGTGTAATTAGAACAATGATGCCCAAACTTTGGGATTTTATAGGCAAGGAAAATTAAAAAAAAAAAAAATTGGAAATCAAAATATGGTACCAGCATTTTATTTTGCTCAATAAAGATATTAACAAATAATCTAGGATTCAGGCCAAGATGGTGGAGTAGGAAGACCCTGAGCTCACCTCCTCCCACGTAAATTTGGCACACCAAAGTCACAACTATTTGCAGAGCAACTATGGCTGAGAACAACACGGAGAATAGCAGAAAAGATCTACAACTAAAGATGTAAAGAAAGAACCACAATGAGACAGGTAGGAGAGGCAGAGATGCGATGTAGTCAAGACCCATACCCCAGGGTAGGCAACCCATAAACGGGAGGATAATTACAATTGTACAGGTTCTCTGCAAGGAGCAAGGGGTCTGAGTCCCACATTGGGCTCCCCAGCCTGGGGGTCCTGCACCAGGAAGACGAGCCCCCAGAATGTTTGGCTTTGAAGGCCAGCAGGGATTACTTTTGGGAGAGCCAGAGGGCTGTGGGAAATAGAGTCTCCAATCTTAAAGGGCACACACGAAAACTCACATGCTCAAGGACTCAGGGCAGAAGTAGTAATTTGAAAGGAGCCTGGCTTGGACCCACTTGTGGATCTTGGAGAGCCTCCTGGAGAGGCAGGAGACAACTGGGACTCACCCTGGGGACACAGATGCTGGCAGCAGCCATTTCTGGGATCTCATCCCAACATGAGGACACTGTACTGGCAAGTGCCATTTTGGAATCCTCCCTCTAGCTGATTAGCGTTGGGACCTGGTCTTGCCCACCAGCCATTTGGCACTAGTACTGGGACACCCCAGGCCAGGCATCTAGCTGGGTGGGGACACGGCCATACCCACCAGCAGGTTGGCTGCTGAGAGTCCCCTGAATCTGCAGTCTCCCTGAGACCTGGCCTTGCCCTCCAGAGGGCCCAGGACCTGTCCCCACTCACCAGTGGGCCAGCATTAGCTCTGGCACCAGCCTCACCCACCAGTGGGGTGACATGAGCCCTGGGGCCACAGTGGCCCCATAGCCAGCCATGTCAAGACCTGGCCCACGGGGCTTCCCTGGTGGCACAGTGGTTGAGAGTCTGCCTGCCAATGCAGAGGACACGGGTTCGAGCCCTGGTCTGGGAGGATCCCACATGCCACGGAGCGACTGGGCCCGTGAGCCACAACTACTGAGCCTGCGCGTCTGGAGCCTGTGCTCCGCAACAGGAGAGGCCACGATAGTGAGAGGCCCGCGCACCGTGATGAAGAGTGGCCCCCGCTTGCCGCAGCTAGAGAAAGCCCTCGCACAGAAACGAAGACCCAACACAGCCAAAAATAAATAAATAAATAAAATTAAAAAAAAAAAAAAAAAGACCTGGCCCACCTACCCAGCAGGCCAATACCAGCTCCAAGACACCATGGATCCCACAGCCAGCATTGTCAGGAACCAGCCTCACCCACCAGCAGGCTGACACTAGCTCTAGGACCCCAGACCCTGCAGCCAGCCAACCTGGGACCCAGCTTGCCAACCAGTGAGCCAGCACTAGCCCCAGCACCCCCGTCCCTCCCACGAGCTCTGTAGCCAGCTGCCTTGTGACATGGCCCTGCTCCACCAGTGGGCTGGCACCAAGACCAGGACTCCCTTGGCCATGCAGCCAGTCATGCCAGGACCCAATCCTGTCCACCAGAGCCTGGCAGCCTCTGCACTAGGCAGGGCCTGACAACCAACCAGACCAGAGGCCAACCACACCTACCAGCACACCCACAGTACCCTCTGACACAACAGAAGGACTCAAGCAGCCCACATAGAGGGAACTCCTAGAGCATATAGCTCTGGTGACCACAAGGGAGTGCGCTGAGCCCCACAGGATGTTTCCTACATAAGGCCACTTCTCCAAGACTGGAAAATGTAACCAACCTACCAAATACATAGAAATAAAAACAGTGAATTAGGCAAAATGAGGCAACAGAGGAATATACTACCAAACATTTAGAGAAGAGTTAACACCTATTTTTCTCAAACTATTCCAAAGCAGAGGAAGGAATGCTTCTGAAATCATTCTATGAGGCCAGCATCATCCTGATACCAAAACAAGGTAAAGATATCACACACAAACACAAATTACAGGCTAATATCACTGATGAATGTAGATGTAAAAATCCTCATCAAAATGAATTTAATAGTATATTAAAAAGATCATACACCATGATCAAGTGGGATTTATTCCAAGGATGCAAAGATGGTTCAGTATTCACAAATCAAACAATACATCACATTAACAAAATGAAGAATAAAAATCATATGAGCATCTCAATAGGTACAGAAAAAGTTTTTGAAAAAACTCAAGATCCATTTATGATAAAAACTCTCAACAAAGTGGGTATAGAGGAAATGTACCTCAACAGAATAAAGACCATATATGACAAGCTCATAGTGAACATCATACTCAACGGTGAAAAACTGAAAGCATTTACTCTAAGATCAGGAACAAGACAAGGATGCCCACTCTTGCCACTTTTTATTCAACATAGCATTGGAAGTCCTAGCCATAGCAATCAGATAAGAAAAAGAAATAAAAGGAATCCAAATTGGAAGGGGAGAAGTAAAATGGTCATTGCACATGACACAGAAAATCCTAAAGATGCCACAAAAAAACTACTAGAACTCATCAATAAATTCAGTAAAGTGCTCTCCTCTCTTCTTGTGGGTAGAGTTACAATTTCATGGTAACTTACCTTCACTAGCATGGTGAAATGGGAAAGTCTGGGGCCAGATAGACATGGGTTTGAATCCCAGATCAGCCGGTTCTAAGCTTTGTGGTCTTGGGTAATTCATTCAGCCTCTTTAGATGGATCTCAGCTTTTTCATCGGCTACACTTACTTCATAGTGTTGTTATGAAGATTAAATAAAATACACATAAATTTTAAAATTTAATTAAATTTAAATGACTTAAATTTAATTAAATAGCATATACAAATTACCTACCAGTGGTAATAGGCTCCTCCTGTAAAGGTTGGTTAGGTTCCTCCCCAGCAAAGAGCTTTGCAGAGCAAGGCCTATGTCGTTGATAAAAGTTGCTACTGTTAACATTATAATTATAATAACAATTACTATCAAGTATTAAGTATCAGGACAATGGGGTCTACTCACTACATTTACAGAACTAAAGGGAACCTCTTAAATTATTCTTCACAAAACAAGAATGATCTGCTTAAAGGTAATTCCTCCATCCTCAGTTATCCCAAGAGGCAACTGGAAAGTTCTCTCACTAAATAAGAAATAAATATTAGTTTTAATAAATATTAGTTCTAAAACATTAGTACTAAAACTAATAAATATTAGTTCTCTTTCATAGTAAAAACTGACAAGAAGCGGCACATCATAATATCTACCATCATATACTTCTTGCTTCTATTTCCTCTATTTCCACTTTAAAAATATATTTGTTTAATTTGAATAAGACCATGAGGACAAGGACTCAGTTCTTCCAAGTTCTACTTAATGATAGTACTTTTACTCGAATCATAATTGATCATTTGTTAATCCTTAATTAGTAACTCAGCTTTAAATCGGGGGAAATGATCTCAGTATAGGGAGCACCACAAGTTGTATAGGTTCTAGTCACTGATGTTAGTCATGTCCTTATCTACTCCTTATAACCAAGAATGAAAAATTGTGGAACTAAATCTTCAACAGAAGTGAATTTGATTTGTTGGACTATTTTAACAAGAGTAGTAGTCATCTGTGGTTACTTGCTAAATATAAAAAAGTATAATCTTATCAAAGGGGAAACAAAATAGAAGTAAAACCTACTTTCTGAAATTTACACTTGTAACTAAGGCAAACTTTACCGAGCAAAGTCATAATCGAATACATGAAATATTTTGTAAGCTATCTTGGACAAATATCTTCATATTTTCTAGGAATGAGAGGTTTTTGTACACAGTTAATCACACAGAGTCACAGAATATGCATACCCTGATTTTCTGATATGGAGTCTTCCTAATGAACACTTTAGTATTGTAGGGGAGGAAAAATATCTTTCTCCTCTACCCTTTTAAGTTCTCGACTGAGACCCCTATAACAAAAGACATATTAACAAGAAAAAAGCATACAAATTCATATAATGTAAGTTTTATCACGAGAGCCTTCATAAGGGGATGAGAACCCAAAGAAACGGGTTTTTATGCTAAGTTTGCTGAAGAATGGAAAGATATAATAGGACAAAGGGTATGAGGTAAGTGTAGGAAACTGGAGAAACTTAGCAAAGCTAATATTTATTCAGAGTCCTCTCTGTGTCCCTTTGTCTTCAGAGATAAAGATGCTCCTTTCCTCCTGTTATGCGGAGGGCACAAATCTCTCACGAGAGGGTTTTATGACCTGCTTCAGGGAAGGTTAGAACATCTTTCCTGCATGTGCCATTTCTCAAATTCCTTCAGCTTAAAATGCTCAATATGCCAAGGTGCCATATTTTGGGGTAACATGTCCTGAACCCCATCGTTACCATTATTAGTTCTCTTCATAGAAGTACCTATGTTATTTGAGTCTACGAACCCTTTGTCACAACAAGTAGTGGATTTGCTTTGGGGGGTGTTTATAATTTCCAACCAGGGTCAGCTAACTTTGTCCCAGGTCAAATCCAGTCCAATACATGTTTCTGTAAATGAAGTTTTATTTGAATACATCCACTTGTGCTTGTTTATATCTGTGGCTGCTTGCCACAATAGAAGAGTTGAGAGACAGAGACCATTTGGTCCTCAAAGCCTAAAATATTTACTCTCTCGCCCTTTACAGACAAAGTTTGTCAACCTGGACCTACAGAATAAAGAGCAATAACTAAATATGTTAAGGGATTATTATTTTTAAAAAGTTATCACTCTGGGCTTCCCTGGTGGCACAGTGGTTAAGTATCCGCCTGCCAATGCAGGGGACACAGTTTCGAGCCCTGGTCTGGGAAGATCCCACATGCCACGGAGCAACTGAGCCCGTGAGCCACAACTACTGAGCTCTAGAGACTGCGCCACAACTACTGAGCATGCGTGCCACAACTACTGAAGCCCGCACTCCTAGAGCCCGTGCTCTGCAACAAGAGAAGCCACCACAATGAGAAGCCCGCGCACTGCAACAAGGAGTAGCCCCCACTCGCCACAACTAGAGGAAGCCTGCGTGCAGCAACAAAGACCCAATGCAGCCAAAAATAAAAAAATAAATTAAAAAAGAAAAATTTATCACTCCAAAAGCCTCTAAGGATGCAACCCTAAGCCTATATACCTTTGTACCAGAAAGGCAATAGTCTTGCTTTAAAAAGTAGAATTCTACTTTCCTAAGCTTGAGGAAACACCAAAATGAAAGTCATAATTAAAATGGAGGCACTCTACTCCTTATAAGTAGTAAATGAAATTGTTTTTGGTTTGGGGAATGTTGCATTAGTGAGGATGCTGTGCAAAAGAGAGTTCTAAAAGGTTACAAAACTGTGGCTCTTGAGGAAATCAACCATGGGCATCTTCTATAGCTGGATTTCAATAAAAATTTTAATTACTTACAAAATTTTAACGTTATGTTTTATTAGTAAGTCTTCCTGATTGTTGGGAGAGGGTAGCAGATGGGATTATATAATAAAGTGGACTTGATCAATTTATATCCATCAATATCATATAATTCAGTCCATTTAAATAGATTACTTAGCAAAGCTTCCTGATCATCCAACCCCATCAGCCCAGCAGCTGCTCAAGAAAACCAAGTAATTACTCAAATAAAAAATACATTCATATATACAGATAACTACTAAATAAATACATAAATAGTAAATCCCTGGTGTTACTTACCCTAAGCAGGTTACAAAGAGGAGCGCATGTGAAAAGTAACTCGGTATAAAATTTGGACTATTCTTCTCTTGTGAATTTTATCTCAAGTTCATATCTTTGGAAATATGTTAAAATGAAAATTATTAAATATAAAACAGATCTGAAAGAATATTATAGCAAATACCCATAAACCCAAATTTACATTAACACATTTTTATTCTTTTTATTATTTTTTTCTTTTAGTCAGATTCATGACATATAAAATACATACTTAACCACTTCTAGGTGTATGATTGGATGAGTTTTGACAAATGTCTACAGTTATGTAACCACCACCACAATCATGGTATAGAACAGTTCCATAGCCCCCAAAAGTTCCCTCGTGTCCCTCCCACCAGCCCCTGGCAACAACTCGTCTGCTGTCACTAAATTTTGCCTTTTCTCAAATTGCAGATAAATGAAATCATAAGAGTATGATGTTTTTTGTGTCTTTTTTCACTTAACATAATGCTTCTGAGATTCACCCATGTTGTTGCATGAATTAGTAGTTTGTTCCTTTTATTGCTAATTAGCATTCATTGTATGGATGCGGTTTACCCTTTCACCAATGATGAACTTTTGAGGTGTTTCCAGTTTGGGACTATAATAATGCTTTTATGAACATTCATGTAGATTTTTGTGTGGACATGTTTTCATTTCTCTTGGGTATATACTGAGGAGTGGAATTGCTGGGTCATAAGGTTAGTATAATATTTAAGTTTATAAGAAATTGCCAAACTGTCTTCTGAAGTGGTTGGACTTTTACCTACCCATGAGCAATATGTGAGCGTTCCACTTACTCCACATTCTCGCTGACTTCTGGCAATGCCAGTCTTTGTAACTATAGTCATTCTAGTGAGTTGTAGCAGTATTACAATTTGCACTTCCTTAATGACTAGTAACTTGGAGCATTGGTGCTTATGTGCTATTTGTATGTTTTCCTTGGTAAAATACTCAGTTTTTCAATATTTACGTATTTAAAAAATATATCTATTATAAACACCACTCCTTAATCAGAGATGTTTTGCCTAAGGCTTGCCTTTCCATTTTCTTAACAGTGTCTCTCTCTGGAAGAGTGGAAGTTATTCTTAACTGAGCTTTGCCTAACCCAAGTTCCTCCAATGTTTTCATCTAGAAATTTTAGTTTTAGTTCTTACAGTTAAGTCTGTGATTCAAGTTAATTTTTGTGTGACATAAGGGGATAAAAGTTGATTTAAAAAAATATATAGCTATGTGTTTATTCCAGAACTATTTGTGGAAGAGACTTTCCTTTCTCCAATCAAATTACTGTCAGCTTTGTGAAAAATCAAGTGACCATATAGGTGTTACATACAGTGTCTATTTTTGGACTCTCTATTGTGTTCCACAGATTATATATATATATATACACACACATATATGTATATATGTATATTTATATATATACACTGACTCCAAAAGCACATTATCTTAATTACTGTAGCTTTATAGTAATTCTTGCAATCAGGCATTATAAATCCTCCAATTTAATCCTTTATCAAAGTTGTTTTGACTATTTGAGATCCAATTGCATTTATATATAAATTTTAGAATCAGCTTGTTAAATTCTACCCAAAAAATGGCTAAGCATTTTGATTAGGGTTTCATTTAATCTATAAATCAATTTGGCTTTAATTGACATCTTAACCGTATTAAAACTTTCATCCAAGAATGTGGTATCTCTCCATTTATTTAGGTCTTCTCTCAAAATGGTTTGTAGTTTTCCATGTTCAGGTCTTGCACATACTTCATGAAATTTATCTCCAAGTATTTCATGGTTTTTGATGCTATGGCATTATTTTCTCATTTCAATTTTCAATTGTTTGTTCCTAGTATATAGAGAAATATATTTTGGAACATTGACATTGTATCCTGTGACCTTGCTAAGCTTGAGTTGTAGTATCTTACTTATAGCTTATCATTTTCTACTTACACAATCATGTCATCTGCAAATACGGTTTTATGTATCTTCCTTTCCAATTTGTATGTTTTTTTTTGTTTTTGTTTTTTCTGTCTTGTTTTTTTTTAGTCTTGTTGCACTGGCTAAAACCTCCAGTCAGTATTGAATACAAGTGGTGAGATCAGACATTCTTGCCTTGTTTGGTGTATTAGAGGGAAAGTATTCATTCAGTCTTTTACCATTAACTATGGTATTAGGTTTAGGTATTACATAGTTACCCTCTATCAGGCTGAGCAAGTTCCCTTTTATTTGTAGGTTGCTGAGAATTTCTACCAGGAACGGGTCTTGAGTTTTGTCAAATGCTTTTTCTGAATGTAATGAGATATGGTTTTTCTTTTTTCACTCCCAGTGTGGAATTACACTGATTAACTTTCAAATGTTTCCTCTATGGTATCAATTTCATGGGCATAAAATATTTCATAATATTCCCTTTTTTTAAAAAGAAAGTCTATAGGACCCATGCTGGTATCTCCCCTTTCGTTTCCTTTTTAAAAAAATTGTATTGGAGTATAGTTGATTTCCCCTTTCATTTCTGATATTGATAATTTCTGTTTTTGTTTTTTTCCTGATCAGTCTGGTTAGAAGTTTATCAATTTCATCAATATTTTCAAAGAGCCAGCTTCTGATTTTTCTTTTTTGTTTCCTATTTCACTGATTTCTGTTCTTATTCTTCTTTCTTCTTTTCTTGCACGTGTAGTTACTTAATTTGGAAAGTACCAGTTAATTAGCTGGAGACCCTACATTCTTTCTAATACGTGTTTCAAGCTATAAATTTCCCTCTAAATATTGTCTTAGCTGTAGCCCACAAATTTTGATATGTTGTGATTTTCATTTTCATTCTAGCCAAGATATTTTCTAATTTCCCTTACAATTTATTCTTAGGCATATTGATTATTTAAGTGTGCTGTTCTTATTTTTCTTTTATTGATGTCTAGGTTAATTCCATTGTGGTCAGAAAATATATGTCTTGTATGATTTCAATGCCCCTTAAGTTTAGTGAGACTTGTAAGAAGCAGGTGTACCTCTTCCTTGCTCACTTTCCTCTTCTGCTGGTTGGATACAGATAGCAAGGCCCTGGGTGATGATATAGCCACAAGATGGAAAAAGTCTTAGACTTGAATCACTACACGGAAGAAAGAAGCCACTTACCTGGAACACTCAACTTGGTCTATACATGAGCAAGAAATAACCTATTTTTTGAACCATTACAGGTTTGGTTCTGTTTGTTTTATCAGTTTAGCTTACCCTGATTAAAATGCTGCCTATTTTTTGAAGGCTCCCCTCTACCTCCCACTTCCCTGAGTTTTTCACAAAACACATGATCTATATTTCAGTTCACACTATCTAAAGCATACCCATCACATCTACTCAATATTTTCATGTCTTCCATTAACAAGTAAAACCTTCACATAAATAAAAATAAATATATAGGAAGTTTACTGCACCAGCCAAGTTTCTTTTTTTAAAATAAATTTTTATTGAAGTATAGCATGTACACAGAACTGTGTGCCAAGAAATATACTACCTATACATTATATATAATTCATATATCTGCAGAAATTTATAAAGCTGTCTACAATTGGGGCATTTTCTTCCATTCCAATATCTTCTTTCTTACTTGCTATTTTTGGAGCCCTAGTAATCAAAAAAGTCAAGAAAAACAAGTGAAAAAAAAAGCAGCCAGAGTGTATCACAGAGAGGCTCTTCCAAGAAGTCTGAACTCAAGGCTAGAAAGCCAAAGCTGGTCCTTTTCAATCACCTATATGCTCCTCAGTTCCTCTGCCACACTCCTACAGTGCTACCTTTTCCCATTTTTTTTTAATGGAAAGAGGATATAATATAGGTAGGGAAGAATGTAAAGAGAGAAGCTACATCATCTCCTTTCCTAGAATAAATACCAGGCTCCAGCGCTGCTGCTGGCCCTTGTGGCATCTTTGATAAATTAAAAAAAAAACTCTCTAAAAAGGACTCCTTTCTCAAGTCACCTTACTTCCCACCTGACAGATACTTGTTGTAATATAACTATATTAATTTTATTCATAAGAACACCTTCCTGCCACTTGCTAGAAAGTTGTATAGAAGAGCCCCCAATGTCTGTGATGTGAATAGCATCTTCTGGACGTGGCACTGTTCTTTTCTGTCCAGTCCACATGCTGCACTTGGCCTCAGGCTGTAGGCCAAGTTGTAGCTTTGATTTCTTTTTTTTTTAAATGCATCAGGGTTATTTTTTTAAAATACTTCTTAAATTGAAGAATCATATACATACAGAATTAAAAGGGAGATGTACCTAAAAGAAGTAAAACAACAACAAAACAAAAACAAGAACCACGAGTTTACACAGGAAGAAATGTAACAAGTTCAGAATCTCAAAAACACATAAATGATACAAGAAACACCATAAGCAAAAATAAACACCTAAATTTGCATGGGCCTACAGGAATAGG
Organism: Balaenoptera acutorostrata; assembly: GCF_949987535.1. Taxonomy (NCBI): domain Eukaryota; kingdom Metazoa; phylum Chordata; class Mammalia; order Artiodactyla; family Balaenopteridae; genus Balaenoptera; species Balaenoptera acutorostrata. Next base: position 57,567,773 of record NC_080075.1, read on the forward strand.
GTCAAAGTGAAAATTCCAAATAAGTTGAATTATACACGAGTGATAGGGCCAATAAGAACTCGATTTCCTATTTTATGCTAATGGAAAACAAGGAAAGGATACTGAAAATCTGGGAATATTTCTGGGTGGTCCACTGTAGTTATACAGTGGAGTGGGTGTTGGCCACAATATCAGAAAGGGTAAATGTCATTCCAAGTTTTGGAAGAGGTAAAAAATGGTGACAACTTCTAGGGCCAGGAAAGGCTCTAGAATAGATCCTTATTTATAATGATAATGTTTTTTAAGCCTTTTGGAAGAGAACATTGTTCACTACGTATCAACAGGTTTGACTTAACTTCATGAACTTTTGGGGGCAGTTACCTGACTAGGGAAATGCAGGACTTCAGCAAGGAATGTAAGATCCCATGATATTCTTATAGACAAACTTGGAGAGAAACGGGCTGATAGATGAATCAGTAAATTGCTGAAACTCTTACCTAATGGGTGCTGATTAATAGATTGGGCAATTTGTATCACATCAAGGAGCAGTTTCTCAGGCCACTGTCCTCAGACTTGTTTCATTCAATACTGTTTACCTATCAAACTTTGGAGTGACCAAAAAGAATAAGATAGCATATATATCTTAGATGAATCCAAAAACATTTCAAAAGGTTAATAAATCTAACACAAGAAAACTTATGAAGGTCCTGCAAAGCAGGTTAAACAAAACACCAACTGCACAAGTGTAGGATGGGGAAAGACTATTAACAGCTGTAAAAATAATTAACCTCAGAGACTGAAACAGTTTCATGTGGGTGTCAGAAAAGCTAGTTCAGTATTTGAGTGTTAAATAGAAGAACAGAAGAGCATTAACTAGAACAAAAGACAACAGTTCTACTACCTATAAATGTTCAGTTCTGGGTTGTATACTTTAAGATACAGAAAACTAGGGCTTCCCTGGTGGTGCAGTGGTTGAGAATCTGCCTGCCAATGCAGGGGACACAGGTTCGAGCCCTGGTCTGGGAAGATCCCACATGCCGTGGAGCAACTAGGCCTGTGAGCCACAGCTACTGAGCCCGCACGTCTGGAGCCTGTGCTCCGCAACAAGAGAGGCCGCGACAGTGAGAGGCCTGCGCACCGCGATGAAGAGTGGCCCCCACTCGCCTCAACTAGAGAAAGCCCTCACACAGAAACGAAGACCCAACACAGCCAAAAATAAATTAATTATTTAATTTAAAGTAAAAAAAAAAAAAAAAAAAGATACAGAAAACTAGAGCCTTTGCAGAATTGGGGTTTGAATGGTAAAGACAATTGAAGCCACAATGTATCAGTGAAATAACTGGTGACAGAAAAGAGAAGATACTGGGAGTCATCATAACAGCCGTGGTTAAACGCTTGGCCCCAAGGGGTTCATAAGACAAATGATAGGAAGAAACAGAACCAACCAGGACAGGCAGAGCTGCCCCAAAATGGAGGTAGATTCTGGTCCCCGGAGAATCGGATCAGAGGCCCATCTGGTATTCAGGGATTTTCCAACTTTGAGATTTCATAAATATGTATTTAAAGATCTGTCCAGTTATAAAATTACTCTTTGAAGAATACACAAATGACAATTCTTCAGAACTACTATGTTAAAACTTTTGAGGATGTAAAACTACAAAACATTCAGAGTTTGCTTTACGGGCCACAATTTCTCTCTCAAATTGACAAACATTTGTGAGTGTGTTGCTTTCTGATGTGAAATTTTCCCAAGTGTTAAAGCAGCCAGCATTGACGTGTAAACTTTTGATTGTGAAAGACATTTGACTAGCGTACTGTATACGCTGTTATATTATAATAGGGAACATTGTCTTAACTGCCAGATTCATGTGTGTCCCTACCTGAAAAAGCCAACAGCCCTAAAAAATATAAATATATACAAACATGGGTTCTTAGAAAGGAGTTGCTTCCTTTTCAAAGATAATTTTACACAGCCAATCTTCCAGGTGTATTTAACTTATGGCTTTATTTATATAATTTAGGTTACCCATAACTATTTGAAAATATGTGGCGTGAACCTAATTCTAACTGATTTCAACTTGTCTTAGTTAAAGGTATGTCTTGGTACACTACACAAAAGCTCTAGGCATAACTACTGCATAGCTGAGATTCCCTTAAGACCATTTCAACATTCATTCTCAGAGATCACATAAAACATGAATAAATCCATGTAATATATGAAAGAAATTTGCTGTTCCACATAACTATATCCTAGAATCATCAGGGATTTAAAAGGAAACTTTTTCATGATTTGCCTTAAAAGAAATTATTTACTGTTTGTCAACATTTTATCTATATTACCTCCTAGAATATTTACATCAATTTTCTTTGGAAAAGCAAGAATTAACCTTGGCATACCATTTTGCATAAGGACCAAACCTGTTCTTTTTGTTCTTATACTTTTTCATACCTTTCAATCTCAGAGTGGAAATAAAATCTCTCAGAAAGGGAATGTACATAGTTACTGTTCAGTCAATTACTAGTCCCTGATTATACCAAGAAGGTATGAATTAAAAATATATTGGAAGAAAAATAGTTCATTCATAACACAATAAGAAATATAAAATAAGTAAATTAGCAAATGGAATTGTAATAAAAGGTACAAAAGGGGAGCTTACCTAGATGATGTATTGTTGTCCAAAAGGACTCTCTTTTGGCCACTGGAAAAAGCATCTATGAGAAAATACTTGAGCCAATTCCTTGCCTGATCAAGAAATTCACTACCTTCTATATTCCTAAAGGCAGGTCTTTGAAGTCATCAAAATTAAGCTAAAAAGTGTCTAATTTAGGGGGGTTATTAAGATTTGTATTCATGTAGAATAAGCCACTTACAAACCTATTTTCCTTTACATTAACTATAAACACTGGTACCTCATATTTCAGATGAGATCTGGGCATCATAAAATCAGAGTCACAAGATGCTCTTACATAAACATTTAGAAATCCAGTAACTTCTGATTTAAATGGTGCTTTTAGAAGGGAAACAATAATGACATTTATTAAAGCCTGCCTTTAACCATGAAAGTCCCTAGAATAAAAGCAAAAGTACTGCCAAGAAGCCACAGGTATTTAACACATGCACAGAGAAAAATACGATTTTGAAGGGTGCAGTGACCTTCTTCTCTGCCTCCATTAATGAATGGGCTGTAAGATTAAAGGTTAATAGCAGTATAAATACTATAATTACATAATGTTGGGTTCGTTTGTCTTTCATGTTTACAAAAAACCTTTTTGTTCCTGTACTTTTAAGGCCTTGTAAGGTCTGCCAGCCACTGCCTTTCTTGTCACCAGAGTTCTCAGCGGGTTTACAAGTGGATGTACCCATGACTGCCATCTGGTGGAAATGATAGAAATCGAAATGGTTTTTGTAAGTGATTCAGTTGTCTACTAAGAAGGTATGAATTAAAAATATATTGTAAGAACTTTTTTTTTTTTTAGATTCCATATGTATGTCAGCATACGGTATTTGTTTCTCTCTTTCTGACTTACTTCACTCTGTATGACAGTGGCATGGACATATATACACTACCAAATATAAAATAGCTAGCTAGTGGGAAGCAGCTGCATAGCACAGGGAGATCAGCTCGGTGCTTTGTGTCCACCTAGAGGGATGGGATAGGGAGGGTGGGAGGGAGATGCAAGAGGGAGGAGATATGGGGATATATGTATATGTATAGCTGATTCACTTTGTTATACAGCAGAAACTAACACACCATTGTAAAGGAATTATACTCCAATAAAGATGTTAAAAAAAAAAAAGTCATGAGGATGTAATGTACAGGAGGGTGATTATAGTTAATAATACTGTATTGCCTATTTGAAAGTTGCAAAGAGTAAATTTTAAAAGTCCTTATCGTTAGAAAAAATTGTAACTATATATGCAGACATGTTAACTAGAGTTATTTTGGTGATCATTTTGCAATATATACAAATATTGAATTGTTATGTTGTACACCTGAAACTAATATAATGTTATATGTCAATCATACCTCAATAAAAAAACTGTAAAAACTAAAAAAAAAAAAAAAAAAAGAGAGAGACGATGGGAAAACAAACAAACAAAAAAGACTGGCTTATGTATTAGCTACTGAGGGAATAATGGAAAATATTACATTACAGTTTTGCACTATAGTAATACTCCAAGTAAGTTCTATTTGTATTATATATTTATATATATATAAACTTATATTTATTTATAATAAAAAGGTCAAAATCGTAAAAGAAAATATATGTACTTACTCAGAATGTGAAAAGGCTGTCTAAGTATACAACTGAAGGTTCAAACTGTTAAAGAAAATGATAAAATTCTAAAACTACTGAATGTAAAATTCAAGAGACACTTCTCAAAACTCATCAAATTGAACACCTAAGATCTTTGCAGTTTACTTCATGTAAATTTTCCTTCAATTTTTTTAAAAAAAGTAAAACAAAAAATACACCCCACTCTATTCTTAAAACAGCATATGGAGAATAAAAGATAATTATTTTTGACCAAGGAGAACTATCCAGTACTCCTCAGATGACAGCATCTTAGCTCTCTCTAGTGACTCTCCAATCATAGTGATTAGAAAGCCTTTATTCTGCTTATAGGAAAAGCTGGCATAGAAACAAAAAGTTATTGTGTAAGAAAAAGCACAGACACAGAGTAGCATGATATAAGATTTTCTGGGGAAAAATCCTGTCATTGAGCTTGTAGCTTTTCAGCAATTAGGAGGTTTCAGTATCAGTTAGATGTGTTTTGTTTGGTCCCATCCATGCCTTGACATCCTTATTTAAACAAACACACAAACAGTATTGAAAGGTAACTGGTGAACTCAGGAAAATAATTTGTGACATATGTAACAGAATAATGGCTAATTTCCTAAATACATAAAGGGCTCTCACAAATCAATAAAAAAAAATGATCAATGTGTTAATAGAAAATAAGCAACTTATGTGAACAAGCTTTGATAAGAGACATACAATTACCAAAATGAGAAAAAAATTCAATCTCACTAGTAATCGAATAATTGAGAATTAAATCAAGAAAATCACAAATAACAATATTTTACCCACAAGACTGGCAATGTGCAATACTGGCAAGAAAGCAGAAAACATGAGCATTGTTGTTGTATACTGTTGGGATTATAAATTGGTGCCTGCTTCCTGGAAGGCAACCCAGAACCACTGAATTCATTTAGTTTCTGTATTTTATTTTTTAATTCAAAATTTTATTAAAAATTCAAACATACAGAAAATTACATAAAAGAATGTAAGACACCCTTACTTACTACTCAGATTTAACAGATGTTAACATTTTTATAACTTTATTTTTGAGGGAGGAGAAAATAAAACTCTCACACTTCCCAACGCTTCTGAAGAAGTAACTACTGTCTTAATGTGTATTTTTCCCATGCATGTTTTATACATATTATGTGTCTATAAATTATGTATCATACTCCCATCAACTTTAAAATTTCATTATTTACGCAGCATTCCTTTATGTATAACTAAGAAAAAATGCTGCCAATTAAACCATGAAACAATCCTTTAATAACACTTAGGATTATTTTATACTTACTGTAACAGAGGTTTTTAAGACTTAGACTTTGACAAAACCGAATTATGAAATTAAAATATGAAGTTATGACAAGTTGGTGCAACTATGCCATGACAGCTGCCTAGCCAATGGCAATTGTAAGATGTCACTGATTTAAGACACTTCTCAATTTCAAAGATACTAAAATATTTTTTTTAAAAAGTTCACTTAGAAATATATTTTGGAGATTTAAGCTTTTCCATAAATGACATCCTTTTGGAACTTGCTATTGCCCTCAGCATTATGTTTTCAAACTATAAAAAGATGGCTCACCGCCTAAGGAAGCAAAGTCAGTAGCAACTAGCCGCTTCTAGAGCACAGGATTCTCTTCTTATACCAGCCTTCCCCCCATTTCTCTAAGTGCCGCAGGAAAAAAAAATTGATCTATGCTAAAGGGGACTAGTAGGGAGAGTTATTCCTCCGTGGTAATGTCTGCCTTTAAACAGGAAAACTGTCTAGAGACAGTCACTTCAAAGGCCCAGGAATTAACATATTTATCAGTTGGGGCTAAGGTGATACAAGTGAGGCACTTGCCTTGGAGACAAAATATAAGGGGTGCCTAAATTTGGTAATCAAGATAAATATTTTAATGCCAACAGTTAAAAGAATCAAAATGAATGCAAAAACCATGACGCATGAAATATCAAAAAATTTAAAGCGACAATTATTACTTAATTTTCCTTTTGCCTTAAGCTCCAACAGAGCATGCCAGGGCACTCTTACTGGTCCAATCTTATAGGGGAAGGAAGGAGGTCAGAGTGATGGATGTGATTACCAGGCTACAGTTTAAAATGTAAATATGCGGGACTTCCCTGATGGTGCAGTGGTTAAGAATCCACCTGCCAATGCAGGGTACATGGGTTCGATCCCTGGTCTGGGAAGATCCCGCATGCCGTGGAGCAACTAAGCCCGTGCGCCACAACTACTGAGCCCGAGGGCCACAACTACCGAAGCCCGTGTGCCTAGAGCCCATGCTCCACAAGAAAAGCCACCACAATGAGAAGCCCACACACTGCAACAAAGAGTAAGCCCCCGCTCACTACAACTAGAGAAAGCCTGCGTGCAGCAATGAAGACTCAATGCAGCCAAAAATAAATAAATAAATAAAATGTAAATATGCAACAGGAACACACAAAGTAATCTTCATAGGTAAGGTGAACAGTTTTCAGTATTAAATCTCCAAAACGGATGCAGGCTACTAAGAATTAGAGAATGTAGATTATTGATTGTATTTTTATTAAAAGTAACTAGGTTTATATAAGATGAAGACAATGCATGCCTGCCAGGTATCAGCATTTATGAGGCTACAGTAATTAAAATGGTATCATATTTGCATAGGATTAGACAAAAAGACAACAGAACTGAACTTAGAAACTAGAAATGGATCATATACGTATGGGAAATTAGTATCGGACAGGGCTGGCATGGTGTTGGCACAATTAACCTGTTTGCAAAAAAAAAAAAAAAAAAGGATTATTTCATACCATATACAACAGTAAGTTCAGGATGAAATAAAAATCTAAATATATGTGCTTGGGAGGTGGGAAGAAGACTCTAAAACTCCTGAAAGAAAACAGAGAATACAGAACTTGAGATAACAATGACTTCTTAAGACAGTAACACAAACCATAAAGAAAAAGATGGATAAATAACAAAAAACTCCATACACAAAGTAAAAGAATAAAGACTGGGTTTTGCAAAACATGTAACAAAGGACTAGTATCCTCACTACATAAAAAAAACTACAAATAAATGAGAAAAACACAACCCCAAAGAAAAATGGGTAAAAGCCATGTGCATTCAATTCAAAGAGAAAACTCAAATGGCCAACACATACAGGAAAATATGTCTCCCTCACATGTAATTGTAAATGCAAATTAGATATTATTTCACATTCAACTGACTGGCAAATTTAAAGCCTGACAATATTTGCTGAGTGTTACTGAGGATAGGGAGGGACAGAGGAACAGAAATTTTCATACATTTCTAGTGAAAGTATGTTAGTACACCTTTGGTATAATGCATTTGCAATATTAACTTGAAGATATGCATACTCTATATCCCATTAATTTGATTTCTAGGCAAATACTAGAGAAACACTAGTACACGTGCTCAAGGGACATATGCCAGGATGCCCACTGCATTCGTTTTTTAAATATTAAAAAGTTGCAAATAATCTAAATCTCTCTCAATGCGGGAATGGATAAATACATTGTGGTGCAGTCACACAAAGGAATACTACACCAGTTTATTTTTTGAAACATTAGCTTGTTTTATGGAAGAGGGGGATGTAGAGGTACTAATGTGAGCAGATAAATTCAAATCTGACGCTGGGAATAACACCCTTTCCTCCCCAATACTCCCTGAAAACTCAAAGCTAACCAAACGTGGTATGTAGCTGTGTAGCTGACTCTTGCTCCAACCCAACACCCCCTTCCCCACCTTTATAAATATAGTTGAATAACAATACTTGGGTAGATCACCAAATCAAAGCCTGTAAATATTGTTCACAGCTCAAACACTGTTCTTATCGAGTTTCCTTTCTTGTAAGAGTAATGTCTAGTTTCCTTTGCCTAAGTCACGTATACACTCTCTGAGCCTACTGATTTTCAAACTTTTCAAAGAACCTTTATTCAAATGAAATATTAGATGGAATCCCAACAAATAACAGAAAAAAAGCAGAACCACTCTGGAGAACCGGTACCCTAGAACTTCCTCTAGTAATCATAACATTTTAGGGAGAGTTTAAACTACATGAAAATTCTCAAGACTATTAGCTTATTTTTGACTATACGTAATTTAAAAATGTGAACTCTTCATGAAAAGCTTTGTAGATTCCAAAAGAAACTATAACAATTAAAACCACTGACTTTCTATTCAGGAGTATTCTTCAATAGCATCAAAGTGCTACAATAATTATAACCAGTCTTATCTAAGACTAATTTTTTTAAATAAATAAGTAAGGGAGAAGATACCATTGCCAGGAAAGCCAGCAAGAAGTGAGAATCAGTAGCTATGCTGCCTGAAAAGCAACTTACTCTGTATTAGTAGCTACACTGTTTTCCTTCCAATTACAATGTAACATACATAAGTCACCAAAACAATGGGCAAAAATAAACACTTGCTTAGCATTTTCATTAAGGTTTACAGAATAATCCCCAAAGTTGAATAGAAAAAAAAACTCTTACACAGCAATTGAGCATAAAAAAATGACAATGCATGGGAATTTCCTGGCAGTCCAGTGGTTAGGACTTGGTGCTTTCACTGCCGTGGGCCCAGGTTCAATCCCTGGTCAGGGAACTGAGATCTCCTAAACCACATGGTGTGGCCAAAAAAAAAAAACAGAAACAAAAAGACAACGCAAATTGTTATAACGTGCACCTAATAATTTATTTGCAAAAGCAAGTAACTCTCAGGATTGCATTGAAATAACTTAAATTCTAGTCTTAATGATTACATTAGCTTTTGACTATCTTACAGATTTTACGCACATTGTGCATTGTTTTAATATGTGAAAATCACATGGTATTTTTTCAATAATACTATTTAGCTACCCAAAACAGAATGTGTCCTAAAATCTTTATCAAATTCTTTCCCTTATCAAACCAGACTAATTTCAAAATACAAATAAAGGCAATTTGGAAGAAGAAATATAAATACGAGATGTCATTTAAAAATGCAATCTAAATTCAGGAGAAGGATAAGATTTGGCTAGCAAAAGGAAATCAGTGGACATCTTCAGGTTAACTTCAACGACTGAAGCTGAATAAAAACTCAGTTTAACTCAAGCAACATAAATTGCTTGACAGACCATGAAAAGACAAGACCCAACTGAATCCTACATATCTGAGAATAAACCTGGCTTAGGGAGAAATGAGAGTTGCAGTCATTCTTGGCTATCCAAACACACTTAAAACCAAAAAGCCAAGTAATAAGTATCTTAAGTAAATATTATAATTACGTAACTGGGTGAGAAATTTGTAACAGAAATTGAGTGCTTTTTCTTTTTTGGCCGCCCTAACCAGGGATCAAACCCATGCCCCCTGAAGTGGAAGTGCAGAGTCCTAACCACTGGACCCCCAGGGAATTCCCAAGAGTGCTTTAAAAAAAAAACACTTCCATGGTAACTTTGCCCAACCTTGTTGAATGTTCAGAAAATTTTAAAATCTAACAACAAAAAAAAATTCAGCATAAAACCCTGATCCACTTAATCACCATTAAAAAAGAAAAGTCCTGTCTTTATCTGGCCCACCTGAAATGACATCTCAGTCATGGTAAAATGATTTTATTTAAAATATGAATTTAAAAATTCAATATTGGGGCTTCCCTGGTGGCGCAGTGGTTAAGAATCCGCCTGCCAATGCAGGGGACACGGGTTCGAGCCCTGGTCCGGGAAGATCCCACATGCCGCGGAGCAACTAAGCCCGTGAGCCACAACTACTGAGCCTGTGCGTCTGGAGCCTGTGCTCCGCAACGGGAGAGGCCGTGACAGTGATAGGCCCGCGCACCGCGATGAAGAGTGGCCCCCGCTCGCCGCAACTGGAGAAAGCCCTCGCACAGAAACGCAGACCCAACACAGCCAAAAATAAATAAATAAATAAATAAATTTATTAAAAAAAAAAAAAATTCAATATTGAAGTGAGACCGTCTCAAAGAAATAACATAAATCTACAATAATTGAAGACCTCTTAAAAGATTTAAATAATTCAAATATATGCCATACAAAAATCAAACTCTACTGTTAAACAATCTTAAGTCATGAGTTTTCCAAGTTGAAACCCATCACAGGAATTTTCTGGGAGAAAAAAAAAAACCAACACAATATTAAAGCCTCCACCTTGTTTATCTTGCTAAGTATCAGTGTAACAGTAAACATATAAACACCACCTCTCTCCCCCAAGTAAATTTTATGTCAGATCTGTATGTCTTAAGATTCACTTACTATGACACTAATATTTGGAATAAACGACACTGTCAATTTGTCCAAAAGGATGAGGCAGCAACTCTGAAAGTCTGGGGGTCCCAGAGAACCTTTCAAGGAGGTCCAAGAAATCAAAACTATTTTAATAATACTAATACTTATTCTTTTTCAAAGTACTGACATTTGCACTGACTATGCAAAAGAAATGGTGGACAAAACTATAGGCACCCCAGCATGAACCAAAAAAGTAGCATCAAACTAGTCAATTTCAGTTAACAATGTTCTTTAGCAGTAAAAATTTCATTACACCTCTACCCTTGAGTACACATCTTTTTAATATCCTATATGATGAAATGAGAAGTACTGGCTATATAGTATGCTGTAGTGTGATGGCTGTCTCTTATGTGATTATTTGAGATGCGTGCTGAACTAGTAGCCACTTTTCATGAAAAATGTTTTTACTTGAAAGAATGACTCACAGACTATGGTTGTTCAGCAGACATTTTCTCTGAAATGAATGAAGAAAGCCCTGTCACTTAAGGAAAACAACTGACAATATTTGTTGCCAATGATAAAATTTCCCCTTTCAAATGAAAGTTAGAATTTTGAAAAATCTGTATCCATCACTGTGAGCTTGACAGCTTTCTAATACTTAAAAGATTTTTCTGATGAGATCAGTTATATTAACATTATAAACATAGCATAATAAGATGTCAATGTTCTAAAGAACTGCATAATTCAATGAACCAGTATTTTCCAAATGACCAATGCATGATATTATAAAATCATGCAAAGTCAAAGATCTACTATCCACACTGCGAGATAGATCAAATCTATCTTTTAATGTAACAGAGAACAAAACTGATTGATAAAGTTTCAGATTTCACACTGCAACTAACCTTCAAGAAACTACCCATTCCGAAGTTTTGATAATGTATCAAAGAGGAATATCCACAATTATCTGAAGCTTTTAAAATACTCTCTTCCAATACATATTTGTGTGAAGCCAGATTTCTTCATATACTTCGAACACAGTGCCACATTGCAAGAAATTGAATGCAGAAGCAGATAGGAGAATCTAGTACAACATTAAAGGATTTACAAAAATGAAAACCAGTGCTACTTTGTACACTAAATTGTTTACAAAATAATTATTTTCATAAAACAATGCTATTTATGTTAACAGGTAATGGTTTTATTTTTAATGAATTAAAACAGTATGTAAAATTTCTCGGTTTTAACTTCTAATATAATAAATATCAACAGATATAACCCACAAAAGCAAAAGTTCTTTGGGATCTTCAATTTTTAGAAATATAAATGGGTCCTGATACCAAAATGGTTGAGAACAGCTAGACTAGGGAATTCAGATTAATAAGTATTGAATATGGGTTTTTTTTTTGCTAACTCACACATTATTTATATTTCCAGGACCACCAAACCCCCTAAAAAAGATTTTTTTACGTAGTATAAAAAATGTTTTTGGAGTGGATAAGGGGTTACTTAGTACTGTCCTTTAGAGTTTAGTTAATTCTTCCTTGGAATTATAATTCAACTACATGGTTTTGTATGGAATTTTTCATAATAAATATTCTAACTATATAAAATGTTTAAAATAACATTCAAAACTGGACTTTCATTTTTAAATATCATATGAAATAGTAATATGTCACACTGTTTTTATCAGTTCTTTATTTAGGTAACAAGTTGGTTATGTTCACTGCATTGTATGAAACATCACAATATCATACTGGAAAGGTACTATCAGTACAGGGTTGGATCAGAGTGGACAGTTTGAACAACAAACCATTTTGCATTCTTCATTCCCTAGCTTTTAACAACCCCCCAAACCCAGTCAAGGGACAAACAGCTTTTAACATTATCATGTAAAGCACTTCAACTTACAAGGCTAAAATCTAAAGAATAAATAAAATATGTTGTGGCAATAATTCCTTTTTAGACCAAAAATCAGGTGCACAATAAATCAAATGATCAAGAAAGCTGTATTCAAATGTGTGGCTCTCCAGAAACAGCTTCAGGAAAATGTTACAGAAAATACCATGAATTCCATTTCACACAGGACCAGATGATGACTCATTTTAACTACACACAAGGGCAATTACATCCTGCTGAAACACAATTTAAACAGACAGAAAATGTTTACAAAGCATCCACAACATGTAAACCATGTACAAATGGATACATTCATTGCTTCTCCTACCCCAATAGCTTCTTTTAGATAAATATTTCACTCTTCATGTTCAGCATTAACTGGATACATGCAAAACTCAAAAGAATTCAAGGATTCAAGGTTATTGTAAAAATAGAATTAAACTAATAATCTTCAAGTACCTTATGTGACAGCCACTCCGTACCGTGCCCAATGTTATAAAATGAAAGGTTACTGAACCCATGAAAATATCTCTGTAATATTTCCTTAGATCTAAAATAGATAATTTTAAATGTATTTATAGTCATTTCAGTGTGATATTCTGAGCTTTTAAAATAACGTAAACAATTAAAAATTATACCAAATTACACAAAACTTGTTGTATCTTAAAAGCTGAAAAATTAAAACTATAGAAACCCACATGTAAAACAAAATCACAATTTACATTATAAAGGCAAATCTCATTTAAAAAAATTTGCAGCAGTGAGATGTCAAAGCAAATTATAAATAGCTATAAATTAATCCATTTGGTTTCAAGAGATTTTTCTAGTGAGAGTTGAAGGATGTAGTAGGTACATGCATAAAATTTGTAAAGGTTTATAATATTATTGCCAAATACACTTTATCTTGAAGCAGGCAACATTACAATTTGGACATTATTGGAGAACCCAGTTTGGTAATACAGGTAAAATTGGAAAAAAATTAAATAACAATTAATAATAAATATAAATCCTATAGTAAATTGCTCAAATGAAATTTTAAGTCACAGAGCTGCAAAAGGCTTCCAACTTGGTGAACTGAAAAAAGGAACATCTCATACAATTCTTTACTCTTACATGCTTATATGTTGTGTGTCTTGTTTAAAAAAAAAAAAAAAACACATAATGTATCTTCAGAGTACAGCTAACTATATTCCCATGCACCTCAGGCATATTCGTTATTTGTGGTGAAATAACTCCATTGGTGTCTAGGGTCAAAAGTTCAATATAGATGTAACCAGTGTGCCTGAGGTTGGCAAAAAATACTGTAGTACAGGCAATGCTACAAGTGGCAATTACCAGAAAACACAAATATGAACAAATGATGGGAAATGCTAATGATTTTCTGCTCATATCACAAAACGCTGGGAATCCACAAGAATATTTTTTCCCTTGTACTGAAGAAAATTGTGATTAAAAGTTTTTTTCCCCCAATTTTCAGAATCAAAAGCATTTTAGAAGGCTTATAAGGCTACCATGGGTCTTCTAGATCTCCAGCACCCTACAGGAAGAGAAAAGGAAGAATATTATTATTATTTACCTACACCACTTCCAGGTTGGATTGAATTTCAAAAGAAAACAAAATTAGATGAACAAGTTACCTTCCTTTCTTTGTTTGAAAAGGTAATTTTTACATAGAGGTGTGTGTACTGTATATTGTGTGTATACACACATGGATCTATCTAACATAGACAGATAACTGGTTGGGTTTTTTCTCCCCTTTCCACCAAATGCCTTCCTCTTTCTCAAACCACTTAAAAATATTCTGGCATTGGAAAAATAGATCAAAACATCAGCTACATCTGAAGATTCCAAAGTTTCAACTTATGGTACCTTAAGCAACTTTAGACACATGATAAATATAAAACATGAAAAAGATAAGTTAAAATGTTCTACATATACAAAATAATTGTTTTTAAAAACACTTTCCCATGTGACTGAGTCATCTGTATTTTAAAAATTCATTTTAACAAATGACAAACTCATATGTGCCACTATTTAAAATATCTTATAATTCTTGCATTTATATCTGATGAATACTTATAGCAAAACTCACAGTCTTACAATCTTTAAAAAGCTCATCACGGCAATTTTCTGACATGTCTACATGTGTCCATACTGTCCAAAGATTAATATTTTGTATCACAAAAAGGGGATAAGAACCAGAATAGATTTACTTTGAGTAAGCAAGACTTCTCAAAATTTTTTTCCTTTTAATTAATGAAAACCGCACCAAGCCAAAGTTTTCTAAATTTTATATACATACAAATGAAATTCGAATGAGTATTTTTCCAATATACCAAACCTGGTTGTTTTCAAAAAACTAATTTAAAAATAAGTACAACATGCATAGGTTATTCCACATCACATGCTTTATTTGGACTTAAACACTTATAATTTCATTCTAAACACTTGGTTGACATACATTTTGATGTATGTAGTTAGGCTATACAGAATATACAAACCAAAGCTGTATGAATAATACATAGGTTTTTCAAAAATTATGTTTCATAAAGAATACAGAGAAAGGAAAAATAACCACACATCCAGTACCTCAGAACTACTAAAAAATAAAACTACAGAGATGTAAAATATAAACAAGTCAAAGAACACACAAATTATCATCCTTGAAAAAAGAAATTACAGGCCAGCATCTGCCATTCTTTGAAGAACTAAAATTACTAAAGAAAACATAAATTTATTACAAAGCTAACTATGAGTGTACTAATACGTGAAGCAGTATAATTCTACATTAACAAGTTCTTCCACAACATAAAGTAATCTTGCTAATTGGTAATCTCTAATCCTATTGAGTATGAATTTAACTACTGACTTTAATAACTAGTAGCCTCATTTCTGGCATACAGTATGAAATGACATATAATTTTATTAAATTCAAAGTACTCTCAATAGCCAATTTTAAACTATCTGATAAAGATGTATGCAAAGGCCTTCTTAAAAAACAAGGCTATATGACTATAATAGAACTAGTTTACCAAGATTCAAATAACAAAATGGTTATATAAATGCATACTTTATACTTCCTAAGTAAAAACCATCAAATCAAAGATCACAAAAATATTATCACAAAGTAAAGTCATAGTTTTTCACCACTCATCTTTGTCCCTGCATCTTCAGTACAGCTGTCTAATTCAGCAAGATCACTTTTTGATTCAGTATGGCTTTCCTGCATTGTCACTGGGTTTCCAGCATCACTGTTCGAAGAAGTAGCTGTAGCAGCTTGTTCAGCAGGGTTTTCTTCTCCCTCTACTTTAGCTAGCCTGTAACTAGTCAGCATCTCCTCCAGAAGTTGTCGGTAGTTTCCCCTATGATTAATTCTCATTTGCCTGAGAGCTTCCACCAATTTCCCCTGTGATCCACTTTCCTCTGCTTCATCGGAGGCCTTTTTTTAAGATTCAAGACCCCAGTGTCAGTAGACAAACTAGGATATCACATGTATTTCATAACATATCACAGCAAAACACTCACTTCTTTACCATGAGTAATATAGTCTAAGCACGAGAACATTTCGTTAAATAAGTAGTGTTACTTGTGTCAATTAACAAAATTTCCAATTGAAATATCTCAAGTTATTTTTAGCAAATGATCATGAACTAGTTTATGTTTTATTTCACATCGATACTTCAAGCTTAATCTGAAATTTACTTGGCTACTAAAATTCAACAGCAACACAAGCATCTCCTAAAACTGACTTACTTAATTAAAAAAACAATAATTGGCTGTAATTATTTAGTACAAAAGGAAATTAGTGTTTAAAGCAATAGGAAAGGACAGAAAAGCAAGCCATTAGATTCTTCATTTCTGCTAAATGACAGGAAGGAGAGGAGATACAAAATGTAAAATTATATAAATTTAAACTAGATTTTGCGGGAATTGTAAAGCTTCTGTGGATAAAATTTCTATTTACTTTTTGTCTTTAAATTTTACTAAAAACATCTCTAGATTAAAAATAGACAATCATTTTATTCATTATAATAAGATATGAATAGTAAACTACTCAATTCTTTTATATTTTATTGAATTTTGTAAAACCTACAGGTTTCTACAATAGTAGCTACTTAATCTTGTTTACAGAACAAGCTCTAATATCCAAGCTGATCATACTGATATGCTGACAGCCTAAAAGCAAGTCAACCTTGTAGCATGTGACTCCTGAGGTGATGCGTTAGGGAGTACAAAGTTACGTCCTGTGTTCTTGCCAAAAATGTTTAACATGACTCTAATAAAGCTAATTCCCAACTTACAGGAAAACAGGGAATAAAAGAATCGCGTGAAAGGGCACCACAAGGAAACAATCATATGATCCAAAATGTAGGACATCCTATAAAAAGCTGGCTTAGACTCTTCATATTCAGTTAATGGGAAAAAAAATTGGGAGCTTCATTAAAGGCTTGCTTAATGTGCTTGATTGGTAACAACTGGACTAGACCATGTAACAATGATAACAGTCATTCTATGGGCAACTGGGAAAATTTGGACTCGATATTAGATAATATTAAATTTATTATCAATTTTCTTAGGTATAATAATAATGTTATGGTTATGTATACAGAAAAATGTCCTCATTCTCAAGAGCTGCATGCCAAAATATTTACAGCTAAAATACTGTACCTGCAATTTGCTGTCAAAGGTTCAGTCAAAAAAAACAAAAACAAAAAAAAACAGTAGGGGCTTCCCTGGTGGCGCAGTGGTTGAGAATCTGCCTGCCAATGCAGGGGACATGGGTTCGAGCCCTCGTCTGGGAGGATCCCACATGCCGCGGAGCGACTGGGCCCGTGAGCCACAACTACTGAGCCTGCGCGTCTGGAGCTTGTGCTCCGCAACAAGAGAGGCCGTGGTAGTGAGAGGCCCGCGCACCGCGATGAAGAGCGGCCCCCGCTCGCCAGCCACAGCTGGAGAAAGCCCTCGCACAGAAATGAAGACCCAACACAGTCATAAATTAATTAATTAATTAATTTTTAAAAAAAAGTAATGTATGTATACATAGAGAGAGAGAAAGCAAATATGGTAAAATGTTAAAAACTTGAGTCTAGGTAGAAGGTGTACAGGTGTTCACTTTATTATTTCAATTTTTCTATATGTTTAGAAGTTTTCATCATAAAATTTTGGGAAAATAAAATACAAAAAGGTTACTGATATAGATGATCTGACACAAACTCTTAACCATCTTTGGAGGCTGTTACTCTATAATTCTTCAACAAAGATAATACTACTATAACCACATAATAAATGGCAATGTTTATTAGAAAAATCAGAGCACTTGAATTTTTTTTTTTAAATCGCTCCTCTGGCAAAAAGCAACAGATGACACTGTGTACAACATATGTTTCATGTGTAGGTATATGTGTGTTCTGTCCATATTTTTTAGGATATTATTATGTAAAATGTCTGGGAAGAAAGGAAATACAGCAATATAAAAATGATAATAATGGGTAGTGAAGTTTCAGAAGCTTTATTTTTCTTTGAATTCTCCAATTTTCTACATCAAGCATATTAACTATCAAAATAACTTTTTTTAATTTGCACAATTTATTGTGTGGAGAGAACATAATAAAGTGTGCTCTCTGTTAAGATTTTTCTCTTTTTTCCCCCCTTACCTTTCCTTCTGTACTAAATAAATGTTATTTCCCTAAATAAAGTTTCTCATTTGAATCCACTCAGGAAAGGTTAAGATGGAACAATGAGATAAATGCTTGCTAGTCGTAAACCTTATCAGTCTTTAATCAGGTCTGCCAAAAGGAAATTTTCTATTTGAGAGTATATCACAAAGAACTTTTAATGAAGGGCATAAGACTCCTCTCTGCCCTCCAAATAAAAACCCCTCAAACCAACAACTCCCTTTGACAACTCCCTAGGACACAAACAAAATCTGCTTCAAGTGGACAGTTACACATAGAGAGCTCAACCTTGGTTTCACATCAGAATCACCTGTAGAATTTAAAAAATTATACAGATGCCAAAGCTCCATCCCATGATATTCATATTCAGTGGGTTGGGGTGATTTTCTTAAAGCCTGATAGGTGATTCTGATGCACGGCAAAGGTTGAGAACCACTGATAAACTGTCTTACTTCTTAGAGCTTATTGATAAGGTTGGATCAAAGGTTGTTGTATTTGGATGTATCTCACTCTCCATCTGACACATTTATTATTACAGTAATTATCTATGTTTCTGTGAATTGCTGTAATAGTGGTAGTTGGGGAGAGAAAAGTAGTTGCTTTATAAAAAACACATTAAAACCCAAACTGTAAATTAAGTAGGGATGGATTTACAATGGCCAATTGAAAAGAATTTGAGTTAATGACCACATTTAAGTCATTTTATATTATAGCAAATTACATTTTCCTATTGTGCTAGATAGCCAATGGATGGGTGAAACCTCTTCCCCAGCCATTTCATTTGATTCTTCAAAATACTGTTATACAACTCTCTCATGGATTTTCATTAATATCAGAAAAGGAACCTATTGTTTAGCTGCACCTTCTTTACCTGAACTCACACACAAAGCACGTCACGTTTATAGATTTATCACAGCAATTAATTCCACCTTGCAACTGTTCACAAGTCTCTCCAAATCTTTGTAAAATCTTTGAGATAAAGATAATTTCGATTCCTTTCTGTATCCTCCCTACCACCTAGAGAAGGAAAATTAATGCCTGTGGCTAAGAACTTTACATACATAATCTCATTTAATCCTTACAGGTACCCTACGTAATAGATATTGCAACTCTAGTTTTTATAAGTGAAGAAACTAAGGCTCAGAAAGATTTAAGTTATTTGTCAGGGTTAACAGTGCTAGTAAGTGACAGAACTCAGATTTGTGTACAGGTGTAATTAACATCAATGTCCCTCTGAATGTTCTTCTGAATACACTATGGTAACAGTTTTTGCATACTAAGTGCCTCATATAAATAGACACTTACTAAATAAATATTGGTTAAAATTATTGTAGAATTGGACCACAAATTATTTCATTTTGAAGTCTATAATGCATTTCCTTGTCACAGAAAAATTAATAAAATTATAGGACAAAAAAATCATATTAGATGGGATGGTTTAAATTATTCTGCAAATAAATTTAAGGCAATTACAGAAATGGGAATTTAGGACTTTTGCCTCAGATTTTGTTTGTAAGGTTTTACTGTCATCTAGACTAACACAGCTTGAGAATCAAATTTCTCATTATGAAAACACTGCCTTACACCAAATAAGACACAGGAATATGGATAAATCAAGCAGAGAGCAAAGAGAAGGGGGGAAAATTTTTTTTAATGGAATTTAACTAGCTAATATTTATTTGCAGCAATTTTTAAAAAACAGTTGCCATTAGTGAAATTCTTCAAATGATTAGCTAAAACAGTGGAGAGAAAGTGAAGAATGCTAGTATATTTACTATGTTTTTTGGAGTCCCATGCCCTGCTTATCAGGTTAAAAATAATTTTTAGAAGATTCTCAAATATGACTTCATGAGATACAATTAACAGTGACTAATAAAGAATCTAATAAATTATGTTATCTTCAAGGATCATGTAAACTTCAATCAATGTGAAATAATTTTAAAGAGTCACTTAAATGGTCAAGACCACACAGCTACAAGAAGTGGTATGTCAAATGACACCTTAAAAAATAGTGACTAAAATTAGTGCATTTTCAAACAGTGTAGGTAGGTCTTCTCCATAAAAATGCTTTGACAAGTGAAAAAGTAAACAAGAAACTATTTACAAAAAACCTAGTATTCACAAAATCCTAAAACTGCGATATAAAAATATAATTGATCTATTTGAAATAAAATTAAAAAGAAGACTGTATATAAAACTTAATAACGTGAAAACAGAACAGGGAGATTTTGGGGGGCTTTTGTCCTGTCTTCCCTCCCGTTCTCAAAATCCAAATGCCTTAAAAAGTTTTTTTAGTTAGAATAAAAATGTGTATTTAAATGAAAAATAACTAATAAGACACTGGGCTTGACTACTTAGTCTCAACAAGTTTATAAAATATTCCTCATCAAAAAACAGAGTATATTGGGCTTCCCTGGTGGCGCAGTGGTTGAGAGTCTGCCTGCCAATGCAGGGGACACGGGTTCGAGCCCTGGTCTGGGAAGATCCCACATGCTGCGGAGCAACTGGGCCCGTGAGCCACAGTTACTGAGCCTGCGCGTCTGGAGCCTGTGCTCCACAACAAGAGAGGCCCGCGCACCGCGATGAAGAGTGGCCCCCGCTTGCCGCAACTAGAGAAAGCCCTCGCACAGAAACGAAGACCCAGCACAGCCAAAAATTTAAAAAAACAACAACAACAAAAAAAATCCCATTAAAACATGCTTGTTTAAAAAAAAAAAAAAAAAAAAAAAAAACAGAGTATTTTAAGACTATTAAACATGAGATTCACTAAAGAACGGGAAATGATTTTTCTTGCACGACAGACAGAGGTGGGGTACAGACACATATGTAATCTCTAAATATCTTCAAAAGGCTGCATAGAAAGGTGTAAAGGGAATAGTTTTTGGAGTCATTCTGAGTTAGATTCAAATTCTGGCTACTCGATTTATCTAGCTTTGCAACCTGGGCAAGCTACTCCGCACCAATTCTTAGTCTTCTCTGTAAGAGAAGGGTGTTGAGGAGATTACCTGTAATTAATATTTAGATATAGATATATAGATATGGCTTAGCACAAGTAGGAGCTGGGTAAATACAAGTTCCCCCTTTATCACTGGAAAATCATCAACTTACACAGCTACCTGATCAGTGGTATACTGATTCAAAAGCATCTTAAGTCTCCTTTGGGGGAAGAACTGAACCTTTTGGCATGGAAAATATAAAGCTCAAAAAATAAACTTTCCTTCTAATTAGCAACCTCTAATTATTTTTTAAAATACATGACTTAAAGATAGTCTTAGCCATATATACACTACCAAATGTAAAATAGATAGCTAGTGGGAAGCAGCTGCATAGCACAGGGAGATCAGCTAGGTGCTTTGGGACCACCTAGAGGGGTGGGATAGGGAGAGTGGGAGGGAGGCTCAAGAGGGAGGGGATATGCGGATATATGGGTACATATAGGTGATTCACTTTGTTATACAGCAGAAGCTAACACAACATTGTAAAGCAATTACATTCCAATAAAGATGTAAAAAAAAAAAAAAAGTCTTGCAAACTACAAGAAAGAAATATTTCTAACTTAACTAGTATTTATTGCGCTCTCAGTGTATGCCAGGTGAGAGCTCAGCACTGCTGTAGGTGCTGAGATATAGCCATAAACAAAACAGATGAAGTCCCAGATCGCAAAGAATTTAAATTCTAGTAATAAAACCAGACTAGCATTTTTTTAGATAAACAAGGACTTACTGTATAGCATAGGGAACTATATTCAATATCTTATAATAACCTATAACAGAAAAGAATCTGAAAAAGAATATATATATATGTAAATACATAAACAAAACAGAAAACTGTATATCACTTTGCTGTACACCTAAAACTAACACAACACTGTAAATCAACTATTCTTCAATTAAAAACAAGCAAACTAGCATTTTAAAAGAAGGGCGGTCGGGGGAGGGGGTGATTCCAGAGCCCTACCTTATATAACAACAACTTAAGCAAAATGCAGTTTTAACTTTTTCTGATCCTCTGGTGATTATTCTTTTGGGGGTCACAGACTCCTCTGAGGAACTAATGAAAATCACAGACTTACTCTAAATCATTAAATAATGTGTATGCACACACATAAATACATTTGCAAAAACTTTTTGGGGATTCACGAACCCCTTTATTAAGAATTCACGCTTGACTCTTTTCCACAGATTTTGATTTTAAAGCTGGGAAAATATCAATATTGCTTATATTAAGAAGACTGAACATATTCCAGAAAGTTGAACTAAAAAACAAAAATTTAGTAAAGCAACTTAAGAAGAGTCCCCTAAATAATGAACTTTCTGAACATATTTTAAATGATTTACTTTGACTTATATCCAACTGAGCTTTTAAAAATACTTTTATTAATCAAAAGATTTTTTTAATATAAGAAAAATGAATGAATCCCTATTTCTAATGGTACTACTTATAGGCATTTACAGCAGAACAATTCTATCTTGGACATAAAGCAGACATTTTAGGAATCTAAATAATCTCTGATTTACTCTGACTAGCATTCATTTTTTAAAAATATCTGAATAAAAAATTATTTTTGTTATTCAAAAAGATTTAAAAAAAATAACTCCTCCCAACTGTCTCCTCCTCTGTATTTCTACCATACCTCTGTCTTTCCCATTCTGCAAGTTAACTATATCAGCCCCTGCCACTGTGAACTTCCTGGCAGCATCTTCCGCATGGCACAGATCTAACCAAGCTGAGAAGCATTTATGGAGCACTTCTGTGTCTCACTCATTGCTATAGTGGGTAAAGTTAAGAGCTAAGAATTTAATCAAACCTCTATAAGTTCTTCAGTTTTCTGTTTCTTTTGTATTTTTTAGTACATTTCTTCTACTTGTGATTATGGTTCAACATTTTTCTAAGGTTGTGATTATTCTGAAAGGGTAAAGTAATGTTTCCCAAAATAGGATTCTGGGCTGCAAAAGTGAGTTTTTACAGTAAACAAGGAAGTTTCTCTAATCCACACATCTACCTACTAATGATGAGTTTATACTTATCATCTCTGTGATCATTTCACAACTACTTGACTTCCAGCATCTCTTTAATCTAATATTGCATATGTTTCTAACAGATTAAAATACCAGATACTCCTTTGAGTCTGTCATTCTTACGCTGCAAACACAGGGTGTCTCCACACTCTAAAATACAAAGTTCAAAAGGTGTGTCCAGTCTCCTCACAGATACTTCTGGCATCCTGAATTCTTATTTTTCACCGTAGCAATTCTCTGCTCTCGCCAAAACGATGTCCTCTCTTTCAAAGATAGCTTAAACTTTGTTCTCGCCTTGACCATCCATGTGAACTATCATCCTCCTCCTTTACTTTCTGCCATTCAAACCATTCTTCAAATCCAATCTTTTCTCTGAAAATCTGACTTCCCAAGCAATCACTGTACAATTCACATGGCAATTAATCACATTCTATATTTTGTCATTTCTTTTTATCCTTTAGTAAATGACATGAAACCTTTTTATTAATTAACTTGTATGTTTATATCTACATTGCCAGGTGCATTGAGAGTAGGGATGGGGGACCATGCCTTACGTTTCATAGTCTCCTCCCACACCAATTCATTACACGGTGGATTGTTTAGTCTTAGAAAGCTTATATATAAAGGTGATTAACTATACATCTCCTTAATTTATACTCATATAATAATGGTCTTTAAGGCCAGTGTTATATCCTGAGCATCTCTTCTGAGTTTCATGGTTCTGTTGCCTATTTATTCACTGTTTATATAGCTACTATGTATAATAAGTATTTTCTATTTTTTAAAAAAGTTTAAAATTCATCCTTGGTATATGTTAAACAGAAATTCTGGGTTATAAACTCTTTTGTTTTGGAGTAAAAGCTGCCAACTTTCTTGAGAGACCAAGAAATCCAGCAAGTATATTATGAAATAATTTTTTCAGATTACACACTGGGGTTGCATTTTCAAACACATGAGGGAAACAGGAGTACTTACATGGCTAATAATGAATCAATAACTATTTGAGGTCTTATTTCCTCCAAACCTGGTGGTGGATGCTGTGTGGAACCTATAATCTAGCTGAAGAGGTAAGACTCTCTTTACTCTACCTCCCAATTACTACCATCTTTTTAGTTGTATCGACATCCTATCCTCACTTGTTCGGTTTAGGGTTCTTTAAATGCATCACATGACATATCTTTATTTTTAATTTTTAATTTCCACATCTTTGTATACAATTCTTAATACTTTAAGGGACGTGCCACAAAAGAAAGTGTCAGAATCACTGCTCTAGGCCAAGGTATCAATTCTGTTATTAGCAATATATAGTATCATTTATTCAACTAACTAAAATGCATTAATTATAAAAATTTCCCTTTTTGTCAGTGTAACTTTTATTGTTAAGAAAAAAGAAATTATATGATATTGCTGTGCAATAATGAACCCTGGAAAACAATGCAATTGAGATGATACATAATTTCTACCAGTGGCTGATGTCTCTCTCAAGACCTGCCAAGAGGAGCTAGAGACTTGGAGGGTGAGTCTATTTCTTCTCAACAAGTTTCATTACTATGTTTGGCTCCCTTAAATCTTTGAAGCATACATGTTAAAATTAAGTTGTTCATTTTTAGATGTACAAAAACTTGAAAACTCATAATCTGTCTCTGATTGAAAACTCATAACTTGTCTATGAGAAGACAGTTATTTGAATTACTGACTTTGAAATTTAGGGCAGTTTTTTTTTAAAAAAGGACACTGTTTTGCCTGCTGGTACTAGTATTAAAACAAAAAGCCTACAGAGGAGCAGCTGATCAGTATTTCTAAGGAAGGTAAAGGGACAAAGAGTTTTGCTCTGATGAAGCACAGCAGGATACAACAAAATGGTTATCCCAGTTCAACATATATACCCACAGCACAACAAGAATGTTAGAAAGAAATTATCCTCAGGTGTTCAACTGGGCACAAAGGGGCACTGAAAGGTCTAGTCTTTAAAATAATATCACTATTGCTAACTTCCAGTGATGATAGCAGCCTGCTGGAGGAGAAATTGACATATTTAAAAGCACATTCTTTGTTTGCCTCAAAATTAAGATCTAAGGGAGAAAGAGAAGGAAAGGCAGACATACATGGAAGAAGTAAGTACAGCCCACACAAAAAGGTATTTGATGCCCATTAAATGAAAGCAAACCTATCTACAAAACAGAACTTTATCTCTACCTTCCACTTCAATATATTTCCTTTAATTTTAACTGACTCCTTAAAACGAAAAGCAGTCATAATTTCCAGTATTTATATTATAAAATTATTTAAAATATTTAAGAAATAAAATAAAGCTTACCCCATCACTTTCTCTATGTGGATTCAGCCTACTATAAACAGCTTCAATAACATTGCGCCTAAAAAGAAATATGCTTTAGTTTTATTAAATTACATACAGTTGTTAAGCTTCTGAGTATTTTAAATAATACTTCATATCTTAACTACACTCAAAAATTAATTGCCTCATTAAATATCTGCCAAGAACATAGTATCTGCATTTCACTCAGGATTTGATCCTGCACAATCCATCTGTTCTCATTTACCAAGGAAAGAAGGACCTTCATCCTCAAAGAGTATAATAAATAATGCCTTGAGAAGAAAATCTCTTCTCAATGAAATTTTAGAGTTCTTCTCTAGTATAAGAACTATCAACCCATTTCATCTTTAGATAATTGATGTACTTCTTACCAAAAATTATTTAATTACTAACTATACATGAAGTCAAAATTAGTTCTTTTTCTTCTACTTACTTGCCGGCAAGACCTCCCCCAGGAGGCAAATTCGGGATATTTTCTGCAGACAAGATGCGCATGACATGGGCAAGATCAGGCATTCCTTCCTCACCAGACTTCTCCATAATTTCTGTAGGTTTTTAAAAAGAGTTCCTAAATTAATGTGCTAACTCAGAATTCACACAGTGAAACAAGAGGTACTATTTGGTAGTACCTATTTTAAAATATAAAAAGCAAATATTACCTTACTATCACACAAGGAACAAAAAAAGTAAGATAAAAAGTTATTTGCATATATATACTCATTTTAGCATTATTCATAAAAGCAGAAACTGGAACAAATTAAATGTCCAATAAAAGGACAGTTAAGAAAATTTTGGTATAGCCACTGAGTGAAATGGTTTATAATCACTAAAAATGATCCCTATGAGCACAGCACAGCCACATGGAAAAACACTTTTGATCTATTATTTTATGTAAAAATATAAGTTATTAATGCTATAATTACAGGAAAACAAAAGCAATGGAAAGATAAGGACTATAAGAAGGGGAAAGTTAAAAACTGTTTTATAGGTTTTTTGATACCTAGTTATGTTCCACAATTTATTTAAAACAGAAAAGGAAAATAAACCTCAGAACTTGCTAATACTTAGAACAAAATAAAATATTTCCATGTTCATTTATATTTACAATTTATGGAAAACAGATTTTTAAAGCATGATCATTTGGCCAGTATCAAGACATAAAATCCTCAAAAATCAGACAACAGCAAACTTACTTTTAAGACAACAAAAAAGCAGAGTCCTAAGCAGCCCTCAAGATGCAAACTCCAAACTGTTTACCATGTGTCCCTCACAGGGGCTTCACTGTGACCTTGATTTTCACTGCTCCCGTTCAACTCTGCTCGGACTCCTACCTGTATCTCCAAAGGTGCTATTCAAAGAAACCTAGATTTTCACATATACTTCCTCCCTTGGTTTGGAACACTTTTTACACCAATTTTACTGTCTGCTTACTGTTGTTTTTCTTCTATTAAAAAAAAAGTGTATTTATACTTCAGGTTTCAACTTTATGTGTCACTTTCTCAAATTCTTCTCTGACCCACGCCTGGAGTAGGTGTATTGCTAGATACTCCAACTATACACAGTATTTACTAGATCATGGACCGCAAGCTTCATGAAGGCAGGACTGTAATTTTTCCATGTTACACTTGTATCTCTACAGTGCAGGGTTTCTCAACCTCAGCACTACTGATGTTTTCTACAATTTTTTGTTGTGAAGGCTGTCCTATGCATTGCAGAATGTTAAGCAATATCCTGGCCTCACTCACTGGACGCTAGTGGCACCCTCTCAGTTATGAGACCAAAAGTGCCTCCAGACATTGCCACATGTCTCATGAGGGACAAAATCCATCCTCCTCCCCACACCGGCCACTGAGAACCACTGCAGTCTAGCACTTCACCAGCCAACTTTCACAACCCACTGGTGCCACTGCAGTCCACTCCTCCACCATCATCTGCCACCTGCTTTAATGCATGATTCCTAATTGTTCTCTTGGCTTCCTCTCTTGTCCGCTCTTTACAATCTCTTCTTCACATGGCAACTGAGAGAGATCCTTCTAAAAGTCAGATCAAGGGACTTCCCTGGTGGCACCGTGGTTACGAATCAGCCTGCCAATGCAGGGGACACGGGTTCGACCCCTGGTCTGGGAAGATCCCACATGCCGGGAAGCACCTAAGCCCATGCGCCACAACTACTGAGCCTGCGCTCTAGAGCCCGTGAGCCACAACTACTGAGCCCGCGCGCCACAACTACTGAGCCCACGCGCCACAACTACTGAAGCCTGCACACCTAGAGCCCGTGCTCCGCCACAAGAGAAGCCACTGCAATGAGAAGCACACGCGCTGCAAATAAGAGCAGCCCCCACGTTCCACTAGAGAAAGCCTGCGTACAGCAGCGGAGACCCAACGCAGCCAAAAATAAATAAATAAAATAAATTTATTTTTAAAAAAAGTCAGATCAAGTCACTCTCGCACTCTTCCAATGACTTCCCAGCACCATTTGAATGAAGTCCAAAGACCTCATTTTAGTCTGCAGAGCCCTACATGATCTGCTTCTTAGCAATCTCTCTTCATCTTTCACTTTTCCACCAGCTCATTCTCATCTAGCCACACACTCTAAGCATATTCCCTCCTCAGTCCTTGTTGCTCCCTTTGCTGGAATGTTCTTCCCCAGATAGCCACTCTCTTCCATATATAGGTATCTGCTCAAATGTTTTTCCTCAGAGACCTGCCTAACCAATATTCCTTGTTACTGTCTGCTTACTGTTGTTTTTCTTCTATCAAAAAAAAAAAAAAAAGGTCTCCACTATATTATAAACTCCATGAGATCAAGAATGTTTTTGTTTTGTTTTCTGCTGCATTCCCAGTAACAGACATGCTCAGGGACAGCTGAAGAAATGAATACATGTAGAAGGCATTCACCAAATATCTAATCAATTTAGGTTAAAGGCTATTCCCTGTTTATTTTAACATTATACCTCCCCTCTGCATTCCCAATAAAAACACATACAAAGACTTGCCAATACACCAGAATGCTTTCAACTCAAAATTTTAATGTCAGATTACATGATTTAAAACCCTAATAGAAATATAATGCTCTTGAACAACGCTAACTTATAAAAAAGAAGTTAGGTACCAAGGCATATTGATTTGTAGTGGATGCTTTTTCAAGGATTTTTAAGTGTTTTTTGATTGAATGATTAATAATCAATTATCTACCATAGCCCCCAAGACCATATCATATTATTACATATCTGTCATCTCTGCCATATAACATATATTTTGGAAACTTTAAAACTATACAAAAGAAAATTAATTTTAAATGTTAACAACCCACATTGAGCTGAACTGACCACACATTTAAGAAATTAAAACTTAGGGGGCTTCCCTGGTGGCACATTGGTTAAGAATCCGCCTGCCAATGCAGGGGACATGGGTTCGAGCCCTGGTCCGGGAAGATCCCACATGCTGCGGAGCAAGTGAGCCCGTGCGCCACAACTACTGAGCTGTGCTCTAGAGCCCGCATGCCACAACTATTGAAGCCTGAGCACCTAGAGCCCATGCTCTGCAACAAAAGAAGCCACTGCAATGAGAAGCTTGTGTGCTGCAACGAAGACTCAACACAGCCATAAATGAATGAATGAATGAATAAATAAACAAATAAATAAACAGAAGAAATTAAAATTTAGCTGTTACAGAAGAGTTGATAAAAGCTACAGTTTGCTGAGGACATAGGCACCATACCAGGTACTTTAAGTTATCTCATTTATTATTAAAACAAACTGTATGGTTGGTGTTTTTACCTTTAGTTCACAATAAAGAAATGGGAGCCTTAAGAGATCAGGCAAGTTGGTTGAGATCATATAACAAGTAACTGACCAAATTTTAGAGTTCTTCCCAAAATGAAAACTATCTAGTTTCTTCTTTGTGAATGAAGAAATAGGACAATAAGAAAATTCAATAGATAGCTAGTGGGAAGCAGCCACATAGCACAGGGAGATCAGCTCGGTGCTTTGTGACCACCTAGAGGGGTGGGATAGAGAGGCTGGGAGGGAGGGAGTTGCAAGAGGGAAGAGATATGGGAACATGTTTATATGTATAACTGATTCACTTTGTTATAAAGCAGAAACTAACACACCATTGTAAAGCAATTGTACTCCAATAAAGATGTTTAAAAAAAAAAAAAAAAAAAGAAAATCCTTCTTGCCTTCTGATAAATTTGAGCCAGCAATCCCCCACCCAAATACACTAGACCTTTTAGAAAACATGTATTATTAAAAACGCCTATAAACAGCTCCTCTTAATAATTATGATATTATCAACAGGAATAAGAGTGCCTCTGACATTGTCTTCAAAGTGTTCCCACATGTTTCTTATCTTTCCATTACCCTGAAAACAGAACTCACTGACAATTCAGAGCTGAAGAAATTGCAGACCAACAAAAACAAAACCTTTATGCACCTTTGTTTATGGTGTGTGGCTAGATAGCTGTAAAGCTAGAAAAGATAAATCTCCCCCCGCTCTCCAAATCTGCAAGAGAAGGTAGTTTTCCTTTGGTAATTACACATTTGAAATTGCAAATTTTTGTATTTCAAAACTATTACCAATTACTATAGCTACTGTTCATCTAAAACATGACTTGTAATAGGCCAAATCTGACAAGCCGACCACAACATAATCATTAATTATATCATTCAAGTGTACTATTAAAAAATAATAATAATCAAGCCATAAAGGTGTTAGGAAAAAATATAGGTCAATATGTAACACTGAACTCTGCTCAATATTATGTAACAACCTAAATGGGAAAAGAATTTGAAAAAGAATAGATACATGCACATGTGTAACTGAATCACTTTGCTGTATGCCTGAAACTATCACAACACTGTTAATCAACTATACTCCAATATAAAATAAAAAGTTAAAAATATATAAAACAAAATTTTACATTTTGTTCAAAAAAAAAAAAATGTAACCGTGAATTGAGGAAAGAACTTTGTTAAGAATGACATCAAGGCAAAATAAATAAATAAATAAGACTGATATAATATAACTTCATAAAAAGTAATTTTATATCTAAAAAGCAGCACATATAAAATCAAAATGAAGTATTAAGTTGGAGATCCTGTCATAGACTCTAACATGTATTCTCTCTCAGGGTAACCACTAAATGAATATTTAAAAGAATGTATAACTGATAAGCAAATGCAGCGATGAAATGGAATAAAAAATACCGATTAACCCAAAAGGGAAGGAAGGAGAAAAAAGGGAAAAGAACAGATGGAACATATGTAAACAAGTAAGATAACAGATTTAAACCCAAACAAATTAGCAAATTATGTTGAAGATAAAGAGACTAGGTTTTCCTCTCCCTCATTCCTGAATAATAATGGATTTTTAGTCCAAAAGCTGCAGGAAATTTTAAAAGAACTATTTGATAAACAAGGAATAATAATTTTCCTTTCCTTCTAAAAAAAAAAAAAAAAAAAAGCATCTTTCTTACCTTCCACCCGTGATTCCAAGTACTTATCCAACTCTGAGTCTTTTCTCATTGCTTCATCTGAGACCTTGGGGGCATTTGAAAAGCAAACTAGTACAATACTCATGTTATCTCGACTTCCCTGTATATTAAAAAAAGAAAAAGAAAAATTATACTTCAATAGTCTATCAACTGTCTATTATTTACTTCAAAACAGATTTAATTACATTAAGCAATTACTTATTTAATCATCTAGAATGTACACCTTCAACACATTCATTTTCATTCCAAAGAACTATTTGAAGCACACCCTGAAGAAACAAGGACTCCAGGTATGCACAGATCATAATTATTTTATGACTTTTGATTCCGTGTACCTTTTCTTATCCACCACCATTCCACAACCTGAGAAATGAAGATATCTTCACATATATTAAATCTTCTAAAAACTTTGTTTCCCACTCAAGATTGCATATTCCCAAAGTGACTTAAGCCCAAAATGCATCCTCCCAAAGAAATATACATTTTTTTCCTAGCTAATTAACCTGCATCAGAGCCGTGCTACTGAAACTCTATTGAACTGACGTGGCTGAAAATTGTTGATCATTAGGATACCCAAGACACTAAAATGAACAAGCAGAGAAGAAAAGTTAAACTGGAAACTCTTCTGAGGGTACAGTATCAAACAATCAAACTGAGATACACTGTAGTCAGATGTAATAACTTATGAAGAAATGACATCAGACTGTTACACAGAATTACAGTGTCAGGATTTGTAGAGAGCAGCTAAAACTGCTAATTTAAGAACAAATTTTACTGCTGCCTTTTTAATCACACCATCACAAAAGGAAAAGGAAACAGAATATATACTACTCTATTACCACGAGACTACAAGCAATAAATTTAAAACATTTTCTCACTACTTTTCTGATCGGTATATTACTTTTATTGAGTTTTTTTAGAAAAGAATGAAACTGTTCTTGGAATAGTGATTTTTTTAACTCCCTTTTTAAAATTTTATTCACCACTCTAAAAAACTAAGTCAATGACAGTGGGATTTGCCAACCCAAGTGAAAAGAGCCAAGGCCACATCCATGCTAGTCTAGTCTTTTCAGTCATCATGGCCAGAATCTAGGCAGGCATTGTTTGGTTAAGACTCATCACCTTTTTGGGACCCACATGACATAGCCAAAGATAGGCAGGTCTTGAAAAACTTCTGCCACAATCTCCTAAAACTCAGTGGAGCAAAGTTTGAAGGCACTAAAGGCTGGGTCTTAAGAAGGCTTCAAAAAGAGTAACTCTCTGCACAGAATTCTTATGCTTTAGTAGAAAGAATCATGATGAGTATATAACCCAGTTCTCAATATCTGGAAAAAGAATTAGGATTTCCAAATTGGCCCAAAGGATTTTACTCCTTAATGAAACCCACCAAAACTTGCATAATGACTTAATATTAGAAATACTACATTGGCTACATGAAAAAATATATATATATATATGAAGATATACACACACATTTCCCACATATACACCCTATGGTTCCAAACAGCAATACATTCCACAGGAATCAGGATTTACCATATAAATTCAGGTCAGGCAAAATCTTTATACCACAGATATTCAAGAATCAAGCATCACTTGAATGTCAATGATTTTTTTTAAAGCAATTTTATGAATAAACAGAATTCACACCTTACATTTTTAGAGATCCAGTTTCTTCTAACCATTCTCTATTTTGATAACAACAGCATGAGCATTGTTTAGCCCATTCCTAATCAATCAATCTATCTATCTATATAATTTCCATTAGATTTTTATAAGTTATAAAACATACATCTTATCATTTGGAAAATTAACTAAAAGATAGTTTCAAGAAGTTTAAGTACCCAAAGATATTTAAAGGAAATAATTTAGATTAACATCTTGGCACGTGTGATTTCAATGATGGTGTTTCTATTTCTACATAAAGATGATTTTCCCCTAAACACAAAGTATGAGTGTGTTTCAGTAATTTTTATACAGCAATTGAAAAAGATCCTTCCCTTTATGCCTCTTCAGTTTTCTAGAGATAAATCATCCTTGCATATTCAGTATAAATTTTCTGTAAATTCCAGAAATGAAATATGATTAAAAAAAAACTAAATCAAGTTGAACAACTAAGGCAATTAGCCAGATGTTTAAAACTGATTATTTCAGCCCCTTTTCATTTTTTAATTTTGACAATAGCACAGCAGTAGTACTCTAAGGAATCAGAGCTTTAATAGACAGTTATAGATCAAAGTAGCCAGTGCCCCTGCTATAAGCAAGGGTATCTAAAATTAATCATTAAATAATTTGATGCTGTTAGCTTTAAAGTTGAATGCTGCATGGTTACAAAGAAGTGTTCTGGATCAAGTCTTAACACAGCACATGAAATAGGTTGTGAACAGAATCTCTAACACTACCAAAGTTAGTAAATGAGTATCTGATAAGTGAACCATAAATATTCCTCATTTTTTAACCTGTAGCTCACTGTAGTTATCTCATTTACACAGAGCTCAAAAACCAGCCAAACTTAAGGAATAGCCCAAATTTTCAGCCATCCATGAAAGATGAAGCCTATCATTACTTCCTTTCAAGAATACTCAATTCTCCCACCATTTCTTTATTGCTTGAACCTATATTTCCCTTCATACAAATCTACCTCTGTTTCATAACCATCATCAATAGAACTAAAATTTATTGAGGACTGTAAACCAGATACTGTTCAGGCACTTGCCAAAAGCTTTACTCTCAGCAACTCCATGAAGAAGATATTATTACCTCTATTTTATAAGATGAACAAACCCAGGCTTTGCACTAAGTGGCAGAGCATAATTCAAAACCCAGTTGTCTGGTTCCAAAGCCTATGTTCTAATATCAAACCCATGGTTCTAAACAGTGTGCCAAGAAGCCCCAGGATGCCACAGTGCACTCACAGAGATATTTTAAATGGAGGGGGGAGGAAGACGACACAGTGATACTCAACATCTGTGGACACCCCACAAACTAGCTCAAGGTAGTTCACACTTTTAACATTAGACAGCACTATATTCCTCTCAATGACATCCTATTTTTCCAAAGCTGGGGTTCTGGGACTTACTGTGATTAAAAAGCAAGTCCTCATAAAAATCAATGTGATACAGGAAACAAGTGTGACAGTGCCTAATGATTCCAAGGTTTGAGAAGTTGTGCAGTGTCCAACAGGTGCACACATCTCATCAGTATGTAACTGTAGTTTTTAAAAGAATGAAATAAAACGTTTTTTCAATGTATGTGTATTATTTAATTATTTTGTATACTCATTAAGTTTGGCTCTAACTACTTAATACTCGTAACTATTAGGTATTAATATGGCTAAGTAGCACTGTAAAAAAACTTACTGAGATACTCAAGACACCATCAACAAAGAAAGTTGGGGAGGGGGGGCTTCCCTGGTGGCACAGTGGTTGAGAGTCTGCCTGCCAATGCAGGGGACGCGGGTTCGAGCCCTGGTCTGGGAGGATCCCACATGCCGTGGAGCAACTGGGCCCGTGAGCCACAATTACTGAGCCTGCGCATCTGGAGCCTGTGCTCCACAGCAAGAGAGGCCGCGATGGTGAGAGGCCCGCGCACCGCGATGAGGAGTGGCCCCCGCTTGCCGCAACTGGAGAGAGCCCTTGCACGGAAACGAGGACCCAACACAGCTAAAAGTGAATAATAAATAAATAAATAATAAAAATAAAGGAAGTCCTTTTTTAAAAAAAAAAGTTGGGGGATTTCTACACTACGTATACTGTATTTTTACATTCTTCTCTTCAAAAAACCCAGCCACACCCCACTCTAATATTATCTATGTCTACTTTTAAAGTAGCATTATTTATGATCATATTTTCTGAAAACTATAGTGGAAAAACTCCTGAATTCATCAGGGCTAAACAATTATTTTGGGGGGTATACAATTTAAGTACATTTTCCATGTTTTATCAATAATTTGGATTGAAATTGCCTTTGGAAAATGTTATTAATTTCCCCCTAACTTAATCCAACTATCAGGTATTATATCTCATGTTTTAAAATAAATAAGCTTCTAATAGGTGATATATAAATTGAATTAAGGGAAATCAAATTGTATTTTAAAAAAACAACTTAAAGGAATATTGACTTTTATGATTTAAGAAAAACAAAGCAGGTGGCAAAGTAACATGCATAGCATGATCCATTTCTGTAAAAAGCAAAAAACAAAAACAGGAAAGAAGAGGCCCTGAACCAAGATGGCGGAGTAGAAGGACGTGCTCTCACTCCCTCTTGCGAGAACACCAGAATCTCAACTAGCTGCTGGACAATCATCAACAGGAAGACACTGGAATTCACCAAAAAAGATACCCCACATCCAAAGACAAAGGAGAAGCCACAATGAGATGGTAGGAGGGGCGCAATCACAGCAAAATCAAATCCCGTAACCGCTGGGTGGGTGACTCACAGACTGGAGAACACTTATACTACAGAAGTCCACTCACTGGAGTGAAGGTTCTGAGCTCCATGTCAGGCTTCCCAACCTGGCGGTCCGGCAACGGAAGGAGGAATTCCTAGAGAATCAGACTTTGAAGGCTAGAGGGATTTGATTGCAGGACTTTGACAGGACTGGAGGAAACAGAGACTCCACTCTTGGAGGGCACACACAAAGTAGTTTGTGCATGGGGACCCAGGCGAAGGAGCAGGGACCCCAGGGGAGACTGAACCAGACCTACCTGCTAGTGTTGGCGGGTCTCCTGCAAAGGCGGGGGTGGCTGTGGCTCACCATGGGGACAAGGACACTGGCAGCAGAAGTTCTGGGAAGTACTCCTTGGTGTGAGCCCTCCCAGAGTCTGCCATTAGCCCCACCAAACAGCCCAGGTAGGCTCCAGTGTTTGGTTGCCTCTAGCCAAACAACCAACAGGGAGGCAACCCAGCCCCACCCATCAGCAGTCAAACAGATGAAAGTTTTACTGAGCTCTGCCCACCAGACAACAGTCAGCTCTACCCACCACCAGTCCTTCCCATCAGGAAACTTGCACAAGCCTCTTAGATAGCCTCATCCACCAGAGGGCAGACAGCAGAACCAAGAAGAACTACAATCCTGCAGCCTGTGGACCAAAAACCACATTCACAGAAAGATAGACAAGATGAAAACGCAGAGGGCTATGTACCAGATGAAGATAAACTCCCAGAAAAAGAACTAAATGAAATGGAGATAGGCATCCTTCTAGAAAAAGAATTCAGAATAATGATAGTGAAGATGATCCAGGACCTCGGAAAAAGAATGGAGGCAAAGATCAAGAAGATGCAAGAAATGTTTAACAAAGACTTAAATTAAAGAACAAACAAACAGAGATGAACAATACAATAACTGAAATGAAAACTACACTAGAAGGAATCAATAGCAGAATAACTGAGGCAGAAGAACAGATAAGTGACCTGGAAGACAGAATGGTGGAATTCACTGCTGCAGAACAGACTAAAGAAAAAAGAATGAAAAGAAATGAAGACAGCCTAAGAGACCTCTGGGACAACATCAAATGCAACAATATTTGCATCATGGGGGTCCCAGAAGGAGAAGAGAGAGAGAAAGGACCAGAGAAAATATTTGAAGAGATTATAATCGAAAACTTCCCTAACTTGGGAAAGGAAATAGCCACCCAAGTCTACGAAGCGCAGAGTCCTGTACAGGATAAATCCAAGGAGAAACACACCAAGACACATAGTAATCAAACTGGAAAAAATTAAAGACAAAGAAAAATTATTGAAAGCAGCAAGGGAAAAATGACAAATAACATACAAGGGAACTCCCATAGGTTAACAGCTGATTTCTCAGCAGAAACTCTACAAGCCAGAAGGGAGTGGCATGGTATACTTAAAGTGATGAAAGGAAAGAACCTACAACCAAGATTACTCTACCCAGCAAGGATCTCATTCAGATTCGATGGAGAAATCAAAAGCTTTACAGACTAGCAAAAGCTAAGAGAATTCAGCACCACCAAACCAGCTCTACAACAAATGCTAAAGGAACTTCTCTACGTGGGAAACACAACAGAAGAAAAGGACGTACAAAAACAAACCCAAAACAATTCAGAAAATGGTCATAGGAACATACATATCAATAATTACCTTAAACGTGAATGGATTAAATGCTCCAACCAAAAGACACAGGCTTCCTGAATGGATACAAAAACAAGACCCATACATATGCTGTCTACAAGAGACCCACTTCACACTGAGGGGATGGAAAAAGATATTCCATACAAATGGAAATCAAAAGAAAGCTAGAGTAGCAATACTCATATCAGGTAAGATAGACTTTAAAATAAAGAATGTTACAAGAGACAAGGAAGGACACTACATAATGATCAAAGGATCAATCCAAGAAGAAGATATTAACAATTATAAATATATATGCACCCAACATAGGAGCAACTCAATACATAAGGCAACTGCTAACAGCTCTGTAAGAGGAAATCAACAGTAACACAATAATAGTGGGGGACTTTAACACCTCACTTACACCAATGGACAGATCATCCAAAATGAAAATAAATAAGGAAACAGAAGCTTTAAATGACACAACAGACCAGAAAGATTTAATTGCTATTTATAGGACATTCCATCCAGAAACAGCAGATTACACTTTCTTCTCAAGTGCACATGGAACATTCTCCAGGATAGATCACATCTTGGGTCACAAATAAAGCCTCACTAAATTTAAGAAAATTGGAATCATTATCAAGCATCTTTTCCGACCACAACGCTATGATATTAGAAATGAATTACAGGGGAAAAGACGTAAAAAACACAAACACATGGAGGCTAAACAATACTTTACTAAATAACCAAGAGGGCACTGAAGAAATCAAAGAGGAAATCAAAAAAACCTAGAGACAAATGACAATAAAAACAAGATGATCCAAAACCTATGGGATGCAGCAAAACCAGTTCTAAAGAGGGAAGTTTATAGCTATACAAGCCTACATTCAAGAAACAAGAATAATTGCAAATAAACAATCTAACTTTACACCTAAAGGAACTAGAGAAAGAAGAACAAACAAAACCCAAAGTTAGCAGAAGGAAAGAAATCATAAAGATCAGAGCAGAAATAAAGGAAATAGAAACAAAGAAAACAATAGCAAATAAAACTAAAAGCTGGTTCTTTGAGAAGAGAAACAAAATTGATAAGCCATTAGCCAG
This sequence comes from Balaenoptera acutorostrata, assembly GCF_949987535.1. Taxonomy (NCBI): domain Eukaryota; kingdom Metazoa; phylum Chordata; class Mammalia; order Artiodactyla; family Balaenopteridae; genus Balaenoptera; species Balaenoptera acutorostrata. The sequence continues at coordinate 57,605,884 of NC_080075.1, forward strand.
ACTCATCAAGAAAAAGAGGGAGAGGACTCAAATCAATAAAATTAGAAATGAAAAAAGAGAAGTTACAACAGACACCGCAGAAATACAAAGCATCCTAAGAGACTACTACAAGCAACTGTATGTCAATAAAATAGACAACCTGGAAGAAATGGACAAATTCTTAGAAAGGTATAACCTTCCAAGACTGAACCAGGAAGAAACAGAAAATATGAACAGACCAATCACAAGTAATGAAATTGAAACTGTGATTAAAAATCTTCCAACAAACAAAAGTCCAGGACCAGATGACTTCACAGGTGAATTCTATCAAACATTTAGAGAAGAGCTAACACCCATCCTACTCAAACTCTTCCAAAAAAATTGCAGAGGAAGGAACACTCGCAAACTCATTCTACGAGGACACCATCACCCTGATACCAAAACCAGACAGAGATACTACAAAAAAAGAAAATTACAGACCAATATCACTGATGAACATAGATGCAAAAATCCTCAACAAAATACTAGCAAACAGAATCCAACAACACATTAAAAGAATCATACACCATGATCAAGTGGGATTTATCCCAGGGATGCAAGGATTCTTCAATATACGCAAATCAATCAATGTGATACACCATATTAACAAACTGAAGAAGAAAAACCATATGATCATCCAATAGATGGAGGAAAAGCTTTTGACAAAATTCAACACCCGTTTATGATAATAACTCTCCAAAAAGTGGGCATAGAGGGAACCTACCTCAACAAAATAAAGGCCATATATGACAAACCCACAGCAAACATCATTCTCAATGGTGAAAAACTGAAAGCATTTCCTCTAAGATCAGGAACAAAACAAGGATGTCCACTCTCACCACTATTATTCAACAGTTTTGGAAGTCCTGGCCACGGCCATCAGAGAAGAAAAAGAAATAAAAGGAATACAAATTGGAAAAGAAGAAGTAAAACAGTCACTGTTTGCAGATGACATGATACTATACATAGAGAATCCTAAAGATGCCACCAGGAAACTACTAGAGCTAATCAATGAATTTGGTAACGTTGCAGGATACAAAATTAATGCACAGAAATCTCTTGCATTCCTATACACTAATGATGAAAAATCTGAAAGAGAAATTATGGAAACACTCCCATTTACCATTGCAACAAAAAGAATAAAATACCTAGGAATAAACCTACCTAGGGAGACAAAAGACCTGTATGCAGAAAACTATGAGTCACTGATGAAAGAAATTAAAGATGATAACAACAGATGGAGAGATATACCATGTTCTTGGATTGGAAGAATCAATATTGTGAAAATGACTATACTACCCTAAGCAATCTACAGATTCAATGCAATCCCTATCAAATCACCAATGGCACTTTTTACGGAACTAGAACCAAAAATCTTAAAATTTGTATGGAGACACAAAAGACCCCAAATAGCCAAAGCAGTCTTGAGGGAAAAAAACGGAGCTGGAGGAATCAGACTCCCTGACTTCAGACTATACTACAAGGCTACAGTAATCAAGACAATATGGTACAGACACAAAAACAGAAACACAGATCAATGGAACAAGATAGAAAGCCCAGAGATAAACCCACGCACCTATGGTCAACTAATCTATGACAAAGGAGGCAAGGATATACAATGGAGAAAAGACAGTCTCTTCAATAAGTGGTGCTGGGTAAACTGGACAGCTACATGTAAAAGAATGAAATTAGAACACTCCCTAACACCATACACAAAAATAAACTCAAAATGGATTCGAGACCTAAATGTAAGACCGGACACTATAAAACTCTTAGAGGAAAACATAGGAAGAACACTCTTTGACATAAATCACAGCAAGATCTTTTTTGATCCACCTCCTAGAGTAATGGAAATAAAAACAAAAATAAACAAATGGGACCTAATGAAACTTCAAAGCTTTTGCACAGCAAAGGAAACCATAAACAAGACGAAAAGATAACCGCAGAATGGGAGAAAATATTTGCAAACGAATCAACGGACAAAGGATTAACCTCCAAAATATATAAACAGCTCATGCAGTCAATATTAAAAAAACAAACAACCCAATCCAAAAATGGGCAGAAGACCTAAATAGACATTTCTCCAAAGAAGACATACAGATGGCCAAGAAGCACATGAAAAGATGCTCAACATCACTAATTATTAGAGAAATGCAAATCAAAACTACAGTGAGGTATCACTTCACACTGGTTAGAATGGGCATCATCAGAAAATCTACAAACAACAAATGCTGGAGAGTGTGTGGAGAAAAGGGAACCCTCCAGCACTGTTGGTGCGAATGTAAATTGATACAGCCACTATGGAGAACAGTATGGAGGTTCCTTAAAAAACTAAAAATAGAATTACCATATGACCCAGCAATCCCACTACTGGGCATATACCCAGAGAAAACCATAATTCAAAAAGACACATGTACCCCAGTGTTCATTGCAGTTCTATGTACAATAGCCAGGTCATGGAAGCAACCTAAATGTCCATCGACAGACGAATGGATAAAGCAGATGTGGTACATATATACAATGGAATATTACTCAGCCATAAAAAGGAACGAAATTGGGTCATTTGTTGAGATGTGGATGGATCTAGAGACTGTCATACAGAGTGAAATACGTCAGAAAGAGAAAAACAAATATCGTATATTAACACATATATGTGGAACCTAGAAAAATGGTACAGATGAACCGGTTTGCAGGGCAGAAATTGAGACACAGATGTAGAGAACAAACGTATGGACACCAAGGGGGGGAGCAGCGGGGGTGGGGTGGGGGTGTGATGAATTGGGCGATTGGGATTGACAGGTATACACTGATGTGTATAAAACTGATGACTAATAAGGACCTGCTGTATAAGAAAATAAATAAAATTGAAAAGTTTTTTTAAAAAAAGGAAAGAAAACCATGTTTTTATACTTCTATTTGTATGAATAAACACAGAGAATTATTTGGAAGGATATATAGCAAACTGTAAACAGTGGTTACTTAAGGGGAATGAGACTGACAAGGAGGGACATAAAGATTAATAACTTTACTTCAAACATCATTGCAGTTGTTTAAAAAATTTTAATCTTATAATTATTGAAAAAAGAAAAGGAAAGTCTTAATGTTTCCCTTAGGAAAAAATTTTTCATCAAATCCTCTGGGAAAGTTTGGCGACATATATACAAAACTTAAGTCAGAAAACTTGGATTCTAGACTCTGCTTCAAAACTCACCAAATATCTGACTTACAGCTTTTCTTTCTTCCTTTCTTTTTTTTCTTAAAGTCTTTTAATGACAAACCTCCATTTCCTTACTTGCAAACTGGAAATTAAAATTTTTATTTTGTTCACCTGAGAAGGTTACTATGAGGATAAATAAAATGAGTGTGATCTATAAGTTATGAAAGGCTATGCAAACAGCTGTCACATATTCTATGTGACCTGAAATTAGTTAGCATAAACACCACGAATGCTAGCAGCACTGGCAGTAAAATGGGAAAGCTGCTTTCTTAGGGACCATTCTTCCCTAGAGTTAATCATCGAAATAGGGTAATACCTGACCAGAGTCATGCAACACTTGTAGCTTCATACTGTTAAACAGCAACTCTGAAAAATGACTGTCTTTAACAATAATAATGCTAACTACCTTTTATGGTTGTTGTGAAAATTAAATAAATTAAAATATGTGTAAAGTGCTTAAAGTATACTGCATTTGGCTCATAAAAAGCAATTTTTTGATACTATTGTGATTTTGACGGTTATCATAATTTCCCAAGAGTTCATGAGTTAACATATAAATGTCTCTGTAAACTATTAGGGAATGACAAACGTTAGAAGTGCTAGAAAATTTTAACACTTAATTAATTTATTTATTTTTTATTTTATTTTATTTATTTATTTTTTGGTTGCGCCATGCAGCTTGCGGGATCTTAGTTCCCCGATCAGGGATCGAACCCGGGGCCTGGCAGTTAAAGTGCCAAGTCATAACCACTGGACCGCCAGGGAATTCCCAACACTTAATTTAAATCTATTATCAGGAAAATATCTTAAAAACACCTACTTAAAACATCTACTTAAAAACCGGATCTACTCTATCTTTTCTCTTAAAGCAGCTAACACCTGGACCTAGAGATTGTCATACTAAGTGAAGTGAGTCAGACAGAGAAAGACAGATATCATATGATAGCACTTATATGTGGAATCTTAATAAATGGTACAAATGAACCTATTTACAAAACAGAAATTGAGGCACAGATGTAGAAAACAAACTTACAGTTACCACGGGGGAAAGGTGGAATGGAGGGATAAATTGGGAGATTGGGACTGACATATACACACTACTATATATAAAATAGATAACTAATAAGGACCTACTGTATAGCACAGGGAACTCTTCTTAATACTCTATAATGATCTATATGGGAAAAGAATCTAAAAAAGAGTGGAGATATATATATATATATATGTATAACTGATTCACTCTGCTGTACAGCAGAAACTAACAACACTGTTAAATCAACTATACTCCAATAAAAAAATTAAAAATTTTTTTAAAAAAATAAATTTACTCCACCATTAAAAAAAAAAAAAAGCAGCTAACACCTACTGAGCAATTGCTAAGTGCTAGCACTGGTCTACCTGCTTTCCATGGATTTCAAAATTTAAATTCAATCTTTCAGACTAAATTCAAAGCAATCATATGTTCTATTTTAATCCTATTGTTTTATAATATTGCTAACCCTTGGTTTTACAATACAAACAAGTGGAATGACAAAATTATGGAGTCAGAAAAACAGGAATGGATAAGAAGCTTATCTAATTCCATAAGTAGCATGTGGCAGTTCAAAAAATTCATGACTGTTGTGTTTCAACACAAAACAGCTAACTAAGCTTCTCAAAACTGATTTCAATTTAAATGCAACTTCATTCAAAGGAACTATGATGGTCAACGTCATTCAACTAAATTAAATGAAAAGGTTGGTGTTCCAACCCCTTGTCCCTGTATAACTACCATTTACCATTTCTGGGATTCTGGGATTCTGCCTAGAATCTTTTAACACCATCAACAAAAAAATTTAATCAATTTAAACTGACGAAACCTATCAAATGAAGATATACCACCAGAATCATTCAAACCCCATTCAGAAGGGTTGGGTCAAAATTCCTGAAAACATCCTTTCAATGGAAGGGAGAGTGCAGTTTATCCATAATATAAACTTCTTTCTTTACTCCAAATTACAGATCTAATAGATTTCTGGCTATTCCCTCAAAACTACATGACACTCTGCTATGCAACCATGAAAAATGATTTTGATAGATACATACAGACATGGAGATCTTTCTACAGTATATTGTTGAATGAAAAAGTAGACCACAGAATAACAAATATAATGATCTCATTTTTATAAAAATATACACATTCAGAGGCAGGCAAAAAAGACTGAAAAAATAAATACCGCAATTATGAAGATAGCCCACTTAGGTGGGTGGCAAAATTTTTGAGTGTTTCTTTGCATATTCTGTATTATATAAATTTAAAAAAAATATATATATATATATATATATTCTGTATTATCTGGCTTGCTTTTCAATAACTTTTTTTTTTTTTTTAATAATCGGGAAAATGCTGTTTTCACTTCCTAGTTAGGCAAAAACATATGCTTGCTTTTGTCTCAAAAAGCTGCAGGTCAGACTCTCTCCATATAGAGTCCGAGGAGATAGACATCTTTAGAACCACTTACTATTCCAGCACTGACAACCATCAATATTTCTGTACTTAATTCATCTAGAGAAGCAAAAAGGATACAATACAAAAACAAACAAACAAAAAACAGAAGAGCTAGAGATACCATCATTAAAATCCTTTCAGAAAAAAGCTGGAAACACCAGCCCTTATATTTTCTCTTTTTGAAGTTGTCTCTTCCCATTCTATGGAAAAGAAGTAGATACTTCAACAAAACCTGGGCATTTCCACAGACTCAGAGAGCCTTTGAAAAACTTTTTGGCTATGCCTGTATCTTCCACAGCATCTTACATGGTGAGGAAGTAGAGTGGCTCTAATCTAGACAGAGTAAGTAAGGCAAAACCTTTGTATCACATAACCAAAGGTTGGTTTTGTCTTGATAGCTTTTCAGAGTCATAGAATACTTACATATTTTAGGCACTGGCCAGATAACTCAAATTTTAATTGACTGCTATGTAGACGCTGTCAAAAACCCACCTGAAACTACTGAACATTTTAAAGACATCCAAGGAAACTGCTAATTATCTGTTAGTCTGGATTTTCCTCCCTATTATTGTATCAAGTTAAGATTCATAAAATATTGCAAATGTAAATTAAACTTTTGTGTTCCAAAGGAATTCTTAACAAGACTGCACTTTATATTAGTCTTCGGTTTTTTAGTCAGTAATGACAAAAACATCTATATGAAAAGAATTTTGATTATCTCCTCTAAAAATATTATCTACCATGTCATACATTATTTATATAGAGTCACATGTAAATTCCTTTTAGATTTTATGCTAGGAAAAAGCTTCTTTTACTACAGAATAAGAAATATACAACTCTTACTTCAGTTTTTGTCTTCGCTGCTAGTGGGCTCAGAACTAAATTACAAAACTTTACTTAGTCTAGGCTTCTGATGTATCTTCCAATACTATGTGGCTCTTGATCTTTTGTATATCTAATATAGAATCATACCCTCTCTACATGTTTTTTTATGAAACTGCTGCATAGTCAGGCATTAGACAGCTATTGCCAGGAGTTCCCTGGTGGCCTAGTGGTTAGGATTCTGGGCTTTCACTACCGGGGCCTGGGTTCAATTCCTGGTCGGGGAACTGAGATCCCACAAGCCGCACGGCGCAGCCCCCCCCCAAAAAAAAAAAAAAAAAAGATGGCTACTGCCAATGTTGAGAATTTTAATCAAAAGTCACAATTGTGTATAGATGCCTCTGCCACAACAAAAAGTCATAAATTATTTAAATGACAACATGCCACAAATTTATTAAACTTAATTTGCAAATTAGAAGATTAAGACAAATGAGGATGGCAACCAAAAAAAAAAAAAAGATTTCATTTCTGGTGAAGAAAATAATTTTTAAATATATAGGTCTTCCCTAAAGAAAATACTAAAAGCTTTAAAACTAAGTTTGCTTAATTTTACTTACCGTGTCTTTTCAAAATTAATAGGGCATTTTAATTATAACAAAAAAGACTTACATACCTTATGCAAACAAGTGTCCACTACCCAATTGCACACATTTTCCAGGTCATCAGATACCTCAAGCCTAGATTTAACAAATTCACAGAGCTCCTCATTACTCATAACATCCCAGATCCCATCACAAGCCAAGATGATAAATTCATCCTCTTCTGCTCTTAAAATTTCATAAACCTCAGGCTCTGGAGAAACAAGTTGTTCTGTTGGGCCCTTGCCATCAACACACTTGTAATCATAGTCCCCCAGAGCACGAGACACTGCTAATGAACCATTAACACGCTGTATCATTACGCTGCCTCCTGCATTTTGGATTCGCTCTTTCTCCCTTGGGTTGCAAGGTTTGTGATCTTGGGTAGAAAAGCAGACTTGTCCATTCCTATACAGAACAGCCCGTGAATCACCACAGTTGATGAAGTAGATATGCTTAGGTGAAATCATAACTCCCACTGCAGTTGAACCGCTCCTGTCCATGCCATTTCTGAGATCTGAAAAGTTACGCATGTATTCATCAATTTTCAAAAAGCCAGTTCTGATACCATTCTTGACGTTTTCCACTGAAGGCTCAAGAGCAGATCCTGATTTTCCAGCTGCCCTAAAGTCTTCATTATTAGTGATGTGTTCTAATAAGTGTGTTGAGCAGTAATTTGCTACTCGGGATCCAGCGTGACCATCATAAACTGCAAAAAACGACCAGTCTTCCAAGCCGTGAGGAATACCTACAACAGCTGTGTGTGCATCTTCCATTTCCACTCTCCATCCTTGCATGCTACTCAGGCCGTAACGTAAACCATTCCCAGCACCATGAGCATTATGTTTCTCAGTTTTGGGTTTATCCAAAAATGCACCCATGTTTAGTAATGAATCTGAAAGGAAAAAAAAAATGTAGGTGTTACATGTTTAAATTTGATACAGCATTTATCTACAATATTTCATCTATTTTCTAGTAACTCCTGATCAAGTATATTTTTCAGTATTATCAAAATTTACTGGAACAACAACAAAAAAGAAACCAAGAAAATTTCCCCGTATACCCTTCTTCTAGAATAGTAGTTTCTCAATCCTAGCGCATTAGAGTCTCGGGGGATGGGACCCAGATATCAATATCTTTTTAAAAATGCCTCTCTGAAAAAAAAAAAAAAATGCCTCTGGTGATTTGTCCATGCAGCAAGTTGAGAACCACCATTCTAGGAGAAAGGAAACCAAGAAACAAAACCTGGTTAAGTTTTGTTTTGTTTTTTAAATTCCATTTATAAGATAACTCTAGGGTTCAATATATAAGACGCAGGAGTGAGAATATTCAGAACGATGCAACATCTTGTTCAATCTACTAAGGTAGAAAAGTATGCTAACATATTTTAGAAAAACTTCCAAAAGCAAGTGCTGTAATCAAGTATTTTCCCCCCAGTAATCCTGAAGACAACCCCCCAAATTAATTAAAACATAAAATCTCAGTTTTATAAACATGTGATTTTACTTAGGTTTTACTGCACGTCAAATAAAAAACTTTACTTCGATTGACTGAAGCCCATTAACCCATAAAAACAAATATAACTTTAATGATGTGCTAAAGAACATACTACTTAATATTGCCGTGTTTCACAATCCATGAAGTAGCATTAAGACAGCTTTCACTCAGTGCTGGCTGACAAAGACTTAAAGCCCGCAGAGAGAACTGTAAAGTACCACTATGCATCACCCTCCCTCTCAGCTTTACTATTACTTTAGAATAAAGCTCTTCCAATTTCAAATGACTTGGACTGGAACAGTGGGGATGAGAATGCCTGGTACGTTTTCCACATACAATCCTGGCCCTAACACTTGCCAGCTGTGTGACCTTGAGTTTCCTAGTCACTGGTACCTCAAATTCCTTCTCTGTCAAATGGGAATAATAACAATAGCACCTACACCTGACAGGGTTGCAGTGAAGAATGAGTTAACATCTAGTGCTCAGAATAGTTCCTGAGACACAGTAAACACCACAAAATGTCTGCTGTTATTATCTGCTCAAAATGCAAATTCCATGGCCCTATCCCCACACCAATTTTTTTTTTTCCAGTAGATCTTGGAAGGGATCTTCAAAAAAGCATGCTGGTGACTAAAGAATCACATTTTGAGACACACTAGTCTAGATCAACTGACTTTCATTTGGATCTAGGTATCTTTGTGAGATATCTTTTTCAGCTGTAACCATTACCTAACTTTACAATAAAACTAAATATTCCTATTCCTAAAAACCCAATGAACCACCATATATAATACTTATAAATTACAGCAATTTTATAACTTTTCATGAGTTATATATAATACTGTACTAATAAATTACAAACACAAATATTTATAAAAAGGAATTTTGGAAGGACAAGATTTTACTCAGACCTAAAAATTAATTTCATTCAAGTACAACAAAAAATTATATTTTGTATTGAGAACAATGTAATAGAATATGCTTATTTGTTAGCACATTGGTTTGATATTTTGATACAATGATTTGAAAGCCTAGTTCTAAGCACATTTTAATTTAGATTGTTTTTAATGCTTACTTCACCTGAAAAAAAAAAACCCTTATAAAGATACCTAAACGCAAATGAAACTGAATTGTTGACTGTATTTATCACCCACTCTTCAATCCCAACTACCAATTATAAAAAAAATTTGTTGTCATTTCCCTTATCTTGATGTTCTTCGAATTAAGGTTCTGCTGTTTCACATTTCAAGAAATGGGCTCAAAATTCACAAGAGTTCCTCATTTAGAAGAGTTTTAAAAGTAGTTTGGAAATTCCTATTTCCAAATTTGTTTTTAATTTAGGGATAAAGAGAGAAGGAAGGAGGGGTCTTCAATAGAAAGCTGTAGGAGACCCTAAGAATCAAAGGGAGCCTGGAACGCCAGCTTGGAAAACCATCAGGAAACAGAGGAGCCCTGAGGCTGGGCAGCCAAACACTGTGAAAGTTACACGAAGAACAGCCTTGCCTGCTGCTGCAGTGATCTCTACCTTCCGTCTAATTCCTTTCTGAAAGTCACTTGCTCAAGATTCAAAGTTTGGGAAACAGGTATCTAAGTGTCTAATTGACTGAGCTTCGGTCACCAGCACACCTATTGGCTGTAACTAGGATTGCATTCTTTCACAAATTAGTAAAATTTTTTTTACGTTCAATATTGATCTCATTTTGAAGTTAGGGTTGTCCCATAATGATTTAATTCTTTAAACATCATGAAATATCATACATATTTTATATAATGTATACACACAGCTAAAGAGTACTAAAACTACCATACAGTTTAAGAAATAGAACATTATCAAGACCACTGAAGCCTCCTATTATCCTGAATTTTATAATTAGTATTTCTTCTAGTTTAACCATATTCATGTGTGGTTGTTTAGTTTTATATGTTTGACACCTTACACTGATGTAAATTACAGTATGTTTTACTCTAGTACTTTTTTTTTCCAGCTCAACACTGTATTTCATTTACATTGATGCACAGAGCTGTAGTTCATTCACTATATGCCACTGTATGTTTGTACCACAATTTTTATCCATTCCACTTTCAATGAGTTATTTCTCATTTTTTTAAGTATAAAACAGTGCTGTTTTGAACAATCGTGGTGCACATGTGTGAGTTTTCCTAGAACATATACCTAAATTCCCAAGTGTTTAAAGTTTATATAGATGATCTTTTTTCCCCAACAAAAATCACAAAACAAACCATCTCCAAACATTTGTTTCTCAACTGTTCTTTTGCTAACACTACTTTCTTTAAAACAATTACTTTCTTAGTAAGTAAGCTTCATCTTGAATGGCATGATTAAGAGTGTATTTTCTTTTATCCAAAAATATCTGCATAGGAATTAGCAATTACTATTTTAAGTTCTCTAACTCTTCAAAAGCAAAAAACTTTGCTATGAGATATTCATCAAAACTCTACGTGGCAGACTGTACCTTCTTGGTCATTTCTCATTTCATTCACAGTAAGCCCTCAGTATCAGCTGGTTCCGCATCCTCAGATTCAACCAACCACAAGTCGAAAATACCCAGGGAAAAAAAATTCCAGAAAGTTCCAAAAAGCAAAACTTGAATTTGCCTTGCACCAGCAAGTTGTACATGGGATTTATATTGTATTAGGTAATCTAAAGATGATTTAAAGTATATGGGGAGGTTGTGCATAGGTTATATGCAAATACCACACCATTTTATATAGGGGACTTGAGCGTCTGCATATTTTGGCATCACCACTGTAAATAGCTCACTGAATTTTAAAGTTAAAGGTCTTGTTTTTATAAAATTAACTACACTGATGACACCCTAATAGCTCTGAACTCCTGGTTCAATTTCTTTGCTGCAGTAATTTTCCTATGAATGTTGCAGTGAACGACTTTCACCTTAAGTGACTATGATTTTTCTTCCAAAAAAGGTTATCTTTATTAAAGAAGCATTTACTGTTGAGAATATACATTTGTCTAGCATCTCTTTGCTTTTACTCTTCACTCCCCCCCAAAAACAGACTTTACTACTGAAACAAAACTTACCAAATACTAAGAGGAAAGTATGTTACAAACACCTATATTTTAGTCAATCTTAAATCTCCCATGTGTAATTGTTCTCATACTGGTTTCTTCAACTTGGCAATGATTACTACATGTTTCAAAGGCATGTGATGACAAAGGAATGTATTTTAATTTTTGGCCATGTATTCTACGTATTATTTCAGTCATTTTGACCAAGGCAGGAAAAACTAGTGTTTCCCCAGTGGTATGCTTTGTCTTTTACTACTCAACAAGAAACCTCAAAGGGCCTTGTAAACATTTATAATTAAATTTAGTGAAATTTTGTAGTTACTCTATTGAATACTGTATGGCTCTATCAAACACCTCTGGGGGGGGGGGACTCATAAAGGTTAGTTTTTACCCTCAGAATGCAATTTTTTAAATGTCTTGCTAATTTGCTATGATTTTATGCTATGGTTTAGCCATATGTCAAGCACACTATACACTTAGCCAAGCTATGGTTTCAACAACAGTAAATAGAGATCCACATTTCAAATCACCTTTGACAATCTCAAATTTTGAGAGGTTGATATTTGAGATCTGATTATATTATAGGTTTTGCCCCATAATAAGAGCCCATACTGGGATTAGGAGTTCTAACATTTTTTACACTGTGTGCTTGTATGTGCTCTATTATAATTAAAATCAATCTAATGTTTTGATAGGCATCTTTTACAGTCACTTGCTCATTTTTTGAAGACTGTTTAGTTAAAACTAGATCACATGGAGGGACTTTCCTGGGGGCTCAGTGGTTGGGAGTCCACCTGCCAACGCAGGGGACACAGGTTCGAGCCCTGGTCCGGGAAGATCCCACATGCCGCGGAGCTGCTAAGCCCGTGTGCCACAACTACTGAGCCTGCGTTCTAGAGCCCGCGAGCCACAACTACTGAGCCCGGGTGCTGCAACTACTGAAGCCTGCGCCCCTGGAGCCTGTGCTCCACAACAAGAGAAGCCACCACAATGAGAAGCCCGCGCACCGCAACAAAGAGTAGCCCCAGCTCACCGCAACTAGAGAAAGCCCGTGCGCAGCAACAAAGACCCAATGCAGCCAAAAGACAAATTAAAAAAACAAAAACAAAAAACTAGATCACATGGAAATCAATGTAATCACAAGTAAACTTCAGTGTGATACAGCAATGAATACAAGTGAGGAAGTAAAAATTCTACCGTTCCTTAGGATCTCTCACCAGCCCATTTGACATACTAACAGTGTGGGGAAGCCAGTATCAATCACTATATTAAATGTAATTTGCCTTTTTCAAGATGAAAGACAATAAACAAAGGTTCTAATCTTTAAAAAAATAATACTGATGGATGGTCCTGCATACTCCCTGTAGAGACCACTTGATCTATACAACTCTGTGGGCCTAAGAGGTTTTACAAGACTGAGAGAGAATATATGCATAGCAAGCATTGTCTAAAGACTGAATGAGCAATATTCTCTGCACATCTGTCTTTTTCCATTGCCTTCTTTGAGATAAATACATTACTGAACTCAGAGCAGCATAATGTTATTATTTATTTGCTTAATCAATGGAACACAGTAATTGTACTATAAAGTAAGCACCTGAGAAATGGTATTTTTAAAGGAGTTATACATGGAAGACTGGGGACTACTGGCTGTCTTTTTTATTTAAGTAATTTGCTATAATCACTTTAAGTAATCACATTTTTAATAATCACTTAAAAGGTTTCACATGTGTGTATATATTATATAGCATTCAATTCTGGGCTGATTCTAAAATTTTTCGTTCATAATCAGTGCATAAAATACAACAATAAATCATACATACTTGTATTTGCCATAGGAATACCTTAAACGTACTTTAACCACAGTACATTAGACACTCACTCAAGCATTTTCTGACTGCCTACTACCTGCCAGGCACTGTATTAAGTACTAGGAATAAGATGCCCCCATCCCTAAAGGAATGTATAGCCTGGTGGAAGATAAAGACCAGTGCACAGGTTTTGAAGGCACACTGTGATACAGGGGCTATAATGGGATAAATATAGGTATGCCAAGAAGAGGTATCAAAAAAGTCTTAGGTAGTTAAAATTTTTCCAAAGGAAGAAGCCTAAGCTGGGACCTAAAAGGTGGAAGTGGGAGAAGGAAATAGCCAGCATATACAAAGACCAGAAGAAGAGTAAGAGGCACAATTAATTTGGTATGGTTGGGGGGGTGGTGGTGGTGGTGGTGGTGGTGGTGGTGGTGGTGGTGGTGGTGGTGGTGGTGGTGGTGGTGGTGGTGGTGGGTGTGTGTGTGTGTGTGTGTGTGTGTGTGTGTGTGTGTGTGTGTGTGTGTGTGTATATACACATGAGCATTTCAAGGAGCAAAGCAGAAGCACTGAAATTCTAATAACATTATTTCCTACTGAGATGTCCATTGTCTACTTATCTTAGAATCACAGATTTGGGAACTCAAAGATGTGTCATGCCCTTCTTGCTTAAGCAAGTAGCAAACCAAACTGATAATAACTGCTTTTCACTGAGAAGAACAAATCTGGAAAAAAGTTCTAGAGGCCTTAAAATTTAGATGGGTAGATTTAGAGTTGACATTTTTTTCTGGAATAAGCCTCCACATTAAAAAACTCTGATACCTTTGAGTTTGCTTACAAACCAACTCTGAAAGGGGGTGAGGGAAGAGGGTGGGCAATCTTTACACATAACAAGCCAAAATTTGGTTAAACGAAACTTAAAGGGCTGTTTAAATACTCAAATTGAAATATTACTATAATGTTCAAAATAAGGTCAAATACATGCAAAAGCACACACTAAGATACTAACACTACTCATCACCAAATAAAACATTTTCAAAACTGAGTATTAGGTTCCCGTTTTCTAAACCCCTCTTTAGCTCACTCAAAGTCATCTCTACTCCTTAAATCAAATGATCCATATAACAGAGGCTTTTTTCTCCCTTTCCCCCTAAACATATCTAGGGAATAGAACTTCATCTAAAGAAGTGGATTCATAGTTGCTGGAGAAGAACAAAAGCTAATCTCAACTTACAAAACACCCGATTTCCTGGATAAAACTCTCTACTATGCCTAAAAACATTAAACATAGTGCACTTGGCTAATAATTTATTTTGATGATAAACTGACAAAGAACAAGAAAAATTATCTGAAGCATTGTGTTTTAAAAATTCTTTTGAATTTAAAGTTCTAGTTCCCTTGCCTTTGCTGGCAGATTGGCTGATTTGTTCTCATCAATCAAGTAAGAGGGACCAACTTACTTCAAAGCTGTCCTCAGTTTACAATCTAGCCACCTATATTACGTATTTATAAACAAAACTGACAGCACAGTAGGAAACAATAATAGGTCCTCAAAGACTATAGCTTCATTTTTTCAAATAACAAGTAACTTAGAAATATAAAGGTGAAGGAAAAAACACTTATTGTACTGAACATTTGTACTAACTGATTCTAATATAGTCTAAAATCAAAAGCAGGGCTGTTTTGTCTACCATAATTTAGACAATGAATTATTTATAAAATTGTGCCCTCCTTCCTTAACTTCCTCCCATCCTTGCAGTTACATCCTTCCTGAAATGTCAGATTTGGGTCCTATCTTTCCCAGAAATCCTTTCCTCCATGGTGCTCTACTAAACTTCATTAACACTTAGTTCTTTACCATCCACTTAGCACATGCTACTCTGCATAATTAATGGTCCTTCTGTGTATACCTATTTCCCAAAATAGTAATTTGTTTCTTTATTTTCCTGCCAAAACAAATACTAAATAAGTGTTGGAAGATTTTTTTAAATTAGTTTGACAGAAGTGGTTTAACAAAGCAACATTTCCATCCCCAATAAATGTGATAAATTTCTTATGTGGCCTTTACCCTAAGTCCATACACCCCCTAGAACTGGAGTAGATTCCATAAAGAAAATAGAGACATTCCTTACATTACCGAAAAGAGAAAGGACTAAAGCCAAAAAAAAAAAACCAAATCCCTGAACTCATCACTCCTGTGTTATAGAAGACTCTCATTCTCTCAAAGGAAGACTTCCAGGGAGGACAGCATCCAGGAGTGGAATCTGGAATAACGGATGCTTAAATGGTGTCCACCACATGAAGGCAATCCAAGAATTATAGCATACGAATGACGCTGTACGCAGGCTAGGCATAGACTAGATTATGTATTTGGCTATTGTGCTCTATGTTTATTTCCCCTTGGATTTCCTCTACCTTTAATAAAGTTTAAAAGTTCTTATCTCAATTATCTCATGTCAAATTAAGTAGGAAAAGTCTCATGTCCATGTTCTAGAGAGGGCACTGAAGGTAAATTGAATGCTCTCTGCCTCAGTCAATATTGAGGGGCAATAGTAAAAAGGGACAGAGTCTCCCGAAGGGGAGAAAAATTCTGGCTTAAGAAAAAGAGCTGGGAATGAGAGGACTGACCACTACTTGCTTGGACCTGGATTTTTTTTTTTTTTAAAGAAGTAATAGTTTACTCTCACATACTCATAAAGTCATTTTAACTATTAACAGTTTCGCTTCATAGAATCACCTATAAGGTTTGGCCATGAAAACTTTCTCATATGAATTACAAAAGTATCTATTAGAAGAGATTATTAGGACCAAGTGCCATATTTTACTGAAATGATCTGGGAAACCTTCATGCAATAGAAACCCTAGAAAACTATGCGTTTGAGTACACACATCGATCTAGACTTCAAAAGAACCAAGAAACCTATAGCACCTAAAAAATTAAACATTTTCTGATAATAAATAAAAGAGTACCAACTTGTACCCAAAATACATACACATACAATAAACATATAATCTTAAGACAGTGAACTGTAGGAAACAAGAAAAAGAATGCCTAAACATTGGGTTTGATTCCTTGCTCTACCAAGTATCTGTTTTCTTAGAAAAAAAGCTATATACAACAATATTGAACATCTACTGTTCTGAAATTCTATGTTTTGGGAGTCTGATTAGTAAGTGAATTACCAGCTACCAACAGGTAAAAGATTATATATGACACTGTAAGACCAAAATACAACTCTTAATAGATAGAACAGTACCACTGGCCAAGTTCATATCTCATATGCAATACCTGATTAATGTAAAAAAAGAATAAAAAAGGACAAGAACTTGAACCAGATTTCACAATTTCTAAATGAAAGTTAAAAGTTATGTGGGCTTGTTCCCCAAAGCTTCCAAAATGATAGCAACCATATCCTCTACTCCAACTTAAAAAAAAAAATAAAACAAAACCTCCAAGTCAAGCATATCCTCTTATATGAAATCTTATAAAACATTCCAATCAAAAGTATTTATCGTCCTTCTGAACTCTTGGAAGTAGCGTCTCTCACACACAAGGCAATTAACTATATACTGTTTTATGATAAGCCTTATATTAAATATTAACATTTACACCACTCTAAATGTGCTCATGTCATGCGGAACCAAGTTTCAATATCAACATTTTATTCAAACCAAAAGCAGTCTTCTTGCTGAAATTTACCTTTTCACAGAATTATGCTTGCTTGTTATTATATTTTTCTTATTTACCCAATTTGGATTTTTTTTTTTTTTTAAAGGAGTCACTAATTTGGCACAGCTATCTTTGGGGGAATTTTAGTTTTACATTCTACATAAAGGAAGTCAACGCTTCTCCATGTTGCTGGGCACTGTTTGACAAAAGAAGGGACTACCATTTCAGTACAGAATACCCCTAACTGATAGAATGTAAATTCTAAAAAATAAAATGTATACAAAATACTGTGTATTTATTTTAAATATTTTTTCTCAGAGGAAGTTCGAAACATTCATCAGATTCTCAAAGAACTTTCTAATAGCCCAAACAGATGAAAAACAACAGCCACAAAAAGGCTGAGACATTTAGTTTTACCTGATCCAAGCTTATCTCTGAATGAGCTAAAATATTTAATGACTCACGTAAAGGACTTCCAGTTAAAGATGAAGGATTGAACATAAACATTTGTTTCTCTTCTGTTCTAAAATTCTGCTACACTTCATAAGGGACCTTTTATATCCATAAAGATAAAGTTAATGGGAGTGGAGACAGCAACAAGTACACCGTGAAGCCTGGGAAGCAGAAGAACCAAGACCCTTAGTGGAATGCTAAGTTACAAACTAAGCCAGCTGCGAGGAAAGAAAAAAGCAAACTAGTTTAAACTCCTCTGGAAGTGGAAGTGAAGCTGGGGCTACAAACTGGAGCACTGACTGAAAGAGTACTGAAGAAGTAGTTGGACTCCCCAGAATTCTCCTCTCCCGTTCAGTGTAGCAGAATGAATGAATACAACGCTCACTCCCCAAAGAGAAGGCTTATTTCTGAAGAAGGTAAAACAGGACTTTGGGAACTGAAGAATACCAGGCAGAGATGAGGGCTGGAAGCTACACTTAAAAAACATAAGTGAAAGTTTATACTTATTATTTGACATACTAACCTTTTTCAGACACCTGATTTTCAAAATGATGGCAATCAAATGTATACCCTCTAAAAAAGATGAGAAGAGTTTTTCTACTCTTTAGAATCTCACTAGCCCAAAAGGAAGATCAAAAGGTGCTAACATTGGAGGTTACTCAAATAGTTCAGCCAAATCACCCTACAGTGAAACCCACAGCCAACAAATCCCACGGACAAGCACAGAGCTTCCAATCAGCTATTCAATGCCCACTTTAAAATATAAGCAGACAGTCCATGGTCAAACATAGAAGAAGTTCCCTAGAAGAAGAGAGGGGGGCCAAAACAAGCAGAAAAGGGCAATTTGGAAGAGAAAGGGATGAGGTTAGGAAAAGAAAATTTAAGGAAAGAAGGGAGGAAAGAAGCAAGTGAGCAAACTCCTTTCAGAAAGATAAGATTTTGAATACAGGATGTTATTAAAAGGAAAAACAGAACATTCAGAGGAACAAAAGAGCTCCTGTAAAGTAAAAACATAATCATAGAAGAGAAAGCTGGGAAGATAAAAATTGAAGGAAACTCTCAGAAATTAGAGCACAAGGCAGACATGGTAAAACAGCAGAGGATCAGTCCTGGAGGTTCAAGAGCCAAATAACAGGAGTAAGAGAACACAGAAAACTGGAGAAGAAATAATTTTTTAAAATAATCTAAAAAAATTTCCAAACTGAAGGGCATCAATTTCAAGACTGAGAGGGCCCACTCTGTGCCAAGCACAATGGATGAAAACAGATACTTACAAAGGCACATTATCAAAAATTTCAGAACACTGGAGGTAGGTAGAGCCTATATGCTTTCAGAGAGAAAGAAAAAGGTTTCATACAAAAGCTCAAGAATCAGAATGACACTGATCTCAACTGGGGGTTAAATTAATGATTAGTACACCAAACAAAACTTATTAACTCCAAGGAAAACAAGAAATTGTGCAGGAAATAAAAAGTAATCCTATCTGGAAAACATGAGGAAGAACGGGGGGGTTTGGGGGGGGGGCGAGAGGGGTATGTGGAGTATATGTGCATGTGTGTGTGTTTGGGGTAATGGAGTGATTAAATCTCACCTTCCATAATGGGATAGATAATTCCTAGAACTAAAAAAAATCAATAAGCACAGTTGTTTAGAAATTTGAAGATAAATTCCAAAGGAATCAGCTGCAAGAGTTCAAAAAGGTTCTGGGGAATCTTCTCCAAGAAGAGGAGCTTATAGGACTATTTGGTTCTTTAAACTGTGTAAATGTTTATTTTAATTAAAAAAGAAAACACACTAAATTAAGGAAGCATAAAGTAAAACAAAAGCACACTACATGGATAAGAAATAAAAAACTGTATTGCATATCATGAGCTCATTTCCCTAATATAAAAAAGGTCCCATAAATCAGTAAGAAAATGACCAACATGATAGAAAAATGGACCAAAAAAACCCACAAATGGATCTTAAACTACACCCAACTTCACACTCAGAAAAGAAATGAAAATTAAGACTACACTAAGGTAACATTTTTCATGTGTCAGATTATCAAAGGTTTGGTAATCATTCTCTTGACGAGATGATGCAGAAACATACACTGCTGGCACCAACAGACTGGTACAATCTCAGTGGAAGTCAATTTAATAAAGTGTACCAGAAATTACAGTTGCACATAGTCTTCAGCCAAATTCTAAAAATTTACCTACAGGTTTACTCCTACACGTACAAAATGATATGTAGGCAGAAGTAAAACACACAAAAAAATCTTAGTATCACTCATTTGGGAACTGATAATTTTATTTAATAGGGATGAATTATGATACATACTTAATGATAAAACATAAATCATAATACCCTACAGTTTTTTAAAAAAGAATATATACACACGTGTGTGCATGTGTGCACATGCATAGCTGTATGTATTCATGCATAAATGTATATATTCATTTTCTGGAAGAATACACAGAACTGATACCTTTGGGAAAGAAAAATCAAGAGGCTGGAAGACAGGAATGAAAGATATACTCTCCATTATACACCATGTTGTACCTTTTCCATTTTAAACCATGTAAATGTAATAAAAATTAAATAACAAATTTAATGCCATTTAATGAATGTTATTTCAACTAGGAAAATTCCTTTATAGTGAATCCTTCTTTAGCAATCAAAAGCTATAATCTATAAAAATGTAAACCATTATAAATATCAATATATTGATACCCAAAGGTTTTTTTTTCCCCTGCAAACAAATCAAAGAAACAATCACTCATACTGACATGGTGAGTGAGCTATTAACACCTAGCAGATACATCCTGCTCATTTTAATATACTGTCATTTCCTTGAAGTAGTAAACCCACTGGTGAATCCTGCTATTAAAAAGAATAAATAAAAAGCATGAATTCTACACTCAATGCAAGATAAAAACTGAGACGTAATTAATGGTCTCTATAAGTTAGCATCAAACTAGGGCAAAGCATATCATAAATTCATAAAGAGATGTATATACCTCTAACAGACAGAAAAGCCCCTTTCTGAAAAGAATTTAGAACAAGACTAAATATTTAGTACTGCTATGATATAAATAAAGGTATCAAATTCTACTTAAATGAACTGCACTTCTGTAAGAGACAAGGTGAAAAAATTCTCATGGTGTATTTTATAATTTTATAGAAATAGGATTAACAGATACTTTTCTAAACAGGAATATAAAATCTGTATTACGAGGCATGTTAGCAAAAACCCAATATTTCTGGTACCTCTTGCAAGACATTTCTTCAGTGTAAGATACTGTAGTATAAGCACACTCTGAAAGAGACTTGATACAAATGCAGTATTAAGCAGATTTTAGCTAGCAACACAGAGCTACAGGAAAACAAAAAATAATTTTTTCATACTTTCACAATGGCAGTAAACAAAAAATTACAGATGTCCCTGAGGAAAAACAAAAAATACGAAGCTCCAATTAAAGAGAACTGTATCTTACATAGGGATTGGTGTATAAAGTCAGCATATGGCTAACATTATGTAGACTCAAAATTACCCTTGCAAAAACCTTTAAAAGGGCTTCCCAGGTGGCGCAGTGGTTGAGGGTCTGCCTGCCGGTGCAGGGGACACGGGTTCGAGCCCTGGTCTGGGAGGATCCCACATGCCGCGGAGCGGCTGGGCCCGTGAGCCACAATTGCTGAGCCTGCGCGTCTGGAGCCTGTGCTCTGCAACAAGAGAGGCCGCGATGATGAGAGGCCCGCGCACCGCGATGAAGAGTGGCCCCCACTTGCCACAACTGGAGAAAGCCCTCACACAGAAACGAAGACCCAACAGAGCCATAAATAAATAAATAAATAAAAATTAAAAAAAAAAAAAAACCTTTAAAATAATAAAAGTTAACATTTACATAGGCTCTTTAATATTAGCAGCCACTGAAGCCTACTACACCTATATCAATCAACTCATTTAATCTTTGCAACAACCTTACAAGGTAGATATTATTATTGTCCTCATTTTATAGATGAGGGTGCTGAGCCAAAGAATGGCTGAGTAACTTGTCCAAGGTAGGCAGCAGAGCTATTGTAACCAAGCTGTCTGGCTCCAGAGTCCATTCTCTTAACCATCAACAACACACACCATAGTAAATATTTAAAATATGCCAGGTTTTTTCTCCAGAGTTGAAACAAATCTGTTTCCTCACATGAACAAAAATATCTGTATGTCAGAACATTGACTCTGCATTCTCTCAAACACACCATTTATTTCATTAGCAAATCCTATCAGTTATATCTCCAAATATATCCCGAATCAGAATCAGTCCACATCTCTCATCTGTAGCTGCACCATCCCAGTCAAAGTGACCATCGTCTCTTGCCTAGAATACTACTGTAACTAGTGGTCCTGCTTCCACTTCTGCCTCTCTGTAATTCATTCACCAGAGTGATCTTTCTTCAATGTAATGAAATCATGTCACTCTTGACTTCCCATTGAATTTAAAAGAAAACCCAAACTTACAGCCCTCTATGATCTGACCCCTGTTTAGTTCTTCAACCTTACTTCCTGTAACTCTTCCATCATCACTTACACTCTCTAGCCACTGTGGACTTCTCTATTCACTCAACATGTCAAGTTTGTTCCCTTACCTCTGGACTTCTGTTTTTACTGTTTTCTCTTCTTGGAATCGCCCTTACCTCTCCACCCCCGTACTTGCATGGCTGGCTCCTTCTTGACATTTAGATCTCAGCCCAGCTGTCAACTCAAAGAGACCTTTCCTGACTACCCAATCTAAAGTAGTCTCCTAATAACTTCACAGCTCATTTTCCAGTTTTCTTTTACTCATAGCTTGCTGAAAGTTTCTCATTAAATTCTTTACTTTTCTGATACCAACCAGAATATGAGCTCCAAGAGAAGAGAAACATGTCTTGCTCACTGACAAAATGATTAAAACTACACGTGGCACATGGTAGGCACTCCATAAATACTTATGGAATGATTGAATGAGCAAGTGAGCACCAAATGAAGTAGCTGGCTTACTAGAAATAATCTGCATTTGACAATGCTCACATGGTTCAGAGAGGCTGAACCATGGTTCCCAAGTCAAGCTCATTAAAGCTATAAGGTTCAGTACTCTGACTTACCAAACATATAAAACAACACATTCTGTTCTAAAGTACCACATTTTAAGAGGAACATTGACAAAACTAAAATATATCCCAAGCAGAAGAATGAGAACAGCAGGCAGCTCAAAAAACACATCATATAACAAACATCTGAAGAACCTGGGACTGCTTAGACTAGAGAGGAGGTAATAAGTCCCTGTGTCCTTGTAAAAGAAGAAATGGCATATTCATTTATTCCAGAGGGCAGATCTAGCAGGTGTCTGGATAACATTAAGACATTTCTTAAAAGACTGCTATTTATTAGGGATGCTGAAAGGATGCAATTAAGTTAAAAACTGGAGTACAGTTGTCCTTCAATCATTTAACTTTTAAAAATTTACATGCACTCCTCACCTACCCCCACCAAAGATTAAAGAGAAAAAGACACCTCTATATTAGAAGATGTCTATTGTTTATAAATACATAGAAACCAAGATGCATCATCTTGGCATCTACTGCAACATAAAAATATGAGTGTCCTTTCTAAGCTAAAGTCAAAATAGAATATGGAAAGAGGAGCTAATAAAGACGGGGGAGTTGAGGGGCATAAAATAAAAATTGTGATCCCCACTAAAATGATTATTGCTAATACTACTTAGAAACATAAATAATACAAAAATTGTACTCATGTAATAATGTAAAATTTG
This sequence comes from Balaenoptera acutorostrata, assembly GCF_949987535.1. Classification (NCBI taxonomy): domain Eukaryota; kingdom Metazoa; phylum Chordata; class Mammalia; order Artiodactyla; family Balaenopteridae; genus Balaenoptera; species Balaenoptera acutorostrata. The sequence goes on from NC_080075.1 coordinate 57,629,333, forward strand.
TACATATAAAGGAAAATATATAAAAAATGAATATGATTGCTGTTAGACCGATGATGTTATGAGAGTTCACAGCAATTAAAAAATACTATCTTTTTTTTTTTTAAATATGATTTAAATTAATTCCACCCGTTTCTTTGTACTATTTTATTTTTCCAGATGATTCTTTTATTTATTTATTTATTTATTTTTAGCTGTGTTGGGTCTTCGTCTCTGTGCGAGGGCTTTCTCCAGCTGTGGCGAGCGGGGGCCACTCTTCATCGCGGTGCGCGGGCCTCTCACCGTCGTGGCCTCTCTTGCTGCAGAGCACAGGCTCCAGACGCGCAGGCTCAGCAGTCGTGGCTCATGGGCTTAGTTGCTCCGCGGCATGTGGGATCTTCCCAGACCAGGGCTCGAACCCATGTCCCCTGCATTAGCAGGCAGACTCCCAACCACTGTGCCACCAGGGAAGCCCAAAAAATACTATCTTTAATTGGCTATATGTTAATAATTGTTGAAGTAGGGTGATAGGTACATGGGGGCTCAATTTACATTGTTATTTCAACCTTTATGTATGTCTGAAATTTTCCATAACCAAAATGTTTTAAAACTAATTTAATGCTGTCTCTCTAGGTTCTACCAAAATTAAGACCACTTATTCCTGAGCAACCACACTTAGATACTTTTAATTGTAATGATATTTAAATTGCAGGACATGTAGAGAAAAAAAATGCCTGAACCACTTCATTCTGCCTTTATTCCCTCATAATTACAAATGCCAGATACTTCTCACACTTTTATCAGGCTCTTGGCCAAAGGTAAGAATCTTTTGCAGTCTCAACAGCATGAGGGGGCGGACTGCAGAGAGCTTTGGTCAGAAACCAAACCCTTTCAAGGACAACCAGGTGACTAACCTGAGAGGGTTAATGGTCCTCTCACCTCTTATTTCAGTTAATTTTTGCTCCAGAGGCTCATTATAACAAGCAATCATAATATGCTTTTATCTTATTTGAAGCACTGAAGAATAAGTAAATACTTCCACAGCACTCATTCTGTGGCAGGCACTGTTTTAAATGCTTCACAAACATTAACTCATTTAAATTCTACCCTTTAAAAAAACAAATATCAAAAAAGCAAACAATTCTCAAAGAGACCTTTAACCAAAAATCTTTAAACAAAGCAAATCATAAAATTTCAACAAAGGACATTCAGATACTGCAAAATTCCCCCTCTCCTTTCTACATTTGGCACACTATTTCTTAGAGGGGGCACATGGACATTGGCAAGCCCTGCACAAGAATAACACAATCTGTCAATCCCATCTGCTTCCTATCAAACAGAAGAGGTAGTGTCAGGGATGCCTCAGGCCCATGGACAAGATTTTCCCCAAGGGTTTCTAAAGATTAGTATGTTGTTCTTTTGACTAAAAAACTAATATAAACAGCAATAATAAAAATGCTTAGTTTTTTTGTTAGCTCTTCATGCCAGGCTTTATATTAAGAGATTGATGTGCATTATATCATTTAAATTGAGTAACAACTTCGTACAGTTAGCACTATTCATATTATTATTTTACAATTGAGAAAAGTGAGATACCTAGTGTACCCAGACAATACAACTTAGGTGGCAAGTCAGGATTCAAACCAAAGCAGACTAGCCTAGCCTAGAATTCATCTTCTTAAACTCAAGGCTTAAGTAGTTGATGCATTACAAACTTTTCCTTCTTTTTTAAAAATCAAAGATAGTTATACAAATGTATGGGGACCCAAAAGGCAAAGGTACTAAATGTAATGTGGTACCCAGATTGGATCCTGGCCCAGAAAAAGGGAATTACCAGAAAAACTGGTGAAATCCAGATAAAGTCTGGAGTCCAGTTAATAGAATAGTACCAATGTTGGTTTTTTAGTCTAGACAAATACACCACAGTAATGTAAGAAGTTGACACAGACGAAAGTGGTTAGGGGATATGCAGGAACTCTCTCTATTATCTTTGTAACTTTTCTGTAAATCTAAAATTATTTCAAAATTTAAAGTGTGGATAAAACAAGGATTATAAATTGGCTATGGAAAAATCTTTCTACCTGTGATTTTGCCAATCATGCTAGGGTGGCTTAGAAATGCATCCTAAAAATACCAAGATTATATAATTGGAAACTCTGACTCAGTGGTTCTGTTTCTGAGAAGGTACCTAAAGAAACAACCCCAATTGTACATAAATATTGTGTTATTGTTTTAAAAGATTAAAAATACTAGCAAATAGAATCTATCAGCATGTGAAAAAATCCTCTATAATAGGAATAGAAAAATAGTTGTATATTTGGAAATTAATGTAATTCACCATTAATAACAGATCAAAAGGGAAAAATCTTTGTGTATAATGATGTTCAGTACAGTGTTATTTATACTGAATATAAAAATAACTTGTGGGCTTCCCTGGTGGCACAGTGGTTGGGAGTCTGCCTGCCAATGCAGGGGACACAGGTTCGAGCCCTGATCTGGGAAGATCCCACATGCCACGGAGCGACTGGGCCCGTGAGCCACAATTACTGAACCTGCGCGTCTGGAGCCTGTGCTCCGCAACAAGAGAGGCCGCGATGGTGAGAGGCCCGCGCACCACGATGAAGAGTGGTCCCCACTTGCCACAACTAGAGAAAGCCCTCGCACAGAAATGAAGACCCAACACAGTCATTCATAAATAAATAAATAAATAAATAAATAAATAAATAAATAAATAAAAGAACGTGAATTTCTTTAAAAAAAAATAACTTGCATTTCTAACAACAGAGGAATGGAATAAATCTATAGCAGTGGTTCTCAACCAGGAGAGATTCTGGCCCCCAGAATACATCTGGCAATGTCTAGAGACATTTTTGATTGTCACAACTGATGTAGGGAGGGAATAGCACTAGCACCTAGTTAATAAGAGGCCAGGAAGGCTGTAAAACGTCCTACCCTGCAAAGGACAGGCCTGCAGCAAAGAATAGTTCAAATGTCAACAGTGCTGAGGCTAATAAATCCTCATCTACAGGATGAAATATCATACAGCCATGTCTACAAAGGATTTGGGGGAAACGTATTTACAATTTAAGGAAAAAACAGCCGCTATATTTAAGCTATTTGATTTTCAAGGCAATTAAAGAATGCCATGAGAATTCAATTCCTCACTCTCCCACACCCTTCTAAATAAAGCCACTTAAAGCAGGAGAGGAATAGATAAATCAGGCTAGTTTCAGTCTTCCAAAGTGCTATGCACAGGAAAGTGGCACAGTGTCAGACTTCAAGGAAGCAACGCATGACAGAGTGTTTTAACTCTAACTCAACTGTTGTTCTTTCAAACATGTGAAGGGATGCAAATTATCTCCCAGTGGCATAAAAATTATTTCAAGACATCTGAAAATCAATAGATGCAGAAAGAGGTTTTGTCTAAACCCCACTCTCCTTATCTACCTAAAAAGCAGAGTCTTCCAAAAGAATTTAACTAGACAAAAATGCCACTTTCAAGGGAGGTTTCCAATAATAGAGGACATTGACTCCTATCACCTGAGATGAGAAATCAAACACTGTCAAAGACTATCGTAACTCCCATCTACTTTCCTAAAGACCTATTTGTCTTTCCTAAAAGTTCTCTGGTTTTCCATTAAGTGGAATAACACTACACCAAAGTACATAAGTAAAAACTACCAGTAACACAAGGGTAAAGAACCAGAAAAAACAGAACAGAATTAATTCACCACTCCTGGCCTATGGTAGATCAAACAAAAAAAAAAAATTTTTTTTACATACAAAGCTAGAATAATCTGAGCAACAAAATAAAGTAGTATTAGATTATAACCCAAAGTATAAATATTCATGAGTCCATACTGATAAAAATAAATGGCTGAATAAATGAATAAATAAGAGAACAGACAAATCTCCAGTGCAGACAAATGCCAGGTAATTTATGTAGATACTCCACACTCAAATAGATGGACTATTTAACGTACCGCCCTTTAAGTGTAGATTGGGCTTGGGGACTTCCTTTTCAAAGAGTACAAAATGAAAAGGGGGCAAAAAGAGTAATTACAGTGGAGAAATCTGACACACTATTTCAGCCAGGTGATCAAGGTCAACATCAACAGTCATAATCATGTTCACTGTATGTTCTCTTGATACAGTGTGATGAAGACAGCACTTAATCTCTCTGGTCTTCTTCCCCAAACCCCATTACTCCAGTCTAATCATGAGAAAGCATTAGACAAATCCCAATAGAGACATTCTACAAAATACCTGACCAGTACTCCTCAAAATTGTCAAGGTCATAAAAAACAAGAAAAGTCTGAGCAACCCACATACCCAAGAGGGGCCTAAGGAGATATGATGATTAAATGTAATGTGGTATATCTTAAATGGGACCCTGAATAAGTATGAGTTTTAGTTATTCTTATAACCAATATTGGCTCATTAATTGTAAGGGCTCAACTGGGCAGTTCTCACTTGGGGTTTCTCATATTATAGCACACAGACAATGGCTGGGGAGACACAGGCAGTCCCCCATGTCCACAGGTTCTGGATCTGTGGATTCAACCAACTGCAGATTGAAAATAACTGGGGAAATAAAATTCCAGAAGGTTCCAAAAAGCAAAACTTGAATTTGCCATGCTCTGGCAGCTATTTACATAGTATTTACATTGTAGTGGGTATTATAAGTAATCTAGAAATGATTTAAAATATACGGGAGGATATGCATAGGTTATATGCCAATACTTCACCATTTTACAGAAGGGGCTTGAGCATCTGTGGATTTTGGTTAACTGTCAGCGGTCCTGGAAACAATTCCGACACCTCCCCCCCCCAATACCAAGGGATGACGGTAGTCACCTGAAATCTCATTTAATGATTAGCAGCTGCTAGAAGCTGTTGGCTAGGAATTCAGGTGGGACTTGTCCCCGGGAGTGCTTGTAAGTGGTCTCTCCAGTTTGACTAGCTCAGGGTAGTCAGACTTCTTACATGGCACCTGGCTTTCCCCAGAGGGAATGTCCCAAGAGAACCAAGCAGAAGCTGCATGGCCCCTTCTGAGTGTCAAGAGAGCTACATGCTGTAGGTTACAAGCAAGTTACTAAGGCCAGTGCAGAGGGACACAGACACACCTCTTACATAGGAGGATTAAAAATCAATTTGCAGACATCTATTAAGACTACTACACATGGGGGACTTCCCTGGTGGTCCAGTGGCTAAGACTCCATGCTCCCAATGCAGGGGACCAGGTTTGATCCCTGGTCAGGGAACTAGACCCTGCATGCTGCAACTAAAGATCGCACATGCCGCAACTAAGAGCTGGCACGGCCAAATAAATAAATAAATAAATAAATAAATAAATATTTTTTAAAAAAACTACTACACACGGAAAAAGACTGGAGGTTTACTTTGAAAAGGCTGAACTACAAAGGCTCTGGATTCAGAGACAGATTGAGTTGACAGTCAGAGTAAAAAAGCCTTAGTGAAACCCTCAGCCTTCTTTCTCAACTCGACTTCCAGAAATCTTATAAACCTCAGGCAGGCAACAGTTCTACTGCTCTCTGAGGAAAATTCAGTAATCCCTTACAGATTACTTATAGGAACACTCTACAAAATCGTCAGGTCACCCTACAGGGAGGCCTACCAAATGACAGTCCCCATCCATTCACACAAGGCTTCAAAACTTAAATATGAATAGGCATCCAAAGATTACCAGACATAGAAGGAAAACATACAACATGAAAAACAGAATCAAAGATAGAAACAAAAAGGAATCAGAGAGAAAAGAGAGTAGAAAAAAAAAATCATCAAGAGAAATAAGAGTATTGTATTCATGAAACAAGAATGAGATGTTATAAAAATTTTTTTTCAGAGAAAAATAAAGTACTCTTAGGAACTAAAATGAGGACAGACGTTTTTGAATAAAAGGTCACAAAATCAAGTTGGAAAAACAACCCCAAAAAGATTCTCTGCACCTTACCCCCACACCCAGCCAAAAACAACAACAGAGAGACTTAAAATAGGAGAGAATAAAACTAAGAAAATTTTCAGATCACTCCAACTAATAGAAAGAACAAGAAAAACAAAGAGAAGAACTTTATCAAAGAAATGATTCAGAAAAGTTTCCCAGCACTAAAAAGTATAAATGTCAAGACTGAAAGTGCCTAGTAACTGATGAAAGTACAACCACAAGAACAACAAAAAAGGTAACTGAAATTTCAAAACACTGGTGAGATAAAAACCCTGAAAATTCCCAGAGGGAAAAGAACAGGTCACACATAGAGAATCAGGAACCAGACAGCATCAGAAATCTCAGAGTAATATCTGGTAAAGTTAAGATGCACATAACTTCCCATGGAATTGTTGGTTTACAGACTATTCACCCTAGAGAAATTCTCACCTCTACGCAAGGAGAAGCAGCCAGTGATGCTGATGCAATGTAACATGTACAGAAATTAAAAGTATGGGTTACACGCACATGTATCACCATGAATAAATCTCAAAAACAAAGCTAGCTGTAAAAAAATACATACAGTGTGACGCTATTTATGTAAAATTATAAAACTTACAAACCAATAAATAGATTAGTTTAGATGCATGAATAAACAGCAAAGGTATTTAAAAAACATGCTTAAGCAGTATAAAAACTAAAACTACTATCAAGACCAACTTGATAATAGTTAACTTCCAGGAAAGAGGAGATGGGGTGAGATAATACTCATATAAAGCTGGTAACATTTTCATTCTTTATGAGAGCAGTTTGATGCAAACAGCAAAATTTAATGTCCATTAAATCTTGATGATGGGCACATAAATCCTTATGTCAAGAATCAATTTAAATTTTCATGCTGTAAGAAAATTTTCATGCTGTTCAAAAAGCTGCACGCCGCTGTAAAATTTCAACAGAATAATTCTGCAACAATTTCTCTTATTATTAAATGGTCATCAATAACCCATTTCCTTGACAAATGTTACAGTAAAATTTAGTCAACCCACTTGCTCTGTTCAATTTATGGAGTGTGAAAATGCTATGTAAACACATATGTAGAACAGAAACTGTTTAGCCAAAATAAATGTCACTTCTGTTTTAACAGACGCCTAGTCTAACACTTATAAATAAGAGATTAACTCATTTAACTTCATCAGCCTACTAAATTTTGAGAGTTCTTTAAAATTATTTTCAAAAGAAAAGAAAAAATCTTTTAAAAAATGGGAACAAGTAAATGGGAGAAAAGCTTCAAAAATGCTATAGGAAAGAAGACATGAGACTTAAAAGTTTCAATATTTTCTCAAAATCCAGTATTTTTAAATTTCTCTATACTATTATTATCCAATAATGATCTGTGCACAAACGCCCTATGGTAGCTTAATCTTTAGTGAAATATTTTTGTAACTAAAATAATGATTCATACTGATATATTAACCCAAGTGATAAACGATTTTCTAGTTCAAGACATGGAACACAGCCATTTTCTCTAATCGCTCCCAATACACCATCAAAATGATAGTAAAAGAATTTTTTAAAGTAGAAAATAAACAATGACAACTTAGGAGGGAGAAGAGGGAAGTAAGAGGTGCACCATCCATGGGTAGAGATATTAAAAATCTTTGGAAGGTATAAAACAGATGGAAGCATGGTGATTAAAAAAACAGAATGGAAGGATTGGCAGTTAGAATATGCAAGTAACAAATTAGAAGTGCAGAGAGACTCATGGACAGAACTCAGACACAGGCTGCACGTGGACACAGTAAAATGGGAGACTGTACATGAATGAAAACAGGGGGAGCTAGTGACAGTTATAGAGAACCATTAACCTCACCCTCTGTTCACACCTAGTCCATATCCAGAAAAGCTTCTGTCAGACTTTTACCCCCAAACAAAAATCAGAAATTTAAGATGAATTTTCTACTCATATTTAAGAGTAAGAATGAACAGACAGCCAAGGATAATTAGACATATAAGGAAACCCAGCAGCATGAAATGCAAAGACCATGATAAACAGTGGGGGAGGGGACAAAGACACCACTGTAAAGGGAATTTCAACAACAAAAAGGGATTTTAAAAAAATCAGAAATCAGAATCCTTAGAAACTGAAAAAGATACTGGTTCTTGCGTCCATAAAACAAGAACAGGATGGTATGAAAATGGAACACAGGATAAGAAATAGATCTTCAGATTTAAATATATGATTACCTCTACCACTCCCCCACTCCCACTCCCACACCAAAAAAACCTTCGCTGGAGAGTGTTTGGTAGTTTAAATAAGTCAAAGCAACCTCCCAGATTGTACAACAAATACAAAAATAAAAAGAAGTGAACATCATAGTGGTTCAATCTAGGAAGTACAACAACGGACGAAATAAGTATTCCACAAACAGAACAAGAGAATTAATTAACAAAGAAGGAATACAAGAAAAACAATTTCTCAAAGCTGAGGTAAGATACAAATACTCAAAGCTTATTGCTTAGAGAAGTCACAGAGGTGGGAGTCTGCGCGGGCAGAATCCAGGGCACACAGATCCAATAGTGCCTGGTTCAGGTTCTTCTCCCTAAGAATGGCGGCTTCCATAGCGTCCTGGGTTTTACCCGACTCATCTTGAGAAGGCTTCCACACATCCTAGAAAAGGGCGCGGCCGCAGCACTGGTTTTGCATTTTCAAGAGACACTGGGCGCCCTCATACTTCTCCTCGGCCAACTGGTGAAAAAAGTGGTCCACACCGTCCAGAGTCACGTTGTTGCTGTCGAAATAGAAGCTCAGAGAGAGCCGTGTGGCTGACAGGGTCTTGGTGCTGCGGCCAGGTGTCAGGTCTGTGCCTCTGAGGTGGGAGAGCCGAGTTCAGGACATTGGTCCCCCAGAGGCCTCCCGGCTCCATGTAATATCAAACAGCAAAAGCTCTCCCAGAGATCTCCATCTCAACGCTAAGACGCAGCTCCACTCAACGACCAGCAAGCTACAAGGCTGGACACCCTATGCCAAACAACTAGCAAGACAGGAACACAACCCCACCCATTAGCAGAGAGGCTGTCTAAAATCATAATAAGGTCACAGACACCCCAAAACACACCACAGGACACAGTCCTGCCCACCAGAAAGACAAGATCCAGCCTCATCCACCAGAACACAGGAACTAGTCCCCTCGGCCAGGAAGCCTCCACAACCCACTGAAACAACCTTAGCCACTGGGGGCAGACACCAAAAACAACGGGAACTACGAAGCTGCAGCCTGCGAAAAGGAGACCCCAAACACAGTAAGTTAAGCAAAATGAGAAGACAGAGAAACACACAGCAGATGAAGGAGCAAGGTAAAAACCCACCAGACCAAACAAATGAAGAGGAAATAGGCAGTCTACCTGAAAAAGAATTCAGAGTAACGATAGTAAAGATGATCCAAAATCTTGGAAATAGAAGGGAGAAAATACAAGAAACGTTTAACAAGGACCTAGAAGAACTAAAGAGCAAACAAACAATGACGAACACAATAAATGAAATTAATAATTCTCTAGAAGGAATCAATAGCAGAATAACAGGCAAAAGAATGGAAAAGTGACCTGAAAGATAAAATAGTGGAAATAACTACTGCAGAGCAGAATAAAGAAAAAAGAATGAAAGGAATTGAGGACAGTCTCAGAGACTTCTGGGACAGCATTAAACACACCAACATTCGACTTATAGAGATCCCAGAAGAAGAAGAGAAAAAGAAAGGGACTGAGAAAATATTTGAAGAAATTATAGTTGTAAACTTCCCTAATATAGGAAAAGAAATAGTTAATCAAGTCCAAGAAGTGCAGAGAGTCCCATACAGGATAAATCCAAGAAGAAACACACCAAGACAAATATTAATCAAACTATCAAAAATTAAATACAAAGAAAAAATACTAAAAGCAGCAAGGGAGAAACAACAAATAACATACAAGGGAATCCCCATAAGGTTAACAGCTGATCTTTCAGCAGAAACTCTGCAAGCCACAAGGGAGTGGCAGGACATATTTAAAGTGATGAAAGGGAAAAACCTACAACCAAGATTACTCTACATGGCAAGGATCTCATTCAGATTCGAAAGAGAAATTAAAACCTTCACAGACAAGCAAAAGCTAAGACAATTCAGCACCACCAAACCAGCTTTGGAACAAATGCTAAAGGAACTTCTCTAGGCAGGAAACACAAGAGAAGGAAAAGAACTACGATAACAAACCCAAAACAATTCAGAAAATGGTAATAGGAACATACATATCGATAATTACCTTAAATATAAATGGATTAAATGCTCCCACCGAAAGACAAAGACTGGCTGAATGGATACAAAAACAAGACCCATGTATATATGTTGTCTACAAGAGAGCCACTTCAGACCTAGGTACACATACAGACTGAAAGTGAGGGGATGGAAAAAGATATTCCATGCAAATGGAAATCAAAAGAAAGCTGGAGTAGCAATTCTCAGATCAGACAAAATAGACTTTAAAATAAAGACTATTACAAGAGACAAAGAAGGACACTACATAATGATCAAGGGATCAATCCAAGAAGAAGATATAACAATTGTAAATATTTATACACCCAACAAAGGAACACCTCAATACATAAGGCAAATGCTAACAGCCATAAAAGGGGAAATCGACAATAACACAATCATAGTAGGGGACTTTAACACCCCACTTTCACTAATGGACAGATCATCCAAAATGAAAATAAATGAGGAAACACAAGCTTTAAATGACACATTAAACAAGATGGACTTAACTGATATTTATAGGACATTCCATCCAAAAACAACAGAATACACTTTCTTCTCAAGTGCTCATGGAACATTCTCCAGGATAGACCATATCTTGGGTCACAAATCAAACTTTGGTAAATTTAAGAAAATTGAAATCATATCAAGTATCTTTTCCGACCACAATGCTATGAAACTAGATACCAATTACAGGAAAAAATCTGTAAAAAAATAAAAACACATGGAGGCTAAACAACACACTACTTAATAACCAAGAAATCACTGAAGAAATCAAAGAGGAAATCAAAAAATACCTAGAAACAAATGACAATGAAAACATGACGACCCAAAACCTACAGGATGCAGCAAAAGTAGTTCCAAGAGGGAAGTTTATAGCAATACAATCCTACCTCAAGAAACAAGAAACATCTCAAAAAAACAACCTAAACTTACACCTAAAGCAATTAGACAAAGAAGAACAAAAAAACCCCAAAGTTAGCAGAAGGAAAGAAATCATAAAGATCAGATCAGAAATAAATGAAAAAGAAATGAAGGAAACGGTAGCAAAAATCAATAAAAGTAAAAGCTGGTTCTTTAAGATAAACAAAATTGATAAACCATTAGCCCAACTCATCAAGGAAAAAAGGGAGAAGACTCAAATCAGTAATTAGAAATGAAAAAGGAGAAGTAACAACTAACACTGCAGAAATATAAAGGATCATGAGAGATTACAAGCAACTATATGCCAATAAAATGGACAACCTGGAAAAAAATGGACAAATTCTTAGAAAAGCACAACCTTCCGAGACTGAACCAGGAAGAAACAGAAAGTATAAACAGACCAATCACAAGCACTGAAATTGAAACTGTGATTAAAAATCTTTCAACAAACAAAAGCCCAGGACCAGATGGCTTTACAGGCGAATTCTATCAAACATTTAGAGAAGAGCTAACACCTATCCTTCTCAACCTCTTCCAAAATATAGCAGAGGGAGGAACACTCCTAAACTCATTCTACGATGCCACCATCACCCTGACACCAAAACCAGACAAAGAAAGAAAGAAAAGAAAACTACAGGCCAATATCACTGATGAACATAAATGCAAAAATCCTCAACAAAATACTAGCAAACAGAAACCAACAACAGATTAAAAGGATCATACACCATGATCAAGTGGTATTTATCCCAGGGATGTAAGGATTCTTCAATATACGCAAATCAATCAATGTGATACACCATATAAACAAATTGAAGAAGGAAAACCATATGATCATCTCAATAGATGGAGAAAAAGCTTTTGACAAAATTCAACACCCGTTTATGATAACTCTCCAGAAAGTAGGCATAGAGGGAACTTACCTCAACATAATAAAGGCCATATATGACAAACCCACAGCCAACATCCTTCCCAATGGTGAAAAACTGAAACTATTTCCACTAAGATCAGGAACAAGACAAGGTTGCCCACTCTCACCACTATTATTCAACATAGTTTTGGAAGTTTTAGCCACAGCAATCAGAGAAGAAAAAGAAATAAAAGGAATCCAAATCGGAAAAGAAGAAGTAAAGCTGTCACTGTTTGCAGATGACATGATACTATACATAAAGAATCCTACAAGATGCTACCCAAAAACTACTAGAGCTAATCAACGAATTTGGTAAAGTAGCAGGATACAAAATTAATGCACAGAAATCTCTTGCATTCCTATATACTGATGATGAAAAATCTGAAAGAGCAATTAAGGAAACAGTCCCATTTACCACTGCAACAAAAAGAATAAAATACCTAGGAATAAACCTACCTAAGGAGACAAAAGACGTGTATGCAGAAAACTGTAAGACAATGATGAAAGAAATTAAAGATGATACAAACAGATGGAGAGATATACCATGTTCTTGGATTGGAAGAATCAACATTGTGAAAATGACTATACTACCCAAAGCAATCTACAGATTCAATGCAATCCCTATCAAACTACCAATGGCATTATTCACAGAACTAGAACAAACAATGGCACAATTTGTATGGAAACACAAAAGACCCCGAATAGCCAAAGCAATCTGGAGAAAGAAAAACGGAGCAGAGGAATCAGGCTCCTGGACTTCAGACTATACTACAAAGATACCGTAATCAAGACAGTATGGTACTGGCACAAAAACAGAAATATAGATCAATGGAACAGGATAGAAAGCCCAGAGATAAACCCACGCACATATGCTCACCTTATTTTTGATAAAGGAGGCAAGAATATACAACGGAGAAAAGACAGTCTCTTCAGTAAGTGGTGCTGGGAAAACTAGACAGCTACACGTAAAAGAATGAAATTAGAACACTCCCTAACACCATACACAAAAATAAACTCAAAATGGATTAAAGACCTAAATGTAAGGCCAGACACTATAAAACTCTTAGAGGGAAACATAGGCAGAACACTCTATGACGTAAATCACAGCAAGATCCTTTTTGACCCACCTCCTAGAGAAATGGAAATAAAAACAAAAATAAACAAATGGGACCTAATGAAACTTAAAAGCTTTTGCACAGAAAAGGAAACCATAAACAAGATGAAAAGACAACCCTCAGAAAGGGAGAAAATATTTGCAAACGAAGCAACTGACAAAGGACTAATTTCCAAACTTTACAAGGAGCTCATGCAGCTCAATATCAAAAAAACAAACAACCCAATCCAAAAACGGTCAGAAGACCTAAACAGACATTTCTCCAAAGAAGATATACAGATTGTCAACAAACACATGAAAGAATGCTCAACATCACTAATCATTAGAGAAATGCAAATCAAAACTACAATGAGGTATCACCTCACACCAGTCAGAATAGACATCATCAAAAAATCTACGAACAATAAATGCTGGAGAGGGTGTGGAGAAAAGGGAACCCTCTTGCACTGTTGGTGGGAATGTAAATTGATACAGCCACTATGGAGAACAGTATGGAGGTGCCTTAAAAAAATAAAAATAGAACTACCATACGACCCAGCAACCCCACTACTGGGCATATACCCTGAGAAAACTGTAATTCAAAGAGAGTCATGTACCGCAACGTTCACTGCAGCTCTATTTACAATAGCCAGGACATGGAAGCAACCTAAGCGTCCATCAACAGATGAATGGATAAAGAAGATGTGGCACATATATACAATGGAATATTACTCAGCCATAAAAGAAAAGAAACGAAATTGAGTTATTTGTAGAGAGGTGGATGGACCTAGAGTCTGTCATACAGAGTGAAGTAAGTCAGAAAGAGAAAAACAAATACCGTATGCTAACACACATATATCGAATCTAAAAAAAAAAAAAAAAGGTTATGAAGAACCTAGGGGCAGGACAGGAATAAAGATGCAGATGTAGAGAATGGACTTGAGGAGACAGGGAGGGGGAAGGGTAAGCTGAGATGTAGTGAGAGAGTGGCATGGACTTACATATACTACCAAATGTAAAATAGATAGCTAGTGGGAAGCAGCTGCATAGCACAGGGAGATCAGCTCGGTGCTTTGTGACCACCTAGAGGGGTGGGGTAGGGAGGGTGGGAGGGAGACAGAAGAGGGAGGGGGTAATGGGATATATCTATATGTATAGCTGATTCACTGTTATAAAGCAGAAACTAACACACCATTGTAAAGCAATTATACTCCAATAAAGATGTTAAAAAAATAAAAATAAAAAAACCCACAAAGCTTATTGCCTGGGACTTGTGAGTCACACAGTATTAATACCAATCCAGAACCTTAAAAAACATATTCTTCCACAAATATCTGCATCAAATCCTAAACGCTAGTCTCTGAATAAGAAGCAAAGGAAGAATACTTTTCCCCCCTCACTAAACGCAATATTTGGCTCTCATCCTTCCTTCCAATTCTTAATGCTTTCAGAATTAAATCAAAAGTTCTCTCTGCCTCCAAATCAACTCTGGTGAATTGTTATATGAGTGGCATTTGTTTAAGATTTTTGAAATAATAGTAGATATGGAAAGTTCAAAAGGGTCTGAATAATTGTTAAATTGATAGTTTTAACAGTTTTCATTATAGTTGGGTAACTAGGCATTGACTACACCCAGCTCCAGTAATAAAGAGATGTTACTGATGAGAATATGCTGCGTAGTTTTAAGAATCTCCCCAAATTTGGAAACTACAGCTCTAGATTAGATTATGAAAACAATTCAGTAAGTCAAATTTTGTGAAATTAATTTATAATAAGTGAAGTTCACCATATATGAGAATAACTTAGATTTCTTGTTCTAACTCAAAAGCATAGCTAGAAATTTCTCAAAAGCATAGCTAGAAATTTCAAATTTGGGGCAACAGTACCAGTTCTTAATCCCTCCCATAGTCCTTCAGTAAGGAAAAAGTAGGTCATAAAATGGAAACAGGTTTGGTAACAGTGGCATTTCGTTTTAGCTGCCAATTTAATGAGAAAACAAAAACCTATCACTGTTTGGATATGTATAGTGTACTCTAAAAATTAGACTACATGCATATCTGAATGAACTGTGAAGAATATGCATTCAGGCTTTGTCAGATTTTCATCAAAGTGACAGCAATGCTCTATGCCAGAAAACAATGATACTTTAAGATATGCAAAGAAAGAAATGTTCTCATAGATTTTACATACAGCAAAACTGATTTTCAAGTACAAGAGTATAAACAAACTCTTATGAACATGCAAGAACTCAGGAAATATTGTTCCCGTGAGGCCTTCCAGGGGAACCTGATTTGAGACAATGACATAAGCACGTGAGGATGAGGAAGAGAAAGAGGAGAAAGGGTCTCCTGAAGGCACAGAACCAGACTGTTGCATGAAAGACCTTAGGAATGACAGAAACCTCATTCCCAACGGCCATCATGACCAGATCCATGAAGCACTGCCTGCCATCATGAGCTATCAAAAGCTAGAAACACCAGATTCTTTGGTATCAAAGGTACACTTATTATGAGTCACAGGATCTGCAGAAACCCCAAGTCATGCCCTCTCTTTTAAATTACCACTCCCCCCATCAAGACTTCTTTTTTTACATTAAAAAAAATAAAAACAAAAAGGTATGGGCGTTAAAACGAAGTAAACTTGAATTCAAATGCCAGCTCAACCACTTACTGTGTCACCCTGACCTAATTATTTAATTTCCTCAAAGCCATGATGTATTCATCTAAGAGATAAGAGTAATAAAAGCATCTATATCACAGAGCAGTTGTAGTAACTGAACAAGACAGTGCAGGTTTACTGCATAGGTCAGTGTCCGGCATAAAGTAAGTGCTTTAAAAGTATTACCTATTATTATCATTATAATCCACAAATCATACCTTAGTCTATCATAAGCAACATAATACATAAAAATCAGATATATTCAAATAGCAAAAAAAAAAAGTACACTTTATGTCCCAGATCAACTATTCATATATAAACTGACATTAGAAAATATCTGATGTTTAAGAGAATGATTGTCCTATGGATAATGAACTCTCAAGTTTTTCCAACTAGGCAAAACTATACTATTTAAAAACTCTTTAATAGCTTTTTTCATTTCTGAAATCCTTTCAATGACTTCTGAAACCAGCAAACCAGAAAAAAGTTTTTAATAAACTAGATATTATCAGATCATTTTAGTTGATTTTATATATATACATGTTTACTTATATTCCCAATATAGTAAAACCACTGCATCTGTCTGAATTACCTTCTCATATGTATAACTCCCTATTAGGACACATGAAGAGGTAACACCAGTGTTAGACAGCTTTACTGCCAAAAAACAGGTCACTTCACTACGAAAATCTCGGATTAGAGTCCAATCCATAAAGTTCCATTCTGCTGCCCAACTTGTCCTTGTTGCTGAAGACCCCGGCTGCTGTTGTTTTACGTATGATAAAATGTACCCATTTTACATATACAGTTTGATGAGCTATGACAAACGTATACACTTGTGTAACCACCACCACCACAATATACAGAACATTTCTATCACTCCAAAAAGTTCCTCTGTGCCCCTTTGAGGATAATCTCCCCATCACCTCTAGACTTAGGCAAACCCTCATCTGCTGTCAGAGTAGTTTTGCCTTTTCTAAAATTTCATGTACATAGAATCATACAGTATGTACTCCTTTGTGTCTGGCTTTTTTCACTTAGCATAATGTTTCACAGATACATCCATGTTGTGTTTATCACTAGCTTGTTCCTTTTTATTGCTTCCATGGCTTTTGAAAATTTCGGGCCCTCACAGATTTGGAAGAAGGCTGAGGCAAAGCCCAAAGAAAGTAGTTTAGGCTGGTGTAAAGAACACATCACCAGCTACCTGCATGTGTCCATTAAAAGCTTGATATTATAAGGTAAAAGCATTTTCCCCCTTGACCCTAACACTGTATTTTTCAGCTCAAGCTGCTGAAATCAGAGGGAGTTCATGTCCTACCTGTATTTGACTACAAAAAGCAAGTAAAAAAAAAAAAAAAAATCAGAGAGCAAAGGTTTCATGAAGCTTTTGGAGAAAATTTTATTTGCAGGTTTGATTATCTAATCATTTTAGTGCTATGTTTATAAGAAGTTAGTGAAGTGGAACAGAACATGACTCTAAAGTACAGTCATAATCCTAATATTCACCAAAGTGAATTTACTTTACCCTGGAACATGGTCATAGTATGAACAACTTATCTAGAATGTTTCATATAGAGAATATTTTCTCAAGATATAACCATTATCAGGGCTTCCCTGGTGACGCAGTGGTTAAGAATCCGCCTGCCAATGCAGGGGACACAGGTTCGAGCTCTGGTCCAGGAAGATCCCACATGCTGCAGACCAACTAAGCCCATGTGCCACAACTACTGAGCCTGAGCTCTAGAGCCCACGTGCCACAACTACTGAGCCCGCGTGCCTAGAGCCCGTGTTCTGCAACAAGAGAAGCCACTGCAATGAGAAGCCCGCGCACCGCAACGAAGAGTAGCCTCCGCTCACCACTAGAGAAAGCCCACGCACAGCAACGAAGACCCAACACAGTCAAAAATAATAAATAAATTTATAAGAAAAAGATATACTATATAACCATATCAGTACAAAAATCCCCAATATTCCTGGCAAAACAACTCAAACACTGATGTTTTGCTTGGTAGAATCGGCTCCTGCTTAAAAAAATTAGCTCATATATCAGTCTGGTCCTAAAAAGGAGGCTTCTCAAGACAAGATACTTTGTGGCACTTCACACTACTGATAATTCCTCCCTTCCTGAAACTCTTGACACTTCTGCTGACTTTCAAAACACTCGAATTCAAAACACTTACAATCATTCATGTTCATACTTTTTCCTTCAGCCTCCTAAATTCAAGAGGGAAGTGGCCCCCCAAAACAGTAATTAGCCTTCAACCCAAAACACTGTATCTGCCCTCTGATCCAATCTCATTGCTTCAACCACCACTTCTAGATTGACTTCTCAGATGAATTTTAGTCTAAGATTTTAATCATTAAGCTTGGCTGCTGTACATAGCTCTTCAAACATAACATAACCAAAATCTTCATCTCTGCCCCCCAACCACCTTCATATCCCAATCTAACTACTATTTGTATTAACTACCTGTTAATCAACCTATTTGTAATCTCTCTTTTAGTAACTTGGGCTAGAAACCATAAATCTTTTATATAAATCCAACCACTACACACCATGTCCCAACACATCTTCCATTTAAGTATCTCACTTATCCTCCATCATAATCTTGAGCCTTATGATCTATTCTCTGGATTATCTAACAGCCTCCTAATTGGACTCCCTGACTTCAATCTCCCCTTCCTTCAATCCACCTTACAGATTACCACCAACTTGATTTCCGTAAAACATACCTTACCTGTCTCCAAAAGATAAAGTTGCTTCCCACTTCCCAACTAAAATTGAGTACAAAATATCCAGTCTGGAACCTTCTTCTCTAACCTGCCCAACCGAGGACTTACACAGGCCAAGTACATCATGCTCACTCCCACCTCACAATTTGCCCTCTTTAATTAAGCTAACCAAATCATTCAACATGCCTATGAAATAACATCTCCTCCTTGATACCTTCTCCAACCTTTCACCCCACCCTCTCACCACTCTTATACAATCATTCATATTCCTTTTAACGTTTTCACCTTCCTTATCCCCTCACATCCTAACTTGTGACCTTGGCACCTAGCAAGTATTGAGTAAAATACACATTAAGTTAAAAAATACTTCTTCAAGAAAAGATATCCTGTCAGCCATTCCAACATTCACAAAAATATTATATTGGTCCATTGTAACATTTATTAAGTACAGGCAGTTCTGGATTTCCAGGAATTTTACTTTTTGCGTTTCACATTTAAAGCACCCAGACAATTATACCCACTTAACTGCAGACAGAGGACACACTAATGAATTTGTCACCTGGTTTGTTTCCAGATGCAGCATAGAGCATCCCCAACCGCCTACCTCAGTGGAGCCCTACAGCCCTTTTTGAAAACATCTTTGGCTCTAGGCCAGAATCCACTCCGCCTAGCTCTTCCTACAGGTCCTTGAGATTAGAGTTAAGGAAAGAAGAAGCAAGACTAAGCCCTGAGCAAAGGGAAGGAAAACAAATATACACAAAGGATTGTTTAAGTATAAAGCAATCACTGTGTCCCCCTTCTCTCCCTCATATAACCATTCAAGCATTATTCTTCCAAGCATTCACTTCAATCCAAATACTTTTGGAGTCATTTTAAAACTGGCTTTAGGTTAAAATGTTTAATGTGTCATTTTATAGAGACACTGTCTAATTAATCCGTAAAAACTCTTAAACACGATTAACAAAAACACCAGCATTCTAATGGCAAAGTAAATCCATATCTATACCTATAAGATTTTGTCATGAAGAAAAAAACAGGGACTTCCCTGGTGGTCCAGTGGTAAAGAATCTGCCTTACAATGCAGGGGACACCGGTTCTATCGCTGGTCAGCAAACTAAGATCCCACATGCCGCGAGGCAACTAAGCCCACGCGGTGCCTCAACTCCAGAGCCCACATGCCCTGGAGCCTGCGCACCACCACTAGAGAAGAGAAAACCCGCACGCCCGAAACGAACGATCCCACCTGCCTCAACGAAGAACCCACGTGCCCCGACGCAGCCAAAAATAAATAGATAAAATTTTAAAAAAAAGAAAAAAACAAACAGGAAAATAGAAAATAGGGGAAATGATAATAGCAAATACACAAAAGGTGAAATTTAAATGGCCAATAAACATATGAGAATGTTCATCCTCACTAGTAATAGGAAAAAATGCAAAATTAAGGTCACAATGAAACATCAATTCTCTCTCATTACATTGAGGGGGGAAAAAGATTCTCAGTACCAAATGGAGACAAGGATATAGAGCTGTGCTGTCTGATACAGTAGCTACTAGCCACTTGTGACTAGTAAGAATCTGAAATGTGGCTAATGCAAATTGAGACTTGGTGTTAAATATAAAATACATGCCATATTTTGAAGATTTAATAGAAAAAAGAGAATGCAAAAATCTCACTGCTACTGTTTACATACCAAAATGACATTTTTGATATACTAAATACATCACTAAAATTAACTTCACCTTTTTTGTTAATGTAACTACACGAAAATTTTAAGTTACATGTACGACCAACATTATATTTATATAGGACAGCACTGATATTGATATAGAGCAACAGGCACTTTTATATACCACTAGCCAGAGTATAAATTGGTACAGCCACTTCGGAGAGAATTTCAAAATATTTAGGTAGGTTGTAGGATAAGAATAACCTACAATTCAGCAGTTATACTCCTAACTTTGTGCTCTAGAGAAACTCTCACACATATATACAAAAAGATGTAAATGTTTCAGCACGATTGTATATAAATACAAAAATAATCCAAATGTTCATCCAAAGACACTAGACAAAATGTGTTATAATCACACAATGGGATACTATGCAATACTATTTAAAAAGAGGAATAGATCAACAAGGAAAAACTCTGCAGAAATGTTAAGTAAAAAAAGCTAATTGTAAAAAAAAAAATTTCATATATAATCATGCTCAGAAACTATAAACTATCTTAAAACAGTCCTACACGCTATTTACACATAGATACATACATGGAGATTGTATATGTGAGGGTAGGCACAAAATTCAAGACAGTGGGAAAGAAACGATGGTATCCAGGAAGATTACAGAAGGGCTTCTACTATACCGATAGTGTTCTATACCCTAAAATAAGCTGGGTAGTGGGTACTTCATGTTCCTTATTCTTTTTATGCCTGAAATATTTGTTTTTAACATATGATTTAGTATACCATGTATAGCACTATAACTGGGTATACTTTATGGTTTGGGGGACATAAGCAAAAACTTCACAATTTTAATCATGTGAAGAGCAACCTTTATACCTTGAATAACATCAGGATGCAGGAGAGGCAACATTGAAACACCAATTATATAAACACCAATTTTATACCACTACTATCAACATAATGAGAAAAATGGAAGAATACAAATCAGGGGTCAGCAAACTTATTCTTTAAAGAACCAAATAGTAAATATTCGGGGCTTTGCAAGGCCATATGGTTTCTGTCACAGCTACTCAACCCTGCCATAGTAGTGGGAAAGCAGCCAGACAGTATGCAAACAAATGAGTATGGCTGTGTTCCAATAAAACTTTATTTACAAAAACAGGCAGCAGACCAAATTTGGCCAGTGAGCTATGGTTTGGTAACCCCTGTCAAGATCCGTCTTTAAAAAAGAAATCAAGGGCTTCCCTGGTGGCGCAGTGGTTAAGAATCAGTCTGCCAATGCAGGGGACACGGGTTCAAGCCCTGGTACGGGAAGATCCCACATGCCGCAGAGCAACTAAGCCTGTGCACCACAACTACTGAGCCCGCATGCCACAACTACCGAAGCCCGTGTGCCTGGAGCCTGTGCTCCGCAACAAGAGAAGCCACCACAATGAGAAGCCCGCGCACCGCAACGAAGAGTAGCCCCCACTCACCACAACTAGAGAAAGCCCGTGCGCAGCAACAAGACCCAACACAGCCAAAAAATAGAATAAAATAAAAATAAAATAAATAAAATTTAAAAAGAAATCAATAAATCCATTAAGTCAAAGTCTGAAGGAGAAATGGATTTCTATAGTAACAAAGTATGCCATGAATTACCCGGTAATCACAAAAGAGAAACGTTTCTTGTCCATGGAGACATCTAGCAATCACCACCTTAACCCAGCAATCAAACTTAGTACCACAAATAGTGCGACGCAATCATTTTGTACCTCCTGATGTGATGTAATATGAAGCAGCATCACCTATGAAGTATCCTGGCCAAATGTTTAACCTGAATTCAACGCAGTCTTTAGTTAAGTTTTAAACAAGTTTCAACAAACAATCAGACAAATTCTGAATACAGGACATTTTACAAAATAATTGGTCTCTTGAGAAAGTCATTTTTTAAAACTGGTGTTTAAATTTAAAAGAGAATTGAGACACAACAGCAAATGCAATGTAATGCAAGATCCTCACTGGACCTTGGTATGGAGGGGAAAAAACTATATAGGACATCTGGATTGGGGATTACATGACTTCTGGGGATTAGATAACTGTGCTACGTACGGTAGTATTTTAAGTATTGAGGAAAATGTCATTTTTTGGAGATTCATACTTAAGTATTTAGGGGTGAAGTGACATGATGTCTATAATTTATTGTTAAATGGTTCGGCAAGATTATGGATGAAGCATATGGGGCAAAAATATAAAATACCATGGAATTTAGGTGGTGGCATATATGAACTCAATGTACTGTTACAATATTCCATAGGATTAAAAATTTTCATAATAAAAACGCCAGAATGAGTTGAGATTATATACAGAATGCAATGAGATTATATACTTATTAAATTTTTTTCATCAATCTCCTCCACAAATATTAGTCTTAAGTTTCCCTAAAAGCTCTCAAGGTCCTAAACTTTCCTAAAGTTCACAATCCTGATGTTTTTCCTTTTAAGCATCTGATTTCTAAAAGTGAGAACAAGGCAATTACAAGGTAAGACAATCTAATTATACTGCCATTTACTTTTACACATTTTATAAAGATTCTTAATATATAAAACATACTTATAATTCCTTTATAGCATTTTTACTTTTCACCTTGTATAATAATTCATATACACGTTTACTCCTTTCCTCATACCACACATGGCAGACTCAGATAATCTTTGTTCCCCAAAGTATCTAACACTAGCAGACAATATTTACTTACTAAATAAAAACTGAATAGCAGGAAATTTGTGTTCATACCTTTAACACGTTAAGCATCAAGTCCTTGAGAAGGAATGCAAACCTCCCTCCCCTCTTCTTACTCTCTATTCTCCTCCCCCTAAAAGATACTGTCTTTATGGGAAATTTTATTCAGCAACTATTTACAGAATATAATATAGATACATGGATAAATCTGCACACAAAACTAACACAGTTGTTGTCCTTATGTTGCTTACACTTTGGTAGAAAATGACAATCTTAAAACGGAACTCTTAATTTAAGAGTCAAAAGGACCTCAAGACATCAGATGGTCCAGCCCTCTGCCTTAATGCAAAAATATTACATTACCGATTAAAGCCACTAAATTGGAGAAAGAATAAGTGACTCACAAAGTCACAGGATCATTAAAAGGCTCAGTGGGAACCTCAAACAGGGTCTTCTGCCTCCTGGTTTACTATATATCATTTAGTATAGCAATAAGAGAAAGCACTCAAACATTCCAAGGCTCTATGGTAATGACTTTACCTGGAATACCCCAACCCAACAATTTTATGAAATATCCTCACTTAACAAACAAGGACACTGAGGCTTAGAAACATTAAGTAACTTGCTTTAAATTACCCATCTACAGAGTGGTGGAAGAGGGATTCAAATCCAGGTAGTCTGACTTTAGAGTCTATGCTTCCAATCACCTTCCCCCTTTTGGAACTTTTTCCAGAAACATAACCCACTCCTAGTACAAAGCTTTCTTACACTTAATATACACATACAAACATACGCAACAAAACAGTGCCAAGCATCCTACAACATTACCTAAAAGCATAAACTAGCAAACATTCAGAAATACGTATCTAAATCTTTGGAAAAGACGCCTCATGCACATTTGTGAAACAGTAATTCTCACCTAGGTCTGTGGATGTAGACCAGTTTTCATTCTTAGGTGACTAAGAAGAATTACAAATAACAGAGTTAAGGCCTAAAAACATACTCTTTTAATGACGTCACTGTTTGGCCAGCACCTCTGACCATCGTTCAAGTATAATCCTGAAGCTACTGCTATCTAGCATCTCCCAAACTTTGTTAGACAAAATATCACACAACCAGTTAACCATCACGCTTATTTTTACCTTGTTAGATCGTTTTCAGTCCTCTTAAAATCCAGGGTCAGGGTTATTCCAGCCAGCTCTCTATAATTAACTATGCATCTCTACTCCTTTATATTCAAAATATACCTTATCCCTGACTCCATAACTTGGCCATGTAATATATATCCGAACCAAAACAAAAGACCCACCTGCATGAATTCCACTTTGTAGGATTGTCATAAAGTCTGAAAACATAGATATTATTTTAACATATTCTATAACACCAATAAACCATTTATTGTATATGCATCTGTGTTTCCAGACCTGGTAGCCACCCTGTACTTAAATAAAAATCAAGTAAGCAAAGACAGAGGCAGAAAAAGCAACACAAATCAAAAGTACAACAGCAAATAACCTGAACTAAAATACAAACCTATCTCTGAGAAAAAGACTCAAGATGTAAGATAAGAGCAATAACATCCTAAATCATCACTTAATCCTTATAAGCCTCTACTTCCCTTATGAACTAGAGTTAGATTTTATAAAACAAAAACAAAATGAAAGTATAACTGAACTCTATTATGTATTGAGCTAAAAGTTACCATTTCACTTTCACATTTTGATTCAAAACACTCGAGAACAGCTGAACATAAAGAAGTTAAACTCAGTTTCCTTACATTTAGGACCTAGAACCACCAAAGCTTTAATTAAATTCTGAATCATATAAACAAACCCAATTATAAGAGATAATTTAAGAAATCAAGTAAGGTTGTTTTTGTTTTGTTTTTCCATCTAAAATACAGGCACTCAAAGATGCCCAAATGTTGCACAGCTTAATGAACCTGGTCTGAATTACAGTACTAAATTTAATATATTCAAAAGTTCAAGTTCTTTTGCACATCAGAGTTTTGATAAAAGTGATAAATACATTAAAAGTGAAACTAGAAATTTGAAGGCTTATTTGAGTGCTATAAAGGAGGTCTCTTAGGTCATGAATGGAACTAGTGTTCATTTTTATATTGGGGCACTGAAATAAACACAAGTTGATTTGCTTTAAAATAAAAAAATCAATCTCAATTCACTGCAGCAAGATCACATGAAACTCTGACTCAATGACTCACTAATGAAAGCAAAAGACCATTATGCATTAAAACAAAAACAAACATCAAAGATCTCTCATGCTTATCTTAAAAGTGTGCAATGTTTGTGTAAACTCAAGAAGAGCCATCTTTACCAAACTGGATCATCACTAGTAAAGCTAAAGAACAGAAAGTAGAAAACTAAGCACCTACTTCATCTCTAAGTGCAAGAGGACATCCTCATGCAGAAACTTACAATGCAGGAAGACAAAGACACAACTTCAAGTAATATACCGCAACTACGGAATTAAGGGAAGCAGTGGCTATATACAGATCACTATGAGCACAATAAACCTAAGAGACAGATTGACTCCATCAGCTATCTTCAAGAGAATCGTCTTATAACTAGAGACAGAATAGCAGTCACAAATCAGTGACAGTATTTCAGACACTACTGGCCAACCATTAATCTTTCAGCTGTATTCGCAAAAGAAGAGAAACAACAGGGTCTTTTCCGAACACAAATAATAACATATATTTTATAGGTACATCCCAAGTTATTTAAACCAGACTTGTTAAAAGTCCTGTTTACCCTCCTCCCATTATCCCATCTTTTCTCCCATTCTCCTGTCCAAGGACTCCTCTATCCAAGGTTGGACAGTACATGGTGTTTCCCCCAGCTTCCCTCATGCCTAATGTAGGGATTTCTTTTTTTACCTTTGGCTCACATTTTAATCTTAGGTACAACAATATTTCCCCCTTCCTACTTCCTCTTTTCATATTCCAGTTTTTGTCCAGTTACAGAAAAACTCTTCTTCCCTCTCTGTCAAAAATAGTAAAGCTCTAATCATAGCTTCTCAGCAAAGTGTAGAAAACACCATACATGCCAAATCCCACTCATAATTAAGTCATCCACAAAGGGAGCAGAGTTGTAATGTAAATTAAGGAAGAGTTTGTTATCGGAACAGAAGATCTCCGAGGGCAGGGATTTTGTCTATTTTGTTGGGCCTCCTGCCTGGAATGGAACCTTGCATATTAGAAGGCACTCAGTGAATGCAAGAATAATTGGGGGGTAAAAGGAGGGTAGCCCACAGACTAAATACTATTAAGCTCTACTGAATTTTTTACTTCTCAGTGGGTTGGTAGCCTAGAGAAGTAAAAGTAACAAGAAGCCTCTCATATCTAAACTTGATCTCCCACACATTCTATCATTTAGAGTTGCTTTGAGTTTAATTATTTCCTCTTTGTAAGAGACTAGGAAGGGCCACCTGTGTTCAATAGATAGCACCAGTTCCTTAACTCAGAGTTGATTGCTTTAATCAGAAGAGGGAAAAAGAAAAACTCTTTGCCAAAATAGCTTAAGCACCCATGAGTAATATGGACACTCCTAGATTCTCCAATTCATAAGAACATCTATTAACCATCCCTTTTCAAAGTTAGGAGTGCACTATACATACCTACACCAAGAAAATGCAATTATACTTAAGAATCAGTGACATTACCCTCAAGCTTTTAAAAGTTCTTTGAAATCTTTCAGAACTTCACAAATTTATCAAACCTACTTCTTCTCAGGTATGTACTATCTATCAAACAAACTCTATACACTTAGCTTTTTTCTTATATAACAAACTTGATTATACCTAATAACATAACCACATTTGACAACAGTTTTCCATGAAAGAAAAGGTTTTTCATGTTTCTTTCATACAAATGCATTTTCATTCACAGCCTATTTTGAAGTGGAGATCATTCTACATAGACAAAAAGCACCAGCAATACCAGACACAGGTCTTACCCTCCCTCTATCACTACCAGTAATTGGTCCCATCTCTAAAAGTAAAACAAGCTCCTTAATATTAAATACAAGTCTTGCAATGTTCCTCTCTCATCTAAACTTCAGACCATGTTTTAGTAGATCTTCTTTTATTCAAAAGGATGCAAAACAAGTTTTCCAACTAGCATTATGTTTCTAAACTTTAAGATCTTTAATTTTCAAGAAATAAATCAATTTAAAGCCAATAAATATAATCTTGATATTTTAACATACTCCAAAAGAAAACTATGAATCCATTTTTAGCAAGTTACTATTAAACTACTTATTAAGTCATAAAAGCATTAAATTGGCAAACTATGCTTTAAATGTTACAAATCATGTTAAATGTCTAAATATATGAACAAGTTAAACTACTACAATTGATTGTTAAACTACTGGGTTCTTCAATAAGTTATTACAAAGGGTATCATATGTTAAGACATTGTAGATGTGGTCAGAAGTTAGCTGTAGTAAAAGAAAAAAAAAATTTACTTGAGAAATTCTGTGTCATGGCTTACCATAATTCAGAGCAAAATGTTTACGTCTGTCATTAACATTAAACTTAAGAGGAAAAATAAAACACTTGAAAACTTAAAAATAAAAAAAAAGGTATGAACTACCACATGGTATTTGTTTCCTAGGTTGCTAGATGATACTAGAAACTAAATCTCTAAATCTTCATAACATCTGAGAAATGAAACTACAGTAGATAGACTACACTTTTGGAAAGCTTTATACCTTTATCAAGAATTCAGTGAAGACTTATTTTTATAACACTGATTCAACTACCTAATCAAATCACTCAAGTTAGTCTAAATGGTGGTGGTCTGGTCTGGGGACAAACCAGAAGAGACAGAATGCTGAAAAGTGTAACTCAAGTCAAATCTAAACAAGGAGGTTAATTCACCTTAGAAATGTTTCATTTGAAAAAGAGATTCCAAAATGGCTAATCAGAGATATATGCATACTTAAATTAGTTTGAAAGATCAAAAGTTATTTTATTTTAAATCAATGTTTTGATGTAAAGTATACCAACAAAGACAAGAATAAAAAACAGATTATGAACCCCATGTATCTTTTTCTTCACCTATACTTGTTAGATCAGCTGCTAGAAGCTGATGACAAGCTCTGTTATTTTATAAATTTTATGACAGTCAAGCAAAAACTATAAAAATCAATATTCCCCAAATCAACACTATTTTACCTTCACTGTTTAGTTTGAGTACAGGATAGTGAGATGGGTAGTAATCCAGATTACACTTTTGGAGTTTTCTCAATTTCTAGGAATCTTACTCATATCCCCAATTAATCAATCCTCCTAATTCACACAGAGTGTGAAAAAATCATCAAAAATCCATATTCCCCCAAATTCTCTTACCACTCATTGTAATTTTAACCTAAGTATTACTTAAATAAATTTTCCTATTAGAATTTTGGAACTTAAAAAAATTTTAACTCTTAGGACTCTGATACTTCAGTTGTTTCCCTACTAATTTTTGCTTAAAATCAGTGAACTGTGAAAGGCATATTTCACAAAAAAGTAAAATGCCATGTATATTTTAATAAGTTAATTTTATTCACCTTATTAATATCTTATGAAGGACTACTGTAGAGTTCTATTTTAGTTACTTTCTAT
Organism: Balaenoptera acutorostrata; assembly: GCF_949987535.1. Lineage (NCBI taxonomy): Eukaryota > Metazoa > Chordata > Mammalia > Artiodactyla > Balaenopteridae > Balaenoptera > Balaenoptera acutorostrata. Next base: position 57,657,883 of record NC_080075.1, read on the forward strand.
GCTAGATAATGTCAAAAATACTTTTAAATAATTACATATAATATACAAATATTCATATAATGTAGATAATATGTGTAACTACCACCACTGAGTATGGGGGGGAACATTCACTCCCAGTAGCACGTGCAATAAAAGAAATGTTTACCAATCCATCTACAAGGACATGTTTGCAATCTTTCCACCACTGGCTCAGCCAGTTTTCAATGAAACTCCACAATCGCTAAACAATACTATGGCAAATTGTACTCCTCCACGAATGCCAAGAGATAGTGTATCAGCGTCACATCAAGAGATAGTGTATCAGCGTCACATTTTAATTCAAAAAAGTACGTTATAAGAAAATAAACTTTCAACGACAGCCACTTTTTCTGACCTCGTCAACCTGTGAATGAGGCGTTCTTAGAAGCACAGACATTTTAAACACTATACCATTCCTTCAAATGATGTAATCTTAAGGGATTTGGTAATTACATGTGAATTACTAACATAAGCTAATATTTACTGACCTATCAGATAAACTGAAAAGGCTTTCACCTGTTCCTGGAGTCTTTATAGAAATCACACCCAGTATAAGAAAACAGGTGTTGAAAGCTCTGATGGTCACATCTCAGAGAATAATCACAGCATGAACAAATCCAAAGGGTAATGTCCAAGAAACTGGGGAAATCTTAACTAATGGGTATGAAAGATCAAATAAAAATACTATTCCATGCTGACAGTGCAACATAAACACTGCTGAAACTGTAGTAAGACTTTTTATGAGAGCAAAAATAAATGAAAAGGAGAAAACACAACCATTAAAAAAAAAAAAAGATAAGGAAGACACTGAGAGAAGGTAAGAAGCACAGTAAAAATCAAGATTATCCCTGAAGAAAATCTGTTGACTAACAAAATCTGTTCTAAATACTAAATAAAAGTTCTATTGAAACAACCCATTGTCCATTCAAGAAGCCTACAAAATTATTCCTTTAAGAAATTACCATTTCAGGGCTTCCCTGGTGGCACAGTGGTTAAGAATCCACCTGCCAATGCAGGGGACACGGGTTCGAGCCCTGGTCTGGGAGGATCCCACATGCCGCGGAGCAACTAAGCCCGTGTGCCACAACTACTGAGCCTGAGCTCTAGAGCCCGCGAGCCACAACTACTGAGCCCACGTGCCTAGAGCCCCTGCTCCGCAACAAGAGAAGCCACCGCAATGAGAAGCCTGCACACCGCAACGAAGTGTAGCCCCCGCTCGCCGCAACTAGAGAAAGCCCATGGGCAGCAACAAAGACCCAACGCAGCCAAAAATAAATAAATTAAAGAAATAAATTTAAAAAAAAAAGAAATTACCATTTTAATAGTAAAACTGCAACTATATCTTTTTAAAAGGCTATACACTTGGAAAAGACTACTATAATAATTAGAATAACTTGCCTCACCATTTAGAAATGCTCTATTTAAAAGTAGGCCAACAATAGGAACTTTGCTATTGCACAACAGAGAAAGTAAATGAAATAATGTCTATTAACATTCAGTGTTGATAGCATGTTTCTCCATCTCCTAGAACATACTGATTTACGCTAACCTGAACAATTTACCACTTCTACATCCATGCAGTAGCTCAAATAAAATGAGTTCCTGTGTTAATCCCACAGTAAACCTCGGTAATTCTCACATCACAGGAGTTGTAAACGTTTGTTAACAGAAAAAGAATGTTTTTCCCAAAATAGCTACATAACTCTTAAGACTACTCAAATTCCTAAATAATCCTTTTTACAAGACTCCCGCCAACTTTATTTTGATACATTAAACGTGGAGGCTATTTTAAAAGGTATTTAACAGTGACTTCATCAAAACAGCTTCCTAGTTGTTCTCATAATGTCTTTTTTCTAAAGTTTTCAAGTTGTTTTTAAGCCAACTTGAATAGTGATGAACGTGAGCCGCTATCAAAACGCTTAAGAAGCATTCTGCCAAACAAGATGGGCAAATGTTCTAGATCTGCTCAATCTGACATTAGAGGTCATGCAACTTGAAAAATGAAATAACTATTTCCAACACTCATTGAGCCCTTCATTTTAAAAATAACTTCAGGGCTATTTTCACACTCTACATTTAATAATACAATTTCTTAAAAAGGATGTTAGGCTCGCTGAAATCAAAAACTGATCTGCCACTTAAAACTGGTGAGTCTATTCTTAATGGGCCTCTGGTAGATTTGGGATACTGACGATAGCAGTTTCATTTAAGAACTTCACTAGTAAAAAGAATGACATCCGAAAAGGACTGCTGGGGAAGGCAGGGAAGAGAAGACCGGAGTCTCCTAAGAGAAAGAGAAACGATTTAAATAAAGTCGCTAAGGAGGAAGGAGGTGGTGAGACGCGTAGACAGAAGAGCGAGAAAGAAGATTTAACGAGGAAGTGAAATGGAGCGCAGAGGAGGGCAGAAGCTAATGAGGAAACAAATGGGAAAAGGTAGTGTTTTCAAACAGGCATGCACCAGGAAGGGACGAGTTACGGCCTGGAGTAGCCCCAGTGCTTTCAGGTGAAAGAGATGCTCGCAGAGAACAGGGACAAGCAGTTTACTTCCAGGCTTTGGAGCAAACTAAAATTCCCTGCCCCGAGCCTCTCCCAGCCTCGGCCGAGCGCGGAGGCGGCGGCTGGGGAAGGGGCCTAGCCAGGAGCCAGGCCCGGCGTTCCGCTCCTCTGGGCTCCGCGGCCGAGGGAAAGAGACGAGGATTAGGCGGGGAGAGGTCCCGGCCGCAGCTCGGCGGCACCCCGAAAACGGTCCGGGGCCTCGGCGGTGCCCGCGAGCCGTTTCCCCTGCGGCGGGGCGCCCAGCGGCCTTACCTGGGGCGAGGGAGGGAGGCGAGGTCTAGGGCGTCCGCTCGCGCCCGCCGCAGAATCCCCCTGCTGCACTCAGCCCAGGCTTCCAACGGAGGCGCGACCCTGGCTCAGCCGCCGCTTCCCCCTCGGGGTCTTGGCCACCGCCTCCGCCGCCTCCGGGGCTGTTTACACCGTTGGGCCCCGCACGCCGCCGCCGCCGCCGCTGCCGCCTTCTCTCCACCCTAGCGCCGTTGTCAATTCGGCCGCCGCCACCTCCTCCGCCGCAGCCTCGTCTCTCTGGAGCATCTTCCAGCCACCGAACCCTGAGAAACAGAGACTCCAGCCGCGCCGGCAGGAAACTCCCCCGCAACTGCTAGGGGGACGAAGCGGTCAGAGCACCGGCGGCTTTTCCGCCATTGAGCAGCAGCCGCTCCGCTCCTTCTGCAACCCCCCTCCCCGCACCCTGTCCTTCCCCGCCCCTCGGCGAGCCCCGCCCCCAGCTCCCACCCATTGGGACGCCGCGCGGTATCTCGCTGTACCCGGTTTGCTGGACGGCCCGTCAATCACCGCCCTCCCTCCCAGTCCCGCAGCCCCTGTGCCGCCGTCCTTAGTTTTCCCCGCCCACAATGCCCCGCCTCTGGGTTCCTAATTTCCCATTGGGCATCAGTGACCACCTTCAATTGGCAAGGTCAACTATCCATCAAACACCGCCCACTGAGTGAGACCCAACCCTTCATTACCCTTTACTTCATTCAGCCCCGCCTCTGCTATACCTCCGGACGTCAGGGACCAACCCACCCTAACAACCATACGTAGAGACCGTCGTCAATCAAATAACGCCCACCTGCGCTCCGCCTCTCAAAGCCCGAGTCCTAGCGATAGTCTTTTCTTATTGGTATAAAGGGTGGCCCGAACTCTCAATCATTGGCTTTCTCTACATGTCCGTCACGGAACCAATTTCCAAGTCCGTCACACCGGCTTTTTTTTAAATGAACGCGCAAAAGGCGCGGAAGTATTCGAAAAGCGATTGGCTAGTCTTCGGAAACGGTCAAATCCAGAGTCTATGCGGAGCCTTCTCGTTCTGTGAGGACCATGTCCCTTTATTTTTGACCTCTAAGCCTCGCGTAAAACAAACGCCATAAAGGAGCCAGCGGGCTGTCCAATTATAGGTGTGGAGGCCTAGTCCCACCCGGAATTGCAGGGGGTTGGCTGCTGATTGGCAAACAAAGTCCTACTAGGCCCTCATTGGAGGATATAAACGCCTCTCTTAGACGTCGAGACGGGAAGGGAAGGCGCAGGCGAGGACAAGAAGCGATCTAGGGAGAGGCGGTTGTTTTGCTTTAGCCAGCGGGTGGGGCGCACGCGGGAGAGGGAACCTCGGCAGGCAGGGCTCTGGGGGAGGTGTTGCGGGGAGGGGAAAGGCCCGGATGCTCCCTAACAATGAAATCATCGCCGACCAATCAGAGCAGCTGAACTGGGATACCTGCCTAACCTGTCCTCAGAAGCGAAGAAAATGAGTTAGAGAGCGGGAAATTGGGGTGTCAGGAGAGGACAAAAAGCGACGTGAGAAAATCAGACAGGCGATCCCTTCAGGAGGATTCTGTGCTGTTAGGGGTTATTTTTATTCCTTCTCGGCCCGCACTGTCTGGCATTCAGCCCTTGACATTTCCGTGTTTTGTTTCTTAGTCAACGTTGATTTTAGAAACTCTTGGCCTAGTCTTTGACATTCGTTCGCTCCACAGTTATTGAACGCCTGCTATTTGCCAGGCACTGTACGGAGAGCTGAAGTACAAAAATAAATTAGGTATAAGATGATGGGTGCTATAACTGAAACGTGGTGACGATGAAGTAAAGGATCTCCTGTGAGTAAGTTTACGGAGGAAGGCTTCACAAAGATACAGGTTAGTCTAGAATGAATGACTCAATAGGAGGATGAGGGAAGTGGACTTAATTCTTCCAGCAACTGAATTAGACTAAAAGGTACTGCCAGGTTAATCTGCCCCTCCTCCACCCCCAGCAAAAGAATGATAACTAGAGTGTAATGAAGGCATTCTAGTACCTTAAGATACATTTTTTTTTTAAATGAAAATTCCCTGAAAGAGAATTTAAACCTTATTCATACTTTGGTGTAAATTGGTTTGGGTAGACAATTTAAGCTAAGATCCAACAGAGTGCTGTTCAGCTTAAGGGCTGTCAGTGTTTGGGGGAGAAGGGCAAATTTAAGAATAGGGCAGTTGTCCTAGCCATGGTGAGGATGGCAGAAAAAAAGACTTGATTGCAGTTCAGATTTCTTGATCTACTCAAGTTTGTGTAAGGACAGTGTTTCTTACAGCATGGTGGCTAGACCACCAGCATCAGAATCACCTGGGGTGCAGATTCCTGGGTCCACTCACATCTATAATATCAGGGACTCTGGGGACAAGACTTAGTTGAATTTTTTTTTTTTTATAAGTATATGCTCAACCACAGTGTTTTTTTTTTTTTTAACTTTATTTATTTATTTTATTTATGGCTGTGTTGGGTCTTCGTCTCTGTGCGAGGGCTTTCTCCAGTTGCAGCAAGTGGGGGCCACTCTTCATCGCGGTGCGCGGGCCTCTCACCATCGCGGCCTCTCTTGTTGCGGAGCACAGGCTCCAGACGCGCAGGCTCAGCAGTTGTGACTCACGGGCATAGTCGCTCCGCGGCATGTGGGATCCTCCCAGACCAGGGCTCGAACCCGTGTCCCCTGCATTGGCAGGCAGATTCTCAACCACTGTGCCACCAGGGAAGCCCCCTTGGTTGAATTTTTAAACAATTCCCCAAGGTGGTTTTTATGAACACCAAAGATTGAGACCTTCTAGCATAGGTAATGAAGACACCGCAAACTAAAATTCAGTTTCCCTACTTCTGCACCTTGGGAAGACAAATAATAAGAAAAAGAAGTAGGCCCATTTAGATTTTGCCTCTCCCTTGTCCCCTTTATTATCAGCATGGGATCATACAGTTCTCAGGAAATATTTCTTCAATGACTTATAGAATCTGTTTCTTTAAATCATACTCCTTTGCCTGACACACCTTACATAGGGGTAAGGGAATCTAGGATCCCAGCTTCCAGAACAGGAATCAAGCTAAAGATCATAAAAATGGAGACATCTAGGGACCCTTGTCTTGAGAATCCAAGCAACCGCAAAGGGCATCAGAGAATTTTCGTGGTCTGCTTGATGTCCTTCTCACTTTCCCTTGGTTGACCTCAAAATTAATACAAAGCACAATCATTTAGGTGGGCTCATCATGCATTCTTTCAATCACTAAAAATAAGGATGTTTTGAATACTGTTCTAGGTGCTGAGAATATAACAGGGATCAAAAAGATTTTAGGTTAACTTTGTTATATACTTTATCTAATTAAAACACTAAACCAGGGCTTCCCTGGTGGCACAGTGGTTAGGAATCCGCCTGCCAATGCAGGGGGCACGGGTTCGTGCCCCAGGCTGGGAGGATCCCACATGCCGCGCAGCGGCTGGGCCTGTGAGCCACAACTGCTGAGCCTGCGCGTCTGGAGCCTGTGCTCCGCAGCGGGAGAGGCCGCGACAGTGAGGGGCCCGCGCACCGCGATGAAGAGTGGCCCCCGCTTGCCGCAACTGGAGAAAGCCCTCGCACAGAAACGAAGACCCAACACAGCCAAAAATAAAAAATAAATAAATAAATTTATTTTTAAAAAAAACAAAAACAAAAAAAACACTAAACCAATAGAGAAGGTCCAAGAAGATTCACAAAATTGATGTGTACCATTATAACATACAATGTGTCAGAAACATTGAGTACCATCATAGTGGGCTCTGCTACAAACTAGCTATGTGGCTTCAGCTAGTAACTAAGCTATCTTCAGCTAGTCAACAAGCCTTGGTTTGCTCTTCTGTAAAATAGGAATCATAACATCTTCCAAAGTCAGATGAAGAGCTTTTGACACTCTCAGTAATAATACAAAGCACTCCCCAATACATAATTTAAAATGGAAATAATACTAAACGTAATGTAGAAAAGGTTCTAATTTTTCCAATGTTGACTATAGTATTCTCAAGTTCTTTTTTAAATAAGACATCAGATATCAATTTTTTCCAAATTTGGGTGCCCCAGTTTTGCTGGGGCACTAAGCCCACACTTGGTAATCCAGTGCTGCCTACTTCACGTGACTATTTTAAAGATTAAATGGGATATGGTATATAATAGCACCAAATACAGTGCCTGTCACAGTTCAATCAGAATCTTTATATGTCATAGAGAAGAAATTTCATTTATTCATTCAGCATATTTATGTGCCTGTTATATGCAGATGACTATATTCTCTGACAAGGAGCTTCAGAATCAAACTTCAAGTAGTCTGATTTGAGCAGATTGATCCTCTCCCTTCTTAACCACTGCAAATATTCCACTAATAAACCTGTTTTCTTCACTTAAAAAAAATTTCACCAGCTCCACTCTACAAATGTTTATTAAGCGTTCACTGTGAATCAGCTACTATGGTAGGTGATAGGCATTGCTGCCTGTGGAATTAATTAACTGATATTGTGGTATAATAAGAAATATATATTTGGTCTTCATCCATAGTTTTGCAGCTATGTTTCTGTTTTATCTACGCACAGATGAAAATAAAATCAAGCAGAGGCAAAACCAAGAAATCTTTGCAGATACCAGTAGGTCCTCAACGCACCTAGCTCTCTCTTTCCCAAGCCATTAAAGACCTTAGGCTCTGAGACACCAGGGCTTCACAGCTTTCTAACTTCCATTAAGATCAAGTGGATCTGGTGCCATGGATGATACTTTAACTGAAGTTTATCCCTAAGGTCATGTTACTCTCAAAGGTTGCATTAATCAGAGTCTGGCAAGAAACAGATGGTGCAACCAAATTAGGAATTTTGAGGAGAGTGTAATAGTGGGACTATTTTTAAAGATGCAGGCAGGGTAGAGATAAATCATAAAGTCTAATCCCCTCAGGCTAGTAATAGGGAAGCATGGTATCATCTCTATTCCTGAAGGGATGAGAGTAGGAAGGGCTTCCAGAAACCTGTACCTGGAGAGCGTTGTATGCAGAGGGTTCCGTGACAAGAACTCTGACTTGTGGTGAAGGACAAAGTAAGCCCTCTTCAAGTAGGGGATAAATTCCCCAGCCTCACTCTCCTCCCTCCCTTTGATCTCCCACAGGTGCTACCCATTGGCCAAACCCAACTGGAGCCTGTTGATGCTATCCATATAGGTCACAGAACAAGATGGAGAAATGGAGGGACAGCTGGATGTCTAGAGGGACACCAAGAGATATCCAACACACATATATTTGAAGACAACAAGCACACACATATCATTTATTTCTAATTATAGAATTCGTCTTTTTCCATAGCTGAAGAAAATTCAAATCATAAAACAAAGAAGAAAAATTTTAGAAGAAATCCCTAAATCAAAGATCTCAAAATATGGTCTGAGGACCCCTGAGGGTCTACAAGGTCAAAACTACTTTCACAATGATACTAAGACATTATTTGCCTGTTCTTTCACAAGAATACAGTGGAGCTTTGCAGGGGCTATATAACATGTGCTGTTGCAACATACTGAATGCAAAAGCAAATACAGATTCCAACTGTCTTTTTTTTTTTTTAACTACGATTTTTTTTTTTTTTTTTTGGCTGTGTTGGGTCTTTGTTGCTGCATGTGGGCTTTCTCTAGTTGCAGTGAGCGGCGGCTACTCTTCGTTGTGGTGCACGAGCTTCTCATTGCAGTGGCTTCTCTTGTTGCGGAGCACGGGCTCTAGGCAGGCATACTTTAGTAGTTGTGGCTCACGGGCTCTAGAGTGCAGGCTCAGTAGTTGTGGCGCATGGGCTGAGTTGCTCCGCGGCATGTGGGATCTTCCCGGACCAGGGATCGAACCTGTGTCCCCTGCATTGGCAGGCGGATTCTTATCCACGGTGCCACCAGGGAAGCCCCTCCAACTGTCTTTTATTAAGCCAGAGTTTAAAGAGATTGGCAAAAATATAAGACAATGTCTGTCTCCTTCCTCACTAATATTTTTGTTATTATTATAGAAAATAGTGATGTGTCACCAAAAAATGCTATTTCTGTAACATATACTATAAATTGATAAATATTTTTAAATTTCTCAGTTTTAATTTCTAGTATAATAAATATTTATAGATATAACCCACACAGACAAAAGCTCTTTGGGTACTCAATAGTTTATAAGAGCGCAAAGGGATACTGACATCAGACTGTTTGAGAACTGCTCTAAATCATACTCCACCTAGGGCTAGCTCCAACAGTAAGCCAGGGTTAGTCAGTTTAATGAGCTGAGGAGTAGGAGGATGGGAAGAAAAGGATGACCCAGAAGCTAATATGCCTGCCTCCCTTCTCTCCACTCTCTTTTCTTCCCCTTTACCTATTTTTAAGCCTTTTCAGATTTCCTCTCCCTATTGAATCCCTGTAGCACTTTGCTGCTGCAATCCTACAGCACTTATCCTATTCTACCTCACATTTTAATTATTTAGGTAATTTATTATTCCAACATGCTACCCTGTCTGAAGGACACGTGTATGAGCACATGTGTGCACACACACACATACACACACATCCCCAATGAGAAGTTCTTAACCTGAGGTCCACAGAGTCCAAGGGGATTGAATTCACAAGTTTATGAATTTGGAGGGGAAAAAAGTTACACATTTATTTTTATTAACCTCTAACTGAAATTAAGCCTTTCTTTCTTATGAATGTAGACAACAAACCACAGTAGCAGTAACCGTACTGTGAACTTTATCATCATCATAGATTGCTGATCTCTTTATATCACATTAGAGTTGTTACAGAGCTCTCGAAATATTTACAATCAACACTATTTTGAAATTACAGGAATTATTAGACTCACCACTAGATCTTGTTATTTATTCATAAAGAAACATATATATTACTGTATCACAAATTTGCTTCTTTAATAGTTTGATGACTATTTCAATATAATTGGTTTCCTTTGAAATCTTATGAACTTTGTTTTATGTATTTTAAAACATTATCCTGGGAAGGGATCCACAGGATTCACCAAAGGAACCCTTTGCAAAAAAAAAAAAGAAAAAGATAAACTCTGAGGAGTAATAACCCCTGCTGAGACAGTAATCTCCATTTCAGCAAAGACGTTATTTCTTTTGTTGTACATTGTACACAGTGGCTGCTCAATAATCACTTATTGAATTGAATTTGGGGTATCTCGAGTGGTTCACTGGATGATTTCCCCTTCCTCAGTGCCACTCTGCCAAGGCTGGGCCAGCCCTACCCTGCTTCCTCTGAAGAGAGGAAGTTGATCAAGCTCTCGCCATCCTGCATGCAATCCCCACAGCCTTGGAGGCCAAAGCTGGCTGCCTCAGAGCTAGCTGCGCCTCTGTGTTTTAAAGTGAGTGTCATGCATAAGAGATCATTGAGATTATGGTTACAACACAGGGGGTGTTATCAGAAACACTTTTCACTTGGAGCCCAGCGATATAAATTCTGCAAAACTACAAAATGTTTAAACATGCTTGGCTGTAGAAAACTACTATCAGGCATTTATGTTGAGCATTACGCCCAAACTCATTTACATTATTCATTTGCTTTGTTATATTTTGTTTTCTTTTTTACAGTAAACTGTACATTTCTGCCAACTTTTCATCTTTTGCTTCTTGGTAGCACTTCCATTTGCTTATGCAATCTGGTAGTTTGCTCATGTTTCAGAAACCTAAAGGGAAACATTGGGCTACTTTTCCCTTATTTTTCTTCCACACCTGCAAGTACTCCTTTCCTGTTTACCTTGTCTGAAAGCTCTTTATCTCCTGCTATTAAAGCTGGATATGAGTGCTGATCTTGAGAATCTAAGCAGACTTTGAGGATGAAGCAGTCATCAAGGTGATGAGCACAGGAGTAAAGTCACAGGTTGGTTACATTAGCGACAAGTTTGGAGGGATATAGTTGTAAGGAAACTCTCAAATGAAAAATTCATGATGAAAGGGACATGCCGGACTTGAATGCTGTTAGTTTAAAATGTTTCATAATAAGGCCCACATTTAATGTCCTTTAGATAAAGGCCTTATGTTTCTGGAAAACAGCAGAGACCCCAGCAGTTAGATAACTGGTCCAGAGGCAGGTATCTTATCAGGACCTGGCCACAGAAAGATTGAAGATCAGGGTTGAGAAATTCAGGCTCTGAGGCCAAGTAGAAATGGTGACAGGAGAGGAAGCCAGAGAATCCGAGAATAGCCAGAGGAGATCAGCAGCAGAAATGAATGGAAACCAAACCAGTGAGAGGCCAAACTAGGGCTTCTTATATTTTCCCTGCCTGGGACCAGAACTTGTCTCAAAGTCCCAGAGTGGGTTCAAACCTTAGACAAGGGTTAAGGAAGGTACAAGGCCGCAGAGGGGCTGGGGAAGCAAGGACAGGAAGTCCCTTCCGAGTGAGAGTTTCCAGAGTCTCCATGGTTGGTTTTTGTTTTGCTTTGTCTCTCAAAAATTTTCATTAGGGAAATTTTCAGACACACACAAAAATAGACAGTGATATTATATAACGAACCCCATGTACCTACCACATAGCTTAAACAGTTCTCAACATTTGGACTATATTGCTTCAACCATCCTTCCCCTCAAGTTTCAGTTTTTAGCCCTCTGATTTCTATACCATCTTCCTCAGAAATCTGTCCCATTCTTGTGACTCTGGCTACTGCCTCAGTGAATCTGAGCCCCAAATGTGGAACACAAGCCCCTTCCTTTGATGAACCTCACTTAGTTGATGTATAGGGGGAGGTTTAGTTACCCTCCAGCCCCAGAGATTAATCTTGGTTAGTCTAAACTATCTATGACAATTTCATTCCCCTTAAGGTGATTTGGTTTAGGAATGTGCATGTGATGCAAATCAGGCTAGCTAGTGACACTTGAGGGGCAAGAGGCAGGAAATGGGGCGGGGTGGGGGGGGTACTCTTATAAGGGAACGTGAAAAAGGCATGCTCTTCTTTTGTTGGAGCCAAACTGCCTGCAGTTGTATCTCAGTGATGCCACTCACTAGCTAGGTAACTCTGAACAAGTTACATAACTTCCACACCTCAATTTTCTTATCTGTAAAATAGGATGATAGAACCAATTCACAGGGTTGTTGTAAGGAACAAAGGAATTAATATACGTAAAGTGTTTAGAACAGTATCTGGCCTATCAAAAGTGTGAAGTAGGGACTTCCCTGGTGGCACAGTGGTTAAGAATCTGCCTGCCAATGCAGGGGACACGGGTTCGAGCCCTGGTCCAGGATGATCCCACATGCCGTGGAGCAACTAAGCCTGTGCACCACAACTACTGAGCCTGCGCTCTAGAGCCCGCGAGCCACAACTACTGAAGCCTGTGCGCCTACAGCCCATGCTCCACAACAAGAGAAGCCAACTCTTCTCACAACAATGAGAAGCCCGTACACAGCAACGCAAGAGTAGCCCCCGCTCACCGCAATTAGAGAAAGCTGGCACGCAGCAACGAAGACCCAATGCAGCCAAATAAATAAATAAATAAATAAAAGTGTGAAGTAAATTTTAGCTATTATTATTATTTTGTAAGGATGTGATGCTTGGAACTGTGGCAGCCATTTGTGACTATGGAGGGGCAAGCTTGAGGAGAAAGACCAGCTCACTGCGCATGAGAGGAAATGTAGAAAGGACCTTAATCACTGATGTCAAGCTACTGAGTTAAACAACCTTGGAATCATTCTATCCCTGAATTTCTCAATAAAGGAGAGAATAATTTTCCTTATTATATGTCTCTTTGGTTGAATTTTCTATTATTCATAGCTCAAAGCATCCTAATGGATACATATGCCCCAAATAAGATTTCTTTTCCCCAAAGCTTGCTCAAGTTTATTGCCTCTTTCAAGGCACTGCGATTTCCCCATTCAGTCTTCTATATAATTCCCCATATCTAGCCAGTTTTGTCAATGTTTTTATAGTATGTGTTTTTTTGTTTTTTTATAAATTTATTTATTTATTTTTGGCTGTGTTGGGTCTTTGGTGCTGTGCACAGGCTTTCTCTAGTTGTGGCGAGCAGGGGCTACTCTTGTGTTGCTGTGTGCGGGCTTCTCATTGCGTTGGCTTCTCCTGTTGCAGAGCACGGGCTCTAGGTGCACAGGCTTCAGTAGTTGTGGCACGTGGGCTCAGTGGTTGTGGCTTGCGGGTTCTAGAGCACAGGCTCAATAGTTGTGGTGCACAGGCTTAGTTGCTCTGCGGCATGTGGGATCTTCCCAGGCCTGGGCTTGAACCCGTGTCCCTTGCATTGGCAGGCAGATTCGTAACCACTGCGCCACCAGGGAAGCCCTTATCAATGTTTCTTTCAACTTTTTCTTTCTCTCCATTAACAAAGTTACTGTTACTGGCAAAACAAAAAATAGTGCAGTTAATGCCTGAAATAGCCCTTATGAGAAGTGAGGGGCTCATATAATGTAAAAATTGGTCATGGCCATCTCTGTCTTATTTACAGAATCTAGCACATAGTGGGTATTCAATATCTATTTGTTGAATGAATGAATGGAGGGATGGATGAGGCATTTTCCAAGTGAATATTTTTCAGTGAATAATTTTTCAGAGAAAGAAATCTTCCTCTGCCAAATAAGTTTGTTTATTTGATTAACCATTAAATAAAGTTGCTCCAGGACTTCTCAGAGCCTTCTATACGCTTCTATGCGTTAAGAATCAAGAGGAGACACTACTGTTCAGTGCTTCCCTAACTTAATTGACTAGAGAGGCATTTGTTTTCCAGTCACCATTTTCTGGAGTTCCACAGAACATAACTGGAAAAATGTTTAAGGCAGTGTTTTTTTAAATGAACACGATAACATTAGCTAACAAATGAAATTATACTTGAATAGAAATCAACTGTAGTTGGATTTTTCTTAAAAATATAGGGGCAGCATTCTGAAATTGGTACCCCCCTCCCACTTTTATATGGGACTGAGCCTACATGATAATACAGTAGGTGAAATTCCATAAATATCCCAAGGTCTCTGTAAGTTAACTCAGATATCCTACACTCAAATGCCTACAGAGGCCAAGAAGTAAATGAGTGAAGCACGTGAGTATAAAAAAACATACAGCACTAGCATGATAGTAAATGGCAGTTGGTCCTCAGTATCAGTGTCAGGGAATAACAGGTACCCAGCTAATGGGCCAGCTAATTCACCACTCTGCCTAAGTAGTGAATAAAGGCCCAGTGGCAAAAGCATTCCTCTTTTTTATTTTTTTCCCAAGAGAAACCTCACATCTGGACTTTTATGTAAATTTCCCAGTTTTTCAATATTAAGAATTAATTCAATTCCTTTTTAAAAATTGCATGGGCCAAACACACCTCTGCCAGTTTTAGACCAATCAGCCTATCAACGGCATCTTTTAAGGTCCATCCTCATAACTGAAAAAACACCTGTAAACTCAGATTACACAGAACAGTGAGCAATCACTCATGCTAAATTTCTGTGGCTTAATCTTTAAAAGAGCAAAGAATTTTCTGGAGTTTAGGTATCCTAAAGTGCATGATGAAAGAAAAAAAAGAGACATTTTACCATTTTATCTATTATAAGCTTAATATTCATATACATTTTATATATTCATGTAACATATGCACAGATATAAAATTTCAATTTAACACTTTGAAACAGTAGTTACTCAGAAAAATTAAGCCATCATTTATATCCTAAGTAGATCATGCTGTCACTTCTAACTACCACTACAGCAAATAATTCTTACATCACTTCATCGGGTTGATTTTGTTTTAACGGTTGACCATTAAAACAATCCTTTTAGAAAAGTTCTGTTGTCTGAATGCCATCAGTGTCTTGCTTCTCAGATTAGCAATCTTATACTCTAGAGAAGAAATGTAAACAGATGGATATTTTAATATTAATAGATCATAGTATTTGTCAAATTTACCCTGTATAATTTAGATTGCTGTTTTGTTCCAAAAAAGAGAAAGCTCTGGCATTTATTAATAGCAGGTAATAGGAACAGAACTGTTGGTCTCAAACAGTTTTTGCCAATGACAGCTTTAGGCAGTAGAGAAAACTCTAGAACAATCTACACCCTATACTTGCTTTCCTATATACTCATTCTCATTTCCCAATGGAAAAAGAGTTGGGGATAACAATGAAGTGCCACTCAATGGGAAAGTTGGGGGAGATTATGTATGCATCTATTTTTGCAATTCTAGTATGACTTATTTATTATTTGAACAATGTGTACATATTCTGAAGTCTAAATATTGTAAAATTCCATGCTAAAACACTATTGATGCAAACATATAGTACTGCATGTTGTTAGTTAATCAAAACCCCTATTGAAGCTTAATTGAGCATGGAATGGAAGAACAGCAACTTTGGAAAACCATGACCAACCTAAAAGAATACTGATGAAGCAATGAGAACAAAAGTGTCCTTCCTGAAAATTGTGGGAATTTCTGCCAACCATTTATGCGCATATGCTATAGCTTTGCATGCATCCTATCTTCCTAGAAGAACACTGCATTAGTCCTCACTAAATTCTAACAAATCACTAATTTTAGCTTATGAATATCAGAATCTCATAACCCTCAATAACTCAGTAGGTTTCAAGTAGGCCTTAGTTTTATGTGAAAATGAATGTCATTAAAATTGGCTAAGATAATGCTTATAAGAACCAGGGACCATACTTCTGAGAATGACTTCATGGCCTGCCTAACTCCGTACAATGTGCAGAGAGATCATCTGTTCATCTCCCTTATATGTTGGAGCCCCTCGTGGAGGGGCCCAGATTAGCTTTTACATGGGGCCTATTTTACCAGCTGCCACTAGTTACTGCCTACCATATTAGCCCACACCAACATCTCCTCACACCTAAAGAACCTAATAGCTACTGGCAATGAAAGTTACCAGCCCCTACATTAGTAGCTAGCACCTCTAATGGTGTGCAAAATTAATCAAAGGAACCTAAGAGCTCACAGTTCAGGCGTACAAAAATGCGTTGGGCAGCCATTCAGGATCTAGTCTTAGACCCATCTCTGCACCATCTCTGAGGCCTTGAACTTTCTTTGAATTGTACCAGACCCAAGGACACCACCTGCCATATTCAGAATAGCACCTGCCAACTGCAACCTCATGGGTCTCAAAGTTTCCCCTTGTAACTCTGCAACCATTTTGGACCCCAACTAATCTTTATTTAACAAGCACTTTTACTTCTTGCCAGCTCCAATTATAATTCTTGATAAACAATTCATGTAATTAATGTACTGTTGCTGTTTTTGCCTTTAAAAACCTCCTCCACTTTGTATAATAGTTCAAGTGCTTTTTGAATCTGTGTCTCCTGGGCTACAGTCCTAACAAACCCCAAATACAAAGTGGGGGAGGCTTATAAAGGCCCCAAATAAGCACCTTTTAATTTCAATTAGGTCTCCATTTCTGAAATTTTGGCTCACATAGCTATTTTCAATATATCAAAAAACCTAAAGGAAATCATGCATTTACTTGTAATATAGTTGCATTGACCACATTTCTTACTTTTAGTCTGGAATTATGCCAACTCAATAAAGAAGTACCAGTATGCTCCAAGAGATCTGAAGTTTAGAATGACAGTTTTATATCTTTGATTTATAAAACAAGTAAACTCATCCTCATTTCCATGTCTTTGTTCATTTTGATTCACTCAACTGCAATCTTTTAATTCTTCCTTTTCAAATCCTCCCCATTTTTAAAGGATAGGCTCAAGATCCCACTAGTGCAGTCCTCAGAGATCTCCCATTACTCTTAAACTCTCCAACACTCATTGATTATTTTATTATCCTAATTTCTTAACATGTGCTAATCTTAATCCCAAACGCTGTATTTTTGTCTTCTCCATCACTTTTGAATCAGCATTGCATGAATGCAATGTTCTCCACTGAGTAGATACTCAACAAATGAATAAAACTCACTTTTTGAATGGAACTGATTTGAATTTGTAGGACAGTTGACTGAAGTTCATCTATTTAATTTACATAATTTGTGGTGTCCTTAAAAAAAAACTGAGGTTAAGCAGAAGCTTACACACTTGATTTTTATCTCTCCAACCTTTTTATTATGAACTTATTCATACATGGAGACAAATTTAAGAAAATTACAATGAACATCTGTATACTCTCCACCCAGATCCAACAATTTTTATGATTTTACCATATTTATTTCATCACTCACCAATGAACTATCTATACATATTTTATACTGTTGCTGAATCATTTAAAATAAGTTGCAGGACAAGAGAGGCCGCGATAGTGAGAGGCCCACGCACCGCGATGAAGAGTGGCCCCCGCTCGCCGCAACTAGAGAAAGCCCTCGCACAGAAACGAAGACACAACACAGCCAAAAATAAATAAAAATTAAAAAAAAAAAAAAAAGTTGCAGGTATCATAACACTTACCTCTTAAATATTGGGTTGGCCAAAAAGTTCATTCGGGTTTTTCCGTAAGCTATTACCCAACGTAAATTAATAATTAATTCACTTATGTCATTCAATATCCAGTTCTTATCCAATTGTCCCAAAAATATCTCTTCTTTCTGTTTTTTTCCTAAACGGGATCCAATAAAGTTTTATGCATTGCATTTGTTTGTTATATCTTGTAGAGGAGGAAATAGTTTTCCATGTTTTGGGGTAGCGTGCCCTGGATCCCCTCAATCTCTTTACATGCTTTTAAACTAAAAGAGTCCTCCCTCTTTCTTTCTTTTTTTTTTTTTTAACACCTTTATTGGAGTATAATTGCTTTACAATGTTGTGTTAGTCTCCGCTATATAACAAAGTGAATCAGCTATATGCCGTACGTATATCCCCATATCCCCACCCTCTTGAGTCTCCCTTCTACCCTCCTTATCCCACCCCTCTAGGTGGTCACAAAGCACCAAGCTGATTTCCCTGTGCTATGCAGCTGCTTCCCACTAGCTACCTATTTTACATTTGGTAGTGTATATACGTCAGTGTTACTCTCTCACTTCGTCCCAGCTTACACTTCCCCCTCCCCGTGTCCTCAAGTCCATTCTCTACGTCTGTGTCTTTATTCCTGTCCTGCCACTAGGTTCATCAGAACCTTTTTTTTTTTTTTTTTAGATTCCATATATATGTGTTAGCACACAGTATTTTCTTTGTCCTTCTGACTTACTTCACTCTGTATGACAGTCTCTAGGTCCATACATCTGACTACAAAAAACTAAATTTCGTTTCTTTTTATGGCTAATATTCCATTGTATACATGTGCCACATCTTCTTTATCCATTCATCTGTTGATGGACACTTAGGTTGCTTCCATGCTCTGGCTATTGTAAATAGAGTTGCAATGAATATTGTGCTACATGGGTACATGCCCTATGGTGGGATTGCTGGGTCGTATGGTAGTTCTATTTTTAGTTTTTTGAGGAGCCTCTGTACTGTTCTCCATAGTGGCTGTAACAATTTACATTCCCACCAACAGTGCAAGAGGGTTCCCTTTTCTCCACACCCTCTCCAGCATTTATTGTAGATTTTTTTGATGATGGACATTCTGACTGGTGTGAGGTGATACCTCATTGTAGTTTTGATTAGCATTTCTCTAATGATTAGTGATGCTGAGCATCCTTTCATGTGTTTGTGGGCAATCTGTATATCTTCTTTGGAGAAATCTCTATTTAGGTCTTCTGCCCGTTTTTGGATTGGGTTGTTTTCTTGATATTGAGCGGCATGAGCTGCTTGTATATTTTGGAGATTAATCCTTTGTCAGTTGCTTCGTTAGCAAATATTTTCTCCCATTCTGAGGGTTGTCTTTTTGTCTTGTTTATGGTTTCCTTTGTTGTGCAAAAGCTTTTAAGTTTCACTAGGTCCCATTTGTTTATTTTTGTTTTTATTTCCATTTCTCTAGGATGAGGGTCAAAAAGGATCTTGCTGTGATTTATGTCAGAGTGTTCTGCCTATGTTGTCCTCTAAGAGTTTTACAGTGTCTGGCCTTACATGTAGGTGTTTAATCCATTCTGAGTTTATTTTCGTATACGGTGTTAGGGAGTGTTCTAATTTCATTCTTTTACATGTAGCTGTCCAGTTTTCCCAGCACCACTTATTGAAGAGGCTGTCTTTTCTCCATTGTATATCCTTGCCTCCCTTGTCATAGATTAGTTGACCATATGTGCGTGGGTTTATCTCTGGGCTTTCTATCCTGTTCCATTGATCTATATTTGTTTTTGTGCCAGTACCATACTGTCTTGATTACTGTAGCTTTGTAGTATAGTCTGAAGTCAGAGAGCCTGATTCCTCCAGCTCTGTTTTTCTTTCTCAAGATTCCTTTGGCTATTCAGGAACTTTTCTGTTTCCATACAAATTATGCAATTTTTTGTTCTAGTTCTGTGAAAAATGCCATTGGTAGTTTGATAGGGATTGCATTGAATCTGTAGATTGCTTTGGGTAGTATACTCATTTTTACAATATTGATTCTTCCAATCCAAGAACATGGTATATTTCTCCATCTGTTTGTATCATCTTTAATTTCTTTCATCAGTGTCTTATAGTTTTCTGCATACAGATCTTTTGTCTCCTTAGGTAGGTTTATTCCTAGGTATTTTATTCTTTTTGTTGCAATGGTAAATGGGAGTGTTTCCTTAATTTCTCTTTCATATTTTTCATCATTAGTGTATAGGAATAGAAGAGATTTCTGTGCATTAACTTTGTATCCTGCTACTTTACCAAATTCGTTGATTAGCTCTAGTAGTTTTCTGGTGGCATCTTTAGGATTCTCTATGTATAGTATCATGTCATCTGCAAACAGTGACTGTTTTACTTCTTCTTTTCCAATTTGTATTGCTTTTATTTCTTTTTCTTCTCTGATTGCTGTGGCTAGGACTTCAAAAACTACGTTAAGGGCTTCCCTGGTGGTGCAGTGGTTGAGAATCCGCCTGCCAATGCAGGGGACACAGGTTCGAGCCCTGGTCTGGGAAGATCCCACATGCCGTGGAGCAACTGGGCCCGTGAGCCACAACTACTGAGCCTGTGCGTCTGGAGCCTGTGCTTCGCAACAAGACAGGCCACGATAGTGAGAGGCCCGCGCACCGCAATGAACAGTGGCCCCCGCTTGCCGCAACTAGAGAAAGCCCTCGCACAGAAACAAAGACCCAACACAGCCAAAAATAAATTAATTAATTAATTAATTATTTTAAAAACCTACGTTAAATAATAGTGGTGAGAGTGGACATCCTTGTCTCGTTCCTGATCTTACAGGAAATGCTTTCAGTTTTTCACCATTGAGAATGATGTTTGCTGTGGGTTTGTCGTATATGGCCTTTATTATGTTGAGGTAGGTTCCCTCTATGCCCACTTTCTGGAGGTTTTTTTTCATAAATGGGTGTTGAATTTTGTCAAAAGCTTTTTCTGCATCTATTGAGATGATCATATGGTTTTTATTCTTCAATTTGTTAATATGGTGTATCACATTGATTGATTTGCATATTAAAGAATCCTTGCGTCCCTGGGATAAATCCCACTTGATCATGGTGTATGATCCTTTTAATGTGTTGTTGGATTCTGTTTGTTAGTATTTTGTTGAGGATTTTTGCATCTATATTCATCAGTGATATTGGTCTGTAATTTTCTTTTTTGTAGTATCTTTGTCTGGGTATCAGGGTGATTTTGGCCTCATAGAATGAGTTTGGGAGTGTTCCTTCCTCTGTAACTTTTTGGAAGAGTTTGAGAAGGATGGGTGTTAGCTCTTCTCTAAATGTTTGATAGAATTCACCTGTGCAGCCATCTGGTCCTGGACTTTTGTTTGTTGGAAGATTTTTAATCACAGTTTCAATTTCATTACTTGTGATTGGTCTGTTCATACTTTCTATTTCTTCCTGGTTCAGCCTTGGAAGGTTATACCATTCTAAGAATTTGTCCATTTCTTTCAGGTTGTCCATTTTATTGGCATAGAGTTGCTTGTAGTAGTCTCTTAGGATGCTTTTTTTTTGGTGCGGTGTCTGTTGTAACTTCTTTTTCATTTCTAATTTTATTGATTTGAGTCCTCTTCCTCTTTTTCTTGATGAGTCTGGCTAATGGTTTATCAATTTTGTTTATCTTCTCAAAGAAACAGCTTTTAGTTTTATTGATCTTTGCTATTGTTTTCTTTGTTTCTATTTCATTTATTTCTGCTCTGGTCTTTATAATTTCTTTCCTTCTGCTAACTTTGGGTTTTGTTTGTTCTTCTTTCTCTAGTTCCTTTAGGTGTAAGGTTAGATTGTTATTTGAGATGTTTCTTGTTTCTTGAGGTAGGCTTGTATAGCTATAAACTTCCCTCTTAGAACTGCTTTTGCTGCATCCCATAGGTTTTGGGTTGTCGTGTTTTCATTGTCATTTGTCTCTAGGTATTTTTTGATTTCCTCTTTGATTTGTTCAGTGATCTCTTGGTTATTCAGTAGCATATTGTTTAGCCTCCATGTGTTTGTATTTTTAACAGTTTTTTCCTATAATTGATACCTAGTCTCATAGTATTGTGGTCAGAAAAGATACTTGGTATGATTTCAATTTTCTTAAATTCACCAGGGCTTGATTTGTGACCCAAGATATGATCAATCCTGGAGAATGTTCCATGTGCACTTGAGAAGAAAGTGTATTCTGTTGTTTTTGGATGGAATGTCCTATAAATATCAATTAAGTCCATCTTGTTTAATGGGTCTTTTTTTAAAAAATTAATTAATTAATTAATTAATTTTTTATTTTTGGCTGTGTTGGGTCTTCGTTTCTGTGCAAGGGCTTTCTCTAGTTGCGGCAAGCGGGGGCCACTCTTCATCGCGGTGCACGGGCCTCTCACTATCACGGCCTCTCTTGTTGCGGAGCACAGGCACCAGACACGCAGGCTCAGTAGTTGTGGCTCACGGGCCTAGTTGCTCCACGGCATGTGGGATCTTCCCAGACCAAGGCTTGAACCCATGTCCCCTGCATTGGCAGGCAGATTCTCAACCACTGCGCCACTGGGGAAGCCCCTAATGGGTCATTAAAGCTTGTGTTTCCTTATTTATTTTCATTTTGGATGACCTGTCCATTGGTGAAAGT
This sequence comes from Balaenoptera acutorostrata, assembly GCF_949987535.1. Lineage (NCBI taxonomy): Eukaryota > Metazoa > Chordata > Mammalia > Artiodactyla > Balaenopteridae > Balaenoptera > Balaenoptera acutorostrata. The sequence continues at coordinate 57,679,735 of NC_080075.1, forward strand.
GGGGTGTTAAAGTCCCCTACTATGATTGTGTTATTGTCGATTTCCCCTTTTATGGCTGTTAGCATTTGCCTTATGTACTGAGGTGCTCCTATTTTGGGTGCATAAATATTTACAATTGTTATATCTTCTTCTTGGATTTATCCCTTGATCATTATGTAGTGTCCTTCTTTGTCTCTTGTAATAGTCTTTATTTTAAAGTCTACTTTGTCTGATATGAGGATTGCTACTCCAGCTTTCTTTTGATTTTCATTTGCATGGTGTATCTTTTTCCATCCACTCACTTTCAGTCTGTATGTGTCCATAGGTGTGAAGTGGGTCTCTTGTAGACAGCATTTGTACGGGTCTTGTTTTTGTATCCATTCAATCAGTCTATGTCTTTTGGTGGGAGGATTTAATCCATTTACGTTTAAGGTAATTATCGATATGGATGTTCCTATTACCATTTTCTGAATTGTTTTGGGTTTGTTATTGTAGGTCGTTTCCTTCTCTTGTGTTTCCTGCCTAGAAAAGTTCCTTTAGCATTTGTTGTAAAGCTGGTTTGGTGGTGCTTAATTCTCTTAACTTTTGCTTACCTGTAAAGGTTTTAATTTCTCCATTGAATCTGAACGAGATCCTTGCTGGGTAGAGTAATCTTGGTTGTAGGTTTTTCCCTTTCATCACTTTAAATATGTCCTGCCACTCCCTTCTGGCTTGCAGAGTTTCTGCTGAAAAATCAGCTGTTAACCTTATGGGGATTCCCTTGTATGTTATTTGTTGCTTTTCCCTTGCTGCTTTTAATATTTTTTCTTTGTATTTAATTTTTGATAGTTGGAATAATTTGTGTCTCGTGTGTTTCTCTTTGGGTTTTTCCTGTATGGTACTTTCTGTGCTTCCTGGACTTGACTATTTCCTTTCCCATGTTAGGGAAGTTTTTGACTATAATCTCTTCAAATATTTTCTCAGACCCTTTCTTTTTCTCTTGTTCTTCTGGGACCCCTATAATTTGAATGTTGGTGTGTTTAATGTTGTCCCAGAGGTCTCTGAGACTGTCTTCAATTCTTTTCATTCTTTTTTCTTTATTCTGCTCCCTGGCAGTTATTTCCACCGTTTTATCTTCCAGCTCACTTATCTGTTCTTCTGCCTCAGTTATGCTGCTATTGATTCCTTCTAGAGTATTTTTAGTTTCAGTAATTGTGTTGTTCGTCACTGTTTGTTTACTCTTTAGTTCTTCTAGATCCTTATTAAATGTTTCTTGTATTTTCTCCATACTGTGTCCAAGATTTTGGATCATCTTTACTATCATTACTCTGAATTCTTTTTCAGGTAGGTTGCCTATTTCATCTTCATTTATTTGGTCTTGTAGGTTTTTACCTTGCTCCTTCATCTGTAACATATTTTTTTGTTGTTTCTTTTTTTTTTTTTTTGATGGGTGGTACCGTATTCCTGTCTTACCGGTTGTTTGGCCTAAGACCTCTAGCCCTGGAGTTTGTAGGCAGTTGGATAGAGCTGAGTCTTGGTGCTGAGATGAGGACCCCTGGGAGGCCTCACTCCAGTTAATATTCCCTGGGGTCTAAAGTTCTCTGTTAGTCCAGCACTTTGGACTCGGAGCTCCCACCACAGGAGCTAGGGCCCGGCCTCCAGCCTGGGAACCAAGATCTCACAAGCTTTGTGGTGTGGTAAAAAAAAAAAGAAAGAAAGAAAAAAGGAACCGTAAAATATCAAAGAATAAAAAAGGAAATAATATTAGAAAGATAAAAAATATATTAGTAAGAATAAAACTATAATTAAAACAACCAGTTGCTGGGGGTTCCTCCCATCCCCTTAGGTGTTTGCGGTCCCCCACCAGTGCCTAGTAGGTGCCCTAGTTGTGAGGAGATGCGAATTCTGCATCCTCCTAGTATGCCATCTTGACTCCCTCCCTCTTTCTTTATTTCATCGACTTTTAAAAGAGATAGGGAGTTGTAGAAACAGTTTTAATAATGTTAAATAATTCTATAAGAGAGACATTTTTCAGTTTCATCTGATTACAGAAAAAGAAATTCCTGTTCTGAGATTCTGAGATTTTGAAATTTAACCTGATCATTGGTTGACACAGTTTCAAATAAAATAGCTACTGAAGAGAAAAGAGAAAACTGTGAATTTACAAGATAATAACTGGGTTCCAGCAATCACTAGTCAGGACTCCTTGAGGAAGTTATTTAGCTGCTATGAGGTTCATTTTCTGCTACATAAGAGGGAGATCATATCTACTTTGTAAAGTAAGGATTACTATGAGATAATTATGCAAATGCCTAGCATAGCATAGAAGCTTAATAAATGCCGGTTTCTTTCCCCTAAGTCCCTATTTTTTGTCTAAGAATGGGGTATTTCCAGATTGGTAAACTTCTTATGTATGATTCTTTCTTTGAATATTTTGTTGCCAAGTCAATTGCAAAAGAAAAGTCCAGACTGGAGTTTTACACTACATTTTACCTTGCTTTGCTTCTGAGTTATGTTTTGAAAGTAATATCTGTACACCCTCATTTTGAGTTTCTTATGTAAAATGATTTCTAAAAAGTACTTCTAAAAACAATTTAAGACAAAAGCATTACTATTCTAAATTAACATTTTAATCTAAATATGTTTTTAATTTTCTTTAGATAGTATTTATGCCTGCATTATAAATTTAAAATACGACATTTAAAAAATAACAAATTATGGGACTTCCTTGGTTGCACAGTGGTTAAGAATCCGCCTGCCAATGCAGGGAACATGGATTCGAGCCCTGGTCCGGGAAGATCCCACATGCCGCGGAGCAACTAAGCCCGTGTGCCCCAGCTACTGAGCCTGTGCTCTAGAGCCTGCAAGCCACAACTACTGAGTCCATGTGCCACAACTACTGAAACCTGTGCACCTAGAGCCCGTGCTCTGCAACAAGAGAAGCCACCGCAATGAGAAGCCCACGCACTGCAATGAAGAGTGGCCCCCACTCTCCGCAACTAGAGAAAGCCCACCCAGCAACGAAGACCCAACACAGCCAAAAATAAATACATAAATAAATTAATTAAAAAAAATTAAAAATTACAATTTCAAATTACTTGCATAAACATATGGACATCGTTCTAATAAAACTTCTTTTAAAATTAAAGAGATATATTTTAGAAAAGCTTCACCATCTTGCTGGTTCTCTTATTAATGAATCAATAAGTCTTTGATAAGTGTTGATTCTAAGTAAAATTAAAGAGATACATAGTCCACGAAATTATAATTTTCTAAAAAATAATTAAAATAAATGCTAATTAATTATCTTTGAAGTATAAAGATCAAGTAAGTCACTAAAGATTAAATGAAAATTATCGTGGGACTTCCTTGGTGCTCCAGTGGTTAAGACTCTGCACTCCCAATGCAGGCAGCCCGATAGATCCATGATCAGGGAACCAGATCCTGCATGCTGCAATTAAAAAAGATCCCGCGTGCAGCTATGGAGATCCCGCATGCCGCAACTAAGACCTGGCACAGACAAATAAACAAATAAATAAAACAACTATTTTTTTTAAAAGAAAATTATCCTATTCAGAAAACCATTTTAAACAAAGATATAGGGGCTTCCCTGGTGGCACAGTGGTTGGGAGTCTGCCTGCCAATGCAGGGGACACGGGTTCGAGCCCTGGTCTGGGAAGATCCCACATGCCGCGGAGCAACTAAGCCCGTGAGCCACAACTACTGAGCCTGCGCATCTGGAGCCTGTGCTCCGCAACGGGAGAGGCCGCGACAGTGAGAGGCCCGCTCACCGCGATGAAGAGTGGCCCCCACTTGCTGCAACTGGAGAAAGCCCTCGCACAGAAACGAAGACCCAACACAGCCAAAAATAAGTAAATAATTTAAAAAACAAAACAAAACAAAAAAAACAGTGATATAGAAAGGACAGAATGGATTGTGTAAATTCTCTATTCAGAATTCTTTTGTGTTCATCACTATACTTTAAGGTTAAATTTGACACTGTAAATATCTATAGAGAGAAAAAAAAATGAGCCATCTTTTAAAACATTGTTTTCATCATATTGTTTTGGAACATGATTGATCATCAACAATAAATTAGATATAGTTATCAAACTATATCACAGTAGTCATTTACCCACATAGGACAACTATTTTGGTGGTTTTATTAACAGATTCATGTAATCTATGGCAAGGTTAACAACAAATAAAGGTCATTGTTCATTAATTATACAGGTCAATTCTGGAATTCTAATAATAGTTTCATAATAATGTCATAAAAGAGTGTACATATATTTTTGTTTCATTCTCCAGGCTATATTTTTTGTGTGTGTTAGAAGATTATATATAATGACTGTAACAATTTTCTTTTATTATAACTTCCTAGTGTTATTTCTATATACTTACTGTAGGGTGATTATTTTATAAAGTAAAACATTTTGTGAATTTCAATTGCTACATGAATATTCACATGTTTGTTCATATTTAGATGACTGTATTTGGTTTATTTGCGATTAATCATCATCATACAGGACAACATACAATAAAGAAAGTGAGATTTTTAGACACAATTGTTAATGTTTTTTACAAAATACTTCATTGAGTAGGACAAACAGCTGATTGGCCTCAGAAAATTTAATCTCCTTATATTAAACTGAAGTGAGTGAAAGCAGACTGAGCATTGAAAATGCTATGAGATTACAGAGAAGAACAACATCAATTAAAGCAATGTGCTTTCATAATTTCCCAACATTACAAGAGAACTCTCCACCAACTAGAAGCCAGTAATCAGAAATAAGAGAACTATTCTTAAGCAAATTTCCTACCAATTAGCCATGTGAACCCTCTTCTCCAGTCCTGCTGGTTTGCTCACTGTGGAACCCTTCCCCCTCCTCTCTCAGCTCTGCCCATTCAAGCCACAAGGATCTTGATCTGTCTCTTGTATGGTAGTAATGTTTCTGTGCCCTGAAATTTAACACTTAATTATATATTGTTTTTTTCTAGTCTCTAATTGTTTTAGGTGTGTTTTGTATTCTCTTCTCAACTAGATTGTAGCCCCTGAGGCTACGACCACGTGTCTTATTTCTTTGTTAATGCTTTTTATGCTAAACATGGTAGGCATGAAATAATGTCTTGTTGGAAAATCTAAAAATAGCCATTGATTTTGTAAAACTGTGGGCAGAGCTCAAAGCAAAAAAACCTCATGTCTGTGTGCGGTAGAAAGGACACTCGCTGGGCCCTGATGTTCTCAAATTCATTCAGATTGCTCTTGTTACAGTCAACATAAATCTACTCAAGTTGACTGAGCTAGTTTGGTATCTGCAATAAACAGACAAGATGATTTCATGGAACCCAACTGCACACTGGTGATTAAGACTGCACGAGACTGAACCTGGGAAGGTCAGAAACCAGTCAGTGTTTTGTTCTTAAAACCAACATGGTCTTTCTTCCATTTCTCCAGTCAGCTGCTTCTAACTCACTGAGTATCTGTAGGTCAGTTTCCCTTGCCTGAATGTGTCTTAGCGTGGCTACTCCAGTATCAACCTTCTATGGTTTTACAAGTCCAGGACCCATGAGTAACTGACCCAGCTTTCACATCTCATTTCCAAATTTCAGACAGAAAAACTATGATTGGCCTGTAATGTGTCAGATATTAAACCCTGGCCCAGTCAGCTGTCACCTGGATAGCAAGAGTCAAGTGGTTTGATATCCATTCTCAGCAGGGTTGTGGGAACAACTCTCAAAGAAGAGGAAAGATAGAAAGCAGGCAACTTGATTGATGCAACTACTACAGTTAAAATCTATAGGAAATTGCAACAAAAGCTTTTATGGATGTCTTCCCAGCTCATAACTCCCTTTTTCTGAAAACTTACATCTTGCCCACTGGGGTAGTCCCCCAGTGGACTATTTGTACTAAACACATTTGTACTAAATGACACTGTACTTCTGGCCAGTTGACCAAACCAGAGTGATCATTCTTCCCAAGCCAGGTTAAACTGATTTTCTCCCAGGAAATTTTCTTTAAGGCCAAGAAATTGCCCATCAGGCTAGGCTGGTCTTTTGAGAGGAAAGACTGTCAGCTCAGAACTGTTTTAGGACCATCCTTCCCCATTCTGTGCACAGGGAAGGAAAGAGAACCAGTCTGTTGTGAGGGAAGAATGAAGCAGACAACCTTAAAGAGGCGTGGCTGAGACAGGAGAGCAAGTTCTGCCACGTTCTTCAAGGCTGAATAGTTTCTGATTCCAGAAGCCCAACTGCTTTACTACCCTTGAGTTCTCTGAGACATCTCCACATTCTTTTTTGCTTAAGTTAGCTTGAGTTGGCTTCTGTTATTTGCAACCAAATAGTTGAGATATCCAGATTAAGAGTCTTTCCTACACTTGACCACTGAGACAAGTCAGTTGTGTTAAGATGCCAATATTTTGTTACCGTGAAAAGCTTCTAAATTTATCTTGTAGACTCACATATCTATGTGGCCATATAGTACATCTGTTTGTGACTCATGAGGATTAAATAGTATGGGAGGGCTCCGTTAACTGATTCTCAGTTGGGTGTTATATGATTTTTTGAAAGAGAACAATTTGTGAAGAAAAATTGGCCTTGAAATTTTTATCATTTATATATACCTGCTATTATAACTGATGCTTGTTACAGTTTTCAAAGCACATTTATATATATCCTGTCATTTGACATTTACAACAATCCTCTGGGGAAGGATTAATTACATCATTCCTATTTCATAAATGAAGAAACTGAGCCTCACAGAGATCAGTTCGTTGTCATTAATCTAGGAAGGAAACAACACAGACTCAAAATCAGTGTTTATTAATATTTCTGACCCACATTTGATCTTTGTCTTTTTATAGAATGTTTTTCTCCCCTTAAAGAACTTGCTTTTCTATTGAAGTATAAAATGGGTACAGAAAAGTGAACAAATCATACGGTTATAGTTCAATGAGTAATCACAAAGCAAACACACCATGTAATACCAATAGGCCATGAAATTGGATATGACATTTCTGCCCTCTCCCAATCACTATTCCCTCCTTCTTCCCAAAAGGAAATCACTCTTCTGACTTTGAATACCATACATATGCCTGTTTTTAAACTTTATATAAATGAAATTGTGCAGTATGAATACTTTTGTGTTCAACTTCTTTTATATAAATGAGATTCATCTATTTTATTGTAACTGTAATTCATTCATTTCTACTCCTGCATGGTATTCCATTGTATGAATATACCACAATTTATGTATCCATTCTATTATCTATAGATACGTAAATTGTTTTCAGTTTGGGGCTATCATGAATGATGCTGATAGAAGCATTCATGAGAATATCTTTTAGAGCACAACATGAATGCTCTATTGAGTAAATACCCAAGGAATAAAATTGCTGGGTCAAAAGTTCAGATTTAATAGCTACTGCTAGGCATTTTTGCAATGTGGGTGTATTAATTTACACCCTCACCCCACTGGTATAGGAAAAATTTAGCTGCTCCTTATTCTCATTAATACTTGGTATTTTCCGTTTTTTATTTTAACTCTTCTGATGAGTGCATAATGGTGTGTGTGTGTATCTCATTGTGTTTTAAATTTGCTTTTCCTTGATAACTCCTGAGCTTGAGCACATTTTTATGTTCACTGGTCATTTGGATATCCTCTTTTTTGAAGAGCCTGTTCAAGTTTTTGCCCATTTTTCTATTTTTTTGTAAGAATTATATATTCTGAGTAATATGCATTAACTTTTGTAATATGCATTGCAAATATCTTCTGCCCTTGTGTGGTTTGCATTTTCAGTCTTGAATTTTTTTTTTTATAAATTTATTTATTTTATTATTTATTTTTGGCTACGGTGGGTCTTCGTTGCTGCATGCAGGCTTTCTCTAGTTGTGGAGAGCGGGGGCTACTCTTCGTTGTGGTGCGCGGGCTTCTCGTGGCGGTGGCTTCTCTTGTTGCGGAGCACAGGCTCTAGGCTCATGGGCTTCAGTAGTCGCAGCACACGGGCTTCAGTAGTTGTGGTCACAGGCTCTGGAGTGCAGGCTCAGTAGTTGTGGTGCCAGGCCTTAGCTGCTCCGCAGCATGTGGAATCTTCCCGGACCAGCGCTCGAACCCATGTCCCCTGCATTGGCAGGCGGATTCTTAACCACTGAGCCACCAGGAAGCCCTCAGTCTTGAATTTTTGACATCAAAGAAATTATAGCATCTTATTTGCATTTTTTTGCTTCATTAAAAAATGTAATTATTTTAATTATTTGGGATAAAATCCAATGAAACAAGATATTCAAATGGCACTTCTCTCTTCATTTTTGGCCAGGCTCCCAAAGCTGAAATCAACACAATGGGTGACCAGTACTCCCAAGTCACTCTGCACCTGCTAAGTGTGTAAATACTCTGTCTTTCATGAACTCACCATTGACCTTGACAGTATAAAGAGACTGAGGTAGAGAAGATGGGAAGGTGAGGATTTCTTTGGAAACAGCTTTCTCTCCCCCCCACCTTCACATGGAGTCAGGGAGAAGTGTGCTCCCCCTTCACTTCAAGCCAAATGAGAAGTACCTCAAGGAGACCTCCCGGAACTTGTCTCCAGGAGTTTCAGGAAGAAGGACTTGGGTCTGATCCTTGCCAAATGTGAAGGCTGGAGACATAGCTGAAGCTTCACTTGTTTGCAGGGCCATACTGGGTGTAAAATGGCCTTTCACATACAGGGGGCAAAGGGTAGTATGTTTCAGGGAATAAAGTGGAATCCACAAAAAGCACTGGCCTGTGATCATCTGAAAAGGAATCTTGCCTTCTTGCTCCCCAATTGGGAAAGAAACCACCAGAAGTCCAGATTTGAGGGAGTTATCAAAAGCTGACAGCCAGAGAAGTGCTGTCTGCAACAAGGAGCTATAGTCAGAGTATGCGGAAGCAGACGGTGTACTTCTGGGAAAAAATTTGGAGAGAAAGTGTCATTTTTAGATAGTCTTCATACCCAGAGGGCACTGACACCAGATGACACAGTACCAGACATACAAAACTGTTTCCCTTTCCCCCTAATCACTTTTTCCCCTGGCACAGGGTGGCAGAGGTCAGAAACAGCCCACAGAAGTGGGGGAGGTATTTTGGGAGGAAAGAAGCAGCTGACAAGGCCACCTCCCCGACCTCAGGTTCTGAAGCCTGAAGCAGGCCTGCGCTAGAGAAGCAAAGAAGATTCAGCTTTGAACAAATTTGGAATTTTGAAATTGCCCTCAACAGAACTGAAGTTACAAGATTAAAAGCTTGAACTGGACTCTTCTACAAATTCTCTTCTCAGCTGTTTCTACTCTGAAGCTTAATTCATCTACTGAGTTTTCAACTTAAATTATTTTTTTAAATTTTTATTCAATTTATTTAAACTAAAAAAATAGTTCACCCACTTCTTCTACTCCCTACCCTTCACCTCTTGCAACCATCAATCTGTTCTCAGTAGTTATGAGCTTGCTTTGTTTTTTGATTCCACATATAAGAGAGATTATGCAGTATTTATCTTTCTCTGTCTGACATATTTCACTTAGCATAATGCCCTCGAGGTCCATCCATGTTATCAAAAATGGCATTCTTTTTATGGCTGAGTAATATTCCATTGGATATGTGTACCCAATTTCTTGATCCATTCATCCATCAATGGACACTTAGGTTGTTTCCATATTTGGCTATTGTATATGATGTTGCAATGAACATGGATGTGTATATATCTTTTTGAATTAGTGTTTTTGTTTTTCTCAGATAAATATCAAGAAATGGAATTGTTGGATAATATGGTAGTTCTATTTTTAATTTTTTGAGGAACTTCCATACTGTTTTCCACAGTGGTTGCACCAATTTACATTCCTATCAATGGTGCATGAGGTTTCCCTTTGCTCCACATCTGTGCCAACATTGTTATTTCTTGTCTTTTTGATAATAGCCATTCTAACAGGTGTGATATCTCATTGTGGTTTTTATTTGCATTTCCCTGATGATTAATGTTGTTGAGCACTTTTTCATGTACCTGTTGGCCATCTGTAGGTCTTCTTTGGAAAAATGTCTATTCAGATGTTCTGCCCATTTTTAAAGTAGATTGTTTGGTTTTTTGCTATTGATTTGCATGAGTTCTTTGTGTATTTTGGATTTTAGCCCATTACCATATATATGATTTACAAATATTTTCTCCCATTTAGTACGCTGTCTTTTCATTTTGCTGTTGGTTTATTTGCTGTGCAAAAGCTTTTTGGTTTAACGTAGTCCCAACTTGTTTATTTTTGCTTTTATTGCTTTTGCTTTGGGTGTTAGATTTTAAAAATCATTGCCAAGACCTATGTCAAGGAGTTTGCTACCTATGTTTTCTTCTAGGAGTTTTATGGCTTCAGGCTCTTACTTTCAAATTTTTAATCTATTTTGATTTAGTTTTGGGGTATAGTGTAAGATAGTGGTCCAGTTTCATTCTTTTGCACTTGGCTGTCCAATTTTCCCAGTACCATTTGTTGAAGATACTATCCTTTCACCATTGTATATTCTTGGCTCATTTGTTGTAAATTAATTGACCACAAATGTTTGGGTTTAATTCTGGGGTCTCCAATCTGTTCCATTGATCTGTGTGTCTGTTTTTACGCCGATGCCATACTGTTTTAATTACTATAGTTTTGTAATATAGTTTGAAATCAGGGTCCATGATGCCTCCAGCTTTGTCCTTCTTTCTCAAGATTGCTTTGGCTATTCAGGGTCTTTGTGGTTCTGTACAAATTTTAGGATTGTTCTCTTTCTGTGAAAAATGCCATTGGAATTTTGTTAGAGATTGTCTTGAATCTGCATATTGCTTTGAGTAGTATGGACATTTTAACAATATTAATCCTTCTAATCCATGAGCATGGAATATCTTTCTGTTTGTGTCTTCTTCAATTTCTTTCATTAATGTCTTGCAGTTTTAAAATACACATTTTTCACCTCCTTGGGTAAATTTATTCCAAGGTATTATATTATTTTGATGCAATTGTAAATGAGATTGTTTTCTTAATTCCTTCTGATAGTTTGTTATTAGTGTAAAGAAACACAACAGATTTTTGTGTATTAATTTTGTATCCTGGGACTTCCCTGGTGGCTCAGTGGTTAAGAACCCACCTGCCAACACAGGGGACATGGGTTCGATCCCTGGTCCAGGAAGATCCCACATTTCACGGAGCAAATAAACCGGTGTGCCACAACTACTGAGCCCACGTGCCACAACTACTGAAGCCTGCATGCCCTAGAGCCTGCATGCTGCAACTACTGAGACCATGTGCCACAACAACTGAAGCCTGCCTGCTCTAGGGCCCGCGTGCCGCAACTACTGAGCCTGCATGCTGCAACTACTGAAGTCTGTGCACCTAGAGCCCGTGCTCTGCAACAAGAGAAGCCACCACAATGAGAAGCCCACACACCACAATGAAGAGTAGCCTCCACTTACTGCAACTAGAGAAAGCCCACACGCAGCAAAGAAGACCCAACACAGCAAAAAAAAAAAAAAAAAAAATTGTATCCTGCAACTTTACCTAAGTTATTAGTTATAACAGTTTTTCGATGGAGTCTAGATCTGTACAGTCTTTCTATATATAACATCATGTCATCTGCAAATAGTGAAAGTTTTACTTCTTCCTTTCCGATTTGGATTCTTTTTATTTCTTTTTCTCACCTAATTGCTCTGGCTAGGGCTTCCTATGTTGAATAAAATCATAGAGAGTGGACATCCTTGTCTTGTTCCTGATCTTAGAGGAAATGCTTTCAGCCTTTCATCATTGAGTAAAATGTCAACTGTCAACTCTCTGGTCACGGACTTTTGTTTGTTGGAAAGCTTTTGATTATTGATTCAAGCTAGTAATTGATCTGTTCAGATTTTATATTTCATAATGATTCCTTCTTGGTAGACTGTATGTTTCTAGAAATTTATACATTTCTTCTAGGTTGTTATATATGGCCATTATTTTGTTGCAGTCAATTCCCTCTATATGCACTTTGTTGAGAGTTTTTAATCATAAATGGATGTTGAATTTTGTCAACTGCTTCTTCTGCATCTATTGAGATGATGATATGATTTTTATTTTTCGTTGTGCTAATGTGGTATATCACATGGACTGATTTGTGGATATTGAACCATCCTAGCAATCCCTGGAATAAATCCCACTGGATCATGGTGTATTATCCTTTTAATGTATTGTTTAATTTGGTTTGCTAATATTTTGTTGAGGATTTTTGTATCTATGTTCACCAGGGATATTGGCCTGTAATTTTCTTTTTAATAGTATCCTTGTCTGGCTTAGGTATCAGGGGAATGCTGGCCTCATAAAATGTGTTTGGAGGATTTTCCCCCTCTTCTATTTTTTGGAGGAGTTCGAGAAGAATTGGTATTAATCCTTCTTTGAATGTTTGGTAGAATTCACCAGTGAAGCTCTCTGGTCATGGACTTTTGTTTGCTGGAAGGCTTTTGATTACTGATTCAAGCTCCTTGTTAGTAATTGATCTGTTCAGATTTTATATTTCATAATGATTCCTTCTTGGTAGATTGTATGTTTCTAGAAATTTACACATTTCTTCTAGGTTGTCCAATTTGTTGGCATGAAATTTTTAGTAGTATTTTATTATGATCTTTTATATTTCTGTGTTATCTGTTGTAATATCTCCTCTTTCATTTCTGATTTTATTTATTTGAATCCTCTCTCTTTTTTTTTTTTTCTTGGTGAGTCAACCTGAAGGTTTAGCAATTTTGTTTATCATTTCAAAGAACCAGCTAGTAGTTTCATTGATCTCTTTGTCTTTTTAGTTTCTGCTTCATTTATTTCTGCTCTAATCTTTATGTCTTTCCTTCTACTAACTTTTGGCTTCATTTGTTCTTGTTTTTTTAGTTCCTTGAGGTGTGAAGTTATGTTGTTTACTTGAGACTTTTCTTATTTCTTGAGGTATGCATTTATCACTAAGAACTTCTCTCTTAAAAGTGCTTTTGCTGCATTCCATACATTTTGGTATGTTACATTTCCATTTTCGGTTGTCTCAAGGTATTTTTAAAATTTTTCTCTTCTTTGACCAATTAGCAATTCAGTAGTATGTTGTTTAACCTCCACACATTTGTGAATTTTCCAGTTTTCTTAGTGTAATTAATTTCTAGTTTCATACCATTGTTGGAAAAGATTCTTGATATCATTTCAATTCTCTTATATTTATTAAGACTTGTTTTGTGACCTAATACATGGTCTATCTTGGAAAATATTCCATGTGCACTTGAGAATAACGTGTATCCTGTTGCTTCTGGATGGAATGTTTTATAAATATTTGTTGTCACTCTGTTCTACCATGTTTCTTAAGGCTGATGCTTCCTTATTGACTTTCTGTCTAGATGATCTGTCCATTGATGTAAGTGGTATATTAAAGTCCCCTACTATTATTGTATTGCTGTCTATTTCTCCATTTAGGCCTGTTAATATTTACTTTAATATTTAGGTACTCCTATGTTGGGTGCATAAACATTTACAAATGTTATATCCTCTTGTTGGATTAACCCCTTTATTATTATGTCATTATGTAATACCCTTTTTTTGGTCTCTTATTACAGTTTTTGTTTTAAAGTCTACTTTACCTGATACACGGGTAGCTACTCCAGCTTTCTTTTGGTTTTCATTTGCATGGAATATCTTTTTTCATGCCTTCACTTTCAGTCTGTATGTGTACTTACATCTAAAGTGTGTCTCTTGTAGGCAGAATACAGATAGATCTTGGTTTTTTAAATCCATTCAGCCACTCTGTCTTTTGATTGGAGAATTTAGTCCACTTAAATTTAAAGTAACTATTGATAGCTATGTGCTAATTGCCATATTGTTAATTATTTTCTAGCTCTCTTTGTAGTTCCTCTCTGTTCCTTTCTTCTTCTTTTGTTCTCTTCCTTTGTGGTCTGATGACTTTCTTTGGCGGTATGCTTATATTCCTTTCTTTTTATCTTTGTGTACTTACTATAGGTTTTTGCTTTGTGGTTACCATCAGGGTTACATATAATAACTTATGTCTATAACAGTCTATTTTAAGTTGATAACAACTTAAGGTTAATCCCATTCTATAGCTCAACATTTTTATTCTTTCCCCACCCATGTTTTATGTTTTTGATGTCACGTTTTACATCTTTTTATCTTGTATATCCCTTAACTGTTGTTATAGTTGTTTTTACTACTTTTGTCTTTTAACCTTTATATTAGCTTTTTAAGTAATTAACATACTACCTTGATTATATATTTACTTTTCCAGTGAGATTTACTCTTTCATACATGTTCTTATTACTAATTAGCACCCTTTCTTTTCATCTTAAAGAAGACCCTTTAACATTTCTTGTTAGACCAGTTTAGTGGTGATAAACTCCTTTAGCTTTTGCTTATCTGGAGAACTCTTTATCTCTCCTTCAGTTCTGATGATAACTTTGCTGGGTAGTGTATTCTGATGCTTAATTTGTCCACTGAGTTTTCAACTTTAATTATTAAAATTTTCATCTCCAGAAATTCTGTTCAGCTCTTTATCATATCTGCTTAACCGTTTTTATAGTCTTCTGTTCCTTGCTTGTATTTTCAAGCCACTCTTATTTCTTTAAACACATTAAACACAGTACTTTTATGTTGGGCTTGACAATTGCAATTTCTGAAGTCTTTGCAGATCTGATTCTTCTGTTTTGTTTCTGCTAGCTCTAGCTTTGAGTGCCTTATTTCCTTGCATTGTTAGATTTTTTTTTTTTTTTTTTTTACTGAGAGCTGAATCATTGGCCTTGGCATTTCATCTGTGGAATTTCTTTGAGGTCCAGTTTGAAATTGCAGTCCTCCTGCCTGTTGCCTGGGGGAACTACCAACCTGAGACCACTTCAAGTTCAATGATCATTTGAGGTTTTCAAAACTCACAGGGGGCAGGCTTTTGGAATGAAAATCCACTTGGAGATCAGCTTGTGTTATAAATGCTCAGGGGAAATTTTTCAGTCTCATTTTTCTATCTCATTGTCTTCAACTAGGATCAAGTTCAAGATGCAAGTTTCTTGCTGTCTACTCCTGAGTGATAAGTTAATTTTTCCTTGGGATTTTTGGGGTCCTGGTTTTATGCAGATCTCCTAGTAGATGCTCTACTTGAATAGGCCCTTACCTTTATCTCCTGTCCCCCAAACTCTGTGCAGCCATCAGAGTGGAATCTCAAGGTCACCAGAGTTCTTCAGAAACTTTAGGGCTAATCCAGCTTTGGTGCTCACTTTACCTCTTCGAATTCCTGCTTTAACTTCATTTTAGGCCTTAATAGTTCTCCTTGCACCATGCCAGCCAGCAACACATTTCAAATATTTTTTTCAATAACTTATTCCAGGTAAAACCACAAGTGAGGGTTTACCAAACCTCATACAGCCTTTTGGCTGCTCACCAAAACTGTGTCACTTTCCTCCTGGACATACATACTTCTGGAAATCTGGACAAGACCCCCTCATGTTTGAAAGAGACAAAAGGACTTGTTATCTGGGGAGTAACTGGATATAAGTCTGAGTTTTCACCCGGGCAGGGACATTTAACTAAAACTGGTGGTGATGAATAGGGTCACTTTCATACTTGTACATTGCTGAGGTCAGCTTCTATCTAAAACTTATCATACACTCTTTACAATTAGGTGACTAGCTAGAGATGCCTTTAACATTTCTAAAAAATATTAAGAAAGTAGTGGGAGTGCTTCTCAGCTACTGAAGTAATCCTGCAGAGGAGTGAGTTTGAGACCTCAGTGAAATGTAGCACTCATTGACATATATTTAATACAAGTAAAAGTTTGCAGCAGTGAGGCCAAACCAGCCAAAAACAACAGAGACCATCAGGCTTGGAGTGTTTGGTGACTGCAACTTCTCTAGCATTCACAGTCCCTCTCAGCTTCACAGGTAACCATGAGGTGGAGGTTTGCCAAAACTCCTACAGCCTCTGTGGGAGAGAATGACTGGCTCTTTTCAAAGCTGTTATCACTTTGCTCCTAGACCATATTTCCTAGCCTCCTTTACAGATGGGTGTGGTCTGAGTTTTGGCTGATAGAATGTCAATGTGGGCAGAAGTGATATGCAGCACTTTCAGCCTGGCCCATTAAACCCTCCTGCATAGTTGCTGGTGAGCTATAGCTTTTGGCCAGGTGTATTTGCCCCTGTTTTTCCCCAGTGGAAGTAGCCTGTGTCGGCTCTTTCCATATGTTGAAACTCTTCGCTCGACCACTTGTGAACACTGCATAACATAGAATTCCAGTGATCCGTCCACCCTACTGGTACCTTATTTTAACCCTGGTTATTTATCTCATTCTCTTTCCTCTTGTTCTATGTTTAAAATTGATTATATAAACCATGTACTTCTAAAACCAAAATCAAAAACCTACGTGACCTTTCTCTTCTGCCACTGGAAGCAAAGGACCCCAAGGCTCCAGAAGATGGCAGATCATGAGATGGAAGATATCAGAGAGTCTGAGTTGTTATATGGAAGATCATTCACCAAACACCAATTGGACATTGAGAGAGGAATTAAGTTTCTATTGAATTGTCATTGAGATTTGTTTTTCTATTACTACGATTATTATATTAACAAATACAACCCACGTCACCCTGAAATTCCAGCAAAATTACCTAATATGGTTGTAAAATCTGCCTTTAGCAAGCCAGGTCATCTGTATCTAGCAACTAGGATTTGGATATAATGTCTGTCACTAGTTTCATCATGCTACATTGTCCACAGAGTTATGACAATGACTAAGCATCGCAAACAGCACAGTCTCATTGCAGCTAGGTAACAATGATCAGTCCATGGGCTTGTGTATCATTTATCTGAGGCATAGGAGGGACTGAGCTAAGCAAACCTGACCAGGGCTCACCAGTTACACATCCTGATAAAAAATGTTTTTCTACATGTATCCTGAAAAATCTGGAGGTCCTGTATGCATGGGCCTTTGTGTGGTATCATAGTCATATTTGAAACCCTGAAGATAATGTTAATCTTTACCCCAGTGAGGTAGGAATTTTATACAATGTTTTCTCACATTGTAGGAATCGGTATTTGGTGGAAAATAACAAAAGCCAATTCTAGCTAACTCAAGCAAAAAATAAAACAAAACAAATTATATAGGATACTTCACATACTAAAAACAAAAAAAAAAGGGATACTTTACATACTAAAAAAAAAAAGTTTTCTGGTGAACCATACTTAATAAACTGGCAAAAACTACTAAGAAGGTTAGGCCAGATGAGAACTCGAAGACCACAATATAGACTAGTTACATGTCTTAAAATATCACCCTATGGATTACTTATTAACTAAAATAGAGAAAAGCCACTTTTACAAAGGAGGGATCTGAAAGACTTAATTTAGTGACCTAACTTAATATTGTTAATAATGGGACAAACTGATACGACGTGTCTCCTGAAGTGATACAATGAGAGGATACATTATATCCTCTGTGTAGTATACTGTGTAGTATACTTATAAAAATATTTAACCCAAAACTAATCAGGGGAAAACAATCAGACAATTCCAGATTGTGGGATTACTTGCTTGTAATCTTCAAAATGATTAGTGTCACAAAAGACCAAAGAATGTAGAAGACTTTTCTAAATTAAAGCAGACTAGAAAAACATTAACCTTGACTAAATCCTACCTTGAAAAAAGAAAAAAACTGTTTTACAGGGCATTTGGGGAACAATTTTAAAATCTGTATATATATTAGATAGTATGCTGTATCAATGTTAAATTTCTAGAGTGAGATAATAATATTGTGGTTTTATAGCTGAATGTCCATGTTCTTAGGATATGTATACTAAGTATTTAGGGATACAGTTTCATGATATCTATAACTTACTTTCAAGTCATTTAGCAAAAAATAAATATAAATAGGTAGATAGATAGATAGACAAAGACAGAGAGAACAACCAAACGTCACAAAAGTTAATGATAGGTGAATCTAGGTGAAGGGTATATGGCTGCTCATTGCACTATTTTTTCAACTTTTTGTAGGTTTGATATTTTTCAAAATAAAAACTTTGGAAAGTTTTAAAAAATCTGTAATGCCTCTGAATTGTGCCTAGGAATTTACAGTAAAGGTTTGGGTAATATTACACTGGGAAGGGTCTGTGGGCAACTACCACATTAAATGTTTATGTTAGTCTCTGACAAAACTCATGTACCTTTTTGTAGATATAATTAAATTTTCTAAATGAGAGAGAGAAAGAATATTACCAAAGATCACATGGCTCACTCATGGCAAAGCTGGGATATAAGCTCATGCTCACACTTTTTTCCTCTATGGACAGCAAATAAGCCAGAGGCTCGCTATGGTCTGAAATCAAATAACATACTTCTCAATTTTGCAGAAGGCCAGTCTTGAAAATAATTTCTAAATAATTCTTAAATGCTAAAGATAGTCACAGAATAAAAGGAAAAGAATGCTTTAAAAATGATGTTCTATTGAGCCAAGCTTGAGAATATGTTTGGGATTTGTAAGAGGATTTGAGGAATTTAATAAAACTATTATTTAAAAACAAGAGAACAAGAGGTTCTTTGATATGGAGTTAACAAGAGTTTAGGAACAGTTAGGAATGACCCACTTCCAGGTAGTCTAATTAATATGTTGGATTTGTGGGAGGAAATTAATTGCTAAAGTAGAGCAATATTCTGAAAAATAAGATGATTTTATAAACATCACTGTCTTATAGTAATATGACCTTTGTGTTTTCTCCCAGTCTTTCAAAATTCTGTTCTCAGACCACATCTCCTCTTTGCCCTTTTTCAGTACTCTTACCTGCTCCCGTTCCTTTAACCAATAACTCACTGCAAATGTCTCCTAAAATCTATATCTTTGGTCTTAGCCTCTTTCTAGGCTCCACAAGTACATTTTTAGCTGCCTCTGGAATTATGCTAAGGTATCCAGTTAAATCTCAAACTCAAAACAAATTCATCATTCTCCCTTAAAATTTGGCCCTCCTTCTGACTTCTCTATTCCTGTTCCTGACATCATCTTCCCAGATATCTGCTTTAAACCTTGGAATGTTTTTTGTTGTTGTTGTTTGTTTGCTTCTAATTCTGCCTTCTCCTCTGCTCTATAGACACAGTCATTTTCAAAAGTCTATGTATTCCCCTTCCACAGTGCCACTCATGTCTGCCGCATTTGTTCTCTTCTTGTTATGCATTCTAATTGTCTCTAACCCAGAGTTTCTCAAGTGGGATACTACTGACATTTTGGACAGGATGACTCTTTGCTGTGCACTGTAGGATGTTAAGCAGCATCCCTGGCCTCCAACCACTAGATGCCAATAGCACCCCCTCACTTATATGTCTCCAGATGTTTCCAAATGTCCCCTGAGAGGCAAAATCACTCCCAATTGAGAACCACTGCTCTAACCTGAATGACTGCCTTCTGTTTGAAACATCTTCTATTAGAAACATCTTCCCATCTACTAGGAGTCCTACCACCCATTCATTCTAGACGTTGCTACTGGTTTACTCTTCTTAAGCTTTTAGCTCCGAGCATATTATTTCCCTGTCCATAAACTTTTAGTGGTTCCCTACTGCCTACAGAATAGTGCATGAATACCTCAGCTTAGCATTTAAGTCTCCCTACTATATGGTCTTAACCTACATTTTAATTGTATTTCCCACTGTTACTCTCTGTAGTCCTTGTTTCAGCTTTGTGACCTCTAAAACTTTGCTTATGGGAGTTATTCATTGCTTATTCATTAAAATAACATTTATAGAGCAACTATTAAGTATTAGGTATTACGTTGGGCACTGAAGCTATAAAGTGAGACACAACCCCATCCCTCACAGAGTTAACATGGAGAGGCAGATTAACAGTGGTCTGCACAGCAGTTGCTGTGGCCTGCCTAGCATTCCCTTCTACTTCTGCCAGCCACAGAGCCTCTCTTTGTTGTGGGGGGACGCTCTCCATGAGGTTCAGGCAGGGCTGATTTGTCATTCACAACTTTAGAGATGAGGAAACTGAGGCTTTAAAAAGTGGATGAGGAAATTTAGACTTGGGGGAAGTTCGATGTGATTTCCAATTGACTGGTACAAGGTCACACTGCTGGTGAGTCACTGAGCCAGGATTTGATGGCAAGTGTTTTAACTCCAGCGTTCACATCCTTGACCACCACGCTGCACTGATTCTCCATTACTTAAAGAAAGCAGAATTAATGTCATGATTGAAATCTACCAAACATCAATATCTCAGCTGCCAGAAAGCTCAGCCCATGTTTGTGTTGGGGAAGTATAATCAAAACAAATCTTCCTTCAATTCAAAAGCTCTCCACAAGGGTAGAAAGAAAAAAAGGGAAATTTTAAATTTTGAATAAGATTAAACCAGAACGTGATATGCCACACAGGTAACCCGCTAAAGGGATTACAAAGACAGAAGGGAATCTCCCTCTTTTATACAGCTAAGTGGACACAAACCATTCAATACTTGGGTAGCTTTTACAATTTACAGTCAGGTGACAAATTAGACCCATCTTTTCCCAGAAAACCCATCTTCCAGGAGACTGGAATTATTTTCCTTGATGATTACACTTCAAAGAGATGGCTCCCAGGTCCTTGAGGAAACATTCCTGAGTTGTGAGACTGGCCAGAGGCTTATTTAGCCATTACAAAGATTTACATACATTTGACAAGGACAGAGAAAGAAATTCAGAAAGTAAAGGGAGAAGGGGAAAATCTCTCTGCTTATTTTCAGAGGGGAGAAAATTTGTATTTGCCCTTATACTTATTCCAGCACTTGAGATCAGTCAGTATTCTCAGAGATTAACTCTATACACTGTATTTTCACTCCATTTATTTATATTCAATTTCATATTGCCTTGTAAATTTTTTCAAGTCATTTTCTTAGACCGATATATAAACTCACAATTAAATATTATATATTCTCTTTATATAAACTCACAATTCCTCTGCCAAGAAGAAGATTCAGTAAATCTTGTGAAATGATTGACAGCTTTCGGCTTCAAGCACCTGGGAGCAACTGTGTGAAGCTGCTGCAGTTCAATCCGCTGATCCTCAGACCAGTGTCAGGCAGGAGCCATGTGCTGGGGACCAAAGACAATAGATGAGCCTCTGCCCTCTTGGAGGTTATGAACAATCACGTTCCAAGAAATATGTGAGTAGAGGATATATTCAAGTCTGCCTTATTACCGGCTCCCAAGCAAGATCGATGAACCTTGAAATAATGCTTAGAAAATTATCAATCCACCTATCTATTCATCTCTCTCTCTCTCTCTATCTATCTATTTTTACAGTCAGGTCTACTCTTAAAGGAAGTATAAATATTTTTTACTGCTCTCATTGGGATTAATAGTTGACAAGAAAAATAGCATTCACTCTGAACAAATGAATGGAAAGCCATTTACAAGGGTAACTAACACAATGAAAATAAGTAAAACTATGAGGTCGAGGACAGAGACTTGAGATACTGAGTAAGATTAATCTTTGTTAAAAAATAAACTGAGGCATATTGAACATTTCAAGAGTTTATTTGAGCAAAAGTCTATTCCAGTTGGGCAGCACCAAACCAGAAGTTGTTAGAAGCGTTCCACCCACAGGAGCTGGGGGCGGTGAGGGTGAGACTTTTATAGAGAAAATGTGGAAGCAAAGTAAGGAAATTATTGATTGGCTACAGCTAAAGCCTAGATGGCAGTTTGTGATTGGTTGCCCTAACTTTTCAGCATTTGCATGCTTAGATTTTGGTTTGCTTCCGTAGGCTGCCAGTACATCAGAGCTACATCAGTCTCATGGGCTCCTTGCTGAATTAATGTAATGCCTTTTAAGTTAACCTTATAGGATGGCATTAGATTGGAGTTTAGTGGTCTGGTTTGAACAACCTTTAAGAGCTTCCCAAACTCCTGTGTAAAAAAGCAAACATTACTAGCAGGGATCTCACTTCAAGCCTTTATCAATGAAGTCTTCCTTAACTTTTTGCTCTCAAGTCAGTAGCTTTAGAACAGGTCTCCACATGGAGTGTGGGGAGGGGGAGGTAAATCTGGTGATCCTGGAGGAAAAACAGCCACCCAAACGGAAAACACACTGCCTGCCAACCAAACTGAAGCTACCTCTGTTTTGCTGAGGGCCCGACCTAGGAGAGGAATGGGCTGAACTAGGCAGTGTTTCCAAGGTGAGCCTTAATGATGATCTAGATGGGTGAGATGGGAGGGGGTGAGAGGGAGGCCCAAGAGGGAGGGGATATATGTATATGTTTGGCTGATTCACTTTGTTGTAAGAGGGAGGGGATATATGTATATGTTTAGCTGATTCACTTTGTTGTAAGAGGGAGGGGATATATGTATATGTTTAGCTGATTCACTTTGTTGTACAGCAGAAACTAACACACCATTGTAAAGTAATTATACTACAATAAAAAAAAGAATTAATGAGAATGAAACTTGTTTTTTGCACTTCTCAGAGCCTCTAGATTGATTTTTCCCTCCCTTCAAAGCCCCTACAAGCCTTCACGCCGCTCCTTCTCCCTGGCCTGCTACCTTGGCTGACTCTCCAGTACAGGGCCCTGCAAGATCTGACTCTCCCACCTTCCTACTTTTCTTTTTCCTCACATTGTGACTTACCTATCTATTTACTCAGGGGTCTAATAAATCAGGAGTTAAAAGGAGCCCTTAGAGGGTCAAGATCTGGTTTTATTCATCTACGTTACTCTGGGACCTAATATCTGGAGGCTGTACAAGGATGATTATCAACTAGTTGCTGGACATATTAATATATGTTAATGGAAGATACTAGCTTAAAGTGTTTCCCTATGGATAGCCAATAATTTGGAGGGAGATATTTTTGAGGAAGGTAGGCCTTCTATTCCTGTCTCCTTTCAGGAGAAATACCAACTCCATTTGTTAGACCATCCCTGAATATTCTGGGACTGGAGGTGACTTGGCCACTGCCTGAATGCGAGTAAGAAAAAAGGAAAACATTAAAGGCCCCCCTGAGGTTTCCCATATGGCAGGGGGAGGGGAAATCAGGTAGAAAGGCTCATGGAACAATGAAACAGGCACTGCTCTAAAATCCAAGCACAATCAAGTGCTCTCTGTAACCTGATTCCACAGTTCACTTTCAATTTAGCCACATTATTATAAATTTATTAAAAGGAACTTAAATCTTTGAATATATGCTTACTTATACTTAACCAGAATTTGACCCATAATACTCTCAGTGCTGTTGTATCTCACAGAATGTCCTAGATATACTATTATCTTATTTCTAATAGCTGAATAAGCTAATCCCCATAAAGCCACATGAGTACTTCACTGTGATGTAGTACAAGGAAGAATTAGGATGTTCTTAGTAGGCAACTGCAATAAGCTACCTGCTGAGTCATTGAGCTGATCTATTTTTAATCCAATGAGCAAAACTCCTATTTGGTGTGACCTTATCTGAATGATATCCTCTGTGGAGCTTGTAAAAACTATACCACTCCAAAAAATGGAGGAAATATTCATTTTCATTACTCCCTGACAAGATAATCATTCTGTTAATTTGGTTGGACAAAAATCTTTTATTTTAACTAGAAATCAAATAAGTATTACCTTAATAAAGACAGACAGGCAGCCAAGTTGTAAAAACAAAACAAAATGAAAAAAGTTTAGTACAACTAAATGTCTGTTTTTCTTTGAGAATTTACCTTAGTAATAATTACTGGAAATGCATTAGTCATGGTGAAAATTATATTCTTATTTTACATATACTTCTCTACTGGTACAGAAAAATGAAACTGCCTATGGTCACCACATGATACTGCTTTTGATAGTCCCAAGTTAGACGAGCCCCTGGTTTTGTACTGGCAGAAAATGTCCCATCATGATTGTTAAACTCCTGCTGAAAAAAAAGAACCAATAGTGTTTGTAAAACCACTGCAAAATAGAAATACTAAATAGAAAAAAAAAATCTTATAATTTGGTACCATCTGTTAATGATTTTCTCTTCAATTTCCACAAGAAAAGAAATAATTTGATGCTAATTGTTTTAAAAGGTTGAGAGAGGTGTTAATGTCCAGTGTTAGTTAATTGTCTCTTGGTAAGAAAATCACTTTAGATAAGGGAGAAAACCTCATTGTAAAATTGTGTTGGATGAGAGGACAATTGTTCTATCAGGTTTAAGAGTTTTTGGCCTATGGAGATAGGATTCACTATTGCTATTTTAGATGAATTTCTTTTAATAGACTTCAGTAAGTTAACATAATCAGTATGCATCTTACAGCAAGAGACACACTTTCCTTGCTATAGTCTTTGGGGCATGGCTCTAGGGACCCCATTTCCATTTTTGAGTCAAACTACCAGCAGTCTCTTTAGCTTTTCCCACTAATTTGCTAGAGTTAAGGCTATTCTTAAATCTATGGGCAATAATTTCTCAGGAAGGTAGAGGACCCTAAGACTAGTTAAGACTAACAATGGGAAATTCTACTTTTTGAGTTTCTTTCACCTTCCAAATTCACCATGCATATCTGTGTGGTCAAAATAAAATTCAAAATAGTCATTGAAAATTACTTTTACCTTTCATTGCAGATATCGCATGTTGCCTATCCTATGTCTACCCTTCTCTTCTTCATTCCTAGTGAAAATCAAATTTGTTCAGAGTGGCAGAGTACCCAATTAAAAATATTCACTTCCCTGGTCGTCTTTGCAGCTAGCAGTGGCCAGGCAACCCAGTTCTGGGGGATAAAATATAAGTAAAGTCTACAAGATGGAGTTTCCAGAGAAGCTACTGTTTTCCTGTTTCAAAGGATCAGACTCAGTTGGTTTAGGACTACTGTATTCTCCAGTTTTCTTTCTCCCAATCTTCCTGCCTAGAACATGGATTTGATGCCTGGAGGTACAGTATCCATCTTACAACCATGAGGACAAAAGCCACAAAGAAAGGACAGTAGAGTAGGATGCTAGAAGGAACTTGCTGACATCCTTGAGCAGCTGCACCAGCCCTAAACAGCTTGCTTCTATGAATGCCAAATAAAATGAATGCTGTCCAGTTAACATTTGTCCCATGGGACACTTATACTAAAAAACTGTTTATCTGAAATTCAAATGTTACTAGATGCCCTGTATGTTTATTTGTTAAAGCTGGCAACACTACCTGCTTCTAGACTTCCTGCTATTTGAAAATTAAATTCCTATTTGGTTAAGCTACTACTGTAGTCAAGTTTCTATTATATGCATCTGAAGTCAACCCCTGATTTTTTTTTTAATAATTATTTGTTATAAATTATTTTAGACTTTTCCTTAAAGCCCTAACTTTTAGATTAACTATTTGGAATTATGAGCTACATAATATTTTCTTTCTTAGAAAATGCAATCCAGATATAGCAATTGTTAAATTAATTAAAAAGGAGTTCATTAAACTGAGATGGTTCTAATGTGTTAGTGGCATTGCATAAGCAAACCAAACCCAATCCTGTAAATTTCTCAAGGTTAAGAAATTAAAATCTAAGGACAACCGATCACAAACAGCCAATAAGGTTTTCCCAAGTAAAGTGAATGCTTAAGCTATAGCCCATCAAATAATCTCCTTGCTTTACTTCCTTCTTCTCTGTAAAATCTTTCCCCTAGCTCCTGTTGGTGGAGCACTTTCCAGTTTGGTGATTTGATTTAAACTGATTTTTGCTCAAATAAACTCTTAAAATTTTTAATATGCCTCAATTTATCTTTTAACAGTTCAAATGATTGGGTATTTGTTCTACCAGAAGTTGGCACTTGAAACTTAATAGCATTAATAAACAGAATTCAAATTTGTTTTCCATATGATTCATCAAAAGAAGCAAAAAGATTTAAGGCAATAATCCCAACATCAAAACACAACATAGGGACTTCCCTGGTGGCGCACTGGTTAAGAATCCGCCTGCCAATGCAGGGGACACGGGTTCGGTCCCTGGTCTGGGAAGATCCCACGTGCCGCAGAGCAACTAAGCCTGTGCGCCACAACTACTGACCCCGCGTGCCACAACTACTGAAGCCTGCGCGCCTAGAGCCCGTGCTCTGCAACCAGAAGCCACCACAATGAGAAGCCCCCGAAATGCAATGAAGAGTAGCCCCCACTCGCTGCAACTAGAGAAAGCCCGCACGCAGCAATGAACACCCAACACAGAAAAAAAAAAAAAAATACATAGGTCACTTCAAAAAGGGCTTGTGGGACCAAAACCAGGAGCTCTTAAATGCTGCAACCAAAGACTGAAGTTCTCCAAAGGTTGTGATCACTCAATTGTGCTGTGTTTTCCTGAGGAGACAGAAGCCTTAGCCACTCATATCCATGATTGGTGATGTGGCGAAGTAAATAAAGTCTCCCAAGTTTAACCAAAACTAACAATCAAACAAACAAAAACTTATATACATGAAATGTATACTTAGTAACTTAGTAAACTTAGTAACTTAGTAAATTCAAAGGGAACTATTATTCATGGAATAACTGATATATTTGTAGATTTACTTATATTCTTTACTGTACCTATAATACCAAATGACTCAAATTATTGAAGATAAACTAATTCAATTGAATTATTGACTACTGTACTTATCACTATGCATAAGAAAGTGTAGAGCATAAAGAAGTAGAAAATAATATGGTTTTTATCCTCAAAGAGTTACCATATTTTGAAGAAGATAAAACTTACAGGGGTCAAATACTTAAAGATGAAACATGGAAGAATAATATAAAAAGATAAATTATAGTTAAAATGGAGGGGAAATGGGAGGAAATGCATCAAAAGGCTAATGGTGGTTATCTCTAAGGGATGAAGATTATGGATGTTAATTATTATTTATTTTATGATTTTATGTATTCCTAATTGTCTGAAATGAACATGTATTGATTGTAAGATTAGAAAGACAACAATGTGTCTTTAAAAATGAAAAAAAATTAATAAAATGAAATGAAATATAAAGAAATACCAAAATATACAATGCATATAATGGACTGCTAGGACAGAATACTGGGGCAAATTTCATGGAGGAGGTGGGATTTGTGATGGACCTTGAGATTTGCCTGACTCATGTCTGTGATATCTACATAGCATCTCTAATTTAGGAATCTGATTTAATTCCACAGGACACCTACCACTAATGTCTAATGCTATGGGGATGGTGTCACCTCCATGTGAATGGTGTCCCCTGAAGCTGTGCAAGGAGGCAGCACTGTCAATCATTCTATAGCATATCAGGGCTTGCAAGTTCAGGGTCTGATCTGTTTAAAAGTAGTTTATGGAAGTCATAAATATAAAGCACCAATAAATTTGTCATTTCCATGAGTATCCCTGCTGTACACTGTTACCTTGTTCTCCAGTTTTAAATAGTTCCCAAATTTTCATGTACCAGCTACAAGTTTAAGTTCTCTCTTGCAGCTATTTATATCATGCTGCTTGTGTAAAATAAGACTCCTCATTCATAAAATGAGGATGATTAACAAAACCTTGTCCTACTTACCTGAAAATAGTTTCCTATTTGCAAAATGGGGCTAATAATACCTACCCTATTGATTTCACAGGGCTGTTGCAAGCATCAGAAGGGATACCATGTAAAAGGAGGTTGAAACTCAAAAGTGTTACACAAATCAGAGGCATCCCTATAGCTCTGCCTAGCACTGGAACCAAATCATTTGTGAGACAAGCACCAAGCTGTCCACTACAATATGCTTGACCATGAAGGGGTATGATATTTACTAGTCCGTGAACCTACAAAAACGTTTGTGCTACATTTTGTGTTTACTGTTTTTATGAATAGCTATTTTTAAAGGAGCTGGCAAAAGCCTGTGCAACTAGTGTGACTACTTACAAGCCTGCCCATAAGTGGTGTAGTGTTTAAACCAAGAAGGTGAATTCTATTTCTCCTCTCTTATTCTGCTCATTTTCCCATTTCTTTCCACAAAGGGTGACATTGTTCAGAGCAGAATTGTAGATAGAGTACTTTTCTAGTAGATACTTTCTTTTTACCTCTTAGGCTGACTCCAGTTTGAATGCATTTGGTATGATCATTGGAATTTTCTTCCCAGAAGTGAAAGGGGTATTGTAATACTATTCTGGGGGATGAAATGCATTCTATTGCAGAAACCAGAAACCTGGGTTCTAGTACGAGCTTTTGAGTGAGTTTAGGTCAATCACCCCTCTCTCTGGGGCTTTAGTCTCCCCCTCTATAAAATTATCTAAAAATTTTTCATATGGTTAATTTTTTTCTATAATGTAGTTGATTTGGGGGGGCAGGGAACAGCTTTATTGAGATATAATTTACATACCATACAATTCACCATTTAAAGTGTATAGTTCAATGGTTTTTAGGATATTCACAGACATGTGCAGTCATCACCACAGTCAATTTTAGAACATTTTCATCTCAGGGAGAAACCCCTATCACTCATCTACCCCTGCAAACTCCTCACCCCTACACCCCAAGTAACCACTAATCAACTTTCCATCTCCATAGATTTCCTATTCTGAACTTTCATGTAAGTGGAATCATATAATATGCAGTCTTTTGTGATTGGTTTCTTTCAGGTAGCATAATGTTTTCAAGATTCATCCATATTGTTGAATATATCAGTATTTCATTCCTTTTTTATGGCCAAATAATATTCCATTGTATGGATATATCACATTTGTTTATTCATTTGTCTGCTGATGGACATTTGGGTTGTTTTCACTTTTTGGCTATTATAAATAATGCTGCTATGAACTTGTATACAAGTTTCTGTGTAGGCATGTTTTTGTTTCTCTTGGTGAAATTCTATGTTTAATTGTTTGAGGAACTCCCAGACTGTTTTCCAAAGTAGATGGACCATTTTACATTCTCATAAGCAGTATATGAGAGTTCCACTTTCTCATCATCTTCACCAATACTTGTTAGTATCTGGCTTTTTTATTTCTAGCCATCTTAGTGGGTGTGAAGTGGTATCTCATTGTGATTTTGACCTGTATATCCTTGATAACTAATGATGTTGAGTATCTTTTCATATTCTTCTTGGCCATTTGTGTATCTTCTTTGGAGAAATGCCTTTTCAGATACTTTCCCATTAATGTAATTATTTTTTAGAGAATAAGTAACAGGAGAGAGAAAACTATCTCACTGACAGATCTTTTAGTGCTTGAAAACAAAAATATAATTAGCTAAGCTAACTTTAAAGTCTTTAAACTTTTGACCCAAAGTTTGCTTTTAAGCATATTAGAAAATCTAAATTAGTCCTAAATCATATTGTTTTCCCATTATGTGATTTTTATAGTAGTTGCCCTATTAAAAAGGCATATATCATAATCAGTGTTCTACTTCAGCATTCTGTTTCAGATGTTAAAGATTCTTTGTGAGGAAATATGGTTATTTTCTGTGATGGTGGTTCTCAAACTGTGGTCTGCCTACCCCTTGGGGTCACCAAAACCGTTTCATGAGGTCCACAAGGTCAAAACTATCTTCCTAATAACACTAACTATTATTTACCTTTTTCATTATGTTGACATTTGCACTGATGCTACAAAAGCAATGGTGGGTAAAACTCCTGGTGCCTTAACATAAATGAAAGCATCTGCACCAAACTGTAATAATAGCCATTATATTGTTCTCTGCCAAGCACTAGCAGTAAACAAACAAAAAAATAAATTAAATTTCAGATGCCATTTTCACTTAAGAATGTTCTTGATGAAAATTAAACATCTCAATTTTATTCAGTCTTGACCCTTGAGTACATGTCTTTTTAATATCTGTGATGAAATGGGAAGTACACATAAAGCCCTTGTGCGGCATACTGAAATAGGGGGCTACGAGGAAAAGCACTTGTTCCTTGAGTTACAAGCTGAACTAACTGCTTTTTTCATTGAACACCATTTTGACTTAAAAGAATGACTGGTAAACAAATTATAGCTATTCAAACTTGGGTATTTGGTAGACATTTTCTCAAAAATGAATAAAGTGGGTCTGTCACTTCAAGGAAAACAACTGACAGTATTTGTTGCCAGTGATAAATTTGAGCTTTCAAGCTTTAGGAACCTTGTATCTAACACTGCGAACTTGACAGCTTCCCAGTGTTTAAAGACCTTGCCAATGAGATCAGTGGTAATATTAAAGAATGTGATTTTTTTTTTTTTGGTTTGTATAATATGTGTCAACATTTGGAAGATCTGCATAAATTCACGGAAGTTACCATTCAATATCTTCTGAATGATAATGCATGATGTTATAAAATCATGCATAGGTAAAATGTCCATTCAAAGTGTGAGATAGATAAATTGATTTTAATATAACAGCATATGAAAAGGTTAGCTTTTAGATTCCAACTAACCTTTAAGAAACTACAACTTGTCAAGTTTTGGTGTACTATCAAAGACTGTCCATAATCATCTGAAAAGACTGTTAAAAATTCTCCTCCTTTCCCAACTACCTGTGTGAGGTTAGATTTTCTTCATGTGTTTCAACCCAAACAACATATGTCAACAAATTGAATGCAAATATGAGAAGCAAATAAGAGAATCTGTTTTTTATTAAGCATGACATTATGGAAATCAGCCAAACAAATAAAAAAACAAATCAAATGTCACTTTTCTCACTGGATTTTTTTTTTTGGAAATAATTATTTTTCATAAAATATATTTTGTTAACATATAATGGGTTTATTACATTTTAAATGAATGAATAAATATTTTTAAATTCTCCATTTTAATTTCTTAGCTCTCCTTAGTAGCTCAATAGAGATCTAAACCCCTATGGCCCTTAACTTTTTCTTCAGTAACACATTTGAGGAAAATACCATAAACCCCTTTGTAACGGTGGCTATTATGCAAGGAACAGTGTCATCTTAGTCTTTACTGTATTCCATGCACACAACACAAAGCCTAGCACATAGTAGTTACTCAACAAATACTTTGCTGAATTGAATTGATTGGAATTATGGCATCGATCTTCAGCTTACACTGTGCTTACTCATGTCTTGGAGTACATCGTTTTTCAGAGCAAGGATTTAATTTTGTTACAAAGCAAAATAACTACTCTTCAAAGGCATCAAAGAGGTAAACTTGACTCAATCACTGCCTGTTAGACATAAGGGGGAAAAAAGCAAATTCCAAAATTCAACTATGAAATTCATTCACTAAAATTTTTTTTTTGCTTGAAATTGTCAACAGCTATAAGTGCTGCGCCAGAAAGACTAGAGACAGGCTGCCTAGGTTCAAATTCTGGCTCTACTTTTTACCATCTTCGTAAATGGGCAAGTCTTTAACCCACCTGTGCCTCAGTCTCCTCATCTGTAAAATGGGATATTAATAGTTTTGTAGGGTTATTTTGAGAATATAATGAGTTAATATATATAACTCATTTAGAGTTTTATGTATTAGAATAGTGAATTTAGAACAGTGCTTGGCACTTAGGTTATCAATAAATTTTCCCTGTATTCCATAAAATAGGGGACATTCATAAAATATTTATGTTGACATGGTATATAATTATTCGTAGTGTGTAAAAGTACTTTGAAATTTTTAAAAAACCATTACATACATAGAAGATAATATTTGTATGATACACTCGGTGAACAGAGGGGGCTGCTCATGACCTAAGTTGAGTAGTCTAGAGATTCCTACCTCCCAGGACCTGCCTAGCTATCTCAAGGATGAGTGAACAATATCTTGGTACCACGTAACTCATTCACAGGTTGTAACGTTCTGCACAGCACATATACACATACCCACACCTACGCCAATACACATCCTCATATATAAACATAAATTTGTAAGTTCAAAACAAACACATCTTCATTCCTGTTCCCAGGAAAACTGTTTTGATCACAATAAGCTATTCCATGCTGTGATGACAAAGTAAATCCCAAAACTGCAGTGACTGTTAGAGGCTGAATTGTGTCCTCCTCCTAAATTCATATTTGAAGTTCCAACCTACAGTATTTGGAGATAAGTATTTAAAGATAAGTAATTAAGTTAATATGGAGCTTTTAGGATGGGGCCCTAATCCAATATGACTAGTGTCCTTAGAAGAGGAAGGGACAGCAGGGATGTGCCCACACAGACACAAGGTCATGTGAGAACTCAGCAAGAAGGTGGCCATCTGCAAGCTAGGGAGAGAGGCCTCAGAAGACACCAAACCTGCCAGGTACCTTAGCTTAGATTTCTATGCTCCAGAACTATGAAAAAATAAATTTCTATAGTATAAACCACCCAGTCTGTGGTGTTTTGTTATGGCAGCCCTAGCAAACTGATATAGTGACTTAACACAATAAAAAGTTTATTTCTGGGGACTCCCTTGGTGGTCCAGTGATAAAGAATCTGCCTTCCAATGCAGGGGTCACAGGTTCCATCCCTGATTGGGGAACTAAGGCCCCACATGCCGTGGGGCAACTAAGCCCACGCACCACAACTAGAGAGAGAAAACCTGCACTCCACAACTAGAGAGAAGCCCGCAAGCCGCAACGAAAGATCCCACATGCCCCAACTAAGACCCAACGCATCCAAAAAAAAAAAATGTTTATTTCTTACTCAAACTTCAAAGAAGGTTGATGAAGCTCTCCTCCATTTGGTGACTCAGGAAACCAGGCTCCATCTCTTGTGACACCGCCATCTCAGTAAGTGGTTCAATCCCACTACTCCCCATTGCAGAACAGAAGGAACCTATACACATCATTTGTGCTCACAGGCTCCTGGGAGGGACTAGCCACATGGCCATAACCTGACAACAAAAGGAAGCTGGGAAATATAGGGAAGCATATAGAATATAGGGTGAACACAATTCCTCTGTCACAAAACTAATTTATTTTGGGATCTGGTTAAAACAAATATAGTTCCCCAATGATCCAGATTGTCTCTCTCTTTTTTTTTTTTTTTTTTTGGCCGGGCCATGCATCTTGCAGGATCTTAGTTCCCCAACGGGGGGATTGAACCCGGGCCATGGCAGTGAAAGCACCGAATCCTAACCACTAGACCACCAGGGAATTCTCCAGATTGTCTCTTAATCAGAGTAGTAACAGATCTATTTATCCCCCGTGGAATACAGGGTTTTATTAGTATTTAATTACAAGTAAATGTGAATTCTTTCCATTGTTTAAAAAAATACATGCTGATTTGTTTCCTTGTGTTACTTTAACCCTCTTGAGATTTCTTTTATGGTTTTGCTTTCATCATTGAGCATATATTACTTTACACTTCTGTTAAAATATAATTTCCAATGAAAATAATCTCTTGACCATCCTTAGGGAATATTAAGGAAAATTGAAAAACTCACTACTTGAATTCATATTCAAGAACACTTCTGGTATCAAATCCCAACTCTTCAGACTATCCCCCCCCTCAAGACCCTCCTTCAATAATCATCCCACCCCTTCCAACACACACACACACACACACACACACACACACACACACTTCTTTAGCTCATTGTCTTCTTTGAAAACAGGTTTTCTTGCTTCCACCAAAACTAATTTCAATTCAAAACAAATTAATATCCATTTGTTGACACACTATATCATTTGTTGTCAGCCACTTGATAAACTGTTAGCAATAATTATGTTCCAGATTCTCTGAAACAGTAATAATTTTAAATGCTGTAGTTTTTTTTAATCAAATCACAGATTGTCATCTTTGTTTTTATCCATGATCATCCTGCCTGGGAGAGCTTCCCCTCTTGGATCATTTGAGTCTACCTTATCTACCAATGAAAAGTTGAGGACAACATAAATTTCTAGTAATAAGGTCATACATAGCTAAGTAAGCTATAATATACTGAGATTAGGTGGCTAATGAAAATGCCAGCAAGTAGACTCAATCAACATATATAAATAGATATAATAACAATATTATATAGGGTTTATTGACTGCTTACTATATGCATGGTGCTACATGATTTTATATCCACTACCTTATTTATTTCAGGCCATAATCCTATGAAATAGGTAAAATTATAATGCCCAATTAACAGATGAAGAAACTGAGGCTTAGAGAGGTAATTTGCCAGGTTCAAACAGCTGAAAAACAATACTGAACCCAGAACTGACTCAATCACAATGCTATTCTCTCCTATAGATATAAGAATAATGTAAAATTTTAGAAACTAGAGGATAAAAAACACTAGATATGTATAGTGGTTGCTGCCAACTGAGCTCAAATGTATATCCGTTGAAAATATGATTTTTTAATTAAAAATTGGGAAAGTACAGGACCTACTGTATAGCACAGGGAACTCTACTCAATATTCTGTAATAACCTATATGGGAAAAGAATCTGAAAATGAACGGATATATGTATATATATAACTGAATTACTTTGCTGTACATCTGAAACTAACCCAGTATTGTAAATCAGCTATACTCCAATATAAAATAAAAATGAAATTAAAAATAAAAATTGTTCAGATAAAAAAGCTGGGGAAGTACAGAAAAATATGAAACAGGAAAGAACCTACCCATTATTCTACCATCATAAACCAACAAGTTAATAATTTGGTATATTTCTGTCCTATGTATCTTTTATGTGTACACATACACAATTTTGCCTTCTGCATTGTTTCCACTTATTATAACATAAGCCTTTCTCCATTAACTTAAAAGCAGCTTGAAGTTTTGTAAGTTAGTATTAGTTTGTGTTAGTTAGGATAAACTTCAGCTGTGAATGAAGGAAAGCCCCAAACACCAGTGCATTAAAGTTTATTTGTGCCTCAAATAAACATAGGCAATTTAGGGCTGGCATGATGGCATCATGGGACCATCAGGAGCCAAGCTCCTTGAATTTTGCTTCTTCTCCAGCCTCAATATGCAGCTTCTACACTATGACCCAAGCTGACTTGTCTATCCCCAATTACCAAAGTCCCAGTCCATCAGCAGAAAGGAGAAAATGGAAGGAAGTAGCAGGCTACCTCTTTTTAAGAATGCTTCCTGGAATTTTCTCACACTATATTTATGCATATACCATTAGCCAGAACTCAGGTACACGGTCACATCTAATAGTGAGGGAGGCTGGGAAATGCAGTCTTTTTTCCAGATGGCAACATACTTGGCTTAAAATTAGGGGTTTTACCACTGTAGAATAAGGAGAGACTGGATTCTGGAGAACAACTAGCAGTCTCCTTGTAGCTGAGTTCTTTTTTCTTTCTATAAAAATTAAATGGATTTTTTAGTTTATTTATAATCCTCAGTATATTGTAAGCTCTTTCAAAACACTATCTCTTGAATTAGAAGGTATATGCACTCTCTATTTTTTGCATTCCTCTTCCCTCCCCAATATCTAATAAAATACTTGACATACAACAGAAACTCAGCAACAATCTAGGTTTTTTTCTTACTATAAAGAGAATAATAATTTTTTTCACTACCTAGTATGTCTTACACATTTTATTTCATTACATCCCATTTTCCCTCTATGAGTACATGTATTATTCCCTCTGGGCATATGCAGAAAGTCTTCTCTGACTTACATAATAAGGAAGGAGACTCAGAGAAAAACAATTTGCCTGAAGTTATACAGCTAGTATTTGGCAGGACTGTCCAACTCCCAGATTCCTCTATGCTTTCTATAGCACAGGGCATCCAAACTCAGACATCATCAGGAAGAAATAAACAGTTCAGAGAAGCAGGAATTTTCATCTATAACAGGGCAATCTATCAGTGATAGCTATTGGAATCACTGATGCTATGAGTCACAACCAATGACTATCTACCAGAGAAAAGCAAAATTCCTTGAGTTTTAAAAGCTCTTTTAATTTTTTGCTCTATATCAGATTATGTTTTCTTTCTTTGTCTTTTTTTAATCAATTTTCCCGGACATGATCATCTGGATTAATCATACTCCCAGGTTTTTAAAATTTTTATCTTTTTTATGGTAATTATGTTTTCTTAATAAGATCTTAAAATTGTGCATTTATTTATTCACACATTCACAAATACTTATTAGGGACCACTAACTACGTTCCCAGGACTCTGGCTCTGGGGACACAGGTGAAAGAAACAGCACTTATTTGTAAACAGCTCACCTGGCAGTGAAATAGACAAGTAACCAGCAGCAACAATAATAAATTGCACTTGTATGCCTTAAGGGCAATACAGAGGTTAGCTCTTCAGCCAGCCTAGGGGCGTCAAGGAAGGTTTGCCACAGGTGACTCTTAAGGAAGATTTAGAACTAATTTAGAAGCAGAGTCCAAACTCAGCCAGGCAAAAAAAACTCTGTGTGTGTGTGTGTGTGTGTGTGTGTGTGTGTGTGTGTGTGTGTGTCACACAGCACAAGGTAAAGGCAGGTAGGGGAGAGAATGTGGGACACTGAACAAGTAGTTGGCAAATGCTCCTGGCAGTTACCGAATTCTTCATGTTGCCTGAGAATCAACCCAGAGTTTAACAATGCATATTTCTGGCCCCGTACCTCACGGTTTCTGATTCTATAGACCTCAGACAGGACCCAGGATTTTTTTTGGTCGCACCATGCAGCTTGCAGGATCTTACTTCCCCTAGCAAAGATGGAACCCTCACCCTCAGCAGTGAAAGCGTGGAGTCCTAACCAGGGAATTCCCAATAAGTGGTATTTTCTTGGGGATGGTGCAAGGACAGCATTTTGAGAAACACTGAAGAAGTAAAGGATGTGGGTGAAGGCAGGAGGTAAGGCTAGTAAAGCAGGCAAAGATACAACCCGTCTGGCTCAGGAGTTTGAAGTATACTCTGGCGGCGGGACAGAACATTTTAAGCAAAACAGTGAATGACGTGACTAGATTGTTGTTTTATAAAAATAATTCAAGGTCTAGTTTTCAGGAAAGACCATCTGGGAGACTGGGGACCTTAACCAAGACACTGAGGATAAAGATGGAGAAATGAGAATGTTTTTGAAAGATATTTTGGAGGTAGAACATCCTGGATTTGAACTTGAATGTGGTGGGGGGGAGGGGTGACTGAGTAGGCAGAGCTTAGGACACTTTCTGAATTACTGCAAAAACTGGAAAATGGGTAGACAGATCAGTCTAAAAATAAAAAGACAATTACAGCATGAGGCTGAGAAAGTCCAGTAAAAATATTGCTAGTAAATTCTAAAATCTTTTTTATCTGAAAAAAAATTTAAACCTGTGTTTGCTTTAGTTTCTGAAACTTAACAAATAAAATCACCATTGAATGTCATGACAGTTTCCTAAAACCAGGCATTATAACCTCAGGTTAAACACTGGTCCCAAGCAAAACTCTTCTATTTCAGGCATTGCCTGATCACTCCTTCTGGCACTATAGGGCACCTCAAAAGAGGATCATTCTTCCTTTCCTACCTATGGGGGAATGAAGGAAAAATTAATTCTCTGTCCTGGAGCAGACATTTTCTTCCTGAACTATGTAAGAACGTTGCTAACTCGTTACAGAATCAGTCTACAGGTGTATAAAATGTGCTGGGTGCTTTTAAAATTTGTTATTTACATTAGTGGGTCACGCATAAAGGTATTGATAAAAGGATAAAATCCACTTGTATTAGAAATACATATGCATGAGAGAGTTTCTCAGAAATAAAGGATATTGCTGGGCTTCCCTGGTGGCGCAGTGGTTAAGAATCCGCCTGCCAGTGCAGGGGACACAGGTTCGAGCCCTGGTCTGGGAAGATCCCACATGCCACGGAGCAGTTAAGCCCAGGCGCCACAACTACTGAAGCCCACGTGCCCAGAGCCCATGCTCCGCAACAAGAGAAGACACGGCAATGAGAAGCCCGCACACCACAACGAAGAGTAGCCCCCACTCACCGCAACTAGAGAAAGCCCGCGCGCAGCAACGAAGACTCAACACAGCCAAAAATAAAAAATAAATTTATAGAAAAAGAAATAAAGGATATTGCTCCTGGAAGCTGGTAAGACTGCCTTCATGTGATTACCTAAGAAAAGAACGTTGTATCAATAATTTTCAAGTCAGGGCTTACCACCCTGCCATGGTCACAGCCTCAGCAGCCGACAGGGACTGAATGAAGTGATGTTTATGGAGTAATAACTGGCACTAAGAATAAAACAGACTCATAACTAGAAGGGTCTCAATTATACCTTTATGAGTCAGACTAGTCATTCTGGTTTGCCCATTATATAGCGATAGGACCTGGTCAGGCTGGCAGTCACAGGAGATCCGTAACCTTGATCCTAGGAGCTGAATGTTGTCTCAGGTTCTTACTTATTGAGAGAAAACGATAGCTACTTGCTCTTTCTCAAGAACATTTCATTTGCTTTTGTTGGTAGAAAATTCTTGACAATCAGACTTGCCTACCACCTCCTCCTATGCTCCCATACTCTTAGAAGCAGAACCATAAAGACTGGATTCCTTGCCATCAAGGAGCTTTCCATCTAGGGACATAAAAAAGTCATGTACACAAAGTGCCAGGCAATACTGTGATATCTAACTCCGAAATGATAAAAACAAAGTCCATTAGGACTAAAGAGGAGAAAAGGATCACTCTGGGGTGATCAGGGAAGTTTTCACAGAGGATTGGAGCTGAGTCTTGAAGTGTACAACCTCTGCTTAATTGAATTCAGGTATCTGTTCATATTAGTTTTCTATTGCTATGTAACAAATCGCTGCAAATTTAGCAGCTCAAAACAATATTTATTTACTAGCTCTTAGTTCTGTAGGACAAAAGACTGGGCAGGCTCAACTGGGCTCTCAGCTTAGAGTATCACAGGGTCAAAATCAAAGCGTTGGCCAGGTGGGGCTCTTTTCTGGAGGCTTTTGGAAACAATCTGCTTCCAACTTCATTTGGCTTGTTGGTAGAATCTAGTGTCTGGCAGCTGGTTGTCATCCAGGGGCCACTGTCTGCTCTTAGAGACCACCCACCTTCCTTCTCACATGGCCTCCTCCATCTTCAAAGTCAGCCATGGTACACTGAGTCCTTACACTTCGAATCTCTGCTTCTTCTGCTACCGACCAGAGAAAAAGCTCTGCTTTCAAAGGGCTCTCTATTTTAAGGGCAACTAATTTGGGGCCATAATTATAGCTGCTTCACACCACTACTTATATTAGTTTTGACTGAATAATCAGGGACAGGAATCTTGAGGGATACCTTTAGAATTCTGCCTATCCCATGTTATTCTGTAAACCTACCTTAAGGTGTCTATCAATTCAATAATCAACTGGCCACTTATTAAGCACAGTGTACCAGTTACGGTTATACTAAGTGGAATTTTAATTTTTGTTTGAAAGATTTTTCAGGTGCTTCAAAACTTGAAGTCCACTCCAGGTTTAAACAAAAGCAAAATATTTTCAATAAACGAATATAACATATTTAAATAGTATTTCAAAATGTTTCAGTGAACACAACTTTCTGCCTCATTTCTGCTCCATACGGAGAAGACTGCTTCCTATTTTGCCCACCCCCACCCCATTCATAGAGAATCACCACCATAATGACTCAACGTCATCCATTTCTTTATCCACAATCTTCTCTCTGTTCTCTTTTATTTCTGGAACTTTCACATACATAATGCCTTCCCATCCATTACGCCTATGAACACTTCACATACACTTCGAGACTTTGCCCAAATCCTGCTTTCTCCATGCTTCTGACCATACCTACATTTTTCTTCTGTGCAATCCATTTGGCAATCAGTAGTATCATTGGGCTATTATCACTTCTATTTCAATCGTCATTTATACATACATATACACACACATATATTTTTTAAATTTTCAAATGACAACGTCTTTTTTTATATTACTCCAAAGTATTCAGTGCAGGAAAGGCATTGAAAAATATTTGTAGTATTACTAAATTGCTCTGACTGGAAAAATCTGACAGTTGCTCATGATTTACTGCTGTTGATATTATCTACCTAAGTTGTTAGATTCCTTAAATATTTTTAAACTAATCAGCGTTTTAACCAACAAGCAATCACCTGGTTGTGGCTGCGGCCCGGTGTTTTCCATTTATGAAGAGGCTTTTTTTCTGACGCTTGTAAGAAAGCAGGCAGGTGTCACTGGCAAAGCCCATTAACAATACTCAGGAAATAAAAATAGAATCTGGGTAACAAAATAAAGTCTAACCTTTTTTTTTTCCCTTTCCTTTGTGCTTAGTCTGGTTTCACTTGCTCACAGGGTGCCGTGTGCAGAGGCCCTGCCCCCGGCCCCTCAAACCAGAGATCCTGGTGCGACGTGGCTACACCCCACACTTCGCTTCGGCACCGTGTGCAGAAGCCGCGAACTACACCCAATTCAAGATGGCGGTGGCAGGCCGTGTGCAGAGACGCTGCACCCGGCACCGCGCCCGGCTCCGCCAACCCCTCCGCCCACTCCCTGCGGGAACTCCACTCCCTTCCGTTCGCCCACTGCCAAGCTCCCTGCGAAGCAGCCCCGCCCACGCCCACGGCCTGTCCTGAGAGTCTTCGCTCTAGCGCGCAAGACTGCACCTCTCCATTCTTTGATTAAAGGATAGAACTTTGCTTTGAACCAAGCTTGGTCTTGTTCGATTGGCTCCAATGACACTGGGCAGGAGGACCCTTGTTGGGGACCCGCTTGAAAGGGTTGATAAATCCTTTGATATTCCCAAGCGAATGACTATAAAATGCTCTGGAGCTGAGAAGCATGCTTTTCTTCTTTCCTAGCTCCATTGAGGTATAATTGACATATAACCTTGTGTAACTTTAAGGTGTACCACTTGTTGATTTGTGAGAGCCATTCTTTTTTTTTTTTTTTTTTTAAAGTCTTCCCAGGGCAGGGAGCCTCATCTTCATTTAGGGCTCTGCAGTGGC
This sequence comes from Balaenoptera acutorostrata, assembly GCF_949987535.1. Classification (NCBI taxonomy): domain Eukaryota; kingdom Metazoa; phylum Chordata; class Mammalia; order Artiodactyla; family Balaenopteridae; genus Balaenoptera; species Balaenoptera acutorostrata. Next base: position 57,720,357 of record NC_080075.1, read on the forward strand.
TTCCCACCCTTTTATTAAACAAATTGCTTTATTTATTTGGCTGCGCCGGGTCTTAGTTGCTGCATGTGGGATCTTCGTTGCCACGTGTGGGATCTTCGCTGCCGTGTGCAGGATCTTCTAATTGCAGCATGCGGGATCTTTTAGTTGTGGCATGTGGGATCTTGTGCCCTGGCCAGGGATTGAACCCGGGCCCCCTGCATTGGGAGCACGAAGTCTTAACCTCTGGACCACCAGGGAAGTCCCTGTGAGAGCCATTCTTATTAATAACTTTCTAGCTTAGATTTCCTGTGATTATTCATTTTCTTTCTCTCAGTTTACAAGATGAAAGCAGTAGCTGCCCATCAAAATCTTCTTCCTTATCAACGGCTGTGCTTGAAATCAGCTGCTCAGTCTGGAAACACATTTCCCAGCAGATCCTGCAACCGCGTGTGGCCATGTGACTAATTTTTGCCAATAAAATACAAGAAAAAATGATATGTGCTGTCATGGGTGTAGCTCTATTCAGAAAGTGTTTACTCGTTATTTCCCCATCCTCTAACTGAACATAGACATCAAGGCCCCAGGGAAGCAGAATCTCAGATGGAGGAGCTTGGAGCTACAATTCTCCATGTGGAAGAGAGCTGCTGCTGACTTGGAATATTCTCCAATTTATTGGTGATAAACTTCTGCTGGATTTCAGCCACTGTATTTTAGGGTCCATTTGTTTCAACAATTTAGCCTTCCCTAACTAGTACACTTCATTTTTGTATTTTCTCAAGTACCCAATAGATATGTAGCTTGGCTCCCACAGCATACGCTTATTTAGAAATCATCCAAAGGAGATGAGACCCAAGTGATCACTGAGGAAAATGCCACCCAGCTCTGATTCTGAAGAATAGCTGTTTTCATCTTTGTAAAAAGAAACTATTTATAGTAATTGAAAGCAGAACTTCTAGTTAGCAATATCCCTGAGGCAATGTGGTTAGGTTTTTGATCAGTTTGTGGCTTATGGTCAAGGAGGCTTGCTGGATGGCCCATCTCTGCCTCATGAGAAAAAAGTAGAAAAAACCTAAATTCTCTTCTATTTAAGGCCAGCACGATGTCCTCCCATGTCAATTTCCTCTAATTTAAATTCTTCTCAGGTGTTACATCTTCTGGGAAGGGTTTCCTGACCACCATCCTCTCCCCACTAATGCCAGGATGAGATGTCTCTTCTCAAAGTATCCCCAGGACTCTGTAAATCTCTATCATTGCTCTCACCACACTAATGCCTATGCCTGCTCACCTCCCACTCCAGTTAGTCAGCCCCTTGACTGCAGGGACATTCATCTTTGTGGTCCCTCTGCCTAGTACAGTGCCTGACAAACAGTAGATGTTTCATAAATGATGGTTGAATGAACGAATGAATTTAAGGGCCTCACTGGATGGTATTTATCTGCTTATTCCCACAGGAGACAACAACATAATAGTTATCACTGCCATCATTTCCAAGCCCCCCCTTGAAATCTTTTTTTCTCATTTTTGTTACCATGCCTAATTATTTTCTACTTGTTGAGTCCTTCACTGCCTTTGCTTAGATCAGCCAGATTTATGTGCGTTCTTAAGAAATTCCCTTGAAAAAGCCTCTCTTGATTATAATTTTTCATATTCTCAGTTCTTTACTATATTGGACACATCGTGTCAAGAGTTAGCCTTGAGGAGTAAAGAGAGACCTGCACAGAAGTGAGGAAATCTTGAGTCTCTTTATCTCTTAATGCCCTGTCAAAAGGCCACTGTAAAATGACAGTGAGTGAACTAGAAAAGAGTAAGTCTTAGACAAAATCCTACTCAGAAATCATAATAAATTTTAAAACAGATAAAAGCATAGCTCAGTACGGGGCCTCTGAGAAGCAGAGTTTGAACAACACAGCCTAGATCATCTCAAAGTTCCCTTTCACCTGTAAAAGCCTGCAATTCTACGTAAATTAATTGTTCTGCACTTTTTGTATGCAAATGATGTGGTCTTTGGTACCTTCAAATCTGTCCAATAATAAATGGTTCTGTGTACTAGCTGTATCTAATAAAATTATCTTCTGTTGACAAAGCATTTTACAGGGATATTTATAGAGGCAGTGGGGCCCTGTGGTTACCAGCATGGACTTTGGAGTAAGACAGAACTGAATTCAAATCCTAACACCTAAAGGAACTAGCAGCGTGACTTGGGCAGGTTACTTAATCTCTCTAAGCCTCAGTTTCCTCACCTGTAAAAGGGGGATGAGAACGCCTGCATGACTGGCTATTGGAAGGATGAAATGGGATGTTGTACACAGAACATTTAGCAGCACAGTACCTGTCATAGGCTACAATCTCTACAAAAATTAGCTGTGGTTAATTCACATTCATTATTTAATTTAATCCTCACAATGTTAGTGTTATTACTATTCTTATCTACAGAAAAAGCTGAGACTCCAAGAAGTGAAATGACTCGCCAAAATTCACCCAGGGAGGGCTCTTTCAACTACCCCACTCAGGAAAGAACTAAGACAAACCAAAGGGAAGAGTCCCGGTTGGGGGCCACAAGAGCAATACCTGTCAACCACACAGCAATGACCCCAGACAAGGTAGGGGTGGAGAGGAGGATTCCAGAGACAAATTTTACCAACTTATAATAGTGTGTGAGACTGAGACATTGTCTAAGCAGGGCCCAAGCCAGGATGTCACAGTGAGCTCTCCACCCAGGCAACTCCACATTCCATGATGGGGGTGGGGTTTCTCCTCCACCCCGCTCAGGCTTCTGCACATAGCAGGTGCTCATTGAACATTTGCTAAGTGGCCTGGGTAATAAGGCTTCTTTTTTATCTCTCCCCCACTCCCATAATTTTGAAGACTTTCCTTGCCCTTAAAATCACGAGGTATAAAGGACTTTGCCTCTTCCTCAATAAAAAAAGAGTTGGGGGGGGTGGAAAATCTTCCCTGACAATTCAATTTTGTATAAAGTACCTGATGGATCCTGGCAATTATTCCATTAACTGTACTTTAAACAGCAGCTCCGGCCTCCCTTCCTTTCTCCTCCTCCTTCTTCCTACACTGAGGTCATGGTTCCTAATTTAGTCCACCATCATAATTTCTACCCACAGCAAGCTGATATCATCGCAAGCAAGCACAGCCCCAGACTTACTCTAAGGCAGAGAGACAGAGACCCAAGAAAGAAAATGAAGGCCTATATTCATTCCTCCCTCCCTCCGCTGCCCAGTCACTTGCTTCTTGTCCTAATGTATCATGAAGCCTGCTCTTTTACAAAAAAATCAGAAGGACATTGCAGAGACACAGACTGAAATTCCCTTATTTTGACAGTATATTTTAATATATATATTTAAAATACAAGAGGAAGTGCAGATTTCTGTCTTGTTCCCTCTAAGAGATTCCTGTATTTGAGTTGTTTTCATTTTAAAGAAAATATGAAAAACAAAGGACCGGAAGGGTTAAGTAATCACAGAACGGCCTGTCCTCATTAGTTGTGTGAAATCCCCACTGCATCACAGGGACAGCATGTTAAATCAATAGAGACTTGAGCTGTTAATTTCCAAAAAGGAAGAGATGCTTGAACTAAAATAGTCTATGTCGAGTCTCTGCCCATAGGGAACGGAAGCCCCTTTAATTTCAGGTCTTTCTACAATGAGGTAAGTTCCAGGAAGGTAATGAACCGCTTTACAAAATTTCATGCTCTTTTGTGGGGGAAGGAGGGAATACTTTGTTGACACAAAAGCTTTAGTTTTGTACAGCACTGAAATTACAATAAGGTGATAAGAGGTATAGGTGTATATACAGGTGTATATAGGTGAAGGGTGATGAGGGTGGGGTGGGACTAGGGAGATGGGAGCACATCAAGGTCAGGAACAGGTAAACCTCTTGCCCTTTGTTACTTTTTACTCCATCTGCTCTCCTTCCCTGGGCTATGCCTCTGCACTCAAAGTCGAGGAGAGGAGATGCCACTTTTACTTCTAACTGATCCATGGCCATCTTTTTTTCATTCCCTTCCAGGAAGAAGCTGAGAAAGAGACTGCTTACATTGCATAGACTCACGATCAATAACTTGAAAAAAAATTTTTATTGAAATATAGTTGATTTACAATGTTGTGTTAGTTTCAGATGTACAGCAAAATGATTCAGTTATACACACACATATATATATTCTTTATATATATATGAATATATATATATATATATTCTTTCTTCATGATCAATAACTTTTGATAGGGTTTGCATGATCAAATATTTGCAGGGTCTAGTGAGGACCTGGGTGATAAAATAAAGGGCAGCTTTTACTAGAAGTCACTTTATGATACCACTTCTTGGTGGGTCTATTCCTTGTGAACTGTAATAGGTGTCATCGTCCTGATTACCTTTTACATATACAGATCGTGGAAATCCACAGAGTGGAGAACTAGGCAGTTTTCAAACAAATGCCAGCAGATCTAATTTTTCATGAGTTCCTCCCTTCCTTTTTTCTCATCCTTGTTTATGACCTCTTCAAACTAAGAGGGTTCTGCAGCTGGCTGGGGACTTATTTCTTATCTAAAAAAATTCCTTACATTCTTAGAATGACCATGAGTTCTAAGCTTCCATCACTGAGTTTTTCCCCCTGGAGAAGTGAACAGCAGCTCCCCGCTGGTTTCCCCTGTGCCATCAGAGTGGATATGAAGGAAGAGAAGGTGTTCCTCCGCCCCATCACCTCCCAAAGGACCTCCCTCTCCCAAAGAGCAACTGGTCTCCTCTGGGGAGGGGCTGGAGAGGCGGGCTGGGATTTTGAGATCAGAAAGGCTATGTCCGTCAGCCTCATGTTTTTCTACCCTTGTCTCTCCCTGCTCCCTGCCACTTGGCCTGTGGATGGGCCCGCTCTGGTACTGAGCCAGTCCTCACCAGGGCAGGCAAGCAAGTAGCAGCCACCTACCACCTCCCTATCACCTATCACCTGTCACCTCCGTGATGCTCAGCGGAACAGTCTGGGGGTATAGGTGCAAACTTAGTCCTTACGTGGCCTATGAGGTATGCCAGCTCCTCTATTCTAGAGTGTGATTCTCAGCCTTCCCTGCCTTAGAATTCTCTGAAGAGTTTTTTAAAATGCTCAGCCCTGGGTCTACTTTAGAGCACTTGAAACTAAATCTCTGGAGGTGGGGACCAGGCAAGTGTGTTTTTAAAGCTCCCGAGTCAGAGAGGATGTGCTTCCTACTGTCCAATGGCAGCTTCAGGCACTTGTCAAGTCTGCCCCTTGGAGCTGGGCCTGGAGTGATGGCCCTGTCATAGCCCAATGCTGCAGGCAATCTCACCGAGACCTCCCACATTCACTTCTGGTCTTCCTTGTCTTGCTCTCCACCAGCCCTGGATGTCACCTTCCTCCTGCTCAGTTAGCACTTCCTCTAGAGACAGAGTCTGGCCTTAACTCCACTCGGCTCTGCCTCATCTCTGCCAGGATGGCCGAGGCCATGGTGACCCACAAAGGCTCTCTCACAGCTCACCACAAGCTCTGTTTGGAGCTTCTCTTCCTGCACTTTCTTCATCCAACATTTACTGAGCATCCATGATGTGTCAGACTCAGTGCCAGCTGCTTTGTATTGTTACCACATTTAATCCTTATGACAGCTTATGAGGAAGTATTGTTTTTGCAGCTAATGAGACAGAGATCCTGAGATGGTAAAAATCTTGCCCAGGGTGTCTTATTCCAGGTTTGGCTTTCAAATACAAGTCTGGCTGACTCCACAGCCTGTGGTCTCCACATTGCTGTGCTGCCCCTCACTGATAGAGACCTGGTTTCTGCCTGGAAGTGTTCACAGTCTGGTCTGGAAGACACACAGTGGCGACAAGCATGAGGAGATTTGGGCTGTGGGAGGCGCACCTACCCAGAGAAGGAGTCCTCAAGAAGATAACACCTCGAACTGAACCCTAAAAGATGAGTCAAATTTACTCAGATGAAGAGAGTGAGAACCCCTCTTACACAGCTGAGGACGCCAGAGAAATCAAGACTTCCTCAGGGACCTGCAAGAAATTCAATATGGTGGGAGGATGATGTGGAGGAAAGGGGAAGAGATGAAGATGGACAGGCAGGCAGGACAGGTCATGAGCCTTTAAGTCATGCTAGTAAATTTTGAACTTTATTCTGAGGACAATGGGTACCAATGAAGGATTTTAAGCAAAAGAGAGATTAAAATCAAAGCTGTATTTAGGGGGAAGGATTGGCAAAGGACATGCATGACCTCAGGCAGGGAGAACAGTTAAGAGATTATAGTGCAGATTCTCGTGAGAGGTGATGGTGACCGGAACTAAGACATTAACAGTGAAATGGCAAGGAGCGAAGAAAATTAGGAGCTATTTCGAAGGCAGATGCAACTGGACTGATGAAAGACTAAATATGGTGGATGAGAAGAAGGAAGAGTCAAGAACGAGCCCCTTCCTTGAGATAAAGAACATAGGAAGAGGTGTAGGTTGGGGAAAGCTGGTGAGGTTTTTATGAACATGTAAGTGGAGGGGTCCAATGGGCAGCTGAATATGAAGGTCTGGAGTCCAGGTAAGGTGTCTAGACTGGAGATCTAAAATAGGAAGTCATCAAGGTGGTCACTGACTCCAAAGATATAATTCGGTGTCCAGAGAGAGTGGGTGGGGTGAGGAGGGCTGCATCAGCAATGACCACTAGAAGAGACCCCACCTTCCATCTAGAACTTGAGCCTTACTTTGATTCCTAGACTGCTTATTCAAGGCCCCGATATGCAGCCTTCTGGCCAGTTTCTTTCCCTGAAAGAAAACATACTCCTCTTGGTGGCCACACCCATTTGCTGATACCCTCCGTGAACATTCAGCTCTTCCAGAACTACATCTCTGCTGGATCTAATTCCTGCATGATTGCTGCTGCCTGGAAGCTCTCCATGCTACATACCATCCAAACAGGACACCACAGGACCACTATTTGCCCAAGCTTTCTTTTCCCTTTGGGCACTGTGTCTTGAATAGACCAAGCACTCTTGTGGGGCCAGCCTCTGGAATCAGGTGAGTTCCTTCCAGACCAAATCCCATACCTTAAGTGGGGTTTACTCTCCTTCCCTTTTGGCCCAAGGCTGTGGCCTGATCCAACATGCCTAACTTCACAGCCCATGGAACAGGAATGCAGGCTCCTGAAGACACTAAGACTGAGGCTGAAACTGATGGATGAAGCCTGGGGTGGGGGTGGGGTTCCTCAGTCTATCCAGCTGCATGGAGCATGGGAAGAAGAAACACAGCAGAGGTGAACAGGATGGAAAAGTGGCACACCACTCTTTGCTCCCAAAGGAAACTTGCTGTGGAATACCTTAAATTAGAAGTCTCAGAAAAATGTGTTAGGGATCCCTGTGTTGCCCTGGCTGGCTTTGGGTGTGGTTCTTTCCAATAGAGGATGACTGGTGGAGTTTTTCCAGCCCTATAATTCTCCTTGTGATAAGGTAGAATTAAAGCTGAAATGTGAGTTCATAAATTGCCTAGTTGGTGAATAATAGAGTCTAAATCTCCTCCAAAAAAGTTAAATACGAAATTATATTAAAATTCATAGCCATCTGCCAACAATGATCTAATTTGAAAATTGAATACATTAATTTTTAATCTTAGGTCAGCTTTCCCACTGCCACCTGTCCCTCTCCTCACCACCTCCCCCATCAGACAGTCAATGTGTGCTTGGAGAACTCGAGACCATTTTAAATATTAACTGGACCCACACATACCTAGGAAGATGAATCCATACACACGCCTTCTCTTCTTCCACCTATTATTACTCGTATAGTTGGTCATATATTTCTAAATGTAGTTCTGGTTAAAAATAAATACAGAAGTAGAAAGCCAAGGCTGCATTTGAGGAAAAGATACTGTGCCAGTGTTTCAGCATCTGTGAGAGCATCTTTCTGTTAGAAGTAGTGGTCACTGAGTTTGGGGAGAGATCCAGATGCTTCAAGGTTTTGTAGCATGTACTGTTTGACTTCCCTCCACAACTGCTCAGTTTGGGATGTAAAGAAAGTCTATAAGACAGGGTATAGGAATAGACACAGGCATGATAGACTCAGGCCAGTTATCACCAGGAAGCTGACATGATCAAGCATCCTCCAAGAGCAGGCAGACCAGGGCTGAATTAGCTAAGTCAGGAAGCTGCTATCAGCATTTTGAGAGGCCAGCATACTTCAGGAAAGGAGCTCTTCTGATGGAGACACTCTGCTGAATGAGGTCTTTTCTGGATGAATTGAACCATGCATATGTTTTAGTGAGGTTTGCTCTCCTCAACATTGGTGTTCTCATCTTCTATGGCAAACCCACTCACGCTTGGGGACAGGTATACCAGGGTTCCATGTACTGGCAACAGCATAGACCCTTATAGAGAGGACTAGGAACAGGGCAATGGATCCTGGCGATATGATAGACCATGTTCAGTGAAAGCAGAAGCCAAAAGATGGTTGCTACTTGTTCCACACCATTCTAAACACCTGGATTGTTCACAGTCCAGGATTATTGAGTTAGGCATCCTAAAGGTCCTGGATCCAAAGGGCATCTAGCAACAGCATAAAGCCAAAAAGGAGAAAACAGGTCCTAGAGGCCACCATCTATAAATGCTGCCCACCAGTAGTTTTAAAAGCTACTGAATTTGTGTTCACCTGTGTTGGAACCAGTAATGCCCCTGGGACCTTCTGAAGAAACCAGTGTTGGCTGTTTAATAATATGTGATGTGTGACTCAGGAAACCATAGTGATGAGGGTTCAAATATTTACTTTTACGTGGCTCCTAGCAAGAAGCCATAAAAAATGAGCTGGAGCTAGGTTCTTAAATGGAGATAAAAACCTCTGATGGAAGAATGACCTGTTTTGGAAAAATAAAACTGATGGTGGGAAACAGGCTGTGCCTGTAGGTTGGAGTCCCTTTCTAATAAGTCATGAGGTCGAGGGCATTCCAGGGCTGAAAACTCAGAATGTCAGCTAAATTTGGCCCCTGCAAAGAGAAATTAGGTCATAAGTGCAATACTTTTGACCAAAGGTACTGTAAAAGAGGAAATTTAAAGTAGTCACTAGTAGAAAAAAAAAAAGGCTATTATTAACATCAGGAAAAACAAAAAGTAATAATGAAAAATAATAGTATACTACAATGCTCTGCTTTCCTTGCATGTGTATAATCATGTAAAAGCCAAATACTAATTTAACCAAAAATTATAATATATGATATGTAGGGAGAGCTAGGGTGGTAAAACAGAGGGGATAGCTGAAAAGAGTGCTAAATTCTCATTTACCAAAACAGGAAGTTAATACATTTAAAATTGTTGAACCAGGTACTTCTCTGGTGGTCCAGTGGCTAAGACTCGGCGCTCCCAATGCATGGGGCCTGGGTTCAATCTCTGGTCAGGGAGCTAGATCCCACAGGCCGCAACGAGAGATCCCACACGTGACAACAAAGATCCCGCATGCCGCAACTAAGACCCTGCACAGCCAAATAAATAAATAAATAAATATTTTTTAAAAATAAATAAATAAAATAAAATTGTTCAACCAAAAGAGAATAGCACATGCATATTATTTTAAATATAGCAATGAGTGAATGCCAGAAGAAATAAGACTGGGAGGGGTGGGAAGGAATGAGGAAAGAAACTGCTGAATTTCATTAGTCTTTTAAGGCTATTTGATTTTTTAAATTTTGTGGATGTGCTCTTTAAAACAATTTTTAAGTGGTCTTTCTCCAAAAGGTCAAGACAGAACAGAACATCTTTACAGTCAAAAGTATGTTGAAAAAGCAAATTACTTCAAGCTCCAAATGCAGTTGATAAAATAGGAAAGAGTTAGGAAGTAAGAGTAAGGCCTATGGCGCTCTTCACAGTTTGATAACAGTTAAGTTTAATAATAAGAGGTCTTAATTTGTACCTAGATCTTACATGATTTTAAACCTTGTTATTGCTTATCTATTATAATATTTATGATAGAATTTTTTTTCTTTTTTTGGCTTCGTTGGGTCTTTGGTGCTGCACACGGGCTTTCTCTAGTTGTGGTGAGTGGGAGCTACTCTTCATTGTGGTGCACAGGCTTCTCATTGCGGTGGCTTCTCTTGTTGCAGAGCACAGGCTCTAGGCATGCGGGCTTCAGTAGTTGCAGCACGCAGGCTCAGTAGTTGCGGCACACGGGCTCAGTAGTTGTGACTTGCAGGCTCTAGGGTGCAGACTCAGTAGTTGTGGCACACAGGCTTAGCTGCTCTGCGGCATGTGGGATCTTCCCAGACCAGGCATCGAACCTGTGTTCCCTGCATTGGCAGGCGGATTCTTAACAACTGTGCCACCATGGAAGTCTTATGATAGAATTAATTAAAACTTCCTTTAAAAAGAGGTAGTTTGGGGACAGGAACATACTGAGTGGATCATGTTTTGTATACCTACTTCTTTATCCACACAGGAAGAACTCCTAACTAGTGGGTCTGCGCATCCATAAACATCATTGTTATTCATCAAGTGCCAGCTACCTGAAGAGCAAGCATATTGACTAGGAGGAATTAATCATCTTCTGCAAGACTTGAGACTATGATTGTCATGGATTTAATCTGTTTCTTTATTCCTAGCACTATTTCAGAAATGCTAAATGTAAAGGAATCTGCCCAAATATATCTTGGTGGCAGGTAACACCACTGAAGTAAAAATGCTGTCATCTTGAATGGATAACCAGTGTTGAGTGAACCTTCACCCTTTAACACAGGGTGTCAAACTCAGTACTATGAACATTTTGGGTCAGATAGTTCCTCGCTGTAGGGGTCTAAACTGTGCATTGCAGGATGTTTAGCAGCATCCCTGGCCTCACACACTAGACGCCCCTCCTCCCCAGTTGTGACAACCAAAAAGTGTCTCCCGTAGCTCATCAAAGATTTAGGCTTAGTCTATATTATTAACTCTGCAGCAAAGAACATCTAAACAGTGATTAAAATTTATTATACCACTCTGCATCTGATAACTGAGACATGTGAAGTGAGAAGAGGTTCTCCCTAAAGTATAATTAGGTTATGTAAATTACCTAAGTATTTTAAAATCTGGAATAAAACTGAAAATGAAAAGAATCCCATCATGACATCCTGACACACTGGTTAGATCTTTCTCCAGGGAGGGGCATCTTTCTCCCAACAGCTTCATAATCTCTGCTTCGATTGAGTTTGCTTCAGCTTTCAAGACACCTGGGGCAGAACCCATCAGGGTTTTCAGTGGGCAAAAGGCACTCCAGTGAGGATTCCCTGGCCAGAATGAGGAGGACTGGATCTGGGACATAAATAGCTGCTTCATCATCAAAGCCTCCTGCCCAAGAGAAGGCTTTCATGAGAACTCGGGCTCATTGTGTGAAAATTCAGATGACTGAACTATAATTAGCTCGATTAGTCAACATTTTAATTCATAGGTTTCTGGCTTTGACGTGCTCCTTTCTCACAGAATTAAAGCTAATAATTCTGGAATCGTAATTGGGAGCTGAGTGCCAGCTTGAAGCTTGGGGAGCTCCCTCACTTCCTTGGCAAGCCCTGCTTCCAAGACTGCTGCTTCTTGGCCATGAATGAACCTGGCCCAGGCACCTCTGCCTTGCTTCAGAGGACATTCCCTGAACACCTCCTCTCTGGGAGTCAAGATCTCTAGCATTTCGGTTCTACATTTGCAGTGGTTGACATTAAACCGTGATGTCGGTGCCTCCAAAGCCTCCGCACATAATAGGAAGATGACTTTTTTGGGATGTTGCTAAACAAACAACGGAGCAGAGGACTGGCTGGTTGCCTAGACAATAACCATCCTTCCTGCTTCAGGAATAAAATCTGACTGAAACAACCAACTCTGGTGATTGTCTTCTTCTTGGTCAAACATAAGCACATGAGATCATTCTGGTCAATGAGATATGATGATAAGTCTGCTGAGGGAATTCTCAGAAAGATTTCCTTGCTTAAAAAGGCATATGAAGAGACAGTCCTCTTCTGCTATTGGATGCTGTTGTGTTTCCATGTGACACCTAGAACTGTGCCCACCATCTTAAAATCATGAGGAAGACTGTTTGCAGACAAGACAGACAGGCTGGGGCTGCAGAACAGAGAAATGGAAGAATGCGTGGCCTCTCTGACATTGTTGAGCTATGGATCAGCCATACCTGAAGCTACCTCTGGACTTCTTAAGTAGATGATAAATCTTCCTTATTGGTGCTAAACTCTTGGGACTAAGCTATGGTCCCAAGTCCAATCCAGTTTGCTCAAGAGAGGACTGATTCTGGTAAAGGTTTGGAAAGTGCTGTAGACTGGGTTTAATTTTTCTGGAGACAACTGCAGGACATGGATGGGGAAGGGTGGGGGTTTCTTCGCCCAGGACCCTATCAGGGCACTGCCTCTCCTTATATGTCCATGTCCAAGAAGATGAATAAATCCCATTTCTTCCTTCCCTTATAAAACAGGAATAATAAGGGCCAGTGGACCATAAAAATGCAGAGATGAATGTCAGCATCTGACTGCTGGGAGCTCCCAGGGCTGCAAGGTCAGACAGACTAAAGGTCATTCCTGCACCGACTCCAGTGTTTCCCCTTGGCTCCCCATCTTTTCTCCAACTCCCATCAGCCTCATGCATCTAATGGTTACTGAAGACGGAAGTTTCTTCACATTTCCTGAGGCACTGTGAAGAACCGATAAATGAGCTAATCTCTGCACACCATACACCCCGAGAGCTCTCAGGTAGCAAGCTTGCTGCCACTGCACGCTGACAAACTTGGAGAGGAAGGCGGAGATCCAGGAGAGACCCACGGAAGCCGAGGCAGGAAGATATGTAGACATGAAGAGCGTCATCCCACTGGGCCAAATGCGGTTGAGAGCCAAGGACGATCGTAAGGTGACCATTAGCTGAAGCAATGTGGAGCTTACTGGATGACCATGAGAAGAGAGGTTTGGGGGAGCAGTAGGGAGTGAAATGCCAATGGATTGTGCCAAAGGGAGAATAGGAGGGGAAGAAGTATCTACAGACAACTCTTTGAACTTTTGCTGTGAATGGATCAGAGAAATGGAATCGGATATGAAATCAAAGGAGAGTTTCAGATAGGAGATATTAGGGTATCTTTATATACCTATGGAAACAGTCCTTTAGAGACAGAGAAATTGACAGTGCAGGAGAGAGAAGTGATATTTACAGAAGGGAAGCTTTTGGGAAGGGGAGAAGAAGAAGGTTCTTCATTCTCTTAGTGTGAGATCTTTCTAGTAACTTTATTTGCTCTGGTCTTCTGATGGACATCTGCTCCGTGTGCTCTTAAGTAGCAGCCTAATCTAGGACAGGGCCAAGAGGTACTGACTGGAAGGGTTCCATGCTCTGAGTCTCCTTTGGGATTCCATACTTCTCCCAGGATCCCAGCTATGGCAATCTGCTTCACACAGTTCGCTTCCTGATTTCCCACTTGCATCATTCCCAAGGGCTGGGGAAGATGAATCTGCCCTGAATTTCTCAAAAGTCAAAAAATTTATTCCTGAGCTCCCTCAACAATATAACCTTTAATGTGGGCCAGACATTACATTTATCGAGTAATTTACCGTTACGAACACACCTTATAGATGGGGAAACTGAGGCATGGAAATGTTAAATGACCTGCCAGAGGTCATACACCTGGTAAGGGGAGGAGCTGGGACTTGAACTCAGGCAGTACAGCAATGGGAGCCCCTCTCCTTATCTTCCCCACACATTCTGCTTCCTCCCTTTAGCTCTTCTCCCAGAAGGCCTAGGATTCCTTAAACCAACAGAACCGCTTGTGGTCTGTCTTGGCTCAGGAAGCCCATAGTTTTGGGGGTAACCTCCCTCTGCAGTGCCAGGCCACACACACACACACACACACACACACACACACACACAAACATTCTGAAGCCTTTCAAATGACAGGTCTTGATTCACCTGCAACTGTCCTATACCCATGAGGAATGCTGCCCACAAAGGGACAGGGGCCTCTGAGCTGCTGCTTTCTTGACTTCCTATTTATATCAGGCCAGACCTGGGCAGGAAACAGATGGCAACTCAAATTGGGTAATTTGAGGAGAGTTGAATAAAGGGGCTATTTACAAAGGTGTGGGCAGGATGTAGGGAAACCACAGAGGCAGTGCAATAAGTAACAGCTACTTGACCACCCCTAGGCCTGAAGTGGGGAGCGGAGGTGCGGTCACCAGAACCTGGAGAGAGTGCCCTGTGTGCTTAGAGCCACCTGATAAGAGCTCTGACCATGCGTCAAGGGACACAGCCCTCCTACGGGTGCTTACCCCTCCCTCTGCTCTCCTGCCTGAGATACCCACTGCTAAACCCAACTAGAAGCCTAAGGGTAAGGGAGCCCATTGATACGGTTTGCAGCACAGAGCAGGGCGGAGAATGGTGGAGAGTGACCTAAAAGGGCAAACAGAAGTTTCTAGCATACTATTTAGAGAGACGGTAAAGAAAATGGCTCTGGAGCCAGGCTGCGTGGGTTCAAGTGCCAGCTGCCTGTTACTTACCGTGTGACTGTGAGCAAGTTACTTCACCTCTCCATGCATCAGTATCCTCAACCGTAAAGGGGGGATAACACCAACCTCACAGAGTTGTAGTGAGGGTTAACGCTTAGTTGATCCCTTTTAGAGATAACATAGGTAAAGCACTTAGCATACAGTAGGCACTCACTAAATGCTGGTTTCTTTCTTCTCTCACCTCCTTCAGGTAAATGTGTGGGGATGCGATCCTATACTTGGTATGTGGCATTATTATACACACTCAATAAATATTGCTTGATTGATGATTGAAGGGCCCTTTTCTTCCTTGGAGGTCTCAGAACATCCTGCAAGTGACACGTCCACTCTGTCCTTGGAAGCTGCAGCAGTTACTGTGGCTTAAAAAGTTCTTGCTACCTATATGGGAAAAGAATATGAAAAAGAATGGATATATGTATATTTATAACTGAATCACTTTGCTGTATACCTGAAACTAACACAACATTGTAAATCCACTATACTCCAACGTAAAATAAACATTCAAATTAATTAATTAATTAAAATGCATACAAAATCTTAAAAAAAAAGTTCTTCCTGACATGATTCTGTCTCCATTCCTGAATTGTTAGAAGGTTACTAGGGCATTTGCCCTATAATGTATTAAGTTGTACATTTGTTTTATGCTGTTGTCTGTATTTGTTTTATAAACAATTAAAAAGTTTTTTTTTAAAGGATTTTCTTTTCTTTTTTATTTATTTATTTATTTATTTATCTATTTTTGGCTGTGTTGGGTCTTCGGTTCGTGCGAGGGCTTTCTCCAGTTGCGGCAAGCGGGGGCCACTCTTCATCGCGGTGCGCGGGCCTTTCTCTATCGCGGCCCCTCCCGTCGCGGGGCACAGGCTCCAGACGCGCAGGCTCAGCAATTGTGGCTCACGGGCCCAGCTGCTCCGTGGCATGTGGGATCTTCCCAGACCAGGGCTCGAACCCGTGTCCCCTGCATTAGCAGGCAGATTCTCAACCACTGCGCCACCAGGGAAGCCCCCAATTAAAAAGTTTTAAAAAATCTTTTAACATTTTTATATAACTGTAAAAAATTTTTAAATTTCATTGTTTGCTTTCTCTTCATTTGCTCCTCCCTGTGATTAGGATGGATCGGAATTATCACCAAATTCTTAACAAAAGGCATTTAAGAAGGTGATTTTACTGGTGATAAGTGGACCTGGGGCCACTTATGTCTTCTTAGTCACAGATTTCTTCCTATTCACAAGTGTGAGAAATTGAAGCTGGATCTAGATGCTTGCCCTGGATGTATACCGGGAGGTTTACATGATTCTTGTTGACTGGCTCCAAATCCCTGACCTTAGATGCCCTGTTTGACCCTGAGCAAGCGGCTTCCCGCTTCTGCCTCTCTTGGCCTCCTTAGAACCTCCAAGTGCCTGGAGGTGGGGGGCTCCTGTTCTCCACCGAGCTTCTCTGCCTTTGTTGCCAGGCCCTGTCCCCAGCACCACTCTCAAGTAGACGCCAAAGCGGAGGAATGTTTTTCCAAGCCATTTACCTGGCATTCTCCCTTTCTATTGTTCTGTCTCTTTCAATTCTTCTTTCATTATGGGCTTTCAAAACAGAACAAAAAACGCCCTATGACTATAAACTCTACTAGACTTGAAGTTCCACAGTGGCAGGAACCATGTTTTTTCATGTCTTTATAACCTATATAGCCTGAGTAGTTGACACAGATTAGGAGCTCAAGAAATGGTTGTTGAAGGGAACCGAATTGAATTTTCCTTCCCTTCCTGGCTGCATGAAAACTGTCTATTTCTCCAGGCCAGCGTGATTACTCTGCTGGATTGCACACTGCTTGAGGGAGAGGGACTTTGCCCTCTCTGGGAGCTGGTTTTTATGTGGCAGCAGCAGCAGCAGGAGTGTGTAAAAGGATGAGATGGGAGGTGGTTGGGGAAAACAGGTACTTAAGAAACTTGGAGGCTCGTTTATTTCTTATGTTACTCTATAGATTTTCTTTCTTTCCCTTAGCATAAGATGCATCTACTCTCTTCTTGTAAGGGATTAAGGAGTTCTATTCGTTTATTTTACCTCATGTACAGTCACAGACAAACTCCCAGCTCCTTCCATCCCCTACCCACCAAAGCTGGTATGGAAAGAGCAGAGATCCCAGGGCTTCTGAAGGTTTTACTTTTGCAAAACCTACACAGAACTTGGACATGAGAGAGTGAGCTAGGCCATTCAGCTCCTCTGTGCCTCACCTTTCCTCACAATTAGCTGGGTAGCGTAGAAGTAATAAATAAGGAGTAATAAGTGATGCTTGTTGTTGTTAGGATGAAAAGTTCCAGCCCGTGAAACGTGTGATTTATAACAATGAGATATTCAGATCCAATTTCTGGGTGAAGGCAACTGAAATAGGAGCCTCCCAGTCCCTGAGCTTCAAGGCGTCTCCCCACAATGTATCAGGACACAAATTGACCAAATCAGCCGTTGTCCTTATTTCTCCAAGTTCCAAAGTCCAAATGCTTTCCTGCTGAGTAGTTATTTTACAAGGAAGAAGGGGAAGTAAAAAGGCAGACTCTGTCTGAGGGCTCTCAGCTGGCTTTGGCGGTGACTCCCCTCTGTCCCTAGTTAACACCACCCTGGTTCGGCTCCAAAACTACAGTGACCCCAAAACAAGCCCATACCACAGACCAACGTGCTACTTTCCCATCTCCTAAAGATGAAATTCCAAGTTTTTGTAAATAAATACTCCCCGCAGCAAAATCTCACTGTCAAGAAGGACATCATCCTTGTCCCGACGCCCACAAGAAGGGCCTTTTGCCAAAATGAATGGGAAATCATTGGCCCAATTAACATCCTGTGATCTTAGATCTAAAAATGACCCGTAGCCGGGTAAACAAGGTGACGTAAGCGGCTAGGCAGGGAGCAGCTCTCTACTGCCACCTGGAGGACAGCGTCCTCAATGGCGCAGAGGCTCTGTGGTGCGGGGAAGTGGTCCTCAGCCGGTGGAAGGAACCGGTGAAAACGGGCGCGAGCTGTAGAGACGCGTCTACGCAGGGGAAGGAAAACACAGAGGGGCCTAAAAGGACAGGAAAGAAGCTGCACCGCGACCTCAGCTAGAGGAAAACTAGGTCTGTGTAATCCAGGCCATAGGACATTGTGGCGTTGACCCTGCTGGCTTCCTCCTGGGAACATTCCTTTTATAAAAGGACTCGGCATCATGAACTCTCGCTAGAAAAAATTATGGTTAGAACTACGTGGGGATAGGATCTCCAACGCCGGAGACCCTTGATAAAAGCAATCCCCAGTTTCTGAAAGGAGAGACAGTGGCGTGGATATTCTAAAAACAAAGGGCCACTGGATTTTCTGTTTTATTTTGAGCGTCACCGTGACTTGAGTGGGGGAGGGAGTGCAGGAGTGTAACAGTCCTAATTTACTTTCTCGTCAGGCTAATGTGAGAATGAGGCTGCGGAGCTTTCGCATTATGCAACCGGCATGCTGGGAGATGCCCTAGAAATGTGCTGGGGGCTAGGAAAAGGTCAGCCGCGTCCTTATTACTTTCCTCCTGTAGAGGATCCACAAAAGGAAAACAAAGAGTTGATTTTTAATTTGATGAAAACAAAAACCGCTTTACTTTTGGACTAGTTGGTTTTTGCTGCGTTGTAAAACCACCTCAAAATCTCAGTAGCTGAGGACAACATACATTTATTTTTCTTGTGAATAGGTCTGCAAGGCAGCCTTGGTCTGATCCCAGCTGGGCTCACCTGGGCTGGCTGAGCTAGGCTAGACTCCAGGCTTATGGTCTGACACAGGTCTGCTCCTCTTAGTTCCATTTCCAGACCCAGGATGGAAGGCGAATGGCTATCTGAGGCATGCTCCTCTCCTGGCATAGGGTGGTCAGTTCAAGAGGCCAAGTCAGAATAGACAAACATGCTTGAGCCTCTGTTTGTGTCCTGTCAGCTAATATTCCATTGAGTAAGGCAAGTCCAACATCACCTGGGGGAGGCGTGGGGGGGGTGGCGGGGGAGGATAAACTCTACTCTCCTAAACTGATCCACACCAGAATTTAACCAGTGAGTCATTGTCTGCTCACTGGAGACACCTGCTTCTTGTGGGAGACTTGCAAAGTGAGGATGGCCAAGGTAATCCTTATGCAGTATTGGTGGTTTCCAACATGAATTCAATATTGCCTAATAGACACTTTAATTTCCTTTTTATTCACTTCTATCCCTATCTCCTTCTATGCCTTACACTTATGACATTCAGTGTTCATAATGGACAAGGGACACAGTACCCTTGTGCATGTCTTGTCTACTTGTGACATTATGTTGTTCTGTCTCATGACAGGCTTTCCTTAAAACTCCCTGTGCCAGAAAGGCAAGGACTTACCCATGCAAGTATCACCTGTGGAATGAAAACAACAAGGAGAGATTCTTGGAGGAGGCAGCATAATAGGTGGAGAAGAACCTGGGTTTCTAGTCCTGATTTTGCCAGTATTGCGATTTGGAAGGTCAGCAAGAACCAACAACCAGGTGCCTTTAAATTAGCCTTACTGAGTAGCTTGGACTTTTAATCCTGCGCGCTGGGCACAACAGGGTTAGATCAGAGTTTTGGCAAAACCTTTTTGGCAGCAGTGTGGAGGGTGGATCGAAGGAGAAAAATTGGATTGGAGGGAAGGAGATAAGTTAGGATATAGTCCAGGTGAAAGGTGATGAGGACATTGACCAGGAATAAGGCACTGAAGATGGAAAAAGGGGATGAAGAAAGCCTTTAGAAGCAGAACTGACAGGAAGGACTTCAAGGCAATTAAACATAAAGAGAAAGGGAAAGAGAAAGGAAATGGGGAGTCTAAGATGAATCTAGGGTCCAGAGTCTATCGCACAAATAGAGTTAAATATCATGTCTCAAAATCTTTGTTACAGCTGCATAAATGTATGTATGTATGGGTTGGCAGTCTTTGTAAAATGTATTTCTTTCCAGGGCTGGTAAAAAAAAAAAGATTAAAAATGGAGTATATCAGTGTTTCTCAAACTTAAGTCATTTACATACCTCATTCAGAATTTTTGCCATATTCAAATAGTTCTGCACCATTAATTGCTTACTATTGTTCTTAAGTGAAGTCACGTTTTTTTTTTTAATTTTTATTTATTTATTTATGGCTGAGTTGGGTCTTCGTTTCTGTGTGAGGGCTTTCTCTAGTTGCGGCAAGTGGGGGCCACTCTTCATCGCGGTGCGCGGGCCTCTCACTATCACGGCCTCTCTTGTTGCGGAGCACAGGCTCCAGATGCACAGGCTCAGTAGTTGTGGCTCACGGGCCCAGCCGCTCCGCGGCATGTGGGATCTTCCCAGACCAGGGCTCGAACCCGTGTCCCCTGCATTGGCAGGCGGATTCTCAACCACTGCGCCACCAGGGAAGCCCTGAAGTCACGTTTTTACACAAATATTTACTGCAGGCTCATCCTTAAAAAACATACAATGAAATCATGATTGTGATTTTCCAGTTATGTTTTTTATACATACATTTGTTTCAATAACAAATACAAGGCCATTAGAAAATTTTAATCTATCTGTATACTACCTATTTCCCTTATAATACTTATTTCCCAGGCCTTCAGTTGTGGGCAGGCTAGACTTAGGGAACCCTTGACCTGGGTGAGAACGGAAGCCACTAGGCTTGTACATAGTTTGCTTTCTTTGCCCTCCTCTTGGTTCCCATTCAGATTGTATCATCGTCTACTCCTGGATGGCAGGTCTGATCTCTGCATCCATTGTTGGCAAGGCCTGGCCCTGCAGGCAGTGACCTTTAACGGATCTGGGCTGGAGGTTGTCATCCAAACAAATGGGGGCTGACCTGGAATGTCTTTTTAACTCAGTGTCCCACTTCCCAAGCTTCTGAAGGCTGCTGTAAGAGCAGCCAAGCTAGATGAGCTGGGTCCCTGGAATTCTGCAGTCAAGAGTGCAAATGGAGCCTTGGGATGTCCCTTTGCTTCTCCAGTGCTCTCGGTGATGATTTCCCAGGGGCCACACATGCAGGTCTGAATGGGGAGGGCCGCAACTTGATCTTCTTTCGTTTACATTTGATGTATAAAGATCTCTATAGATGGTTGTCAAGGTAAAGTGGAATTAATTCTGTACTAACGTGTTGGATGACATGAGGCACGTCACTGAACCTCTCTGAGCCTGTTCCCTCCTGTGTAAAATGGGGCATTGGGCTGGTGACCTTGAAAGTGTCTTCATCTAGCATCTTACTGTGCTCAACAGTTCAGGGACAGTTGTGTTCAAGTCCTTGCCCATTTTTTTTAAAATAGGACTATTTGTTCTAATACGTAAAACATTATGGTCACTGTACGTAAATGTTGTATGTGTATTTCATCTTATTGTTTCATCCTTGTTTCTGTGGAATAAAGAGACTTTTTCTCCCCTGTGGGGACATTTTGACTTAAATAAAAGCCCCAACTGACAATCTTTTCCTGAGGGTTTCTATTTAAAAAGATCTTCCTTACTCCAAGATTATAAAAATACACACTCAGTTTATCTTTCGGAATTTTAATGGATCCCTTTATTTTATTTCTAATTGTAGATCTTTTAAAATGTATTTTATATAAGAGGTGAGATGGAAGTTCACCTTTATTTTCTTTTCAAATAGGTACCTTGTTTATTGAATAATCTATCCTTTTCACACAGATTTGAAATACACCATCTTTATGAAATTTTTAAAAAATTTCAAGTATATATACTATATACTATATACTTATAGTAGTAAAAGCTATTGCCAATTCTTCTATGGCATATTTTAACTCTTGTACTAATGGAATTATTATTTTTATTTATTTATATTTTAAAACTATAGCAACAATATTTACTCCCAACCTCAATGCAGCCGTTTTAAAGCATTTAAAAACTTAACCAGAAATGGTCACTCTAATGAGTGTCAATATATAAAAGCTCTCAAAGGAGCAGACGTCCCTTTTCTGTCATGCTAATTAGTAGTGGTAATCATAGCAATTAGTAGAAATAAAATAGGAATCGTACTTGTAAGGAACTAAGTTTGTATGATTTTGGAGAAAGTAGGACTAGGACCTAGGGAGGTTATTCCAGAGACCAGGGTTTCTGTGCGAAACTAGCAAGTTAGAGACATTTTCCCCCCAGGGTGCCCCCTCCCCACTCCAAGTACCCACTGTTCTCCGCTCCTCTCTACCTCACTTCATCTCTTAGAATCTCCTCTCAGATCTTCATTCACACTGAGGTGTTGATGACTGGCTCCTAGCCAACACAGCTATTCCCACTAGAGTGTGAGGTATGTGGAAATTAACTTGTGACCAATAACAGAATGCTGAAGTTTGAGGCACTTTACTAACTAATAATTCTAAGTTGACTCAATGTTCCCACGGAAGTGAGTGCACCTGATCTTATTTGCATACTTCTTTTGTGAGAGAGAAACAGTTGTGTTGGTCATTGTCTGGGCCTCTTTGTCACAGCCCATGGGGATCTAATAATGTGCCACTAATGGCTGAGGCCACTTCCAGTTGCCATATGAGGTGAGTTCAGCTTATCTGGCTGCTTTCATCTTCTTTTTAATGTCGTCCGGGGATAGATTTTTAATAAGTTCACCAACTCTCTATTGCAAGGGAGGAAGTACGATACTGGAAACATACTTGTTACTAAAGTTACAAAAATTATGATTACTTAATGAAAGACATAAAGCAATGACACAAATGAAATGCATGCCACTATTATTCACACTGATACTCAGTAAATATTGTTGAATGAATAAATGAATATTTTAAACCTACTAAAATCTGTGTTTATTTGGCTAATAAATAAAATAGGGTTTGTTGATCCTTTTCTGAAATATTTACTCACTTTTAATCAAATCTGTGGTATAAAAACAGTACTTTCAGAAAATGTTTTTTGAAATAGAGTTTAAGATTTTTTTAAGTTATTTTAATGTATTTTTCATCATAAAAATATCGATTTTTAGGAGCAGAACAAAAGTCCTAATTGATGAAATAAGACACAGAGGACAAGAGCCTGGTAATGTTTGAGGGTATAAAGAAGTGGCAACTGGCTTCTAAATATTGTATAGGATCCCTGGCCTCAGGAATATCTTACCTTACTATGTAAAATACTTCTATGAATACCTTATCTACTTGAGAAAGATTTTCAATAGTGTTTGCCTTATTTCTTTGCCTACTCCCCTGAAGTTATTTTGTTTGTTAAATAAAACAAAACTGGGTTCTCTGATAGGAGTAAGTTTTTGTCATCCAAAGTGAGGAAAATGTGTGAGAAACAAAAATTTGAGAATTGGGATTCTTAAGCTAATGTTCCCACTGATAAACACACACACACACACACACACACACACACACACACAAGATTCAGAGCCTTAAACTAGAGGAAGGAGGCCCCAAGAGTAAAACCCAGGCAATAGCCAACAGGCTGAACCTCTGAAACTACACCCTGTAGGCAGCACCCCACCCCTCGTCCACTTGCAGTCAGCCCTGCTGCTCTGTGTTTTATGTTCCATGTGTCATTCCTGATTGCTGGAAGGAAAGTGGAGTTGGGACCATTATTGGGAGTCAGTGACCAGACGGGCTGCTTTTGCCAATTGAATAGAATATAGACAACACCCCCTCCTCAGCCTGCCATCAAAGAGGAGGATAATTGAGGTCTCCCTGGCCCACGGGAGACATCTAGTATTCACCTCAGGGTCCCTTCCAGGGGGTTCATTGACTTGGGATTTCAGTTCCTACTCCCCGAACAGTTTTCCCAGCAACAAAAGGTTTTTCAGTCCTTTTAAATTCATCTCAGGATGCAAACTATGCAGAGCAGTCAGGATAGAAGCCATGTGAGCAACAAATAACAAAGCGCTGATTGCATCTAGTGGGCATAGGGTTTCAGTGACTTCATGTTGGCTGAATATAGGCAAACACTTGGTGTGTTGTGTGTGCCAGGGAGAACCATGATGCAATCATCCCCTCCCCTTGATGTAAGGGGGAGGACCAGGGTCAGAAGGGGTGTGTGTGTGTGTTTACTAAGAGATCAGACTACAGAGATTTCAGTCAGTGGTAAAGCCAAAGGGTCTAGTTTTGCACTCCTAACTCAGGCAGAGCTTTTGTTGGTCAGTGATAACTGTGGCATTTTTCCCAGTGTGAGTGGACTTTCTTTTTTCCCTTTCTGCAGATGAATTTTGAGATGTTCTTCTCTCCTAGGCCTGACAGAAGTTGCTGCATGACAAGGAAGTCTGATTTCAGGAACGATCTATTTCTCCTCCACCCTCATTCAACTTGTCTTGCTGCCCTAAAGGAAGAAAGCTCCACAGCCCACCAGGGGAAGCATAGTGAAGGCCCAGAATGAGTCTTTAGGGGCAACTTGAAGCCGTGGCTCCTTGCTCCTTGCTCTCCCAAAGCTGGGAACACATTTTACCTATGAGGGCAGAAAACAATCATAATTCTCCATCTCTGTAGAGGGACAGCAACACACACTCTCCAATCAACAAGGAATCTATGAACATCTGAACTTTCGTTGAATCTGATGAAATGAGTTTGATGGGGTTCAGGACACACTACCCCAAAACATGGTAAGGGGCATTTTTATATCCGAAGACAGAGGGACACAGAGAAAAATCTGAATGAACAGGCCTTGCTAAGTTTCCCATAGTTTACTACTCTTAGCTCATACCCTTTTGTCCCATCACATTTTTCCACAACTTTCCACTTTTTATCAGACCTAGCCTAAAAATGCTCAGGTTTCACCACTTCTTTGGGTCTTTTTTTCCTTATGAAAACTCTTATGTCATGTAAATTTATATTAAATAAATGTCTATGCTTTTATCTTGTTAAAATGTCTTTTGTTTCAGAGCCCCAGCCAAGAACCTAGAAGGGTAGGATGAAAAAAATTCTTTTTCATCCCTTACAAGTTGTTAGAGCAATAAGCACTGCTGATTTTATATAGATACTTGAGTGACAAACTACTGTGATTTCCAAGGTATATTCCCAGCAAAATTACCAAAAAGAAGATAAGCATAAACCTCTAGACAATGAGAAAAGCCTTAGATGATGGCTTGGCATTACTGGGTGGAGGGATACAAAAATATCCAGCAGGCAACAAGGTAAAATTCACAATGTCTAGGACCCAATCAAAGATTTCCAGGCTCACAGAGAAGCCGAAAAACACAACCCATAAAAAGGAAAATAATCAATCAAAACTGATCCAGACTGACGCAGATATTAGAGTTAGCAGAGAAGGACCTTGAAACAGTTACTGTAATTGTATTCCACATATTCAAAAAATTAAGGGAAGAAACAGAAGATATTTTTAAAAATCCAAATCAAACTTCTAGGAAGGAAAACTGTGCCATCTGATATGAAAAACTGGATGGGAGTAACAGCAGATTATTAGACATTACAGAAGAAATATTAGTGAACTTGAAGATATAGTCAAAAAAATGAAAAATATATATCCAAAAAGAAATATATAGAGAAAAAGAATAAAAATAAATACATAAAAAGAGCATCAGTGAACTTTGGGACAACTTTGAGCAGCCTAATATATGTGTAATTGCAGTCCCTGAAAGGGGGGGAGGATGAAAAACCTATTTGAAGGAATGATGGCTAAAAATTTTCCAATTTGATAAAAGCTACAAGCCCAACAGTCCAAGCAACCCAATATATCCCAAATACAAGAAAAATGAAAACTACACTCAGAACCTTTAAGGATTGAGTGAATATACATTTATTTACTCTATATATGTAAAACGGGACATGAATTTAAAATAAAATAAAATGAAATAATCTGTCCTCTACTAGCAGAGAAATCCTTAGAGGCCCCTGACTATCTTCATGGGTATTGTGGAGGAGTCAAGAAAGTGCAAAACTGTTTCTGTCCTCAAGTAGGTTTTAAGCTACCTGGGCATACTAATGTAGGATACACTACTACTTAACTCCACAGTATCCATCCTCCCTTCTTCCATTGCTGGCAGAACCCCAGTTGTGTCCAAATATCCACCTCTTTTCCACATGAGTCCAGAAGGAAAGACCCTATCCTTGAACCAGGAATAAATCTTGATTGATTTAACTCAGTCATGAGGTTCTCATTCCTCTTGACAGTAATTGACATGAGGGTAACTATCTGACCCAGTTCTGACCAAGAGATATGGGGGGACTTCCCTGGTGGCGCAGTGGTTGAGAATCTGCCTGCCAATGCAGGGGAAATGGGTTCGAGCCCTGGTCTGGGAAGATCCCACATGCCGCGGAGCAACTGGGCCCATGAGCCACAACTACTGAGCCTGTGCGTCTGGAGCCTGTGCCCCGCGCACCGCGATGAAGAGTGGCCCCCGCTTGCCGCAACTGGAGAAAGCCCTCGCACAGAAACGAAGACCCAACACAGCCAAAAATAAATAAATAAACAAACAAACAAACAAACAAATAAAAAACTGCAGGTATTTAAAAAAAAAAAAGAGATATGGGGGTAAATGTGCTGGAGGATTTCAGAGAAAGATTCTTTGCTTCCAAAAGAGACAAAAAGAAGAGACAAACTCTTCTTCCTTTGGACATTGATGTGCCTGATGCCTGGAACTTCTGTACTCAATTTTTGACTAAGCAAGGACCAGCCTGATGTCAGAGCCAATATCCTGAGGATGACAGAACAGTGAAAAGAATTTGGATCTTTGATGATATTGTTGAGCTGCTGAATTAACCAGTCCTGAAGCTCCCATACCGGTGAATTTTTTCTTGTATGAAGTAGTACATTTCCTTATTGTTTAAACCAATTTGAATTCAGTTTTATGTTCTTTGAAGCCCAAAATATTCTACCAGCAATAATTAAATATGTACCTAACTAATTCTATCACCATGGGCAGATAACTGTTCTCTAGACCTCACTTTTCTCCCATGGAAAGTAAAGAATATGGACAAAACAAATTCTACAGTCCCTTTTAGCCCTAACCAATTTACCTTATATGTAACCGATTATTCCAGGCAGTCAGTAATAATCATGTGTGTGATTCGGAAAAGAAGCTCTATGATTCAGCAATTTATCTTCTAGGGATATAACCAAGAGAAATTAGTGTATACGTCCACCAAAAGACATATATATATAAGAATATATATAAGAATATATAAGATATATTAAGAATACATATATAAGAATATGCATATATATTATGAATATATAATATCCAAAATCTGGAAACAACCCTGTATTAGCCAGAGTTCTCCAGAGAAACAACCAATAGGACATATACATACATATACTAAGAAATTTATTTTAAGAAATTGGATAATGCAATTGTGGAGGCTGACATGTCCGAAATCTGTAGGGCAGGTCAGCAGGTTGGAAACTCAGGCAGGAGTCAACACTGCAGTCTTTTTTTCTGGCTGAGCCATGCACCAGGGAATTCCCAACACTGCAGTCTTTAGGCAGAACTTCTTTTTTTTCTGGGAAACTTCAGTTTTTGCTCTTTAGGCCTTCAACTGATTGGGTAAGGCCTTTCCCACATTATCAAGGGCAATCTCCTTTACTTAAATCAACTGATCGTAGGTGTTACTACATGCACACATTACCTTTACAGTAACACCTAGATTAGTGTTTGATTAAATAACTGCGTACTATAGCCTAGCCAAGTTCACACATAAAACTAACCATCACAAACCCAACATTCATCCACAGGAAAATGGATAAATATATTGTGGTACGTTCAAACAAAGGAATACTACATTGCAATAAAAATAATAAAATGCTGTTAAATGACAACATAGATGAGTATCATAGACAAATATCACAGGGCGAAGAAGCCAGATACAAAACTACATACTATATTATCCATTTATATAAATTTTAAGAACAAATTAACAGATGGTAATAGAAGTCTAATGAGGATTATGGACTGGTGAAAGGCACAAGGGAATCTTCTGAGTGCTAGAAACCTTTGATATCTTGATCTGATGGCTATACAGGTAATACACAAAAATTTATTGAACTGTACAGTAAAATTTATTATAGTTTAACACTTAAAATATAATCTACAAAAAAAACTAAAGAAAGAGTGCCACAGGAATCTAGAGGTGGGAGGGACCGTTCTGATCTAAAATGACAATGGGGGGACTTCCCTGGTGGTGCAGTGGTTAAGAATCCACCTGCCAATGCAGAGGACACAGGTTCGATCCCTCATGTGGGAAGATCCCACATGCCATGGAGCAACTAAGCCCGTGCACCACAACTACTGAGCCTGTGCTCTAGAGCCTGTGAGCCACAACTACTGAGCCCTCGTGCCACAACTACTGAAGCCCATGTGCCTAGATCCCGTGCTCCGCAACAAGAGAAGCCACTGCAATGAGAAGCCCGAGCACCACAACGAAGAGTAGCCCCCACCCGACGCAACTAGAGAAAGTCCGCATGCAGCAATGAAGACCCAACGCAGCCAAAAATAAATAAATAAATAAATAAAAATTAAAAACAAAACAAAACAAAAAACTGCATCTAAAAAAATAAAAATAAATAAATAAATAAAATGACAATGGGAAGGCTTCACGGAGACTATGGGCTTGAGCTGGCCTTTGAAGGGTGAGTGGAATCTGAGACACAAAGAGGAGAATCAAACAAAGTTATGGCAGAGGAAATGTATAAGGCATGGCCAACGGATGATTTTTTTTTCCCATTTAGGATGTCACTTTTACCCAGGAAACATAATGAAATAAGTACAGTACATCAGAAGCAATGTAGAGTAGCAGTTATGAGCATAGCCTTTGGGGTCAGAGATTTGTGGATTTGAATCCTGGCTCTGATGCTTTCTGGTTTGAATGAGTGTTTTGGACTGGCTTTCTCACCTGTGAAGTACGTACTTGTGGAGAGATTTAAACACAAAAATATGTGTGATGTGCTTAGCACAGTGCTTGCACATGGAGTAAGCCCTCAATAAATGGAAGTCATTACTACTACTAGTACTTCTATAATTGCCAGTCTGGGCCATCTGGTCACCTTCACTTGAGAGTGGTACTGTCCAAGGGAAGAGGAATGGCCGAATGATCTCTTTGAGTCCTTTCAAGCCCTCAAATCTATAAAACCTAACAAAACCCAAATGACCAAATCAGAGCAGACAAATGACCGAGGTTGTGTTCTTTCAAGCCGTATTGATGTCATTTCCCCTTCATAGTCTAGTCTTTGGTCATTGCTAACTATACTCCTTGACCATGCCAGCATACACCTCTGTCCTGGATAGGAAGACGTAGGATAGCCTAGGTTCTAAATGATTTTACATGTTGGTGGTCACACACACATTCACACAGAATCCTGAAGAATGTATAAAAGTCCTTTACTTTGGGTGTTCACCATAAATCATCTCTTTAGAGACCACAAGGAGAGTTAGCGATGTAGAAGCATTCACCTGTTTTTCTCAGTAATAACCTTCAACCTTCCCACGCCCTGCCACCTAATTGGTTTTTTTTTTTTAATTGAGGCAAAATTTACATGACATAAAATTAGCCATTTTAAAGTGCAAAATTGGGCTTCCCTGGTGGCACAGTGGTTAAGAATCTGCCTGCCAATACAGGGGACATGGGTTCGAGCCCTGGTCCGGGGAAGATCCCACATGCCACAGAGCAACTAAGCCCGGGTGCCACAACTACTGAGCCCGTGTTATAGAGCCCGCGAGCCACAACTACTGAGCCCATGAGCCACAACTACTGGAACCTGCGCACCTAGAGCCCATGCTCTGCAGCAAGAGAAGACGCCACAATAAGAAGCCCACGCACCGCAACGAAAGTAGCCCCCGCTCGCCGCAACTAGAGAAAGCCCGCGTGCAGCAATGAAGACCCAATGCAGCCAAAAAATAAATAAACAAAAAATAAATAAATTCTGAAAAAATAAAAAATAAAATAAAATAAAAATAGTAAAGTGCGAAATTCAGTGGTATCCAGTACTACATGCTGCTGTGCCACCACCCCCTCTGTCTAGTTCCAAAGCATTTCATGGCCCTAAGGAAAACTGTACCCATTAAGCAGTCACTCCCTATTCCCTCCTTCTTCCAGCCTCTGACAACCACTAATTTACTTTTTGACTCTGAATTTACCAATTCTGAACATTTCATATAAACGAAATCATACATATGTGACCTGCCACTTAGTTTTTTTTGCACTGGTTTTCTTAGTCCTGTTTAGAAGTCTGCTCCCTCGTGATTGGCAGAGGAAACTTTTTCACGCTTGAACTGCTTACATCTTCTTCCTCCTCAACAGCCCATGAGTCTTTTTACCTCTTTGCTCTCATGTCCGGGGTCTTAGTTCTTGTTAGGCTATCTACCCTTCAATCCACACAGATTCACGCTAGAGCTGTGCTGTCCAATGCTAGCCACACACCACATGGGGCTATTTAGATTATTAATTAAAATTAAATAATATTAAAAATTCAGTTCCTCAGTCACACTAGCAACATTTCAAACGTTCATTAGGCACATATGGTTAGTGACCTCTGTATGGGCCAACGCAGATAAAGAACATCATCAGAAAGTTCTATTGAATAGAGCCACTCTAGAGGGCACTGGATCCTGGATCCTGGCAAGTAGAGAAAGAGGGCTTCATAGTGGTCTGTCAGGGAATGGAATCTCTAAAATTATTTGACCTTCTGTACTGCCCGGGACTCCTCCTGTAGGGTCACCCACTGTCTATGTGAATGGCTCTCCCTCAAATTGGGCCGTGACCAGCCTGTACCCAATCGTGCTAGAAAAGGGTCTCTCTTCCTCTGTCATCCCACCCTGCTAGGCACCCAAATCCAAGAACAAAAGGGAAGGAGAAAAAAATCCCTTCCCATCACATCTGTTTGCTATCTTAGTTTTTAAACTCTCCAGTTAGACTATAAACCCCTTGAAGACCGTCCATACGATCTCTTTACCCAAGTTCCTGACACAAAAACATCGAGCATGCAGTTGTGCACACAGAAGACACGCAGCCAAGATTTGCAGATAAAGCAACTGACGGAGGGAATTCCCTCGTGGTCCAGTGGTTAGGACACAGCGCTTTCACTGCTATGGGCCTGGTCAGGGAACTAAGATCCCGTAAGCTGTGCAGTGTGGCCAAAAAAAACAAAACCAAAAACAACAACAAAAAAGCAATTGACGGAAACATTTAGCCCAGGCTTTGTCACTGAGCTTGAGGGTACCAGTACTCCCAGGTCCCCCTGGAGGGGGTGTTCTCTCCATATTGACCCCTGCTCTGCCCTCCAGTGAGGGGCTCAGGACAGAGAGAGGCAGTGGGCGTCGGCACTGCACTTTGAAATGTGTATTACATCCTCTCCTCTAAGCAACTATGGCACCTGCTCATTCCCTTACGAAAACAATTATCACCTGCAGTAAACGTTACCCGTATGTGTCTGCCTTTCCCAGCAGAGTGTGAAAACTTGATGCAACACTAGCACATTAAAAGGCACTCAACAATTTAGGGTAAAAAACAAACATAAACAAATCTGTTAATGAAAGAGATCCTTTTTAAGTAGGAGGTAGAAACGGCAGCTAGGGAAATAAAGACAGCCAGAATGGGTATGCTTCAAAGCAGTGCAGGGCAGAAGGAGGCAGAGGCTGGGACCGGGGCCCTGGTTGCCCTGTGTTCCATTTCCCATGTGACAGACCCTCTCTAATCTAGCTAGACCTGATCCAACTCCAGGTAGGGAAAAGAATATGTTTCTGCTTGCAAATTAACTTGCCTCAGGAGGCAAAACAAAATGATAGCCAAACCTACACAGCAGTGAGCTGTCTGTGATG
The DNA here is from genome assembly GCF_949987535.1 of Balaenoptera acutorostrata. Lineage (NCBI taxonomy): Eukaryota > Metazoa > Chordata > Mammalia > Artiodactyla > Balaenopteridae > Balaenoptera > Balaenoptera acutorostrata. The sequence goes on from NC_080075.1 coordinate 57,751,534, forward strand.
GAAAACATCAAACCCTTTTGTTCTTTAGATTTTGATCCACAATAAAACTTTCCACTAGAAACCAGCATTGACTTCTCACCACTTCCAGGTCAATAGAACTTAATGAATCTTGATGTCACCTCCTCTTTCCCCACTCTTTTCACTCAACACTGCTTACCATACCCATGCATCTGCGGTCACATTCAGCCCTTTCTAGCTGATTGGGTAGACTATTCTCTTCCTGTCCTTTGAAACACAGATGGTAGCACTCAGCTGTCAATCTGGGACCCATGCTATTCTTATGGTAATGGTAATGTCTGGTTTGGCAGCCCTAGGGGCGCTCAGCAGTTCCAGGTAGATCGTATGCTATGCTTAATGCAGCCTCCAGCCACTGGGTAACAGGGATGGGAGGAAGCCTCTGGGCTTGGACCCTCCAGCCCCGAAGAGCAATTGCAGAAGTTGCAATGCACTGCTTTCACGCTCCCCTCCTCCTGGAGATGGATTCCTCTCACCTTATTACCTAGTAATTAGCACCCAATCATGCTGGAGATGCCAAGCACTGTGTCCTTTACCTGCATTACCTCATTCATTCATCTTGACATCTACTACAACAATCCCCATGACCAACAAGAAAGTAAGCCTTGGAGAGGGCAATTAATTTACCCAAATCCACATAAATAGTAGCTTGCTGAGTGTGAGCTGAAACCAGTTCTCTCTGACCCCTAAATCCTTGCTCTTAACCTCTGTAGCATAGGGCTTATGCCATGCTGCTCCTCATGTTAGTTGAGTTCTTATTAGTGTTAAAGATGAGGAAAACTGAGACTCACAGAATGTAAGTCATTTATCCAGATTCACCCAGTTTATAAGAGGTGACGCTACGGTTCAAACTCCGGTCCAGCTGACTGCAGAACCTAGCTGTGGTGGGCTGGGATTGCATTTTCTGCCCATGCCTTTGCTGACCCTGGTCCCACTCCCTCTCCCATTCTCCTCCTACTCCTCTCAGCTCTTAGCAAAACCCATGCCACCTTCCCATCCTTGAATCCCATCTTCTCTGCCTGGGTAATACTCTCTGGCCCTCCTCTAGTCCTATCTCCTCCAGGAAGAGAGCTCCAAAGCTCTAATTGTCTCAGCCATCCACTGGTCAGGCCTCGGTACCACTGTGTGCCGCCATGTGCACTTACACTACGTGCCATGAGCATCAACAGTGGAGATGTCTGAGTTGCTGGGCTAGACCGCGTGCTCTTTGCCCCCTCACTGTACTTCTGTACTTCTCTGCCCCCTCACTGTACTCTGTGCCTGGCACTCAGGAAGGGTGAACATCTGAGGATGGTTAGTGGAAATGGTGTCAGCAAGTTAAGCAGTTATTTATTTAATGTCCACTATGTGCTGTCTGCTGTTTGAGGCCCTGTCACACAGGTCACCTCACTAAGTCTATTTAAACTGCTCCTGCGTGCTCACTGGCTTCTCTCCTCGCACTGTGCACAGGATTAAGGCTTATGTGTCCGCATGGGGCAAAAATTGGTCCACCTGATTCTTATGAAAAACAGAAGCACAAGAACTTGTTCCTTGAGTTTAGAAGCAAGCAGCTACTTACAAGTTGCAGCTTGAAGAGGATTTAGGCCGGGTTCCTCACTTCCAAAATGTCCATCCCACTGGCTGTCATTCTCTCAGACAAAATTTTTATTCTTCCTCTGAGGTTCCTTCTAAAATGCAGCCCCTTTCTCCACCTTCCCCATGGGTATTAGGCCTTATCAGCAAACATCATACCTGGGAATCAGGAGGAATGGGACATGGGATAAGTGCTTGGGGGCGGGAAACACAGTCCAGCTCCTCAACAAGACTCAGAATACCCGTCAGGATCTGGCCCCTACCTGCCTCCCCAGCTTTATCTCTCTTCACTCTTGCCTTTGTAAGGCTATAATCCTGTGGCACCTAACTTCATACCCTTCATCATGTCCTGCTCTCTTTTGCTTTCTGGCCTTTAGACATACTGTGCTCACTTCTTTGGCTGTCTTAACTCTTATTCACCCTTCAAATTTCAGTTCAGACATTGTTTCCTTAAGGAAGACTTCCCTACTCATCTCAGTCTGGGTTTGATGCCCCTGCCAGGCATCCCCATAGCTCCTTGTTCTTCCCGAATCGTAGCACATAATGCACTGTATAATATGATCATTTATCACCTGTATCCCCAGCTGACTGTGAGCACCAAGGGCACAGGTTCTGTGTTGGACTTGGCACCATCCCAGCACCTGACACTGCCTGGTATATAGTAGTCATTCAAAGAATGTTCGTTGAATGAATCAATAATTCATCGATTGGACAGATGAGTGTACAAGGGACAGACTTCACCTCCTTCACATCAAGGAATTGCCTTGCTTGAGCCCCACGTAGTTTTCCTAACTCCAGACAAGCCCCTGCTAAAAAGTGTACTGTAGATCAATCACAAAGGACTCTCAGAATGTGCATAATTCCATGCAACCCATTCCCAAGCCTAGATGTACAACCTGGAGCACACGTCATTTTCTTTTGATGGGAGGCAATATGCCACTGTGCCTGGGAGTTTATGTGCCCACCTCAGAAGCTTAGACATCACTGCAGACCACCAACACCCCATTAGCATGAGTGGGGCTTCCAAGATCCTAGGAAAAGTTATAAAGGCCATCTTGGAGCCAATGGTCAGATTTCCATTGTATTGATACAAAGGTGGGAGGACAGAGACCTTCCTTTAATCCCTGAGACATGTGCTTGAGAGAGGCCAAGAACTTTGTCTGATGCAGGAGAGTAATGCAGGGCATTACTATGCTTAATAGCTATGCTTAATAGCTTCCAGGAGGCATGGTCCAGGTCTCTGGGGAGAGGAACTTGAAAGAGCAGAGCTACTTTTAAAGAATCAAAAGAGTTAATCACAAGAAGCCAAGCCTTGCAAGTTTGGCTGAAACATGAATCATGGTAATGGTCACAGCTGGCCATTATTGAGAGCTTACAATGTGTCTACCTCTGCTCTCAGTGCTTTACAAGTATTAACTATATAATCCTCACCACGCATGGTGACGAGGTAGGTCCTATTCTTACCCTCATTTCCTAGATGAGGACACTGAGGCACAGATCTGTTAGGTGACTAACCCAGGATCACACTGTAAGTATAAAAAAAGAATTTGAACGCACACACTCTGGCTTCAGAGCCTCCAGTCTTAGCTGAGATCCTTGGCAGGAGTGGAGGGGACTGGTCATCAGTGCAAATGACTGGAACAATGATCCAGTGGGGCTAAGGCTGGTTGTTGGTGGTGACCACACTGCATTCTCCTATGCAATACTCACTAAGCATTTTCTCCGCTGCGTATCCAGCACTGGTCAGGCACTGGGCACAGGGGGTAGGTAGAAGCCAGCCCCTGGCCTTGAGAGGCTCTCAGTCTCAAGTGTGGACCGTCCTGTGGTCAGGGCTGTGGTGGCTGAGATGTGGGAGTCACGATGGGGAAGCCCTGCCCCCTGCCTGGGGAGGGTTTATGGAGTAGGGAGGCATTCACCTGAGTCTGGAAAATGAGAGCTGTGATTCAGGCTTTATCTCTTTGCTTCCTGCTTCTGTTCAGGAAATATCTGAAGGCCAAGGACTGTGTTTTACTTATCTTTGTCTCCCCAAGTGCCGGCACAATGGAATGGCACATAATAGGTGTTCAATAAATGTATATGGACTAAATGAACGAGTAAACTGATTAAACAGAATTGATTGTAAGGAACTCCTATTTGGGAGCAGAAGCAGACAAAACAAACTTTTAGGAAATCCAGGTAGAAATAAAAACCAGAGTGAGTGATGCAGAACAGGAAAAAACCCTTTGCTGAGGTTGAGCAGTTCTGCTGGAAGTCTCTGCTCTCTGTTCTGGCCCTCTCTGCTGTCTGGAAGGATTGAGGGCAGAGAGCGGTTGTTCCCTGTAGGGGCCCCAGTGATGCTGCCATTGTGTCTGGAACTTGGACAGAAAGGCAGCTTCCCAGAGAAAGTTAGCAGTGCCTGCAGTCAGATAACACATACACATCACTCCAGAAAGCCCTCCAAACACTGTAGATTTCATAATGACCAGCAGCTTCCTGCAACTCCAGCTTCCAGTCTCCAGAGTGGGACCTGCATGATTTTATCACCCACCCCAGGCTACCTTTGGACCTCCTCAGATTATTCTCAAGGTGGGGAGGGAGTGATGAAACCCTAGGGTCAAGCTCTCTGCTTTTAATATCACCTTTGCTACCAGCACCACCAAAGGGACCATGAAAGACTTTAAAAGAAAAACAACTCATTGAATACCATGATCTCAAAATGTAAAATCTGGACTAAAAAGAAAAAGAAAAACCTAAATATATGAAAAACAAAGATTGGTTAAGTAAATTACAGTATGCCCATGCAATGAGATGTTTAGCAGCCATTTAAAAAGATGGTGTAGGGACTCCCCTGGTGGCGCAGTGGTTAAGAACCCGCCCGCCAATGCAGGGGACATGGGTTCAAGCCTTGGTCCGGGAAGATCCCACATGCTGCGGAGCAACTGAGCCCGTGCGCCACAACTACTGAGCCTGCAAGTCGCAACTGCTGAACCCGTGTGCCACAACTACTGAAGCCTGCATACCTAGAGCCTGTCCTCTGCAACAAGAGAAGCCACTGCAATGAGAAGCCCGCGCACCGCAATGAAGAGTAGCTCCCGCTCGCCGCAATTAGAGAAAGCCCGCTTGCAGCAACGAAGACGCAACGCAGCCAAAAATAAAAATAAATAAATTTACAAAAAGATGGTGTAGATTTTCGTTGACATGAAATGATATTTGACATATTAATAAGTGAAAAAATAAGTTATAAAACAGCTCGTAGATATATATAGATATAGCGACATACAGAAGGGAAAAAAAGCCTGGGAAGATACACACCAAACGTTAAATGTTGGTTATTTCCAGGTTGTATCCTCATGGATAATTTTAATTTTGTTTTTTAATCTCTATTCTTAACTTGCATACAATGAGCAATCAATGAGTAATCATAAAAGGTCTGAGTGAGACTCTTGGATGATTTTAAAAGCAGACAACCTGACCCTGGGGTTTCATCAACCCCTCCCTACCTTGAGAATAATCTGAGCGGCTCAGAGGTGGCCTGGAATGGGTGATAAGATCACTCCGGGTCACACGTTGCTGATTGGAAGTTGGAGTGGCAGGAAACCGCCAACTGCAGTAAAATCTTCTGTGTTTAGGAGGTCTTTTTGGATAACAATATATAGTTCTGATTGCAGGCATTGCTAATTTTCTCCTTTCTGCCCTAGTTTCCAGAGTCAATGGCAGCACCATCAGGTGATTGTACCTAGGGCTGGGAGCGGAGAGCCCTTCCAGGCAGCGGAGATGGTCCAAATCATCTCTGATGAGCTTCCCCCACCTGCCAGTTTTGTTTCCTCTCCTTCTCCAGTTTAGCCTCAACTCCATCAGGGGTGAGCCTGGGCTGGGAGCAGATCACTTTACTCACCATTATTTTATTGTCTGCATTTACCTCCTGCCCAAGAGGCCAGCTCACTTTTCCAAGGTAAATTAGTTATATACAAAAACTCAGAAAAAAGATCCTCGATCTTCTCCTCCCAATTTCTCCAGGGTCTTGCCTCCAACATTTTAACCCTCTCCCTCTGTTGTCTTCCTGGACATCTTCCCTAGCTCTGAGTCTGTCTTTCAACTACATTCAGGGCTCGAGTTTGGGGAAATTGGGGAACTGAGTCGAGGGTATCAGTTCCTGAAGGACCAGACCCTTAGGCTATTTAGCAAAATAAGGCTCCTCTTCCTGGCCAGGATTGGAGTGGTTTCCATGGTCATGCCGAGCCGCTCCATCAAAATGAAGGATGGGGCGCTCTTCCGCACCCAGCCGTTTTCTCACACAGGCCAACAAGTACCCCATACACAGACTGTACACAGACAAATATACTGTGCCATGCATGCAGTCATGCATACATGCAAGCTCCATATATGCACCTTCAGACATATACAGACAGACACCAGCATGCATTCTCTTGGGCATCCAGACCTATAAGCACATACACATAGATAACACACAGGCATTCACACAGGTGTTGGAAAGCACACAACAACATGCAGACACCCACAGACAACTGTGCATTCTCACACCCGCATATGTGGATACTTGCACACACACTTAATCCCACAGACACTAGCACACATAAATCTACTACAGGCGAAGAAGGTGGCTGATGGGTCACCTATCCCTAGACAGGGACCATTACCACCACCCTGACACTGGGCTTGCTTTGTTTCATAGGAAGCTTGTGTAGAAGGTTGGCTGCCCGTTGACAGTGGGTTCAGCCCTCCTCTGCCTCCTGCTCCACTGCCAGCTTTCTCCTCCCTGTTCCCTTGTAGCCCCGTTTTTTCATCTGGAGCTGTGCCTGGTCGAGAGAATGCTAATCACCATGACAGAACTGTTTCCACCTGTTTACATCCCTGCTCACCTCCCCCTAATGCCATTTCAGACCCTGCCAAGCAGCGGGAGGAGGCCTGCTGTGCTGCTGCGGTGAGAGGGGGAAGGAATGAGCGAGAGGACAGTTGGAGTGTGAAAAGGACCCTGGCTAAGTGACTTCCCATTCCAGCAGACACACACAAGATGCACGTAATTGCTTTTAGCACAGTGGGATGGATAGAGATACAAAAGGTCAAATCAAGGATTTGTCCCATAATATCTTTGCTAAGCAGCAGTGTCAGACATTGGAAAAGCATATTCATGAATTGAGTTGCCGGAGTGTGGGGCAGGCTTTTTCAGAGGCGGCTGTGTGTTCCCTCTTTGAGGTGTGGTGATTGGATTCATACGGAGCAAGTGACTTCTCAATGCTCAACAAAGCTCTGCCTGTGAATTGGACTAAATAGTCTACTTGGCAGGCAGCTGAGATAACTATGCTAAGTGAATTTCATAGTCGCTCCCACTCACCATCTGCCCAAGCCTACTGGAAAATGCAGGATAAGGACCAAACTCCTGAGCGCGGCATTCAAGGCCCTCCACCAGCTGACGCAGATTAACCTTTCCAGGCACTCCCTAACATGAATGTTGGATGTCTACCCCCCTGGGCCCTTCTCCAATATCTGGATGCATCAGGAGACCGGCTGCTTTAAGGACCTTGCCTGTGGCATTCCCCAGAGTGCACTGTCCCCCCTTACCCATTCAAATCCTCCTTGTTATTCAGGCTCCACTCAGGTCCTAATTCCCCCAATCCTTTCCTTGCCCCCCTACCTAGAAGTGACCATGCCCTTCTTGGAAGGAGGAGGACAGCAGGATAACAGAGAAAGAACCCAAGTCTGGATCCTGGGATCTGATTTCATGTTAACAAGCTCACAGGGGCTGGTGTGCTGAGAGCAGTCTCGGAGTTGGGGGAGGGGGGCAGAAGCAGCACGCAGTTTGGAGGTTGTTGAAATCGCCCAGGGGAGGGAGGCAGATGATTGGAACCGGGGTGCGGGGGGACAGCAGTGGAGGTGGTGAGCAAAGGTTATATTCTGTTATATTTTGAACGTAGATTTGAAAGGAATTGCCCAGGGACTGGTTGTGGGATATTAAAAAGAGTTAAAGATGATTACAAGATTTTTGGCCTAAACGTTAACTGATATGCATGAGGAAACAACAAATTTCAGTGGCAGATATTAAGAGTCTAGTTTTGGACATATTTAAGGTGCCTATTAGGTATCCAAGTAGAGAGGTCAAGACAGAAAAAAAAACCAAGAGAGGGTGGTTTCCTGGAAGAAATTATTTTAAGGAGAAAAGCATGATCAGTTGTGTTGAAAACAGCCAATAGGCCTAGTGAGAGGAGGACTAGGAGCTGACCGTTGTACTGAGTTATGGGGAGGCCTTTGGTGACAAGTGGCAGGTGTGGTTTTATTAAGCAGTGGAGGCAAAAGCCTGAAGTGTAGTGGTTTCAAGAGGGACTAGTGAACTTTTAAGAAGTTTTGCAATAAAGGGAAGCAGATCAATGAGGTGGAGTAGAGGGATCAAAAAAGAATTTTTTCACAGGAAAAAAAAAATGTCTTCAAAACACACTTCGGACTTCCCTGGTGGTGCAGTGGTTAAGAATCCGCCTGTCGGGCTTCCCTGGTGGCGCAGTGGTTGAGAGTCTGCCTGCCAATGCAGAGGACACGGGTTCAAGCCCTGGTCTGGGAAGATCCCACATGCCGTGGAGCGGCTGGGCCCGTGCGCAACAACTACTGAGCCTGCGCGTCTGGAGCCTGTGCTCCGCAACAGGAGAGGCTGCGATAGTGAGAGGCCCGCGCACCGCGATGAAGAGTGGCCCCCACTTGCCGCAACTAGAGAAAGCCCTCGCACAGAAACGAAGACTCAACACAGCCATAAATAAATAAATAAAAATTAAAAAAAAAAAAAAAAAAAAAAAAAAAGAATCCGCCTGTCAATGCAGTGGACACGGGTTCGAGCCCTGGTCCGGGAAGATCCCACATGCCGTGGAGCAACTAAGCCCGTGCACCACAACTACTGAGCCTGAGCTCTACAGCCCACGAGCCACAACTACTGAGCCCGCATGCCACAACTACTGAAGCCCACACGCCTAGAGCCCGTGCTCCACAACAAGAGAAGCCACCGCAGTGAGAAGCCCGTGCACGCAACGAAGAGTAGCCCCCGCTCGCCGCAACTAGAGAAAGCCTGCGCGCAGCAAGGAAGACCCGACGCAGCCAAAAATAAATAAATAAAATAAATAAATTTATTAAAAAGAAAAACACTTGCCCTCACCCTCTGCTCCCTTCTATTCCTCTCACCCAGAGACGGAGAATGTTTCAAGATTGACCAAAATAACGTCTACAGTTCAGCTCTCAGTGATTGAAGGAATCCCCATCCCAAGTTTCTCTGGAAACCAGGATAACTCTTTCTTATTTTAAACCCAGTCCTGTGACTCTGGCCACATCAACCTTTCTCCTTCCCAACATCATGACCAATTTATCATTCTTCCTCCCAAATTTCTCTTCTAAAACCAAGAAGGAAGGGGGATTTTTTTCAGGAGAGTCACATGTTCTCTAGGAAGTTGTACTACCAAATCAGAGAGGTTTTCCTGGCAACTTAAAAAGATATACCAAATAATTTTAAAATGTAATGTTCTTCTCCATAGGAAAAAAAATCTCTGGCATATCAACCGCAGAGATGTTAAGTGCATTTTCAGTTTTCAGAAAATACACTGTGTGTCAGGTACGTAATTTCATTAGCCTGTTGTGTGGAGCGAGCTATTGTGAGGTGGTCTGTCATGTCTCCATTATTCCCAACCCCCCCTGGAGTTTAATCACATTCAGGGCTATTTGCAACTATGGTTTCCCATTTCAAATCACATTAGGCTAAAATTAAGCCTATAACTTATACTTTGGGATGTAAATATGCAACATTTTCCATCAGCATATTCCACTGGTTAAGTCGCTTCTGTGCGATGTCAAAGAAAAAGAAAAGAAAGATATCCAACTTGGTGTGAAAACTTGAGAACCCCTGACTTTGTAATTTTCCTGAAGGTCATCTCCCATAGGGAGATAACCAGGGGCCGCTCATCTTTCACTGGCTGTGTGGTTGGAATCCTGTCAATCTCATACCAACGTTTGTGAAAAGGTCAGCTGCCCCTCTCAAGGTGACAGGTCTTTTTGAAATGGCAATTTGGGGGTGGCTCCTGGGCTCCTTGTGGTCTCGGACTTCACAGAGAGCTGCCAGTCAGAGTTGCACAGGTTGTGAATGACGCCTTCAGGAGTTGTACAGTGTACCTACACAACTATACGCTGCAGCTCTGCGGCAGAGAGCTTACATGGGTGGAAGAAGAGAACGACAGAGCGCAAATACTTGGAGTTTCTTATCCAACAATGGTCCTGCCTTTACTGCCACTGCGTCCCTCTCTGCTCCATTCCAGTGGAGAGGGCTGAGGGCCCTCAATGTGCCACTGTCATCATGCTGTTCAAAAATATCCCACATGTGATGTCGACTGTGGGTTTGCAACCATCATGTACAAAGGAAACCACAACACAACTGTGGGCTTGCTCCACTCCCGTGTGCTCAGAAAAATGGCTCCCAGGTCCCCACACAGGAAGCACCAGAACCTCGTGATAGCCAGAGAGCCCGTGTCCTGCCTACCCCCAGCCAAGGCTGAATTGCCAGCTCCCATTGCTTGAGAAGTACCACAACACCCAGCACTCAGGAGCCCCTTCTCTCTCCTCTCTTCTCCTCCCCCACGGCCTCCTTGGATTTCTCCTATAATTTCGCCTTCTCTGCAGAATGCTGGCTCCATCATGGAGAGTACTCAGTTCCTTGAGGTCCCTGAGGAGGTATTTGGTCTCTCAGAGGGAAACATCTACAAGGTAATAGCCTTTCTCTTGTTAATATCAATTATGTCTGAGCAAAGACCCTTGTCATGGACTGAATGTGCGTGTGTGTCTCTCCCAAATTCATACGTTGAAACCCTAATCCCCAATATGATGGCATTTAGAAGCAGGGCCTTTGGGAGGTAATTACGGTTAGATGAGGTCATGAGGGTGGGCTCTTGATGGGATTAATGCCCTTATAAAAAGAGGAAGAGACACAAGATCCATCTCTCTCTCCCTGCCACATGAGGATACAGGGAGAAGGCAGCTGTCTATAAACCAGGAAGTAGGCTCTTACCAAGAACCTGACCATGCTGGCACTCTGACCTCAGACTTCCAGCCTCCAGAACTCTGAGAAATAAATGTTTGTTGTTTAAGCCACCTAGCCTATGGTATTTTGTTATAGGAGCCCAAGCTAAGACAACGCTTTCCCAAGAGGACTGAGGAGAAAGAAAAATCCCATTCTAGCCTGGAAAGTTCTTTCTTCTCTTGACCTCAATCTGACTTCTAGCAGGATTAGGTCTTAATTTTGCCCTAAGGAACAATACATATGTGACCTCTGCCCTTCCCACCTTCATCCTTCACCGGCTGAAGCCCACTGTCCTGGTTCTCTTTAGTATTTTCTTCTGCAGGTTGAGTTTCCCTAGTTCCCCCTCTGAACGGCCTGGTTCTCAGATGCTTCACCACCAGAGTCAGCCTGTCCCTCGTCTACCATGTTGATGCGTCTTACAGAACCCAGGACCCAGAAGTGACCACTGTCCCAGATGTGGTTCATGGGAGCAGGCTCCATCTATTTTCATGTTAGAATTTTATTTGACACAAAGTGGTTGGGGGCATAATATAGTGCTTCGAGGACTGACTTTTTAAAAATAGACTGGATTGGTACATAGGCAGAAAAAAAGACTGGAATTGAGCTATTTCTCTAAGGGATGTGTTTTTTAACAACTCACATGGCTTTGACATATGTCTCTGGTAATGTCTATTAGAAGATTTGATCAGCCCTATGTGACCTTCAGCAGATCTTTTCCCCATTTTTGGTCTCAACAACCTCATCAGAAAAATGGGGGTGTTTATCTGATGATATCATCATCTATTTGATGATGATATCTTCATGATTTGTTCTTTCTTCAAGGCCCAGTGTTACCCAATACTGAAGTGCACCCACCCAGCTCTGTGACCCACAGACACATGGTTGGAGCTGCAGGACCAGCTACCTGGAGGGAGGAATGTGGTGAGACAGAGGGGTGGGCAGAGGGAAGAGGGAGGCTAATCCTTGGAGTCCAGGACCAAGAGGCCAAGGGCACTAACAGAGGAAGGACCAAGGTCCAGTCTTAGTTCCCATATCTGAGCCAGGCTAAGTTGGAAATTAGGGACAGAGGAAAAAGGTCATTTCCCCACTTCCCTTCTTGCACGTCTGTGCCAAGGCAGGAGAAACCCTTTATGGATGATGATCTTCCTTCTATGTGTGCTCCTGTTGGGGTGTCTCTCTCTTCTCTCCAGTGGTATCTACTCACAGTGGCATTTCCGAGAGGAGAGAGAGGGTCTCCATCAGCGTAAGGAAGGCGGGTTGACATGCCCCAGAGACGTCCTAGTGGCCACGTGCCCAGGAGAGCTGAGTCTCAGTTTTAGCTTCCTCCATCCATCCTGGCCCCTCTCCCTTAGCTTGACCCAGAGTTTCCACTTTAGAGACAGTAAGTTACCCTCAGTCACTTTTCACAAGACCAAATCCTACCACTTAAACGTGACTCTGGAAGGAGACAGCACTGCCTTGTTTTTCACAGCTTCACTGCAGTGATCTCTGACCCTGGGCTGTTCCCTGTTCACTGAGCTGATTCTTGCTTCAGAGTCTCTGCTGCGTCCTCAGCCAGCCCTGTGCCCTCCCTCCTGCCCTCCCAAGTCCTCAATCCTCAAGATGTGGAGCCGTTATGAAATCTTCTCTGATCTAATCTAATCTCCAACAAGCAGCCTCTTTTGCTGCTTTTTCTAACAAACCTGATTTATCCTGATGTGTCGACCTCTGGGCCACTGAGGCCATGCTGACCTCTTTGGGGAGCTCGGCTTTCGTGATGCTTGGGAAGCCCCTCTCCTGAGGACTGTATCAGCCTATCCTGCATCACATTTGAGTCCATTTTTTCTAAAAAGGACCTGGGAAGGCAGCCCATGCTGTGACTAAAGCTGTGAACATCCCTCCTTTCTTAGGGTGTCTTTCAGCCCTCCTGCCTGCCAGATAAGAGCCAGGGGCCAGAGGTAGGGTGAAAACCTCACCTACCTGATGTTATATGGAACAGCAGTTAGATGACAGTCATTTAGACACTGGACATGCTGACAAAAGGGGCAAAACATGATGTATCATATCATGTTTTGTTACATTATAACCATATATCATATATCATATCATATCATATCACTTTATATTAGTTTGCTAGGGCTGCCATAACAAAATACCCTAGACTGGGTGACTTACACAACAGATACTTATTTGCTCACCATTTTGAAGGCAGGAAGTCCAAGATCAAGGTGTCAGCATGTTAGGTTTCCTCTGAGGCCTCTCTCCTCAGTTTGCACACAGCCAGCTGCCCTTTTGCTGCCTCTTCCCGCAGCCTTTACCCTGTGCATGCACCCCTGGTGTCTCTCTGTGTGTCCAGATGTCCTCCTCTTGTAAGGACACCAGTCAGATTAGATTAGGGCCCATCCTAACAGTTTCATTTTACTGTAATCACCTTTTTAAAGGCCTTATCTCCAAATACAGCCACATTCTGAGGTTCTGGGGGCTAGACCTTCAACATATGAATTCTGGGGGGGACAGAATTCAGCCCACAAGAATATTACTCCCCAATCCCATAATCAACTTGCACTGAGGTCACAGCAAAAAGAACTGTCTCAAGTTGCAGCGTGAGAGATTTCAGCTAGATGTAAGAAAGGTTCAGGCATATCCCAAGTTCAGATCCTGGGGCGGAATCTCAACAGGCAATCTAGAAAATATAATACATTTCCATTTATTTGGGACCCTTTTCAGAATTAGGAGGTTAAACTAAATGATTATTCAGTTTCAACATTAATTCATTTGATCAACCATTCATTTAGAAAACATTCACTGAGCCCTCACCTTGTGCCAGACACAGGGAATCCAGAAGTAAACCAGTGAAGGTTCTTGTCCTCAAGGAGGACTTATAATGATGTCTAAACCCTGGGTTTAGGGTTAGGTTGGATGGGAGGAAAGCAGGAGCAACCAAAAGAAGGCGTGTTAAGAATGCTATGAGGCAAGTAAAGGAGATTACGAGGCACAAACTTCCAGTTATAAAATAAATATATAAACTAATGGTACCTAATTAAACTCACAAGCTTTTGCACAGCAAAAGAAACCATAAGCAAAATGAAAAGACAACCTATGGACTGGGAGCAAACATTTGCAGTGCAACCGACAAGGGATTGATTTCCAAAATACACAAATAGCTCATACAGCTCAATAACAAAAAACCAAACAATCCAACCAAAAAATGGGCAGAGGACCTAAACAGACATTTCTCCAGAGAAGACATACAGATGGCCAACAGGCAATGAAAAGATGCTCAACATTGCTAATTATTAGAGAAATACAAATCAAAACTACAATGAGGTATCACCTCACACGGGTCAGAATGGCCATCATCAAAAAGTCTACAAACAATAAATGCTGGAGAGGGTGTGGAGAAAAGGGAACTCTCCTACACTGTTGGTGGGAATGTAAATTGGTGCAGCCACTATAGAGAACACTATGGAGGTTCCTTAAAAAGCTAAAAATAGAACTACCATATGATCCAGCCATCCCACTCCTGGGCATATATCCAGAAAAGATGAAAACTCTAATTCAAAAAGATACATGCACCCCAATGTTCATAGTGGCATTATTTACAATAGCCAAGACATGGAAGCAACCTAAGTGTCCATCAACAGAGGAATGGATAAAGAAGATGTGGTATGTATATACAATGGAATATTACCCAGCCATAAAAAAGAATGAAATAATGTCATTTGCAGCAACATGGATGGACCTAGATTATCATACTAAGTGAAGTAAGTCAGACAGAGAAAGACAAATATTATATGATATCACTTACATGTGGAATCTAAAAAACAGTACAAATAAACTTACTTACAAAACAGAAACAGACTCACGGACATAGAAAACAAACTTATGGATACCAAAGGGGAAGGGGGGAGGAATAAATTGGGAGTAGAGGATTAACAGATGCACACTACCATATACAAAATAAATAAATAACAAGGATTTACTGTACAGCACAGAGAACTATATTCAATATCTTATAATCAATTATAGTGGAAAAGAATTGAAAAAAAGAATATATATATATATACATATATGTGTGTATACATATGTATAACCAAATCACTTTGCTATACACCTGAAACTAACACAATATTGTAAATCAACTATACTTCAATAAAAATAAATAAGTAAGTCACAGGGATGTAATGTATGCATAGGGACTATAGTTAATAATACTGTAATAACTTTGTATGGTGACAGACGGTAACTAAACTTATCTAGCAAATTAAAAATAAGAACAAAAAAAGAATGCCATGAGTCTTGAATGTTAGTGAAACCACAGACCTCGCCCAGGGTCAGCACAGGCTTGTACATTTCCTTCCTGGCCCTCAGCAGTCCTTACACTCAGCAGGGGCTTCTGTTTGATAAAAGCTTGCATAAAGTATAACCTCCCAAGTTTGGGACATCTGAAAGTCCTTGCACCTTGAGCCAATCCGAGGAAAGCTGGAGACATTTCTAAGTCCCACACCTGGGACAAACAGGTGTGAAGAGGGCCCGGTTGACACCGCAGGGGTGTCACAATGGCCACAAACCATGAGTTTTGGGATCCTGTGGGCCCTGACACTGATCCCATTGCAACTGCAGACAGGCAGGCAAGTGTTCCCAAATCAGACACCTCTTCCTCTCTCCTCACACCAAGGCTTGGTCACACCTTCCCTGGGGAGCCCACTAAATGCCTTTGGGATCTGTCCCGAGGGTGCAGCTGCCGGAAGCAGAGGCAGGGCTGCCAGGGCCAGCTACTTCCATCTAGAAGGTAAGCCTGCCATCTAGTGTCCAAGTATGGGTAGCGCAGGGGCAAACGCTTTCCTCGCTCTGGGGGCTGCATTCAGCCTGCAGCATATTCTTTGGCCGCCCTCCAAGAAGGCAAACCACTGTGCTTTCAGAGTGGATTTGATTTTTTAGAAACGGCTTAAAGTCATGCAAAGCCAAATGGTTATTGGTGGGAATGTGAAGAATAACACAGGTTTTCCTCTGTGGTTTGTAACCATCTAAAGGCAGGTGACTATTTTGAAGAATATACATATATATTTTTTTAAATTAGCGTCTCGAGGGGACTAAAAGTCTCATTTTTTAAAACCCAACAATGTGTACCATGAACTCCTACTACGGTACATTTTTATACAGGATTTAAAATACATCTCCCCCAGAAATGAATGTCGGTGCCATTTTTTCCATAGAGGCTCACCTTCTAAGGAAAGAATGGTCTGTATGATTTACTCAGCTGCTGAGCAGGGAGCTGTGTATACAACCTGATGGATCCCAGTCTCCCCTCACATCCTGGTCCCTAAGAGCTGAGTATTAATCCCAGAATTGGGTTCTGCCTGCCGGACCATTCCTCCTGGGGCTTTCTTCAAAAGACTTTTGATGGGGGAAAGGGCTAATGGAGGTACACGAGGCAGGAGATCAGCTCTGTTTCTATTTCTCAAAGAAGGTGTGGAGCCCAGTGTCCAAACCAGGGGAGAAAAGGGCCCAGAGTCCATCTGAGGACACAGAGGAAGCACCAGAAAGTTAAAGCACCAGAGACTCAGACATTTGGTCCCTAAGGCCAGTGGTTGAATGGCTGCTGCTTCCTTGAAAAGCAGGAGAACCAGGGCCCAAGACTGAGCCTGACTCGGGTGGGAGAGGCTAAAGACAGCCCTCTCCAAACCAGCAAAGCCAGTCTCTGGTGGTCAGGCCTCAGGTTCTGAGAGGCCTTCAGCTCCTGGTGTCTTAGGAAGAGGCCCCCCTGCAACTCCTAGAGCTCCCTTTTCCTGGAGCACAGGGTGGACCCATCTCTAGGACACTTGCTGACTTCGACATTATCTGAGCACAAAGGGTCACTAAAGTTGAAATGAGCCTGGAATTCAGGCCTGACCACCAGTGTAGTTAGGAGAGTTAACTGATCTTTTTTAATATGGAACAAGGCCAGGAAAACAGGACACTCACTTGACCCTGAGCCCCTGGCACTTACATTATTGCCTTTATCAGCAATATTCTGGAGCTAGAAGAGTGCCAGCTAATAAATGCAGAAGGAATAAAAGAATTTTTAGGGACTTCCCTGGTGGTCCAGTGGTTGAGACTTCACACAACGCAGGGGGTGTGGGTTCGATCCCTGGTCGGGGAGCTAAGATCCCACATGGCTTGCGGCCAAAAAACCAAAACATAAAACAGAAGCAATATTGTAACAAATTCAATAAAGACTTTAAATGGTCCACATCAAAAAAAGTCTTAAAAAAGAGGCATTTTAATAAAAAAAAGAATTTTTAAAAATCACTAATACTCCAAATGAAATAATGGGTCTAGGTAAAAATCATCAATAGATGCTAAGACCATCAGGTGAAAGGTTAATGGGAACTTTGTGGGCTGACACTACTTAAACCCAGTGATCAATCTTGGCATCATTAAAAGTGAAACAACCAGATACTATATGCCTCATAGTAATAGCACCACACTACGAAGTATTGGTGCCAAAATATTGATCTTGAATCTAATCAAGACCCTGGATATAACTACCAGTTTATAGGAAATATGGAGGATAGAGGAACATATTCCTTGATATCACTTGATATTACATTGATATTACATACTTGATTCCACAGGAAAGCAATCAGAGGAATACAGAACACAAGATATTATACAGAACAAATTACCTGGTTCCTCCTCAAATCAATGGTGAGGGTGGACTGCTTTAGAATAAAAGAGACCAAAAAAGACATGACTATGTGCAATACATGGATTCTGAAAAAAACAACTCTAAAAAGATGTCTGAGATAATCAAGAAATTTGAATACAGATTGGGTTTAGATGAGATTGAGAACTGCTGTTAATTTTGTTAGGTAATAATGACACTGTGGAATGGAAAAAGTCTTATCAATTGGAGATACAAACTGAATGAAATGTACAAACTGAAATGTTTCAGCTATCTAATATTTGCTTTAAAGCACAGTAGCAGGAAAAAAGGGAGAGATAGATGAAACAAGATTGTCAAAATGTTGATAATAATTGAAGCTGGGTCATGGGTACATAGAGGTTCTTTTTATTCTAATTTTGAGTGTGTTTAGAAATTTCCAAAATACACACACACACACACACACACACACACACACACACACACTGTGGTGTCCTTAACCCCTGTGCAGATCTCACTTCATATCATATTATGTAAAATTCAGCCTCAGTTTGGGGTTTGAGAAGAATAGGTAGACTTACACAGACGCGGCAAGGAATAACCATGGAGAATTTTGTGAGACTCTTCCTTCAAACATTTTGGATTTGAAAAGACAATTGAAAACAATGAGAGAGCAGTACATACCTATTAGAATGGCCAAAACCCGAAGCACTGACATCATCAAATGCTGGCGAGGATGTGGAGCAACAGGAACACTCATTCCTTGCTTGTGGGAATGCAAAATGGTACAGCCACACTGTATGATACTATAATGATGGATACAAGTTATTATACATTTGCCCAAACCCACAGAATGTACAATACCAAGACTGAACCTTAATGTAAACTATGGACTTGGGGTGATAATGATGTGCCAATGTAGATTAATCAATTGCAACAAATATACCACTGGTGGGGGATGTTGATAATGGGGGATCTTATGCATGTGTGAGAGCAGGGGATACATGGGAGATGCCTGTACTTTCCATTCAATTTTGCTATGAACTTAAAACTGCTCTAAAAGATAAAGTCTATTTTTTAAAAAAGACAATAGAAATGATCTTTTAAAAAAATATGCTACAGTCTCCAAAATGGACAGAAGACTTCCATGTGAGAAGAATCTAAAACGCTATATCTTGGCAGTGCTGGGGACTGGCTACTAACTTTGCCAATATAACCAGCACCTCCCACAGGCAAACAAGCAAAGATGTCTTTAGGGCATATCAACAAGCAAGAACAGAGGAACACATGAACACGTGTGCTGACACACCCAAGGCACAAACTACACACATGTATACTGACCCTACCACAGACACTAGCACAGCCACCAGGACGTGTGTAAGTGTCCAAATAACTCACAGGACATGAGAACTTACCCCTTCCCAGACAGTGCTGAAATATAAATCCAAATACAAACAAACAAATTTAGTAGTACTGAATATTAATGCATGGCTAAATAGAGTGGAAAAGCTTTGGAAATGAAAACAAAATTCTCAAACATCCGTCCTAGTACTCCTGGAAGATCTCTATTAACTTGAGGGTAAATTTAAAGTCGTGTCTCCAAAAAAGAAACACGTCAAAAGAAAAAAGATAGCATTTGACTTTCTTGTGCTTGGTTCTTCTCACACCACACTTTTCCTCTAGGAAATCTAACCCAAAGCCTCATTCAGTGCCTGTGTACTAATCACTCCCAATTCTCCCTCCCTAGCGCACACCTCTCTCTAGGCTGCAGACCTGTATTTCCAGCTGCTCATTGAACATTTCCTCTTGGTAATTAAGGTACAGGCTAAGTTTATTTCTCTCTCATATGGTAGATGGCCCAGGGCAAGTTAGATGGCTCTGCCATCCTCAACATATGCTTTTCATCTCTGAGTCCAAGGTGGCTATTTCAGTTTTGGTTATCTTTCAGCCAGAGGAAAGGAGAAAAGAGCCCAGAGAATTCATGCCCAATCCTTCTAAGACAAGCATCACTTCTTGGACTTCCCTGGTGGCGCAGTGGTTAAGAATCTGCCTGCCAATGCAGGGGATACGGGTTTGAGCCTTGGTCCTGGAAGATCCCACATGCCGCGGAGCAACTAACCCTGGGTGCCACAACTACTGAGCCTGTGCTCCAGGGCCCGTGAACCACAACTACTGAGCCCACGTGCCACAACTACTGAAGCCCACGCGCCTAGAGTCCTTGCTGTGCAACAAAGAGAAGCTACCACAATGAGAAGGCCACGCACTGCAATGAAGAGTAGGCCCCACTCGCTGCAACTATAGAAAGCCCGCATGCAGCAACGAAGAGCCAACAAGCCAAAAATAAATAAATAAATAAATAAGTTTGTTAAAAAAATAAAATAAAAAAGAGTGGATATATGTATAACTGATTCACTTTGCTATACAGCAGAAACTAACATGACATTGTAAATCAACTATACTCCAATAAAAATTAATTAAAAAAATAAAATAAAATTACAAATTATATGCATTATCTTTTAAAAAAAAAAGACACACATCACTTCTTCTCACATCCTATTGGCCAGAGTGTGGTCACATGGCCGCTTTCTGCAAGGGAAGATGGGAAGTAAAGTCTTTAGCTGAGTGGCCATGTGCCAGCTAACACTATCCTTGCAGAAGAAGGGCAGAAAGGTATTGGGGGTTAATCAGAAGTCAGATATATCCCTTGGATATCTGAAACTCAATATAAATAGAAGTAAACTCCTCATCTTCTTGGCCCCCTCTCCCATATCTATGTCTCCTCCTCTAATCTCCAGCTTGATAAATGACCCAACATTTATCCAGTCACCTAAGTAGGTTTGCCAGATTAAATAAAGGATTCCCAGTTAAATTTGCATTTCAGTTAAACAAGGAATCATTTGGGAATTGCGTGGTGGTCCAGTGGTTAGGACTCCAAGCTTTCACTGTTGAGGGTGCAGGTTCAATCCCTGGCTGGAGAACTAAGGTCCCACAAGCCTTGTGGTACAGCCAAAAAATAAAAGATAAACAAGGAATTATTTTTTTGGTATCAATATGTCCCAATATTGCATGCACTTTTATTTGATAAATCTAGCAACCCTAAACCCAAGCCAGAAGCCTTGAAGCCATCCTGAATACCTCCCTCTTTTCCCATTTTGAATTGTCTTCCAAATACTGCTGATTCTTTTCTATAGTATTTCTCAATCTGTCCCCTCCCCCTCCACTGCGCCTTCCCTGGTGTGGGCCATCACCCCCTCTCTCAGAGACTCCTGTATGGCTTCCTTCATGGCCTTCCTATTTCCAGCCTTGTCCCTTCTAATTCATGCTGTGCACAACAGGTAAACTAGTCTTTCTAAAAGGTAAATCTGACCACACCATTCCCCTGCTTAAAATTCTTTCATTCCATTGCTCCCCATGGCTTTCAGGATAAACTTATTAGCCAGGCTGACAAAAGTCCTTGATCTTTTGGCTTCTCTCTCTCCCTCTCTAGTCCCATCTCTCTCAGCATCTAATCCATTAGTCCTGAGAGATGATCCAGTCACATCGAGCCTCTGGGAGCCCTATAAGACTATCACTCTGTTCCTTTTGATCATGTATCTCCTCCATACAGCAAGAGCTTCTCATTCCTACTGCCGTCCCCACACACCCTATTCTCCTTTGCCTGGCTAAACCTTACTTATTCTGAAAAACCCAGCTTAAATGTCACCTTCTCCTTATTGTTTTAGGCACATATTTTTGCTCTCATAGCCCTTGACAAATGCTGTATTGAAATAGTTGACTTATCTGCATGTCTCTCCAACTACATTTTAAGTTCCTCCAGAGCAAGGACTATGTCTTATTTATTTAATTATTTATTTATTTTGGTCAGAGTTTGGAGCAGAGAAAGGTTTATTGCAGGGCCAAGCAAGGAGAACAGGGTGGCTCGTGCTCAAAAACCCGTGAACGCCATGTCTTATTTCTTTTGATATATTCAGCAACTGATACAGTAATTAGCACTAGTAAACAAATATTTATTGGCTGAATGATGGTTCTTTGGCTTAAAATGTTCCTGCTCCCATCCCTGACTGGTCCAGCAGGTCTCATTTGGATGCTTTCCTCCATTTTCAGATGTGAAATTTTCTGCATCAGTCCTAAGCCTGTTGTATCTTTATCCTCACTGAAACTCTGGGCTTTGTTTTCCATGGCTCATCCGTGATGAAAAAGCTTCTTGTCCACTCTACCTAACGGATGTTGGAATAAAGAAATGACACCTTACCGAATGAGGCCCTGGCCAGTTCCCCTCCCAAGCTGACTTTCAGATCATGATTCCAGCTGACATCGGGCAGCTGTTAGATGAGAGTTTTTCTCTTGCCCTCCCAACCCCCATGATTTGCCCCCAGCCCTTCCTCATCCCTGGGGAAATCACTTCTCTTTTTTTTGTTTTGGGCCACATCAGTGTTTAGCAGGAGCAGGCAGCCATGCCTTGTTTGAGCTGTGATCTAACACCAGCTGACAGGTGGGTTTCAGGGGTGTCTCTGGGGCCGTGGCCTGTTTAGTGGATTTACCACTCTAAACTCAATTACAGGAGACTTTCAGGCTCCACAGGCAATTCCAGTCCCTTTTTGATAAAAACTCTGCTGAGTAAATAAGTCATGAGGATGATAGGGTCCTGCCATTTAATATTCATTGAAGTACACAAGTTTGGAAATTGGAAGCAGAGTTTAATCCATTTTCATATTTATATCAACATGCAGCTTTAAAAAGGATCCCTCCTTTTCTCCAGCAATCTTGTCGATTTCTCTTTTGGAACGATAAAGATAAACTGGCCACAAATTTTGTTTTTTTAAAAAATTAGAAATACCTGAAGTTATAATTATGAAAGTGTGAGCTTCGAATCTGTTCATCTTCGACTCAGAACTAATTCCTGCTTTTCATTTGAACTCCTGGGAGAGGTAGGTAACAGATAAATCAAAGTTGTTGCCGTTGCCGGCAGCTAGATTTTTGGATTTAACTTTGCTATTGGAGCTCAGGGATTATAGCCAGCCTAAGTAATGCAAAAACACCCCACTTTATGTAAAGGTAACAGTCACAAAATCACACTGTTCATGCTCACCAATAAAAGTTACAGGACTGTTCATAGAGGGAGACTTGAAACCTGGGGAGAAAGAGTTAACAGTGAAGAGTGTGGGGAATTGTGGTGCTGCCCGCCTCATTCCTGCTGCTTCTTTTTTTTTTTTTTAATGTGGATGAATGTTTAAGTATGGTGCTGTAGTTGAAGGCATCTCTTTTAATAATGCAACACACAGCTTCCTGAGGGGACAGCAGTTGATTTGGAAACTGAATATGGTGCACTCTAAATTCTCCTCCCCGAGGAAAGCTGACTAACTGATAAGTGCCATGAGCTAGCATGGGGACTCATTCTGTCAAATCAACTTGCTGGAAAGGCACTATGCAGAATCTTCTCCAGTCTCCGGGAGCTAATGTGAGCAGACACTTGTGACATTAGACAGTGCAGCAGGCCTGGCATAAAGGAAAAGTTCACCATCTGCCAACAAGGTGGTCTTTAGATGACAAGGATAAAGAAATCAGTGCAAATTTGTTAATGTAACAACTTGGAAAAGTGTGCTTTAAAAAAAAAAAAGCCACCCTACGGGGAGAGAGGATCAAAAGAAAAAGAAGGCAAGAACATTACTTGGAAGCTTTCTTTGGGCTTTCTGCACCTCTGGGGCCATTGCCTTTTCTCCTGGTCCTTCTTCTAGGCTGGGGTATCTTCAGTTAAGTGAGTGAGTCCCAAACTTTGTCAATCCATAAGCCATTGCTCCACCTAAAACCAAATAAAGTAAAAGAGAAGTAAGGAAAGGAAAAGCAAAGAAGAGAAAAGAGAATTGTTGTGCCTTTGCCTTCCTGGAGTAAATAACAGCTTTCCTATTTGAGATGGGTGATCACCTCACTGTCTCTAAGTGAGAATTCTTTTTTTTTTTTAAAGGCGATCATATATTTAATTTAGTTATTCATTTATTTATGGCTGTGTTGGGTCTTCGTTGCTGCGCGTGGGCTTTCTCTAGTTGTGGCGAGCGGGGGCTACTCTTCATTGCAGTGCGCGAGCTTCTCATTGTGGTGGCTTGTCTTTGTTGTGGAGCACAGCTCTAGGCACGCAGGCTTCAGTAGTTGTGGCTCGCGGGCTCTAGAGGGCAGGCTCAGTAGTTGTGGCGCACAGGCTTAGTTGCTCCGCAGCATGTGGGATCTTCCTGGACCAGGGCTCGAACCCATGTCCACTGAGTTGGCAGGCAGATTCTTAACCACTGCGCCACCAGAGAAGTCCCTAAGTGAGAATTCTTATTTGTCTGATCTTGGCGTACTAGTCCTGGAGGAAACCTGAAGTGATTATTACCTGGTAAGAGATATGGTGATAAGAGGATATTACCTCTGTGTCTGTCACAAAATATAAGCAGATGCCCAAAACTGGATCAAGTATTTTAAGAATGAAACAGCACTATAGGGGAAAAAATGTAGTTATCAATATCGGATAGACAAATTTGATTGTGTTGAGTGTCTGATTCAAAGAGGTGGTTTTGCCAGGTTTTTCCTCCTTGGTTGGGTCAATTTAATCAAAATGGAAATTTGACATAGCATACATTTAAATTAGAAAAACATATTACGTGCTTTTGAGTATGACCTGCTACATCAGCTCTTCCATGGCAGCTGTGAGAGCACAGGTTCTAGAGAAAAACACCCTGAGTTCAGATCCTGCCTCTGCCACTTAATAGTTTGTGATCTTGGGAAAATTGTTTAAGAAAAACATTTACCTCATAAGGTTATTCTGAAAACACCTGCCTAATAAGAGTATTATAACATCAGTGAATACATGGGATTTCCCTGGTGGTCCAGTGGTTAAGACTCCATGCTCCCAATGCAGGGGGCCTGGGTTCGATCCCTGGTCAGGGAACTAGATCCCACATGCTGCAACTAAGAGTCCACATGCCGCAACTAAAAGATCCCACATGCCGCAACGAAGATCCCATGTGCCACAACTAAGACCCAGCGTGGCCAAATAAATAAATAAATAAATATTTTAAAAAGATAACATCAGTGAATACATGTGAAGTTCTGAGATCACTGTCTGGGAAATACTAAGTGCTCTATAAATTTTGCCCATGATTATTATGTAAATGAATCTAAATGGGTTCCCATAGGTTCTTAATGATTATAACTAAAAAGAAAAAGAAGAGTTCTGTGGTCAGATAAGCTTATGAATCAAGTTTAACACAATTAAACAATTTTTTTTAAACCATAGTATTTCTCAGAGCCTTCCCCATGCAAATGTGTATTATAAATATCCAAGGAAGAATTTACTTCCTAATTTTTTTCACAGCCAGTGCCATTCCCCAAGTGAAGGAACAACAGTATTCACAACCTCTGATTCAGAAGTTAAGAAAATTGTTAGGGAAGAGATATGGGAACATATGTATATGTATAACTGATTCACTTTGTTATAAAGCAGAAACTAACACACCATTGTAAAGCAATTATACTCCAATAAAGATGTTTTAAAAAAAAAAGAAAATTGTTAAGTCGTGGTTGCCTGAACCACTAGGATGGAAATTTAAAGCATGCTGATTAATTACCAAATAGACCAGGTAGGTCTTACTTAAAACTTTCCCTTTTTAAAACGGCATCTTATAAAGTGGGATTGGCAGGAGGCAGAATTGTATATGGTTAAAACACAGACACTACAGTTGGACGGACCTGGGTTTAAATCTGTCAAACAAGTTATTTAATATCTCTAAGCTTCAGTGTCCTCACCTGTAAAATGGGGGCAATAATGATATTTACCTGCTAGGCTTGCTATATGAATTAAATGAGGTAATTCCTGGCTCTGTTAGCTATTATTGATGCATATATCCCACAGAGGGGCTAATATTTGTCAGCAAATAATGAGTTAGTTATTCTGCTCTCAACTACTCTACTCATTCAGAGACCTTGATGCCTCCAAGGTGGCAGTAGGAAAAGCACTGCAATGGGACTCAGCATCTGTGGGCTTTAGAGCACCCTTTTTGCTTGATTGATTAGTTAGTTGATGGACGTATATCACGTGTTTACTGATATCATCATGCCTCCCTATGCCGTTTCCTCTTCTGTGAAAAACCACAACAGTAGCACACCTTTCCTACCAGTCTCTGGGTTATTGTGAGATCAGATCCCTGATTCTCATGTTCATATGGTTTTCTTAAAGTACAAAGGCTTATAGCTTTTTCAAAAATAATTTAATGAATGCTTACTATATTCTAGGTGGTGTGCTGGGTCTTCCATGTAATACCTCATTTTAATCCTCACTATCAGGTGGGTATTATCATACCTACTTTAGAGATGAGGAAACTGAAGCCTGGGAGGCCAGATACTGCTCATTTCCCCCAAGGTCTCATAGCTAATAAGTGATAGAGCCAAGAATCAACTCCAAAGGTCTTAGAACCACTGTGCTTTTAAAAATAATACCATTAAAATACATTGTAAGCTTGAGACTAGTATTGGCCACGTACAATTCATCTCTCTACCAGGTTCTACAGACATCCTTCTGATGTTGTATAATCCTTAACTTGGAAAGCACACACCAGTTAAATGAATGAAGATGAAGCATTGGGTAGAAAATAGAATGATCAACACAGGATCCACTCTCTTAACTGGATGATTATTTATGGACACTGGCTAGTTAATTAACTTTCCCTGTGACCGATGTATATTTGCTATGATTATTACTACAATTAACATATGTTTGAGGACATCAACTGGAGAAAATCCAGTCACCTGTGTTAATTGATCTCTACCTCCTGGTAGTTCCTGGATGGCAAACTGACATGCACAGCAAGCAGCTTCATGGACTGAAGATGAGCAAGGTCTGTCAGAGAGGGAAAATCTATATTAATGATATGCTATAAAACACTTTTTGTTAGTTACATATATTCCTTTACTTTCATTTCCCAAGAATAGCTCAGCTGTCAAAGCATTTCCAAGATTTCCATAGATTCGGCAAATACTGTGCGATCGAATTATTGCTCTGAGAGAAGCTACAATTAAAACACATTAATCATTGTAACAAAGGATCCTTATTGAGGCTGACAAAGGTGGTGAAATCTGATGAGTAATTAGTCTGGTTAATCTTTTAAAAGTGAATTAAACCGCTAACAAGTTAAATCACTGTGATTTTTCAAAATAAGCCTCCAGGGTGAGCAGAGAATGGGAATATTATCATCATTTTAAAAAGATATTTTCTTCCTCTTTCTCATCTCTGGGCTTGCACAGGAGGCCCTGGGTTAGAATAGTAGGACCCAGAGGAGCAGCTAGGG